>NC_077232.1:155980336-156602211 GCF_027887165.1 Monodelphis domestica
AAGGAGATAGCTCCTGTCAAATTTCCAAGACAAAGAGAGTCAGGGTAATAGCCAGGAATAGCGCACTGTCCTCATGAATCTCCATCCATGATCACTCAGCAAATACTTATAAAATACCTATTATGTTGTACTTAACAACTTAACATTGGTGAGGTCATAAATTAATGATAAAGGAATCCTTTTAAAATTTTAAAAAGAAAATCAGCAATTATTTTAGGATTTTTTTTATCATAAAATGGAGACCATATCTCCTATTGGCATAGGAACCTTTGTTTTATCTGAAACATGATAATTTAACTCCAGTTTTCCATATGATGTAGGAAAGCAACTCCCAGGCAAGTCTCAATTGTTGGCTGGCCTTTAGTCCCTGGGCATGCTGATTATAGAAAAACACAGTTGGCATAGGGAGGAAGCTCATTCCAGATAGTTTAAGCAATTCAACTCACTGGCTAAAACTAGACTTCTATCTTTGTACTAAAAAACAATACCCTAGTTTGGCTAGGGCATCAGCCCTTAATACTGGAAATCATGCTGAAGCAAAGTTCTAAATAACATTAGGAAGTAATTCATGATTTTGCCTTGCTTGTATGAGGTGATTACTTAGATAGATAGTTCATATTTTATAACACTTAAGGATTTAGATTTTTTCCATACAACCCACTGGGGTAGGAAGCATGGATTTTGTCACTCTGTTTTTATATTGATAAATATGCCAAGACTCAAAGTCTACAGAGTTTGCCTAACAACACACAGTCTAAAGCTTGGACTCAAAGACAGATGTTCTTATTCCAAAACCCAGGGTACTTTCTAGTTTGACTTGTGAAAAATTCATTCTAAATTTAGATGGTGTCATGGATGTATTCATTTATATGTTCAATCTTTTTCAACCTATTCCAAGGCCAGGTGCTAATCAATAAAAGGGATGCAAAGGTTAAATTTAGTTCCTGTTCTCAAGATATTTGCTACCTAGAGTCAGCATGAATGTTAGGGGACTCTTTTCAAAATGGCATTAGCTCTTCTTTTCTTTCCTGGATGGTTATTTCCAATGAACAAGACTTGTAGGCAAAGCTGAGGAAGGAAAATATATCTTTTTAGTGAGTTCCACAAATGGCTCAAGCATCAAGGACACACCCAATTAAAATGATTCCTTTTTTATCCTGATTGTAATGAGAAATCTAAACTAGGAACATGAGAATTGCTTCAGGGTAACAATAATTGTATAATCTGCCAATTAGTCTAATCCTAATGATTTTTCCACTTTTTTGAACAGAGAGAGGAGAAAGTAGAGAAGATATTAGAGGAGGTCAAGGGGAAGGCTAAATGTAGTAACCTGAAGCAAGACCACAGGTATTCCCTTCTATAATGAAAGTCACTTGGAGGTAAGGCACCAGTGAAAGAAAGTTCAAGGCAAATGATAAATATCTGGTATCCTTTGGGTTACTTTATAAACACAGAGAAATCGTACTGACAAAAGAGCACTCTTTCTGTGGAGATATATAACAGTGTTTTCCAATAAGGTAGTCTTTGATATGAAACGAAGCTAGGTTAATTAGCTGAAAAGACATCATTTGTAAGGAAATAATAGGATTTTACAAATGGAAGGAGTTTTAGAGATCATCTTGTTTTTTCATCTTTAAAATGAGGGGCTTGGTTGAGATGGTATTTAAATACTTTCCTACTCAAAAAACTCTGATCTCTGATGCCTTTTCTCCTTTTCACCTTCAAATTTTACATAAAAGGAAACTGAGGCCCAAAGAAATGAAGACACTATGTTATCATTAAATGACTATGTGATTACTTATTGTATAGCTAGTTAGTGGTAGGGACAGAACTCTAACCTAAGCCTCTTAACTCTTTTTCCAACCACACTTTTGACTAAACCACCCCTAAAAGTTAATTGAAGATCCTTACCTGGGACAAGTATATAATGGGAAATGAGGGCAATGTAGTGTTTTTCTCTAAAGACAAAGCAACTTCTGTGGTAATAGGCAATGAATATGAAGTCTGATAATGAGTACTACCAGATGAGCAAATGAAGACAGATTTAAAACTAACATTCTTTATCATGTTTCCTTATAAAATAAGTTATATATTCCACAATTATGCTTCTTATTTCATTTTTTCCGTGTTTATTCTTAAATTTACTTTTTCAATGTTCTCTCCCTTTGCCTTTCCTCTTCTCATTGAAAAAACAAAAACAAAACCTTTGTAACAAATATATATAAACAAACAAAATAAATTCCTGTATTAGCCATGTATAAAAATGCATGTCTTGTTTTGCATATTTAATCATATCTCTGTAATGAAATGTGTAGAATTCATTATCTTTGATCTTATGAAATCAATATCAATCATTGTGTTCATTAGAATTTTTAAATCTTCAAAGTTGTTCATTTTACAATGTTTTTGTTATTATTGTATTAATTATTTCCAAGGTTCTACTAACTTCACTCTGTTAGTTTTCTGGTTTCCCTGAACAAATCCCTTTCTCTAATCTTAAGAGTATAATATTTCATTACATTCATATACCAAAATTTGTTCATACGTTGCCCAGGTGAAGTGTACCCCCTAGTTTCCTATTCTTTCATGTGATAAAAAAGAGCTGTTCTAAGTATGTATGCATACATAAGACCTTTCCCCCTTTTTTTATGTGTTTGGGGTATAAGCCCAATAATGGTGTTAATAGGTAACTTTGAAGCATAGTTCCAAATTGTTTTCCAGAATGGCTGTACCATATCCCAGATCCATCAATGTCCAAAGATCTATTAATGTCCTTTAGCCTACTTTTAATCTTCTTCCCTTTCTTCTTCTACCTCCTCCTAATGATTCTTCCAAATTCTTTCTGCCCATTCTTTCATAACAAATGCTAAAGAACATAATGGCACAGTGAGATTGCTATTCAAGAAAGACAACAGTAGTATACTAATATATTATTTTAAATGTGTGGACTGCATAAATATAAATATTGTGAGCAGCATTTCCTAACTTTTAACAAGATGGTATAAAGTATATTTGTAGATTTTGTTATAATTTTATTATTTATAAGTCTCCTGGCAGAATTTAAATCTATGAACATCAGGGCTAGAGTAGGACAATGAATTGTCATGATATTGAACTCATAGCATTCCCTTCCTAAATCCTATCATACTTTGATGTGTACATTCACATTATTCTAGAACTGAAGTGACAAGGTTTAATTTAGTCTAGGTTTGCTTAATGTTTTTGTTTCATAGACTGCTCAGAAGTTTGGTGAAACTTATGGATCTCTTCTCAGAATATTATTTTACATACATGAAATAAAACACCAAATAATAAAGGAAACCAATTATATTGAAACATCAATTTTTTTAAAAAAGAACCAGTTTTATATCCAAATTAACAACTCCTAATCTAGTCCTGCTCAATGTATAAATTGGTTCTATAGTATTCTCAACAAATATAAGTAAGTTTCTAGTAGTATACACTCAAAAAATTAGGAACTTAGTACTACCTAAGGACAATCAATTCATTTGGGGATGTATTTAGTTAAAGAATTCTCTCTTGTATTGAGTCAAATTCTACTTTCCTACAAATGTCTTTTTAGAGTAGATGTTCTTAATTCAGAGTCCCAGGACAACCCAAGGGAGGTGTAGATAGATTTCAGGAGGTTTGGGAATATAGGGGAAAATGCATCTTTATTTTCATCATCAAATTGAAATTTAGTATTCTTTACAATTATAATTTAAAAATATATATTCTGATCTGAGATTTGTAATTATCACCAAACTACCAAAAATATTACATAAAAAGGGTTAAAGAACCCTGGTTTAGAATATCACACATAATAAAAAGAATTCATCTTCTATATGATATGATGACCCTTTATATCCTTTTATTATATCCATTCTAAATCTCCTTTTGTCTCAGCCAAACATGCCTATTCTCTCATGACCTTTGTCTTAGGAGAGAGGACTTGGACAAAGACAGATATCATCTAATCTACAGCCAATGCAAACACATATGAACTTATATTTATTTTTATTTCAATCCCAATAAGCCAAATAGTTTGACCTAAAGTAGTAGGTCTAGGACCTCTAGCAAGTAAATCAGAACCACATGGCAAACCCAGAATTAACCCATCAATACATACACAATCTGAGAGTCAGAAGGCACTTCATGGGTCCTCTAGTCCAACTGATACAATAAAGGAGTCCCCATTACAGCACACAGGATGTCAACATTAATCTTCTGCTTAAAGAACTGTAAGGAGGAACACACCATACCTTAAAGCTACTCATTTCACCCTTTGACACTTCTAATTGTGAGGCAGTTTTTCCTTTTAGCAAGACTAAATTTTTTTTTCTCATTAGAACTTCTAACCCTTCTCTTGGATGGATCATATGGAACCCATAGAGAAAAAAAAAATCTATCCCTTCCTCAATATGGAAGTTCTTTAAATATATTGAGACTGTGATCATGTGCCACCTAAATAGTCTTTACTTAAAATTAAATATATCCAGTTCTTTTAAACTGATACTGATCTGCTATAGACTCAAGAGCCTTCACTATCCTGGTTATACTCCCCTGGATACCATCTTCTCTAAAACAAGAGATGACAAGTTGAACACAATACTCCAGATAAGGTCTGATGAAAGCAAAATATTGTCACATATAGCTATTCCCCTTTGTAAGATTAAAAATTAATATCCAAAACTCCAAGTATTATTTTTATAGGATTTATTAATAATCACTTGAAGTAGAGGAATGTGATAGCCTGAGTAAAGAGGAATTTGTTTACCCAAACCATGTTCAAGGGAGAAGAGAGAGAGAAGCAGGAATTAGAGTAACTTATCTTCAAAATGTAAGGATGCAATGGGGGGACAAAAGAAAAGGGATTCTGGAAGATGAAGTCCAAGGTTACAAAATTCCAATTACACACCTTCTTCCTGGCCCTTTCAGGTGTTAATGTCTTCTCCTTTTGGATTACCTGGATATAAAATGTATATATCTTGAATGTATTTGTCTCCCTATTTGGAGATGGCCTTCCTGAAATCAGTGTCTTCTTTTTTCATATCCTTAGTATAGTACTGTAATGAGGAAAAGGAAAGAAAAGCTTTCAAAGGGAGAACAGATGCAAGAGTTTGCAAAGAGGACTTGCTGCATGCAGTGGAACTGTAAGGCCCTTATTCTAGAGTGTGGGGAAGATAGAAGAGAGACACAAGGAGACACTTAGGGGCTGTTGGTTCTTGCCCCTGAGGGAGCTTGGAGTGGTAACTTCCTGTGGCTTGGTCCTATCTAAGCCAAGTGGGAATTTTGCCTACCTGATCCCTGTGGAGTCAAAGGTTTCTGTTCTGCTATCCTGGTATTCTGGTGTGAGATCCTATCAACTCTGTCTCCAAATTTGTCATCTATCCATGAGCCCGAGTCCTGAGCCTGTTTCCTGACCTCTGTGAAGAGATCTGCCAGCAACCCAATAAAAACAGTCTGTGGGAAAGGCCTGAAGCCATCTTGGACCTGGGCCTAGGCCTAAGAGGTTTGAACTTACCAAGAGTTCAAAGCTATCATTTTGATGAACTATAAATTTGTCAAAATAAAATTTTGGAGGACTAGTCAGGTCAGATTGCTATATAATGAGGTTTTACAGACAGAGTATAGAAATAGGCAACCAGAAGACTTTGAAGAAGGCTTCTTGTGAGGCCTTTAAAAAAAGGTGGGAGGAGTATCCAAAATTCATAGCATAAGGATTCCTTTGTTCCTAGTCCTCCTGTCCTCCTTCACTTTAATAATAATAAACCCTATCTTTGATGTTTTAAACCTTGATTTAAGAGTCAGATAGCATTTGGGCCTATAAGCTGCCTGTCAGGCCTATCCTCTCAGTGGTGTGTCCAACCTTGATACATCACTTATACAAACCTTATCATCATGTATTTCAGTACTTAGTAAATACAATTCTAGGCAAATAGTAAACACTTAAATAAATGTTTATTAACTGACTGAATCTTAAGCAACTCATGATCATATTAGATTATTTAGCAGTCACATCACATAACTATTACTGAGCTTGAAGACCAGTAAAATTGCAAAATCTTTTTGAGACAAATTATCATTTATACTGACTGAGGACCCTCTGAACTTCTTTCAAATTATGGTTAAAATGTACAGCTTTGGGATTCTCACAACCAAGAAATCCAAGAAGCCAACTATATTTTGGGATTAATTAAATTTTAATAAGTATACTGACAAAATTTTTAGTTATTAGTGGTGCATCCAAAAATGTGAGGACACATCCCATTTTGACAGAAACCATTTTGTAATTCCACAGTTGAGTTTCAATAAAATATTTAAAACATGATACATATAACCCTTTAAAATCTTATATTCTATTATTTTGGAACAAAATATGTCTTCATTCATACTTAGTAATTTAGGGAATCGTACTATTGGGTTCAAAATATGACTTTCTTTGCCTCTCTATAAAATTTTCAATAGAAGAAATATGGAAAATAAATCATGAAAGTCAGCTGAAGATTATTAATCAATTATCTTTATTGAAATTGGTTAGAGAAGACACTTTGACCTATCATACTTGAAAATAAAAAACTAGGGTATTGTTTTGGTTCCACTCTAATCTTGAATAATACATACCACTACAATATACTCTTGATATTTTGGTCAAATTACAGGTTCCAATTAAATTGGGAGCCTTTTCTTAAGTATTTCCACAAAGTGAAAAGACTCATAGTAGGAAGTAAGAAACCTGGTTTTGAGTCATAGTATAATCATTACTCAGCTAGATAAACTTTTGCAAGTGTGTTGGATTTATCATATATAAAATGAGAAAGCTGATCTCCCCCTATCTAGTTCAAAGGATTTTCTTGAGGATATAATAAATGTGGATTTCAAAGCACTTTGAAGAAAAATATAAAATATTATGCATGTGCAATAGATAGAAACATAGCTATATAGGTATGTCAATAAACCAGCTATCCCTCAACCTCAAAGATCAGACTAAATCAGAATAGAATCATGGTTGAAAATTGGATATCAAGTGAATTTTTTTTTGGCCACAGGAATTCATTAAATTATCTGTTTATATACTGAGTACATACTCACTGTGATGAAATGAATCATGGATCTTTGAACTCTAGCCTTAAGTATCAGTCTACTGTTAGCAGCTCTTATTTATGGTTAATACTATTTTTAAAGGTTCTTTCTCTGTCAAAGTACATGAAAAAAACATTGGCCATTTTCCTCTATTAACTTTCATTATCTACCCAAGGAAAGGGCATCTTTCTCAAAGATGTCATTTAACCTAGTACCAGGAAAAATAAATTATTTTGAAAGTGAAGCAAGGATGTAAGCATAGTTGAGCAGACAGGGCAAAGAAGGACATAATAAGTGTTGGAGCTAGCAAATAACAGGGAAAATTTTTAGCCAAGTTTCTACCATTAATTGTGGGATATGGGAGGTAAATGGTATGGAATGCTGGCAGATAAAAGACTCTTGACAGATAGTGAAGAATACATAGAAATTAAGAAAATACAAAAGCATAGATTCCTTCTATAGTTGGACAAATGAGAATGATTGTACATGCTCAATTCGATCTATTCAAGGCACAGCAGCTTTGGCAACAACATGACACTAGCTTTGCCATAAGAAATAAATATTCACATTCACCCATACAGAAAGGAATCCATTAGCATATAACCTTCCATTTACAAGGACATATGGGAGCTCTGCCAATCAGACTCATACAATGAAGATTATTAAATCTGCATAACACAGAGAAGAGCAAAAAGAAACTACTCAAATGATCTGATTGCAAGTGCCAAATTTACTGGAAGGAAGAGCCTGAAACCTCTAGCCACTAGCTCTTTGTTAGTGAGTGTTTGGGTTGGCTTGCAGAAGAAAAACAGGATCAGGCTCTCAATTAGTATTCAGTTTTGGCTTACAGCCATAGCTTCCATTTCACCTGTAATGATGCAGTGTATATTCTAGCACCGCCAGTGGAAGGGCTGGCCAAGCCCTTCTCAGGACTGTTCATCCACTTTTGGGATCCATCTTTCACTCAACTCTCACCTATAATTCCAAGAAGCTATTTATTATATTATTATTATATAATATATATATATATTATTATTATATATTATGCTTAATGGTCACACCTGAGTAAACCTGTCTCAGAAGATGGAGTAACCCAGATTGAGGGTAACTGACAGACCTAATATCCCCATGGTGGCTTAGGGGGACATCTAGCCCAAGAATGCAAATATTTCTCCAGTTAGAATTTGTTCCAATAGCCATAAAGTTGCCTGAAGTAGGAGCTGTGGAGTTCTTAGAACTTAGACATTGAAGATGCCAAGGTTATCTATTACAGTCCTGGCCATGACAATTGCCCTAACTTTTTTTGTCTTTTCACTGGATTTCAATGACTCTGGAAGAGAGAATGAAGCAGAGGACTTTCTGTGATTCTGCTTCATTTAATTCCAGTTCACTCATAAGCCAAGACATCACCCATCATATCATGATGTTATTTTTAGTCTTCTTCAGAAATGAAGGATGAACAACAACTGTGGTGAGGTATTTGAAACCAGCTATTCAATCAAAAAGAAAAAGGTATTTTTTTTCCTTCTGGCATTTACCACTCTGAACAAATTTAATACCTATGAAAGAGGTATCCAGAGATTTTGTCCCCAAGATTTTATCTGTCATTAAGACTCTTAAAAAGTAAGTGATGAAATGGCATTGCACTTAAAACAGCTGTAAAACTGCATCCCAGTTCAATAAAGTTCCCTCTTCCTATATTAAGTGGAATCAAATCCACTAAAAAGATGGAGGAAGCAAATTAAAACTCTCTTAGGAATTCATCTTTTTTTTAGAATGTTTTCCCATGGTTACATAATTCATTATTTCCACCCCTTTTCTTTCCCCCATTCCTGGAGTTGACAAGCAATTCCACTGGGTTATACAAAGATCATTCTTCAAAACTTATTTCTATGTTATTCAGATTTGCAATAGAGTGATCTTTTAACATCAAAACCCCAATCATATCTCCAGAGAACCACATGATCAATCATGTTTTTCTTTGGTGTTTCTCTTCCCACAGTTCTTTCTCTGGATGTGGATAGTGATCTTTCTCATAAGTTCTTTAGGAACTAATCTTGAGAATTCAATAGATGTTAACTAAGTTCCTCTTCTCAGAAAACTCTAGGATATTATATATTTAAAACTAAATGTGAAACTTGATTGTCAAAGTAAATCTGTCTTAAAATATTTTAATGGTAGAAATTTGAAAGGATGCAAATAATTGAGAGTGTAACAATTATGAAAACAAATATTCTCATTTGTTCAGCACAATGCTAACAAATGCTTCAAAAATGTTATTTTTAAGATAATTTTGGAATTTATGTTCTATGAATGACTTTTTTCAGAATCCTTACAAATAAATAATATAATTTGAATCATGATACTTCTGAAGAAAATGGACAGTGAGAGAAGCAAGTGTCTCATGTACTGCAATCTTGTATTTTTCACCAGTTAGCACACGCTGCAAAATATATATTAATCATCTCTTTTAGTCTTATACTGTTCCATATTATTCGTGTACTGTTTCGTATCCTCCCTACGGCTCCCATAAAGCTGAGAAGGGCATTCCAGAAAAGTAAAAAACAAAACAAAACATTTACTATGCTGACAAACAATGGCAGACAGGTGGAACAATGGAGGGACAAAAGACAATCAAACTGAAGACTTTTGCAGTCCTGGGGAATCCTCCAAACCTGCACATACCCCTTACTCCCTCTTTGGTGTCCTTAAGTTCACCTATATGTTAGGCCCCAAATCACACCTCTACCTGGATTTTTACCCTCCTCCTCTATACCCATTTGCATACCCATTGAGGGGTCGCCATAAGTGTTCCATATAATGCAAAGACACTCTTCAATCCCCTGTCATTTGAGTTCTCTCCTTCTTAAGTTATTCTGTATTTATCCAAGTTTGTTGTCTCCTATAAATACAATATAAACTCTTCCAAAGTAGGGGTTGGTTGTTGTTGGTTTTTTATTTATCTTTGTATCCATAGTGCTTAATAAGCATTAATTGAAGTGAATTAAATGTGTAACTTAGGGCAGTTGGAGCTAGGATGACATATGTTTGGGTGAAAAAGATGTACTTTGTTTCTATATTCTCAAAAATACTATATACAGCTCATCCTCCTCCATAATATCTTTCTCTCAATGAATCAAATTTAAGCCATAGTCTCTATTTAGAAAGTTGTAAATCTAAGAATCTTGAAACTAGCCCTTTTCCCCTTGTCATATCAGGTGGTCATTAGGGGCTCCTTCTAAATACTCTTCTTACCATAGCACTGTGGTCCCTAAATTAAAGGCCACTACATGACCAGTGTGTGAAGTACCAATTGGGGAGTGGCAAGATTGGTAACATTTCACCTTCATCATAGTAGATTGTTAGGGTTGTCTCTAACACAACCACACATACCCTTCCCTATTCAGCCCAATACTTCCTCATTTAAGTCTCTCCATGATTTGCAATCTCAAGAGCTCTCCAGTTCTAGCATCAATATTTGGCCTCTAAGGGCAATTAAAACTTAGTCATAGCAATAGCATGATTGCCATCAGCCTGAGAACCCTCCCCAAGCTTACTTACACCCTGTCCACCAGATCACCTCCTAACTTTGGTGAATTCTAGGGCAGTGAAAATAAGAGCAAACTCTCCTCACATTTCATGGGACAGTCTCAGGATAAGGAGAAAGTAATGAATTCAGTTCTCCCTCACGACCCTTCTTTCCCTCCCCAAATAAACTCCACTCTAGGATACAATATACACTTTTCTGCTTGGCATTTAAAGTCCTTCACAATCTGACCCCAAGCTACTTTCCCAGTCTTCTTATTCCCCCTTCCATATTCACTCAAATTAGCCTTCTAGCAGTTCTATTTTTATTTATCTATATTTAAACAAATCCATAACAAAAGTAACTAAACATGAGGAGGAAATTAAGGTACGAGATTATTCATTGAGCAGAATCATATAAAGGGATATGTATTTTTAAAAAAGGAGACAATTTTATTTATTTTGAAAATTTTCTACTTAGTTGAACTCAGAAATAATTAAGGTTTGCTTATTGTTTTTGCATTGTATAGAACTGAATAGATGTATATTAAGAAACATGATTCCTATTTTAAAACTATTTTATAAACTGATAATCTATTATTTGATTGAAATATTAAAGTATCATTCAATTTTAAAAGAGTATTTTTAAAAGTCATTCATCTGTTTAGTTAACTACATTAATGTCAGGCTAACAAGCATTTATTAAGCACTTATGTTTTAGATGATGTGCTAGAATTTTCAGTTGATTTGATCGATTATTAATAAACAATTTTTTTACAGATTTACCTTGTATTTCCAAAACACTTACAGAGCTTTTTTCCAAGAAAAAAATTAAGCATGTTAAACTGAATCACTCTCAAGATTAAAAGAGGTATTTTGGACCATTAATTAAAAATATTAAAATATTATTTATTTCATCATTATGCCATTTTTTAAAATTTATTGTTGTGTTTTATAATGTGTAGAATGTATTAGTATGATTATTTGTTTATAACTTTATTTATAAATATGTAATGTATATATATACATATGATAGACACATACATCAAAAAATTGACAAAATACTTGATAAAAAAATGGAGACCACAATTCTGACAAGTCAACTGTCTGCTCTGCAGCCTTAGTAAGTAACCCTAATGTACTTTTCATCTTTTTATGTAGATTTTAAACTGTAATCTAATATCTAGGAGTATAGAAAAGAGGAAAGAAAATGCATCTTAAATTCAAAAAACGTATTATTTGAATTATAATTAAATAATCATATTTTTCTGGAAATTCATAGTGCTATATAAATCTAATGAATTATTAGTCAAGATAAAAAAAAACTGAGACATTCAGTCCTAGAAAAATTCAATCTGAAACAAAAAATATTCTTACTTTAAGAATTTACAGGCTTTTAAGTTTCTCATCTTTGAAAAAAAATTTATAGTCTACAGTTAGACCTAATGCTTATGGTCTATAGATAAGAGATATTAGGTTCTTGTTAATTGTATCTGGTAAAGAGTCAATTAATAAAGCTTTCTATTGAAAATGTTCTCACTATGACTAACTTTAGAAATAAACACTGGTGGCATGACTTCCGAAATGCTGGTTAGAAGAGAGCAGAACAAATCAATAGTATTTTACAAAAAAACTATCCTACTGTGAGTCAGGATTAGATATGATGGTGAAGATCATTGCCCTCTGCTTTGCTGTGCTAAGAGTACTTGAGAAAGCTCCCTGCAATGAGAAACGTTATCAACATGATCAATAGAGGTTACAACTATGAACTCGGAGTTATTTTATTTTTCTTATTTGAAGAGCTAATGATAACCATGGCTGTATGCACAGGACTATAGGAATCAATCTTGTTATAGTTATCCATTACTTAGCAGCCAATATTTCTCATTTTAAAGAAGCCTCATCTCAAAGTTACATAAGATGTGATTTATTTCAACAAGAAATAACACATTCATCATTTCTAAAACTAGATTCAAGACAAGAATTAGTAAAAGATGTTTCATAGTTTTAAGTTACATAAGCTGTAATGTATTTAAAATAAGAGCTACCATATGCTTGAGGAAGTAACGAAGATGGTCTAACCCATTCCTAAGAACCAACAAGGGTGAAAGGTCCTTCAAAAGCTATTCATTCCAAACCTCTAATTTCCCAATCTTCATTTCGAAATTTCTCAAAAACTTCGGTCACTATGATAAATTGGTAATAGTAAATCTATTCACCATTCCCATCGTAACTGTATTTTATTTGGCTAAAAAAAAAAATTCTGGCATTGAGGAGACAAGAGGTCAGGAGAAAGAAGGTTACTGCTGAAGGGAGGGTCAGGGTTCAGGGGCTCCAGGAGCCAGTAAAAGGAGAGACGGTAATTCCTCAGTTCTTCAATTTCTGCAATTCTCTTTAAAATAATCTATTAAATAAAAATGGATTCTGAATCCTTAGCACTTAACTCCCACCGTCTCTACTTGACAATTCCTGCCAAGTATGGCTCAGTAAGACTACAGTGAGTAAACCTTCTCCTGCTGTGAGAAAAGCGTACTCCCCATGGTAGTGAGAGAAATATTCTGGTTTTGCAAAGAAAAACTTACACAATTGAATTTGGAGAATATATTTCGTTGAATAAAGGAATACATGACAAATTTAGGAAATTAATGAATAGGATGCTTTACACATAACGCTGTTTTATTTTTTTACAAAGTATCTGATAGTTAGGGCAGCTAGAAGGAGCAGTAGAGAGACTGCTGTCCTGGAATCAAGAATACTCCTGTTCTAGAGTTATAACCAATACTGAGTATCAATTCTAGGACAGAAGGTAAGGATTGAGAGAGAGAGAGAATTCTACCTACACAGTTTTCTTTCTGTGTGACTCTGGTCTACATACTGCCCCAAACCATCCTTTCTCTATTCTCTCTCATCCAAATCATCATTCGTCTAGATTCTCTGATATTATAAGAATATCGAAGAAGAATGCAAGTCATCCAACAATTACCCCTTCTTTTTAACTTTTTCTAAAATTCAACAATGCTTTATAAAAATTTTTAAAAACCCCAAACAACAAATGGTAAAAGGATATGAAATAGGCAGTTTTCAAAAAGAATACATCAGAGCTATTTATAATCATTTAAAGCAATGTTCCATATCACTATTGATTAGAGAAATGCAAATTAAAACAACTGTGAGGTACCACATTTTTCAGATTAGCTAATATGACAGAAAAGGAAAATGACAAATGTTGGAGGATGTGGAAAAACTGGAACAATAATGCACTGCTGGTGGAATCATGAACTAAAACAATCAATCTGGAGAGCAATTTGGAATTAGGCCCAAATGGCTACAAAACTATGCATACCTTTTGACCTGGCAATCCCACTACTAGATCTGTATGACAAAGAAATCAAAGGAAAAGGAAAAGGACCTAACCATATAAAAATATTTATAGCAGCTCTTTCTGTGATAGCAAACAATTGAGGGAATTGGAATTGATTGGAAATTGAGGGAATGGCCATCACTTGAGAAATGGCTGAACAGTTTGTAGCATATGATTATGATGGAATATTATTCTGCTATAAGAAATGACAAGCAGGATGGTTTCAGAAAAACCTGGGAAAACTTATATGAATTGATGCGAACTAAAATAAGCAGAAGCAGGAAAGCATTGTACATGGTAACAGAAATATTGCATGACAATGAGCTGTGAATTATTTAGTGATCCAAGACAATTCTAAAGTGATTGTGATTTTAAAAAAGGCTATACACACCTACATAAATGATGGAGTCTGCATACAAATTGAATATTTTTTACTTTATTTTTCTTATTTTCTTCTAGTTTTGGTCCATGTTTTCTTTTACAACATGGCTAATATGGAAATGTTTTATGTGACTGCACATGTATAATCTATATCAAATTGCTTGCCTTCTCAAGAAGAGGGCAGGGGAGGAAAAAATTTGGAACTCAGAATTTTCATTTTAAATGAAGGTTAAAAATTGTAATATTTGTATTTGGGAAAAATTCAAACATAAAAATTTTCACTTGAAAAAAATGTCTAAAGGAAGGGCATCTACATGAGAATGTTCTGAAAAGCACTAAAATAAAACTAGCTTAGGACTTATCAAAATCGCTAAAAGTCTTTGATAATTTGAAAAATCTCACTCAGTGGATTTGCCAGAGAAATGAAGAGACAATCAGGGTGCTGTGTGTGTTTTTTTTTAACTCAAAAATGTTTATTAAGTGCCTGTTCTGTGAAGAACAATGTGGATAAGAATACAAAGACAAAAATTATACAGCTTTTAATCTCAATACTTTACATTCCATTAGAGGTTGAAAAATAATTTGGATATAGACTCTTCTAAAGTAGGTAAAAAGTATTAGAAATGGAAAAAAGTTCCAAACAATATAAGGAGAAAGAATTATACATTGTCGCCTATCTATTAATACAATTTTGATGATAAATGACAGAGATAAATATTATTAAAAATGAGAATGTTTATTTTTCCCTATATATTGTCTTGTATAAGGAAAATGTTATAATCTGATATTACATGTTAATTAGATTAGTTGACTGTTTTGTTAGCTGTTTTATGTACATGCCACTTCTCTTTCATTTTAATTTCCTGAGGACTGCAAATGTGCACCTAGAGAACAATATATGCTACAATCCCTTTACAGAACTGTCCATTCAGAAAGAGCAATTTATTGCTGAGTTAAATATGCTCAGAGTTATAACAGTTCTTCTGATTCACTATTCAGAGATAAGTGTTCCTATTTTTTTATTTTGAATATGGAAAGTTACATTATACTGGAGAGATAGGATGTCAGAAGCTTTCTATAACTAGGAGACAAATGTAGTGAATCTGATTATAGTCAGAATATGAGAATTTAGTTACTAACCATAAGCTAAGGTGGGGTAATTAACAGAGAATATGCAGAGTCTAAACCCAAAAAGCAGCAGGGAGGGATGAAAGGACATGCTTTAGAATTACATTAGCTCAGCTCAAATATAGAAGCTCTAGATACTACATTTAGTGTTGAAGTTGATTTCAACTAACCTTAGGAACAGCTTGGAAGCAGAGCACCATGTGAATGGACTAGTTTGCCTGAGATTTTGTGCCCAGTGAGTAGTTAGTCAAACAGTGTTGATTAACAAAGGTTAGCAATGGAAGTATCTTCACAACACCATCAGGAATTACATCCATCCATGTTACATCCCTCAGGAATTTTCATACCTAGTTCCTAAGTGAGAAAAGGGATATGACAGAGAGAGTTCTAAAGTCATTGGTTACCCTATGAACATGAGTTTCCCTGTCAGATTTCTCTGAGTGTGTGCCCTCTGTCCCCCTCTAAATGCTGAATGGGAAGGACTGTTGGAAGAGTGAGACCCCAGTTTATGTGCATATTGTGATGTCTCCATTATTCTTGCGCTCACTTTAATATAGGAGTAGCTGCAACTGAAATAAAAATCCTTCCTAGATGGATAAGATGATAAAACCCACCTAGGAACCTCTCCAGGGCCAGTAAAGCACAACCCTTGAAATTATTAAAAAAAAAAAACACCCAAGTTCATTAAGGGTAAGGAAATGATAAACACAGTCCTAAATCTGTCCAGCTATATCTCCTCCCACCAATCTACTCTCCCTCTCACTGGGTTTGCTCTTCTGATCTTCTCAAGCCCTTCCTATAGCTCTTACCAAAAGCTATCTGACTACAAACTAAGCTAAGTAATATGGATTACCAAAAGACAAAGAGAAAGGAAGGACTCACAGGTGTATTTGATCCTTTACCTAAAGTCTGGGGTTGACTTCACTAGGAAACCCAAAGTCCCAGGTGACAACCCTTGGGATTACCTGGGCCAAGTGGATTTCTGGCAGATGAATCACAGGCAGATATACTCCAGAGAAAAAGCAGTCCACTCCAAGACAAATTCTCAAACCAAGGAATCACTAACTTCTCCCCGAGATTAGGACTGCCAAGGGAAAATTTGGCAGAGCAAAGACCTCCTTCCAGCTCGGTCAAAAGCAGGAGAAAGAGTGACCATTAATGCCAGTAAAACTCCCACAATCCTTTTCTCCTTGACAGAATTCTCTCCCAGGGCTTGTATCCAAATTCTTCTCTTTTCCTCTGAAAGCTAATCCGTGAAATTTGCTCTATCCCTTACTTTCTACAGCTACAATGTTCTTTGTTTTTTTTCTGCCCTATTGTTAAGTAAATGGTTATGTTTAAGTTCTAAAAGTCTCATGATTGTGAGTGGCTGATTTTGTGAAAATAGACTATCAGTGGGAATTCAGGATCTGAAGTGGTGAATAGGGGAAGAATATATCCCCTTCTCAGTCTATCCTTACAATTCTGAGATAATTTGAGTGTTAAATGGTGATGGTTCATGGCTAGGAACCTAGATCTATCATTTTAAGAATAGATCAGAGAGAGTGAGATATAAGAGATGTGAGTTTTATAACAGGAGTATCCATCCTGTGACTCCATGATGCAAGGTAGAGAGTAATAAGATCAAAGGAGTGCTCTGGACAAAGTATACTAGCAAAATGGGAGAAGGAAGAGAATGTTTTTAGTTTAATAGACTAGGAAAGAGAAAAACAAGAGAGAAATCTGCTCTCTCAAAATTTGGGCTAGTTAAGAAAGGTAGCCATCTTTTACCCTTGCTTCCTTCTTCTGACCCAATGCTCTTTTTTAAAATGTCCTCCCTCTATAGTATTCCTATCCAGTGGTGAGCCTCTAAATTATCTCCTAAAACAAATTTAGTCTCTGTGGTCTTAAAACTTTGTGGGACTGATGAAGACCTTCCCAAGCTGTTGTCACATAAATAGACTATAGGATCATAGATCTAGACCTGGAAGGAACCTCAGAGATCATCTAATTCAATGTCCTTATTTTATAGATGAGGAAACTAAGGCCCAGAGAAGTAAAGGGACCTGTCCAAGATCACACAGGTCCTAGGATGTTGGTGAAATTTTAACCCAATGTATTAGAGGTTGGGTATAATGGAGAAAGAGTAGATGATCCCAGAAAGTAGAAAGAGGGTGAGATGGATTCCCCCTTCGGTCTTCTTCAAATATATCTCTCCACTAATCCTCCCCTCTAATAACTGATTAATGGGTAAACCTATTCCTTTGGGGAAAGAAAGAGGAATCTGCTCTCTCCTTACCTGACACTTTATTCCAACAAATGGTGGTTAGGGGTAAGATAAACAAGATGTCTGCAGGTTGGAGTTTATAGGAAAGAGGGTAAGAAAAACCCCTGTCTGTCTAAAAATATCTTTCTCCCTCCCCCCAAAATTGAGAGACCCAGGCTTGTCAGCTGGATCTCTAAGAGGCTTAGGGTTTGGTGATCCCAGGTCTTAGCACAGCCAAGCCAATGTCCATACTCAGGGTGTCATAGGAGCTGTGTTAGATCTTCTCATGCTGTTCTTCTTCTCAGGTTTTGCCACAACTCTTGGTGTCTTTGAGGGGAAATGGTGATTAGGATCAATGAAGAATTTTGTATGGCTCAGGAGAGAAATCTCTGATCAGCCTGTCACCTTTGGCTTCTCAAGCAAGAGAGAGAGAGAAAGAATCTCTCTTCCCCTCCAGATTCCAAACCTCCTTCACCATCCCCCACTGTGGATGCAAACCTCACCAAGTCCTCCAGGCTCTGTCCCTCAAAGTCTCTGGATCATTCTTCTAGCACACCAACTCCTATAATTCTAGAAGCAGTGGTCTTTTCACATCGTTTTTTACTGATTTTATTCAGTAAAATAATGACTACTTTTTCAGGATTTCATTTAATTGGTACTTATCTGCTTTTGTGAAATTCTCTGCAGAGATCTCACATCTCAAGTTGATATTCAGAACATTTTTCATCTGTGACTATTCAAATCTTTTTCATGCATAGGACTCATTAATTTTTTGACAATTTCTCAAAAGATTTGAATTAGTCACTGTCCAGAACACTTATTAGATAACATAGTTTTCAATTGTAGGTGCCTATTTCTTCATTTGCATTTTGACTAGTATGATCATTAGAGTGTGATCTAAAATATTGAAGCCTGAAACTTACTGTTCGGGCAAGTGGAGCAAAATTTAACCCACCTTGCCCATGGCCCCATCTGCTTTAGGTAAAGAATTGAGAACTCAGCTAGATCTCCCAGTCTTATTAATGCTTATGAAGCATGAGTTCTCCCAACAACTTGAAGTTTGAAGCATTTTTTCTATTAGTCAAGATTGCAATATTTGCAATTATGAAATAAGCTCCCTGGTAAGAGCACCCTACCATCACCACCACTGATGAAATTAAGCAGCTATAATAATCTGTATTTTATACATATAAATGCATACAAATATGTGTTTTGTATCATATATGTATTATGTAGTATATGTACATATACACATAAGGACATACAAATAAACAATCTGTAGTCTGAAATAAATAAATGAGATCATAAGAAGTTAAGGCATTTACTCAAATATCTAGAATATCACAAAAGATGGTTTTGAACTCAGATTGTCCTGCCTGAGCTGACCACAATATTGCCTCTCACTAAAATTATGGAGTATTGGTTTTATTATCCTATTTTACCAATGAAAAGACTGAGAATGAGAGAATTGTTTTGCTCATAATCACCCAGCTAAGAATTAGCAGCAGAATTTCAAATGAAATTTCTTATTTCCATATCTATTCCTAAGATACTTCCAAACATGAGCTACTATTTCTCCTATGCTATGTCAGTGTTCTTTGTTAGATGACATCATGGTGAATAATAAAATATTATTCATATTTTATTAGTCCTGGAAAGAATTTATAGGCAAGCCTCCTGTGCAGAAAGCTGACTGGAGGCTAGTATGACCTGTTTTCAAGTCCTGCCTCTGACACATAATTTTTCCATGTCATAGGGAGCTCTCTAGGATTATAAATTGTCAAAGAAGTGTCACCCTTCACTTACAGAGGGATTTTTCTTATATAAGAGGTTTCTATATTTTTGAAATCACCCAACTCTTGAAAACATGAACATAAAACCCAACATTCTTTAAATTTTCCCATTATTGATGGGTATTCGATACTATAAGATTGTATATCCATGCACAAACCTTAGTATATAGTATATATAGGAATTATGGGTCTCTAATATTCCATTGTAAAGAAGATCATTTGAATTTCAACTACTGGGATGCACAACTTTTATTATAAGTTTTTCTGTGGATGGAGTGGATGCCTTTCCTTAATATTTATTTGAGATAAAACTTTCCTTTCTACCACTAAAGTAAGTTATAACTCGAAGGTTCCTTAGAGGTCACATCTGGCCCAACCCTCTCATTTTTTAAATGTTAACAACTGTCATATTTCCATTAAGCAAGCAAGCAAGCAAATTGCAAATCTGCTTGATATGAGACATTACCCAAATAATCTCTCTCTTCTCAATTCAGCACAATCTCCATTATTTCTCATATTTTCTCCTCTCATAACTTATTTTCTGTGGGTAGAGTGCTAGACTTGGAGTCAGTTTTCAGACATTTACTACCCTTGGAATCTTGAACAAGTCACTTAATATGAATCTTAGTTTCCTCATGTATAGAATGGAGATTGAAAAATGTACTCCACTGGTGTTGTCTTGATTCTTAAATGAGATCATTTATGTTACATACTTTGTAGATCTTAAAGTGTTATATAAATGTCAGATATTATTTGAGAACAATTATCAGCAAGATTTTGATGAATGTGAACCTTACAGCAGACAAAAAAAAAAGATCTTTCTTAATGTTGAGCAGAATAGGAAAGTAAACTTTCCCATATTCCATTCCTATTTAGACTGTCACAAAGCCAGTCATTGTTTACAAGGTTTATTTTCTTGTTATTTGTAATGAATACGCAAACATTCTCTCCATGAGCCAAAGTGCCCTTTCTTTCTGCCTGCCCTCACCTTTTGTCAGTGCTTAGCTTTGGGATCTCATGTGGCTCAATGCTTTTCCAGATAATAAGAAAAGAAATTGTTTCATTGCCACACAAACTCTTGTAGGCACCTCATGGATACTGGGGCTATGATAAAAAAAAAAATTAGTTTTTTTTTTATTTAAAGATTACTTAAAGCATTTCATATGAAATATACAGTAAATATCAGGCTTTTTCATAAATGTTTCTTCAGACCTGATTTGAACTAGATTAAAATCCAACCTTGCATTATCACTAGTTATGTGACCCTGGGCATGATTCTTAAACTCTCCTGGATTCAACTTCCTCATTTATAAAACAGAAATAGAAGGATCTCTAGCACTTACCTCAGAGCTAGCATGTGATGATATCAAAGATAAAATATGTTGCAAAATTAAAGTGTCATATAAATATCCATATTAATATTAGTAATAAAGATGATAATAGTGATAATTCATTTCCTCTTAAAAGGTGGCATAAAGCCTGAAAAATCTTTGAAAAACTGACTCAAGGGTCAAAACCAGACTTCCAGAGCCAAGATGGCAGATTAAAGAAGAAATTCACATAGCTTTCCCAAAATCACCTCTAAACAATACAAAAAACTCCTCAAAAGGAATTCTGGGGTGGAAGAGCTGACAAAAATAAGAGGTGAAACAATTCTCCAGTGGGGCAGCCAGGACATATGGCTCTAGCCCCTATAATAGCCCCAAACAGACAACTAGGCCATCATGAAACAGCAGAAAAGGCTTCAGCACAAAAAAACTTGTGACAGTGCCACTCCCAACCAAAGAACAGGCTAGAAAAAAGGTTTAAAACAAAACAAAGCAAAAACAACAAAGAAAAAAACCTGACCAAAAGAAGTTTCTTTGGAGACAGGGAAGATGAAAAAGACCTGAAGAGGACACCCTTGTCAAAATGGATATATATTAAACCCAAAAGGAAAAATGTAAAATGGTGTCAGGGCAAAAAAGAATTTTTTTTTCCATTCCCCCATTAACCCCCACATTCAACACTGGTATAGTGCCAATGAAAACTCTGCTTTAAATTTTCAACCATTTGTTCTGTCTTTCATTCCTCAGAACATCCTTTTAATCCCAGATTCAAGAACTAAAGGGGAAAACCAGTCAATCATAGCTGCCTCCCCATGACATCTGGGAAAGGAGAATATGAGGAGTGAGATAGGAGATGAAAAATTGACAGGGGGATAAAAAAGAAGCTCTTTCTTTGTAATTCAAGGAAATTTCATATTCCTGCAACTACATATATTACAGACATCTCAAAATAAGATCTTTCCCTTGGTAGCTCCTGCAATACTCAATACCTGAAATACTAGACCAAGCCAATGCTACTCCCTTATCATCACCTTCATTCTTCTATCCAATAATCACTTAATAATCTCTAAACTTTAAAAAAAATCAATTAAGCAGCCATTATTCTTCATGTATCCTCTCCTCCCTTTCCCATGCTATTACCACTTTGGTTGAGATTCTCATCAAAAGATTTGAACCCCAGTGGAAACCTCTAGTGGTCACTCAATCTCTAAATCATGCCTCTCTTTTTACAGATTGCTCATTTTATAAGCCAAAAAGAAGATACAAGATGAAAGTGAGCAAGATGAAAGAGGATAATAAAAGAAAGGAAGCTGAAAAAAAGGTGGCTCCTGGCACTCCAGTGAACAATAAGAGGGCTTCATTCATAATAAGGAGGCACTTTGCTGGAAGCATTCTTTCAAGATTGCAATAAGGTGCATCACCTTGGAAAGAAAAGGTGAACTCAAACTACTACAGAGACATAACATTTTCCTTCAAGCTCAGTAGATGAGATTGTTAAACTTTTCTTCCTCTCAAGCAAAATTAAGTGGTGAAGCAACAACATATAATTCCTACCCCAAAAAAGTTATTTAGAAAGAAGCACTCTGGGCAAACAGTAGGCCACAAATGCCGTGATCATCATCCATATTAAGATTATTAAGAAAAAATTCCTTTTAACAAGCTGAAAATTTCAACAGAACAGCTCTTGGATACATGCACACTACCCTGTTCTCCCAGAGAACATCTCATAAATTTCAGCCCAGGTTTCCCCAATGGGACTTACACTTATTAAATCCTTTTATTAAAATTAATAGCAAGCAGGCTAGCCATATGAAGTCTGATAGAAGCAGTGCAGTCTTTGATCAGGAAAATAGAAATCACTAAATGAGTAAAGGGACTATTCAGCATAAAGGAAGAGGCTAAATGTTTGGCAAGGTGTTTTTTTTTTTAATCAGTCCCTCAGGTAATTATTTTCCTCTCATTTCCTGGAGAGTCCACCTTATTTACTTGTTCTCATATAATGTCACAGCAATTTAAAGTTAAGTTAATGCTTATAGGGTTGTACGCTATACTCATAACCTTTAAGAACACAAAGTCTCAAACTAGGGTTATTTCCATGCTATGCCATCAAAATAAAATTGTTTGGAAGAAATGATGAAAAAACTTTAGGTAGTAGCCAAGAATGAACTACATCCATTTTTTGAGAACTAATCTAGCTGAATACAGACACTTCGTACATACATGAATTATTTAGCCATGGCAACAAAGAAAAACAGTCCTGCACAGAACTCTCTTCCTCCTGCAGTGATGGAGGATGATGAAACCCAAAGAAACAAGGAAGTTTAAACTAAATTGAAGAAAGAGATAAAGGTATTCCTTAGTGATACAAAAATGAGTAGATGGAATTGGTCTTAAAATACTTCAATGGCATCAAGAAATATTGTTTCATAGGGCATTTAGTTATCTCATAACTCATAGCATATCTCATATAAAGAAATACCTGTAATTACTTGCAGAAAAAGAGATCATCTTGAAAATAATTGAAATTTGTGCAATGAGATGCTTTACAGAGGATGAATAGCAAAAGAAAATTTTCAAAGAACCTGTTAAGACTCTCCAAATTAGGGGGCAGCTGGGTGGCTAAGTGGATTGAGCACCAGGCTTAGAGATAAGAGGTCCTAGGTTCAAATCCGATCTCAGGCAAGTCACTTGACCCCCATTGTCTAGTCCTTACCACTCTTCTGCCTACATTGATTCTAAGATGGAAGGTAAGAGTTTAAAAAAAATTAAATTTATTTATTATTAATTATTTTATATATAATTTATAACATAATAAATAGTATTATATAAATTATTATTATAAATTAAATTCCAAATTAAATCAGTGTACACTTTGATACTTAATAACTTCAATACACTGTGAAAATAGTTTAAAATGTTGAGTAACATATAGGAAAGCAAGGATCAGAAAGAAGGAATAATGGAGCCCAAAGCAGAATACACAGCAATCTTATTTCATAACTTTGTTTCATTAATATTTTCTGGTCTACATTCCAAATTAAGTCAGATTTATAGCCAAATTCTCTTACTTTAATTGATTGCACTGTTTGTAGATATAGTGCTTTATCTTCTACTAAATTCCTATTCAGTTCTTCTCTGTGGTATAGAGGTCATCCTGGGTTCTCAAAGCTTTTGCCCCAAAAGAATGAAGACTCGAATAGGCACTATCCAAGCTGGAAAGAATTTGAATATGAGCCTAGTGGCAAACTGCTGTCTGAAAACCAACCCCAGATAAGCTTTGGAAGATGAATCATCAAAAGGTCAGTTATTAGGTAGTTTTTTGGATTTGGCATAAAAGAGTTGCAATTCTTGATAGTAGAAGATATATCCACTTTGAGAAAATAGCAGATCATTATAAATCTAAGCACTCATCACAATATACACCCATGTTCAGGCATGTATACATATATGGAATACATACTAAGCATATATTACTATTGCATTACAGCAATGTAGATGATATATTTAAGGAATATGCCTTCAGAGACATAATTTTTGAGGCATTTTTTAAAGATTGTCTACCAAGAGTAATAACATTTGTGCATTGATTAGCCATGGTCTCATAGTCATGGTAATCAAATTTCCTGCTTCAAGGGAAAGCTTATCACTGTAGGGCAGGAATTCTTATTTTTCAATTCTTTTACATAAATTTGCAAAACTTCCTGGGCAGGATATGATTCTGTCATTTCTGTCAATGATCTCATCTCCATCAAAGACCCTCTATAATGGTCACTCCCAGAGGGAGCGGAATTATATATTAGACTGACAAATGTAGCATGGAAAATCATCCATATGATAGACTGATTGACACAAAGTGCCCACCCAATAAAAAGTATCAAGTGTTAATGATCACTTTGCTGCATGTTAGCAAAGCTTGCAGTTCGGGAAGGGCTAATACTTGAAAATCCCAAAATAAATAAAAAATAGTTTTTTACAAGTACTATTTCCCTATTCTAAGAAATGACCCTTAAAATAATTCTTAACTTCTGCCTACCTCCAGCTCAAAATATACACTCTACATAAATATACTCTCCTATTTTTAAAGACATTTTCAAACTGACCAACTTAACACATTTTAATTTATTTCTTCTTCTTGAGATCAAAGTGAAATGCACACTTGCAATTTCTCTATATAATCTCAAGCTTGGAAGGGAAAATTAAAAAGGAATAACAATGGAAACATAACACAGACACAATTTTCAACATATGTTAACCAGATGTCAGCCCATCACCTTTACGGATGGTAGCACCAAGCAGAGCATCTCCTGTGTGTTGAGGGAGCCGTATCATGTCAGTGACAACAGGGGATGGGCACCCTGGGAAGGAACTTACTGACCAAAGTGGAGCAATGGAGCAGCAAGTCTTTGCAAATCAATTTCAGTCTCTTAGATGTGGAGCATGAAGTGATATTTCATAGCAATCTCCAGAGACAGGCTCAGACAGCAGCAGGGGATCCCAAGATATCACTCCCCTGGCTCTGATGGTCCAGAACTCAAATATGCACATAGGTGTATCAGGTAATTTTCAGAGAACAAAGATACAATGACTGCCCAGAAGGCATACATCATCACTCTTGATCAGGCAAAAGTCTCACTCTTTTCCAGCCTTTATCCACCTTATCCACACCCTTAAAACTCGAGCACTCAGTCAGAACACTCCTTTCATATTTCTAGTCTTAGATATGATTAAAAGTCATTGTCTATGTAAAATGCTAAATGTGTTCAGTTCTGTGAAACTATTTAAAATATTGATAACCATTGTTTGTGACCAAACTAAGGACATCTTTTTTCTCCTAGGGGAGGGCAAGTGGTTCTAAGATTTAGAAAACATTAAGCTACAATGAGTTTTTGTAGTGTTTGGTTTTGTTGGTTTTGGGGTTTTTTGCCACCACAGATTTTCCCCCTTTAATCTAATGGAAACCAAATATTCAGGTCTGTTAGAAATGGACAAAGTTTTACTTGAGTAGAACCTGAGTGCCAAAAGAGATATAAATATTTCAAGTAGATAGAAATATTAAATTTAAGTGGATGAAGAAAAAGAAAGGCAAATTAGTTCTCAAGAGAATGAAAATTTTTCAGGAATGCACGCAAAGGGACTATGCACCCTAAAAATATAGAATACAAGAATTCCATTAATTATCTGCACAGTTCATTGTGCTATAAGCTGTAATGTAAAGCCAAAATTAAATATTCCCTGACCTCAAGCAGCCCACATCCTACTAAAAGAAGAAAATAAAACTTTTAGAGTCCCTGAGATATTAATCTGCTTGTGAAAAGTGGGAATGAATGAAGGTTTTTTAGGTAAAATATCCTCCCACTGAGTCCATCTCTACCTTTCTTTACCTTCTTTTATCAGTACATTTCCATAATAAGTAATAGGTTATTACAAAAGTAATAAGTAAGTATGTCCTCTGGCTGGCCAGCAGACAAAAACAGATCCATAGGAGCTTATAAACTAGAGTTCTGAGGGAGATGCCAACCCAGAGATTACCTTGAACCAGAAGGATTCACAAATAAGAGGGGCTTCCCCAGGTGTTAATATAAATATATATTTAGATTACTGGAGGATATGAATCATACTTGTCTGCCAAGCCATGTCAAATTAGTATCTGCTATCTTAACATGCCCAACACAGAACTTTTGATCCCACTCTTCCACATCTTCCTTCTTTCTAAACTTACCTATTTCTGTTGAGAGGAGTGTAAAGGGTTTTCAGGGAGGACTAGCATCTCTGATGTGAGGGTTTGCTAATGCCTTTTCAGGGCTGCTCATCCACCTCTGGTGCCCACCTTTCACCCAATTCTCACCTTGATTCCAAGAAGCTGTAGCATGTCACGCTCTAGTAAAAATCATCTTGGCATACAGGCTAAACTAGGTTAAGATCAATTGACAGACCTCAAACCTGAGATAATGGAATGTCTACCTCAAGCATGTGAAGATTTCCCCCTAAGGAATGGTTGGATGATTTCTGTTCCAGCAAACATGAAGGTACCTGAAACAAGCACTATAGACTTTAGAGCTTGGTCAGAAATAAAATATGCCAAGGTCATCCACTGCATCCTGGGCCATCCATCACTACTCATCCTGATATTTGTCTTACCACTGGATTTTGATGATCCTAGAAGAGTGGGGATGACAACTTGGGCAATCCTGACTCACTAAATCCAATTCATGTGCAAGCCATGGCAAAAATAAAGGAGAAAACAACATTTCTGATCAGGGCATTATTATCCTTCAAAACATTCAATTTGGCACATTTGACTTTTCAACCCCCCTCATCTCATGCAAATAACTAGTTGTCATATCTAGTCAATTCTTTCTCTATAGCATCTCTCACAATCAGCCCCTCTCCACTCATCTACTTAGTTCCTTTCCTTCAACATCTTTCACCTAAACTATTGAAAAAGTCTCCAATTTGGTCTCTTCCACTTGGTGTCTCCTCTCCAAACCATCCTGTGCAAAACTGCTACATTGCGATTCTTAAAGCACAAATTTTATTATTTCCCTCCCTTGCTCAATAACCTCCAGTGGCTCACTAATCAAAATGTAAGTTCCTCTATGTAAAGACCTTTACACTCTAACTCCAACTGGCCTTTTCAGCCTTCTTACTCTTATTATGGCTTTATTATTATGCCAATAATCCTTCTATGTCATGACTGTTAAGGACACAGTCTTCCCCCATGATATGGAAAATCTACATAAAACATTTTGTCATTTCTTCAGTAGTCTCTATGATCCTCTCCACATATGTAGAGTGTCTTAAATGTCCACATTACTCCATATTAAGAGAAAGAATGAGAGACACTGTATTTGTTGGCATGTAGATAGATACTTTCAATGCCTTCAGTGTGGATTAATGGGGTTCTAGGAAGCTAGGAACATTGTCCAAAAACATAATACCTTAAAGCGTAATCCCTTGCTGGCAAGGTATTTTCTAAGATCCAGCACAAAACACTGATGGAATCAGTCAAGGAAAGTGCTTTGGTCATCCATGTTTTCTTATTGAACATCCAGAAGATAGACAGCTGGTACTTATCCTTTCCTTTCAAAGCTTGAGAGTTAACAGCTTTATATATCAAAGCTGTCTTTATTATGAACCCTATGACATTGGCAAAAAAGAACAGGTTAACCTATCCTTCGCAGCATTAAAACTTGGGGCTCACTTCTATTCTTGGCTGATGTATGTGCTCTGAGGCATTTTTTCCCAATTCAGGGCAGTTTCATCACCACTCAATAACTGTTCCACTTTTTGTGACCTTTCTCTTCAATCAGTTTCTTCAGGGTTTCAGGAAACACCCTAGCTGCCTCTTGATCAGCAGACACTGACTATCCCATTACTTTTATTTATTTATTTAGCACAGGCTAAACATTTTTTTTAATTTTTAATCCATCCTTCGCTGGCCTGAAAATCAATGAGTGCAGACCCTTCATTTTCTTTTAGGGAAAAATAGAAGAACTTATACTTTTCTCCTATGATGACAGTCTACTAGAATGTCTTTATTTTATAACAATCCTGCAGCCAAAAGAATGTTGCACTTCTTACTTGAGAGATGTAGATCTTGTGATTTATGCAAATACTTTGCAACTGGTGGTGTAACTGCGGCAATTTGTAGATTTCTAATGCCATGATGGTGGCCAGCCACAGCAGCCCTTTTCCCTGCATGAAGCATATCAAACATTTCTACTTTATTCTTCAAGCTCATCACTTTCCTCTGTTTCATGAGAGCACTCTCTGAATCACTATGAACACTACTCTTAGGACCTATAACTTTGATAATGTTTATGGTGTTTAAACAACACAGGAAGAAGAAAAAACCACAAATAACAATAATAATTTAATTAAATAAAAATAAAATAAACAACATAAGATTAAACAATTTCAAGTTTGCCAGCTTTTGGTTGAGACTTAAGAAAGTGATGGAGATGTGTAATGGACGCATTTTTTTCTGAAGAGCTGGTTGTTAAACATTTACCAGCACACTCCAGAAAACTTAAAAATTCACAGGAACAAAACATTCTGTGCACGTTGACATTTTTCATTTCACAGGTGAAAAAAGCCAGAAGGGATCTTTGAGCTCATTCAGCCCTTATCTTCATTGTATATAAACCACGTTCAGAGATATTGTGACTTGTTCCAGGCTCCATAGGAAGTAAAGAGCAAAGTCAGGATTCTAATCTAGATTCCCTTACTTCCAAACTGGTACTGCTTACACTAGAGAATTATAATGAAAAAAACATAAAGGTATCATAGCAATATCTATGCATGCTAGAGAATACCATTTTTCATATGGAAGACAAATCTCTATTCAAAATTTTTAATTTTTACACTAGGCACATATGTACTCCTTTCATCTTGTCAGCAGTAATCATAACCTCAAGAAATGAAGTTATATTTCTAAGGTTAAAGATTTCCAAATTAAATTCATCTCCCCTGAATCTTACTCCAAAGATCTTCCCACCAGGCCAAGCCCTTGCTCATTAATAAGAGTAAAAACATATTTTAAATAACATTCAAAAGAAAAGACCTTACATGAAACTCAAGCAAATACCATCTGGAACAAAGAATAAAATAGATTAACATTATTATTAATTTCATGTTAATATCTTTTAAGAAAATTGCAAATTGGAAATGCTCATTCACTTCTAACATAGAATTCATATAGTAGAATCTCTTCATTTCATCATGATTCTTTCATCTCAGTTTTCTGAATAATGACATAAAATATGACAAATGCTAAATTTTGGAGTTAAAAAGCTAGATATTGAGGATTTTTTTTAAACAGAGAAAGGACTGAATGAGGAAAATGCTACTGAAATAGCCCACCAAGGCATCAGTATGCTATGAACAAAGTCATGCATGGAAAAAGGTCAACCATTCCAATGCAGGAAAACATAAGAGCATTTGGCAAGACCTTTTAGGTTCCTTGCAGTTTCTAACACTATGAAGGCAAGATACTTAGGGAAGGATGTCAGTTCTCAAATTATATAGTTTTACTACTTTTGCTCAACATTGGTAATGCTGTCTCTATCCTGAGGTGTTTCCATTCTGATTAAAGTAGGCAAAACAGTTCAGGCACAAAAAGGCTAGTTGAGATGAACATTAAATCTCAAAAATGTTCAAAGGTATAAGAAACATTAACCATAAAAGCGAATAGATGGCAATTAAGCAGAACACACTTCCCTTTTGCTAACCTTGACAACTCATATACAAAGACTAATATTTAAATTAAGTCTACCCATCAGCTTTTTTTGACACCATGATTTTTCCCAAATTGTAACACTTTGTATCAGCAATTCAAATAAACTAAAATTTCTACTCTTACTTATTACCATTCATAGGGTTACTTGATGTTTCAGGATTAAGACTCAATGGAATCACGTAAGAAACTTTGGGGAATTAATGGCAAATTGCTACAAGAAGGAGTTTCCTAGAATAAGATGTCTACTGGGCTGTGATACACTCACTTGGCATTGACTCAAGCATAATTTCACGTCTTCGGGTAAATTTATGAGAAGTGGTTTGGCCAATATAAAGCAGGAGGTAGTATAGTGCCATATGATTCATCCTCAGTTTATCCATCAGGGAAGTTGACTGCACTCTGACCAAGCTGTATAAAGCCAATGATAATAATTATTAAAGTGAATTATATTCCATGTTGTAGAGCACCATGATTAGGCAAGAAGCAATAATTATTCTTTACTTCATAACATCCTCACTTGGGGTCCATTATTCTCCCTACAATGAGAAGATATATTTTCACTGGGTCATAGGCCTATTCATTTCCATGATACATGTACTTATAGAATCTCATAAGATGATAAAGGAATCATGCTTTTTCTCCTAAAAAAATAAAAATAAAAACCCTTTATTCTACTGCTTTGTATTCAACATTATATCATAAATGGAAATAAAATATACATGATCTTTTTCACATATTCCCAATAAATATCCACTAGTCAAACCTGGAATTCTGTATCAGATAAAATATTATAAAGCTTGGAGGTAGAGCCAAAATAACAGACTAGAAAGAGCAACCCAAGCATTTTCCATCACTTTCATAATGGGCAATCTGATAGGTATGAGGTGGTACCTCAGAATTATTTTAATTTGCATTTCTCTAATCAAGAAGGATTTAGAACATTTTTTTCATATAATTATTGACAGCTTTGATTTCTTCTTCTGAAAACTAACTATTCATATTCTTTGACCATTTATAAATTGGGGAATTACTTGGATTCTTACAAATTTGAGAAATGAGAGACTTAAAAAAAATTTCCCAGTTTGTTGCTTCCTTTCTAATCTTGGTTGCATTCATTTTCAATATGCAAAACCTTATAAATCAATTTAATATTTAATTGAATGTTTTTAATTGAATGGGTGTTGTGTTTTGTCAGACAGAGACTTTTTGTGCATCTATTGAGGATAATCATGTTATTTGCTAGTTTGCATCCTGGTATAAATCCCACCTGATCATGAGGAATAATCCTTGTGATGTATTGCTATAGTCTCTTTGCTAGTATTTTATTTAAGGTTTTTGCATAGGTATTCATTAAGAAAATTGGTCTGTAATTTTCTTTCTCTTTTTTTGGTCTTCCCGACTCGGGTATCATCATCATCATATTTGTGTCATAAAAAGAATTTGGGAGGACTCCTTTCCTTATTTTGCCAAATAGTTTGTATAGTATTGGGATTCATTGTCCTTTAAATGTTTAATAGAATTCACTTGTAAATCCATCTTGTCCTAGGATTTTTTCTTGAGGACTTAATTGATGGCTTATTAAATTCCTTTTTCTAAAATGAGATTATTTAAATATTCTATTTCCTCTTTTATTAATCTAGGCAATTCATATTTTTGTAAATATGACCTCATTGAAGCCCTTAAAATTTTGCATAATCAGATTGATTCTCACATAATTAGGCAAAATAACTCCTAATGATTGCTTATGTCTTCTTCATTTGAGGTGAAATCACACTTTTCATTTTTGATATTGGTAATTTGATTCTCTTCTTTTTTCTTTATCAAATTAACTAAATCAAATCAAATGTTCATATAACCAACACCTAAGTCTTATTTATTAAATCAATAGTTCTTTTACTTTCAATTTTATTAATTTCTCCTTTGATTTTTAGGATTTCCAATTTAGTCTTTAATTGGAGGTTTTTTAATTTGTTCTTTTTCTAATCTACACAATAAAAATTATAATCAATAAGGGTTCATGGAAAGGTGAATTAAAATTAATTGGAAACTAAACCTAATTCTTCAAAATAATCACTGACTTCATTAAAGGAAATTACAAGACAAAATTTATGGGATATAGTCAAAGTAGTACTCAGGGGAAAACAATTATCCCTGAGTGCTTATATCAATAAAATAAAGAAAAAAGCAGATCAATGAATAGGGCAAGCAACTAAAAAAATAGATAAAGTACAAATTTCCTGCTTTTGATTGTGGAGTTTTTATGCCATAGTACATGGTTAATTATTATATATGTATAATATATGCTGCTGAAGAGAAGGTATATTCCTTTTTATACTTATTCAATTTTCTCCAGTCTAACTGTTCTAAAATTTCATTCACTTCCTTTACTTCTTTCTTATATAGTTTTTGGTTAGATTTATCTAGTTCTAGGAGGAGATTGAGGTCCCACATTAGAATACTTTGGCTGTCTATTTCCTCTCAAAGTTTCTCTAATTTTTCCTTTAAAAATCTGGATGTTATACCATTTGTTGAATATATATTAAGTACTGATATTTCTTCATTGTCTATACTACTTTTTTCAAGATGTAATTACCTTCAACTCTTTTAATAAGATATATATATATAAAACATTCCTTGTCATTTGGGAATTTATTACAGTGTATTCTTTCAATTTCTATTTTATCCTCCTATTCAAGAATATCAGGACATTTTTTTCTTGGATGATTTCTTGTATTATGATGTCTAGGCATTGTTTTTCTGGTTATTACTTTCAGGTAAATCCAATAATTCTTAAATCTTCTCTCATATCTAATTTCCAGGTCAGTTGTTTTTTCTAATGAGATATTTCATGTTTTCTCCTATTTTTTCATTCTTTTGATTTTGTTTTATTATTTCTTGATGTCTCATCAAATCATTAGCTTCTTTTTGCCCAATTCTAATTTTTAAGAACTGAATTCCTTCCATGACTTTTTGATCCTTTTCCATTTGGTCCATCATACTTTTCATGGAATTCTTTTCTTCATTGGTTTTTTCTTTCTTTTTTTTGGCCTCCTATTCCAGTAATGAAATCTGTTTTTTAGAATATTCTTTTCTTCACTGGATTTTCATGCCTCTTTTTCTAGTTAACCAATTAATTTGGTTTTTTTAGAATTTTATTTTTTTCCCATTACTTTCATTTCTTTTCCCCATTTTCTTGGATCTGTCTTATTTGATTTTTGAATTCCTTTTTTAATTCTTCCAGTGCTTGAGACCAATTTCCATTATTCTTTGAAGTTTTTCATGTAGTAGTATTGATTACACACTCCTGTTATTTTTGTACTTTGCTCTTTGTCACCACAGGAATTTTGGAGAGTTAAGAGTTTCTTTTGCTCTTTGCTCATTTTCCCAGCCTTTTTTGCCTGAGGACTGGGAATTCTGAAAGCTGATGATTCTGTATCTTCTGCACTATGAGTTATTTTGCCCTGGGGTTAGGTCTTTACCACATTAGATCAGGCTTCAAAGAACCCAGAACCCTGGACTTCCTGGCCTCATTGTGGGCTGGTGCCAATGGCCTGGGACTGCAAGGGGTGTCTGAGGTGCTTTTTTGGTTTTGTAGACAGGGTTCCAGTATTCCAAATTCAGCCTATGTTCAGGTTTATTAGGTGGGGGGTCAGCCAGCACTCTTCCATGTGCAGTATTGCTCCTGGTTCCCCCTTGTCCCATAAAAATTAACTCTCTCTAAGCCTACCTTTCAAGATGTGTTTAGTGGGAGAGCCCCCTTACTTCATCTTACTGTTGGTTTTTTAATTCTGTCATTTTGAGGAGCTTTTTTTTTGGAAAATTTTATTTAATTAGTTAATTTAGAATATTTTTCCATGGTTAGTAGATTCATATTCTTTCCTTTCCCTCTCCCAACCCCCTCCCAATGCTGGCTCACAATTCTACTGGGTTTTACATATGTCCTTCATCAAGACCTATTTCCATATTATTGATATTTGCACTAGGGTTATCATTTAGAGTCTGTATCCCCAACCATATGACCATTGACCCATGTGATCAAGCAGTTCTTTTTCTTCTGTGATTCTACTCCCACAGTTCTTCCTCAATGTGGATAGCATTCTTTCTTATAAGTCCCTCCAAATTATTTTAGATCATTGCATTGCTGGTTGTAGAGAAGTTCATTCCATTCCATTATACCACAGTGTATCAGTCTCTGTGTACAATGTTCTCCTGGTTCTGCTCCTTATACTCTGCATCAAATTCCTGGATGTCATTCCAGTTCACATGGGATTCTTTCATTTCATTATTCCTTTGAACACAATAGTATTCCATCACCAATATATACCACAATATGTTCAGCCATTCCCCAATCGAAGGCCAGTCCTTCATTTTCCAATTTTTTTGCCACCACAAAGAGATCAGATATAAATATTTTTGTACAAGTCTTTTTTCTTTTTATATCTTTGAGGTACAAACCCAGCAGTACTATGTCTGGATCAAAAGGTGGGCAGCCTTTTAGTGCCCTTTGGGCATAGTTACAAATTGCCATCCAGAATGGTTGGATCAATTCACAACTATACCAGCAATGTATTAATGTCCCAATTTTTCCACATTCCCTCCAATATTTGTTACTTTCCTTTGTTGTCACTTTAGCCAATCTGCTAGGTATGAGGTGGTGCCTCATTTTGAGGAGCTTTTAAGAGATTGGTTTGGAAGGATTGTCAGAGTGGTCTCAGCTTTAGCTATTACTAAGCTACCATCTTGGCTCTACCCCATTCTGTGACAGGTATTGACTTCCTTTATGTCTAGTCAAAAAATTTTGGATGACCCCTCCCCAGAGGCCTTAAGCATCTTATAAAAATTCATTAAGGAGATCTCTTACCACCAAGTTTATCAAGAACATTTAAACATATGGTTGTATTTTTTTTTCAAAGCATATTCAATTTATTAGCAAAGTTAGCAATTGCCAATAAATAGGATCCAAGGTCCTCAGTTGGTAAGGTTACATCTGACAGTCAAGGTAGCTCTTTTAGAGTCAGTGGAAGAACTGATCAGCTCAGTCAACACAATCTTGGCCAACACAAGTGTATCTCACTTCTGAATGATTGGTGCTAAGATTCCCAACCAGAAATTACATCAGATAGTTACCAGATGGCCTAACCTTTATAAAGTCCCATGGTTGGCACTTTCTGATTTTGGATTGAATTAGAATTTTTGTGAGTAGAAAATACCCAGAAAAGGGAAATAATACTCAGGGTTGTTTTCTTGGTTGCTAGGAAGATTGTAGAACAGTGTCGAGTTGTTTGAACTTGTGGGCATTAAAGTATGCATGAAGAAACAATAAAAGGATGACTTAGCCAGCAATGTATATAACATGATTACTTTGTTGATGGAGGGTGACAGGTTACAATTAGGACCTTTCAGCTGTAAGCTTAAGTTCAGAGAGAATTCAAGTTCACATATTAAAAAAGAATGACTGATACATAGCAATGTGATCATTAACACATAATAAATTAAATAAATCAATAAAATAATACAAAATAAAGAAGTATCAATTTACAATTCCACAACATCCCCCTTTGATTCAAGGAAGATGTTTACCATGAATGGCTTTCCACAAACTACATCAATATAATTAGACATGATCAGCATCCCTTAGCACTGGGGGGACTATATAGGTATATGAAGTCAAGTTGAGAGGGGAGATTCACATAAACATCATGAAATACAGAAAGCAATCATCACAGCAACAACAACCAAAAAAAAAAAAACCCAACCCTGTGTTCTACTACTTAAGCTATCCTCCTTAACCTGGTTTAACCCATCTGCCAAGATTTTTTAATAGGGCATGGCCTCTTGTGCATGCTATATCTTCTTGGAGCCACAAGTGAGACATGAACCAGAAGCAGATAGCAAAGACTAAGCAAGTCGTCATAGCAGAGATATTCATTCTCTATGAACAAATAACTGATAGGCCTCAATCTTCTTGTTGACTTAGAGGGATGTCTACCCCAAGATTTCCCCAAGAGGGATTGTAGAGAAGAACAATTTGTTCCATCAGACATGAAGGCAATTAAGCATGTTCCATAAAGCATTTAGAGAATGGTCAGACATCCAAGAGGCCAAAATTATGCAATGCATTCAGGGCTAACACCAACAGTCTTGATTTTTGACTTATCATTGATTTAAATGGCTCTGGAAGAGAGAGTGAAGCTGAGAACTTTGTGCAAATCTGCTTCAATTAAATCTAATTCACTGGTGAGTTAAGACATTACCCCATGATATCATTGGTCCTCTTAGAAAATTAAGGATAAAGATGAACAGCAACTACTTAGCTTAATACTTTCCATGTGCTTACAGTCAACTGAGGAAATGAATATATTATTTCCCTTAAATATTCTGATATTTAATTACATGGGACTATCATTTATTCTGGTTTTATTGGAATATGAATAACAATTTCTCATGTAAACATCTATAATCTTCATATGTTCCTGGATAATTAACACTTCCAAGTGTTAATTCCAAGTTGAATATTGCTAATATTTTTACTATATCTTCATATAGAAATTAGCTTATTCTCTTGATATCTTTCTCTGGATCTTCTCTGCTGTAAAAAATAGACTCGAATACAGGACTACAATCCCCACGAGCCTTTGCTCCACTTCCCCAGAATGCCTTGTAATCTCACCTGGGCCAAGATCAAGAAGGTATTTAAGCTGATTCAAAGGCTTTTGAGGTCTCTCTCTCTTGGCTCTTTTTGGACTTCCGTTTTGGAGCAGGCGGTCTCTTGCATGATGTGAGGTTATTTTGTCCAGGCCTCTGGCCTAGGCACATGTTTCTTACTTGTATATTCTTTAATCTTTAACCTTTAATAAACCTCTAAAAAATATAATACTCCTTGCAGAGAGAAACTAATTTCTACCTGCCTCAGTCTCCCCATATTCCCTAATTTTAATCTTTACACTGCCATTTTTTACTTCAGGTATAATTTCCTTCAGACAGAATAATATAGAATATTCAAGCTATCCATAGTAGCATAATCACTTTCCTTCACTATACTTCCCAATGTTTCCCAAGGCTTTATTGGGGTTTTTATTTTATCATATTTATGCTTATAAATAATAATATACCTGCATGCATTAACCACCATCCTCACTGAACTTCAATAGGTTGATTAAAAGGAAATGCAAGTTATCACTTCATCTGTCAGTGTCATGGTAGAAGAAGACTACTAGATCTGCAATTTAAAGACTTTGGTGTCCAGGCTACACCAAGCAGAAACAATAGTACCTAACCTATGTCATTTTTCTGAGCCTCAATTTCCTCAACTGTGAGAGAAGAATAACAAATACAAACACTATCAACAAGGTGATAATTAGGAAAAATTCTTGGGGAGGGGTCAAGATGGAGGCTTAGAGGCAGCAAGAGTTCAGACCTCTGAAAATCCTTCCTTACCAATTATAAACCAAATGATCCTTGGGGACTCAAAACCCAACCTAACAACAGGACAGAGCTAAGGAACCCTCCTGCTGGACTCAACCAACTTAAAAGGTACACCCCCCAAAAGCCTAAATTCGAGAACTCTTGATTTTAAGGGGAAGGAAATAGGAAGGTCCCAGGACTCCTCCCCCACCTAGAGTGCTGAGCCTCCAATGGTGGCTGGAACCTCTGGGTGCTAGTCTGGAGGGAGTCCCTTGCAGGCAAAGCTGTGCCAGGCTCAGAGCTTTGAACACAGACAGTGGGGAAGCAGTTGGAGAAGAAGTACAGAGCTGGCAGCCTAGTTGTAGCAGCAGAGACACTCCATATCCCCTCACCCCCCAGGTTTTGGCCTCAGGGCACATCCAGCTCTGAAAGTTCAACTCAACTGGGCTGAATCTCATCAAGCCTTCAGAGGGCAGGGAAACTCAAGCTCCAATACCCCTCCCCCACAGACTGCTCTGAGAGATTTGCTAACTAAGCTCCAAGGGGGAAGGCAGACAGAAAAGCCCCAAACCATAGATCTACCACATAATGAGAGGAACAAGAGTGCAATCAACTACAGGGAGAAAAGAAGGGGCAAATATGAGCAAACAACAGAAAGAGAAGAAAGAAATTACAATCAACAGTGTTTATACAGGCAATAAGCAAAGAGCAAATATAACAGAGGAAGATGAAAAAACACAGAAATTTCAGCTAATTGGACACAGGCTTTGGAAGAACACAAAATACAATTCAAAGCACAATTAAGAGAGGCTGAAGACAACTGGGAAAAGAACTTAAAAAGCAAGATAAGTCATCTGGAAATAGAAAGTAGTGTCTTAAAAGCCAAAATTAATCAGCTTGAAAATGAGGCAAAGGAGATGAAAGATGAGGCAAAGAAGATGAAAGATGACCAGAAAGAGGATGACCAAAAAGCCAGGGATGAAATCCAGTCTTTCAAAACTGGAATACAACAATTAGAAGCAAGCGAATTCACAAGGAAGGAGGAAACTGTGAAACAAAATGAAAAGAATGAAAAAAATGAGGAAAATATTCGCACTTCATTCACAAAACGGAAGATTTGGAAAATCGTTCCAGGAGAGACAACTTAAGAATCATTGTTCTACTGGAAGACCATGACAAAAGAAAAAACCTGGACATCATCCTACAGGAAATTATCCAAGAAAACTGCTCTGATATTCTTGAACAAGAGGGTTAAATATACATTGAAAGAATCCACAGATCACCTCCTGTACTTAATCCCCAACTGACAACATCCAGGAATGTTAAGGCCAAATTCAAGAACTATCAGACCCAGGAAAAAATATTACAAGCTGCTCAGAAGAAGTCATTCAGATACCATGGAACTACAGTGAGGATAACACAGGATCTGGCTGAATCTACACTGAAGGACCGAAAGGCAAGGAATATGTTATTCCAGAAAACAAGGGAACCAGGTCTATAACAAAGAATCAACTACCCAGAAAAACTGACTATTTTCTTACGGGGGAAAGTATGGTCATTTAATAAAATAGAAGAATTCCAGCATTTGTAATGAAAAGACAAGACCTGAACAGAAAATTCAGTGCCCAAACATGGAACTCAAGAGAATCATCAAAAAGTAATTAAGAAAGGGGGGGGGGGGGGGAGAAAAACAAAACAAACAAAAACAACCTTTTCATAAAGAGACCCAATAAGTTAAAATAATATGTATACCTAAAAGAAAAGAGGACATTGGTAACTCTTAAAAATTGTTATTATCACCTGGGTAGCTAAAAGAATTATACTTAGAGGGAACAGTGACAAACAGTATAGGACAAGTCAAGACATAAATGTGTATTTAGATATATGTATGCATAAATATATATATACATATATATATACACAAATATATACAACTAGAGTTAAAAAAGAGGTTAATAATAAGGGAAAGAGGAAAAGAAACAATGAAATGGGGTAAATTTATATGTCACAAAGAAACACATGGTGGGAAGGGGGGAGAACATCAATACACTGGAAGGGTAAAGATGTTGGAGATAGGAAATACTCAAATCATATCTTCATTGAAATTGACACAAAGAGGGAAGAGCAATCAAATACAAAGGGGCAGAGAATTGATTTGTGACCTATAGGGAAGTAAAAGGGTAATGAATGCACTGGTGGGAAGGGAAGCAATACAAGGGGGACAGAGAGTGGAGGGGTACTTTAAAAAGATTATAAATAAAATAATAGGGGAATAAGAAGGGAGGTGGGGTAGAAAGGGAAGTAAAATAACGGTGGGAATTAAGGGAACTGATTAACAACAAAACATTGTTGTAGAAGGAAATAGTGGAAGAAGGAAGGGCAGGACCAGGAGTGGAATTCAAAATGCTGGGAAATACACAGCTGGTAATCATAACTCTGGATGTGAATGGAATCATCTCACCCATAAAATTCAAGCAAATAGTAGAGTGGATTAGAAACCAAAACCCTGCCATATGCTGTCCACAAGAAACGCACGAGTAAGGTAGACACACATAGGGTAAAAGTAAGAGGATGGAGCCAAATCTATTGGGCATCAACTGATAAAAAGAAGGCAGGAGTAGCAACCATGATATCTGATGAAGCCAAAGTAAAAATAGATCTAGTCAAAAGAGATAGGGAAGGTAATTATATCCTGATAAAAGGCAGTATAGGCAATGAGGAAATATCAGTACTCAACATGCATGCACCAAATGGCATAGCATCCAAATTTCTAAAGGAGAAACTAGTGGAGTGCAAAGATGAAATAGATAGAAAATCTATACTAGTGGGACAACTGAACCTTCTATAATCAGAACTAGATAAATCAAACCAAAAAATAAATAAGAAAGAGGTAAGAGAAGTGAATGAAATCTTGGAAAAATTGGAGTTAGTAGATATGTGGAGAAAAATAAATAGGGACAAAAACAAATACACTTTTTTTTCAGTAGCACATGGTACATTCACAAAAATTGACCATGTACTGGGCATAAAAACATTGCAAACAAGAACAAAAGAGCAGAAATAATAAATGCAATCTTCTCAGACCACAATGCAATGAAAATAATTATTATTAGGGGTACATGAAGAGAAAAATAAAAAATATTGGAATTTAAACAATATGATTCTCCAAAATTGGTTAAAGAACAAATAATAGAAACAATTTCATTGAAGAAAATGACAATGATGAGATATCCTTTCCAAACCTATGGAATGCAGCCAAAGAAATACTCAGGGGGAAATTTATATCCTTAAGTTCTTATATTAACAAATTAGGGAGGGCAGAGGTCAATGAATTGGGCATGCAAATTAAAAAACTACAAAGTGAACAAATTAAAAATTCTCAGATGAAGACTAAAATAGAGATCCTAAAAATAAAAAGAGAAATTAATAAAATTGAAAATCAAAGAACTATTGATTTAATTAATAAGACTAGAAGCTGGTACTTTGAAAAAACAAATAAAATAAACAAAGTACTGGTCATTCTAACTTAAAAAAAGGAAAGAAGAAAACCAAACTGACAGTATCCAAGATGAAAAGGGAGACCTCACCTCTAATGAAGTGGAAGTTAAGGCAATCATTAAAAATTATTATGCCAAATTATATGGCAATAAATGTGGCAATCTAGGTGATATGAATGAATATTTACAAAAATTTAAATTGCCTAGACTATGAGAGGAAGAAATAGAATACCTATACAATCCCATATCAGAAAAAGAAACTGAACAAGTCATAAAAGAACTCCCTAAGAAAAAATGCCCAGGACCAGATAGATTCACAAATGAATTCTATCAAACATTCAAAGAACTAATCCCAATATTATAAAACTATTTGACAGAATAAGCAAAGAAGGAGTTCTACCAAATTCCTTTTATGACACAAATATGGTATTGATTCCAAATCCAGGCAGGTCAAAAACAGAGAAAGAAAACTACAGACCAATCTCCTTAATGAACCTAGATGCAAAAATCTTAAATAGGATACTAGCAAAAAGTCTCCAGCAAGTGATCACATGGGTTATTCACTATGACTGGGTAGGATTTATACCAGGAATGCAATAATGGTTCAATATTAGAAAAACCATCCACATAATTGACCATATTAACAAGTAAACTGACAAAAATTACATGATTATCTCAATAGATGCAGAAAAAGCCTCTGATAAAATACAACACTCATTCCTATTGAAAACACTAGAAAGCATAGGAATAGAACGGTTTTTAAAATAATAACCAGTATATATCTAAAACCATCAGCAAGCATCATCTGCAATAGGGATAAACTAGAAGCCTTCCCAATAAGATTAGAAGTGAAACAAGGATGACCATTATCACCTCTATTATTTAACATTGTACTAGAAACACAAGCAGTAGCAATTAGAGAAGAAAAAGAAATTGAAGGTATTAAAATTGGCAATGAGGAGGAGACCAAGCTATGACTCTTTGTAGATGATATGATGGTCTACCTAAAGAATCCTAGAGAATAAACTAAAAAGATAGTGGAAATAATCAACAACTTTAGCAAAGTTGCAGGATACAAAATAAACTCACATAAGTCATCAGCATTTCTATATATCTCCAACACATCTCAGCAGCAAAAATTAGAAAGAGAAGTTCCATTTAAAGTCACCCTAGACAATATAAAATACTCTATCTGCCAGGACAAAGACAGCAACTATATGAACACAACTACAAAACGCTCTCCACACAATTAAAACTAGATCTAAACAATTGGAAAAACATCGACTGCTCATGGCTAGGATGAGCTAACATAAAATTGACGATCCTACCCAAATTAATTCACTTATTTAGTGCCATACCCATTGAACTACCAAAACACTTTGTTACTGAATTAGAAAAAAAAAAACACAAAAAAGTTCATTTGGAAGAACAAAAGATCAAGGATATCTAGGGAAATAATGAAAAAAAAATGTGGAGGAAGGTGGCCTTGTAGTCCCAGATCTCAAACTATACTATAAAGCAGTGGTCATCAAAACAATATGGTACTGGCATACAGAGACATAAAGGAGAATCAGTGGAATAGACTTGGATTAAGTGAACTCAGCAAGACAGTCTATGATAAGCCCAAAGATCCCAGCTTTTGGGACCAATACCCACAATTTAATAAAAATTGCTGGGAAAATTGGAAGACAGCATGGGAGAGATTAGATTTAGATCAACATCTCACACCCTACACCAAGATAAACTCAGAATGGGTGAATGACTTGACTATAAAGAAGGAAACTATAAGTAAATTAGGTGAACACAGAATAATATGCATATCAGATCTTTGGGAAAGGAAAGATTTTAAAACAAAGGAAAAGCTAAAAAAATCAAAATGTAAAATAAGTAATTTTGATTACATCAAATTAAAAAGGGTTTATACAAACAAAACCAATGCCACCAATATTAGAAGGGAAGCAACAAATTGGGAAACAATCTTCATAACAAAAACCTCTGACAAAGGTCTAATTACTCAAATGTATAAAGATCTAAATCAATTGTACAAAAAATCAAGTCATTCTCCAATTGATAAATGGGCAAGGGGCATGAATAGACAGTTTTCAGATAAAGAAATCAAAACTATTAATAAGCACATTAAACAGTGTTCTAAATCTCTTATAATCAGAGAGATGCAAATCAAAACAAATCTGAGGTATCACATCACACCTAGCAGATTGGCTAACATGACAGCAATGGAAAGTAATGAATGCTGGAGGGGATATGGCAAAGTTGGGAGATTAATGCATTGCTGGTCCAATTGTGAATTGATCCAATCATTCTGGAGGGCAATCTGGAACTATACCCAAAGGGTGCTAAAAGGCTGTCTGTTCTTTGATCCCACCATATCAACTGCTGGGTCTGTACCCCAAATAGATAATAAGGAAAAAGACTGGTACCAGAATGTTCATAGCTGTGCTCTTTGTCTTGGTAAAAAATTGAAAAATGAAGGGATGCCCTTCATTTGGGGAATGGCTGAACAAATTGTGGTATATGTTGGTGATGGAATACTATTGTTCTCATAGGAATAATAAACTGGAGGAATTCTATATGAACTGGAATGACCTCCAGGAACTGATACTGAGTGAAAGCAGATGAACCAGGAGAACATTGTACTCAGAGACTGATACACTGTGGTACAATCAAATGTAATGGACTTCTCCATTAGTGGCAGTGCAGTGATCCTGAACAACCTGGAGGGATCTACAAAAAAGAACACTATCCACATTCAGTGGAAAATTTGTGGAAGTAAAAAAACAGAAGAAAAGCAATTGCTTGATTACATGGATCGAAGGGATATGACTGGGGTTATAGACCCTAAATGAACATCATAATGCAAACACCAACAACATGGAAATAGGTTCTGATCAAGGACACATGTAATACCCAATGAAATTGCACATCAGGTGCAGGAAGGGTGGGAGGAGGGAAAGAATATGATTCTTGTAACCAAGGAATAATGTTCTAAATTGACTAAAAAAATAAATAAATAAAAAGAAAAGAAAATGCTTCATAATCCTTAAGGAACTATATAAATATGATATTGCTATTATGAAAACTATAATATTCATAAAATGCATTCCAAGCAAGTTAAACTATGCGATTGCAAGTTTTCATGACTGATAGATTACTGTGAAAAGTCTTTTTTTTTTCCAATGACATGCTTGTTGTCACTCAGTTCCCCATTCTCTTCAAGATGTTGTAAATTGATTTGGGGATGATTCTTCTTGATGCTATGCTTCCCCCCCCCACCACCATCCTTTCTGAGTTAATCTACTGCCTTCTATGTTACCACCAACCATAACTCAGATAAAACATAACACATTTTCATTTCGTTGCTCCATTATTTTTGCAGTAAATCAATATAATCTGAGGTGAAGCATGCCTTCCTCAGCACCTATTGATCTATCCATTTGTTCATTGCTTACATCAAAACACCACTTGTCGATTCTGGTCTGATTATAATTATCTTATCATCTAACAAATGACAGCTTCAAAACCCCAATACGGTCAATTTCAAGGTGAGCTGCTGTTGCTATGTTGCTATAAATGGGGACCCAGTTGCTCCCTTCTAGGCATGAATGATGTACAACTTTCATTTCTAGCTTAAAAAATACTAAGATAACCATATATCTGGTCTAACAAGCTATTTATTGCTTTCATAAGACAAAAAGGTATATTGGTCTAATCCATTGAAATAATTTCAGTAACAGGAAGCAGCTTCCTGAAATAGCAACTTGTATATCTATAAAATTTCATTTTAATTATCTGTGTGTGTTTGTGTAAGAGAAGAGAAAAGGGGAAAAAAGAGAGGAAAGGGGAAAAATAAAGATAAGAAATGAATTGTTTAATTTACAAAGGTAAGAGAAGCAAAGTAAAAAAAGAAAAACCACATTTTAGTCATATCCACTTTATCTTGTCTTTAACTTAAAATCTTAAAGAGTTGTCTGACAGCCCTGAGAGATTTGGTGATTTACCATGGCTACAGGTCATTATGTGTCAAAGACATAACTTTAATGTAGGGCTTCCTGGCTCCAAGACTCTGTCAACTACAATTGTACTCTCTCTTTCAATTTAATTAACCTCCTCAAATGATATGAACAGCATATATTTTTTCTTTGCTTTCCTATCTGAATTTTTTTTTGCCATGAAAAATCACACAGACAAATATGATTTAAGAGAGTCATTATGACAATAAAGAACATTTTCTATTGTTATTGTTCCAGATTTTCCCTGTACTTATGTTACTAGCTAATTAAAAATTCCAATGTTTCCCAAAATCTGCCTATTTCAAAGGAAGTTTTCCAGGGAACTAAGCGATATACTGTTACAAAGCTTAACACTGTTTCTAAGCACCCAAACCTGTTTGAATCTCTTGACTGGCTTGTTCTACTAGTGACTTTTTTTAGTTTCTTAAGTTTTTTGTACTACCTTGATTTTTTTCAACTATTTCATAGGTCAACTAGCCAATTTATTTAATAGCCATATAGGACTATTCTGAGATTAAATATAAAGAGTGATTATCCTCACACAGAATCAAATGTGAGAAAGGACTTTGACATCAAAATCAACCCTCACATAAACAAATCAATACTACATATCCCAAAGTCCTTTAGTTGAATCTTACCTGAACACAAATGCCTTTACTACCCTAATTAAAATTTTCTGGATCTTCAAAAATATACACAGAACTCCAAATGTTACCTGACCAAGGGTCAAATATAATGAATCCCTAGAAGCTATATATCTTTTAATGATATCTTAGCTTCTATTAGCTTTCTTAACTGCAACATCCCTCAATTAACCCAAATAAAGCTTGCTGTCCTCAAAAATACCTAGGTCTTTTTCAGAAGAATTTCTCTCTTGCTTGGTTTCTCCAATAATATAACTCTAAATTTAGTTTAGAGCCAATATATACAAATTTATATTTTTCTCCATTCATTATATTGTTATTGTCTAAAACTATATTAAAATGGAATTTTTAAAAAGAGTGATAAGAAGTCAAAGGAAGAAACCAACACTCTAATAATAAGGGGATGTTTTGAATTTTGGACCAAATCCAATGTTTTTTAGGAAATAATCTCAAATATCAGAAGAAATAGTAAAAAACAAAACAAAAGACATTTCCCAAAATGAAGGATAATGAGGCAAGACTATTTCTATTCTTGAAATTATTCATCAATTAATGGTAATAAAATATAAAAGTGAAGAAGAAAACTTAAAAAAAATGTTTCAAGTAAGTAGCACCAGAATTCCTTCCACTAACTTTCCACTCCAATGTCTCTTCTGATGGCTATTTTGGGTACTTCGCTACTATGACAATGGTTCTGGATTCTAGTTCTGTTAAGTTCTAACAACTTAGAAAAGTTAAAAAGTACATATCTGGTGACAGATCATGTGTCTATGCAAGTTCAAGTCTAGCTAAACAGAGAAGCTCATCACCAGACTGGCTACAAGATGTTCTTTTTTTGAGGGGGTTGGGGGGGAGGGGCATAGCAATGCTTAAGAAGTCTGAAACTACCCAGTAAAGCATAAAGAAATTAAGATTTGCATTGGCGAGGAGAGCCCTAACACCAATGAATTCACATATCCTTACACTTAGAGGACCAAGAACAACCAAAACTTTCATATTTTCCAGAAATTCTCCAACAACAATTGGGATTTCATAATTTCTCTGTTTGTTGATTGTTAGGTCAGAGCTTAAGGTTCTTTCTTTCTCTTTTGTATGCAATAAAGAACACACTGGTCCTTTGCAATTCTAGTAACAAATTCTAGTAATTTTCCTCTTTTATTTACAGGAATAGTTCAAAGAATGATAGCATCTAAAATAATATAACATGCATATATTATGTACATATGCGTATAAAAAGGATATGAAATAGCATTTGTTTAGGCTCTAAGGATGTTTAAAACCTGACTTTTTAGTCTGTTATTTTGAGTGCTAACCTTTGAAAGATCATTTACCCTTTCTGCCTCCACCCTTCAATGGTATGAATCTTTCCAAAGAAAGCAGATAATATTTACTGTAAGTCTACAGAGACTCAAGAAAATAAGTGCTTAGGAAACTAATTTAAAGAAGAGACTTTTATTAAGATCCAATAATAATAAAATAATATTTTCTGGGGCTTTCAAGACCTAATCATTAATCATCCAAATGCTAGCCTCTCAATAGTAATGTGTCTAGTATGTGCTATTGGGCTTCAGTATATTAGATAGAAGAACTCTGCAAAAGCTATAGCATGAAGAATTCCATAAGGCAAATATCTGAGTAGAATAAAATGGTTCCTTGTCAGTCATATGGATATTGTGTGTTATAGCCCATGGAGAGCTGTAGGGCAAGAGGAGAAGGAGGAGGAAAAAGAAGAGTAAGTTACCTCTATTATGTTTGTTTCCAGGCAATCTCCAAAGAAGGCTACTACTTGTGAAAAATTTATTGGAAAATAAGGACAAGAGTTGCATAGGTGTGTTGGCCTGTAACCCATAAAAAGAATGCCCCCATTGATGAGAGTACAAATGCACTGGTTTGGAATGATAGTAGATCATAATTATATGGTACCTTAAGTTTTAGAAAGTCTTTTTTCTCAACACAACCCTGGGGAAACTAGAACAATTTTTATTATTCCTGTTTTATAGCTGAAGAAATGAAGCTCAAAGAGCTTAAGTGACTTGCCTAGAGTCACAAAACAGTAAGTGTCAGAGTCAGATCTCAGCTTGGATCTACTTGCTCCTTGATTCTAGCTCTTTCTACCATTATGCCAAGGGGGTAATGGGGACTCATATATTTATATTAATATCCAATTCTAGAGAATCATGTTATAATGTGATTTTTCCTGATAGGGACCCTAAAAGATTAAAACATCAAGCTTTATTTAAGGATTATATTTTAGACTCACTGTGCCCTAGGGAGCATATTTCTGACAGATCCTATCTGGAGCCCTATCAACATTATTCTGGGCCAAGGACAAATCCTAACCAAAATATTGCAACTTGTAAAAGATCTCCATATTATTTTACAGAATAAATCATTTTATGCTAATTCAGTTTTACCATGACATATACATGATGCCACTTATTCTTTAGCAAATAAATTATAGTAACACTCCTGCCAAAATACTGGCAATGGAATTGTCTTCCTCCCCCACCTCTCCATCTCCCTGAGCCAAGAGTGCAGTTAAGCTGTTAAAGAGCTTCAGAAAATACATTTGGAAAGGTGGATGTGATGTGGAAGGCATGCAGGAGGGCAGTGCATGAATAAATGAATATAATCCATAAAGCTTTGCTTAAAAGATCAATCACCTTGTCTGACACACAAAGAAGAGCAGGGAGGAGTGGAGTAAGAAAAAAAGTGGTAAGGGTGAGGAGAATGAAGAATTTTCTACACACTTCTAGAATGTCATCGAGGTGTCTAAAAGAAAGAGGAATTAATGGTATCAAGTCAGAATTGCCCTATAAATATGGAGGATGCAGATTGTTCCTAATGGGATTTTTGATGCAGTACAATCCTACATGTAGAACTGAATGCACTTCATGGGAACCAACACAAATGGGATTTTAAAACTTAAATCTCAGCATTCCTGAATGATAGTGTCCTTTAAAAAAAATATTAACCACTCAAAAATAGGAAATTGAGTTTATCTGGATTTAGATACTGATTGGGCGAAAAATTAAGGAATAAGGTGAAGAAATGGAAATACTAGAACTTTGTTGGGAAAATAATACAGACAATTAAAACATTTAGAATAAAAGAACAAAATCAGAATTCATTTTAGAATTTAATATTCTCCTTGTGGGAATTCAGGAGAGAACTCTGGAAATATTATGTAGGGGTAAATGTGAAGACAAAATGGGGTTAAGTAAAATTGCTCTAAGCATGTTCTAGCAAGTCTCTTCTTTGTCTTTTCAGAGATTTACACAATTTGCTTTCAGCATTAACTTATGTTTAATTTGATGAGCTTCTTCCAGAAGCTTTATGACATTCTGACTCTATCATTCTAGGTCAAATCTTTTGGCCAAATATTCCACCATTCCAAATCTAGCATCTTCTTAATAAGTGATTTGTATGTACTTCTAATAATGTCAGAGTATATGGAGGGGAAAGAGGCAAGGAAAGGGAAAATGCTCAACTAGAATATCAGAACTGGATACATGGGCCAAGGAAAGTGATACAATTCTTTATGAAATGAGAAAGAAATGGACAATGAATCAGCTTCTTAGCTTTATATTTCTTTTCTTACTATGTCTCACCAATTCACATATATTCCTGCCTTTTGATATTATATTTATTTCTACTGTCCATTTCCCTAGAAGAAGGATTTTAACCTTGTATTCATTTGAAGGAATCTATAAGCATGGAGGGAAAATATTACATCATTATTTTTTAAGAATTTCCAACTAAAATTTAATATTTCCTTTTATTAAAATGAGTAAAATTATGAGTAATTATGAACTTCACCATCCTACCAAAGAGTTCCACAACACACACACACACACACACACACACACACACACACACACACACACACAAAGTTAAGAACCCTTCTTTTTTTGAGGCATTATAGTGTAGTTGTCAGGATACCTAGGTATTGTAAAAGGGAATTCTTAATCCCTTTCTTCTAATTTAACTGGGGACCTGGAGGTCCTTTTACCATAGATATATGTAAAAATATACCAGGTTACAGTGAAAGAAAGTAGAAACCAGAGAGACAGTAAGTGAGGTAAGAAGGGGATTGTAAAAGACTAGTCTGAGGACTGAAAGGGACTTTTTGACCTTTATTGGGTTGGGAGGTGATTAGTCATTGGTAGTTGGTCATTGGGGGTTGATATATATGCATTCTGCCTGTTGAGCCAAGTTGAAGAGTTATCAGCTGGACTTTCTCTAAAGGCAATTATAGACAGTTATAGGAAGTTATAAGTAGTTAGAGGGTAGCTAGTTAGGTATTAGGCAATTTCTTTCTCTATCTCTTCCCTATATTTCTCTCCTTTACTATATTCATTTTACTATATTCTTTTATTATCTCTATTTTAATAAAACTAAATTGTTAATTGTTAAAGCTGCTAGACGTTTTCTTTTCTCTGGCTTAGAGGGATAAAATTAATTTACAAATCTATTTTATTCTCATTAAAACTTAAGTTATTAAAAGCTGTTCTATTTTTTTGTCAAAACTCCTAATTTAACCCTTACATTTAATTGGCAAGCCAGCCTGGAGTTTGACTAATCCTTTTAATCTTCTGATTATTTTCCTCACTTATTATTGAAACTATCCCTAAACCAAGCTAGGTTAGAAGTTAAGAAACCATTAACTCAGTGCCTGACAGAAAGTAAGAATTACAAGCATGGCCCAGTTTCCTATCTATCTCAAATAGCTCACATTTCTAGAGATCCTTATTGGGCTTGCACAGCTCATAGTTTTGGGGTGTCTTTTCTTACTGCTGTTCCTGGGAGTACTTGTACTAATGGGATATTTTGAAATTTATCCATTCCTCACTAAGTAAAAACAACTGAAATATATCTTGAGTAATCTCAAAATGCAGAATGGAGATTCTACCAAGTCTCTGCAAAACATTCAATATGGGCTTCATCCACAGTGAGGAAATCTCCCTCACAGGGGAATCCCAGAAACGTGATCAAAGGAATATAGTTGGATGATGATACTCAGCAGGGAAAGGAACCTTGATGAGTCTGCAAGTGAATTTTAAGCCTTTTCAGACTCCATTGCTTCTTGATGTTAACTGTTTCAGTTTGTTCACCTACAAATAGTGAATAAGTCTCTGTTATGCAGCTATCAGAATTGGAGAAAAGGACTCTTGAATTCAGTGCCTGTATCCTGTCATGCTTATTGTATTTGCTAATTGTTTGCTTTACAATTCAATTTTGTTTTTTAAGTTCACATATTGATCTAATCTATAATATTCTGTTACACTATGTCATTTTAAGATACTGTGTTTTGGCCATTAGCTATATGTTGTGTTATATTGTCTTTATTTGTACTCCTCCTATGACTGGATTGGAGAAAATAGTATTTAAAAAGTTCATAAACAACTTGGACAAACCCTTCCCCATGGCAAAACCATAGGTCCTTATGGATAGCTTTGCCACCAGATCCACTGAGGTCACATGTTGCCTAAATGGCCTTTTATTCCTTTTTGCCTTTGATAATTGTCACATATATGATGATGGATGAACTCCATCAAACTGGCTACAACCTGTACACAACCTTTGGAGAATTTAATGAGCTAAAAAATCTCAGTTGATTTTAAGGGGTCTTCAGAAGTGATTTTCACATATCTAGTAACATCACTACATATATATGTATATATTTATACATATATATATAAAGAGAGAGAGAGAGAGAGAGAGAGAGAGAGAGAGAGACATACCTTTTATGGCTGTTACAGTCTCATACCAGAGGAGGGAGTTTTCTCAAAGGGCTTGGTTACCCTGTGGTGGGTTATATTCTTATTCAGGAGGTGGGAAGGTTTTCCTAGGGGGCTTGCTAACCCCTGGATGCCTCCCAGAGAGAATATTTCCCATGGAGCTTGGTGGCTCCTAGATAGTTTTTATATGTGTACCTCTTCAGCTTACTCTACCCTTCTACCAGAATGATCTAAATTTTTGGTGACATTTTAGACCCAAAAGGTCTTCATCAGCAGTACAGAGGGGGGTTTTTCTGGTTTCTTCTGCCAAATTTTGGAATGATGACAATAATAGACTTTGTTAGAAATATCTCAGCTAAAGTTGAAAGATTGGCTAGATATAGAGAACTTATGAAAAATATCAATAAGCTTCTAAAGTTTTTTTTAATATGTCACACAGCAAATGGCTAAAAGAGACTCATGGATCCTAATGATAGTGGACTTTGCTATTGTCATTAAATGTACTCTTATGATTGTATAAATATTGTAATTATATAATTATTATGTAGTATATGTTAGATTTAAATTGATATCTTCAGGTTCTTATTTTCCATAGAGTATAATTTTCATAGAAAACCTAAGGTTGAGGATTATATTATTTGTAAGTTTAATTTGTAATTATTTATAATTTGGAAATTGTATTTCATAAAGTCCAAAATTTAAAATTTTCTCAGGAATTTCAGGAAAAGAAGCTCACTGACTCCCCGAATCAAGAAAACATGAACTGTTTTAAGAAGACACCATAAAGAAACCTACCCTGAATCAGAAGATCTAGAATAAACTGTGGTAAATATTGATTGAACTGAAGGGGATTGAATGCATTTAATGAATGTAAACTTCTATGCCAAAGGAAATTGCCCTTAATGGCTTTTGTCAATGTACCTATCTACCATTGGTTTTGTTTTCTTTCTCTCTTTTCCTCAGTATTAATTGTGGATCTGCCACTATGTGACTGTGTCCAAATAACTTAATTTCTCTAAGCCTTACTTTGCAAATATTTAGAATGAAAATAATAATATTATCAATTGCATAAGTAAACCACTAAATAATTATGATGACAGGCAGCATGATTTAACAAAGCACAAGCATGAGCCAGGTAGATTTGGATTCAAGTCCTGCCTCAGATATCCTAGCTATATGTGCCTTCAGGCATCTCTCCCAGGCTATAAATTACAGAGTAGTTCCCAATCTGCATTTGTGGAAAGAGTTCCCACACAAGGGAATGAAATAAGAAGCAAGAGGAAATAAATAGGATAATTATTGTCATCTTTAACCATATTCAATAAGAAATAGCCTAAACTAGTTCAGGCCCTTAGAAAGATGTGTCAATATTAGCAATTTAAGGAAAACAGAAAGGTACTAGGCAAAAGTATCAACAATTTTTAAGTAGACATGTGACAGCCAAGGAGGTGAACTTGACCTATTTATTCAGGGGAGTAAATAATAATATAGACACTATCATCTTACAATGTGCTTCAAGTCATCTATATAATATCATTTTTAGTTAGCAATTATATAGCCCCTACCCTGTGTTGAGCACTGTTCTAAAAGCTTTACAAATATTATTTCACTTGATCCTCTCAACAGTCCTGGGAGGTAGGTACTATTATTATCATCATTTTAAGTATGGAGAAACTAACAAACAGCTATAAAATTAATTGTCCAGAGTTATGCAAGTACTGTCTGAGATGGATTTGAACTCAGATCTTCCTGACCCTAGACCAATTGCTCTATCTACTACATCACTCCATTTTCCATTTCCCATAAATATGTTGATATTCTCCCCATGTTGGTGATTATTAACTATCCCTGTGGCCTTTCCTTTATGGGAAATATCCATTTCATAGCATGTTACAGGTTGGCTGGATCTTAGAGATAATTTAATCCAATGCCTCATTTTACAAATGAGGAAACTGAGACCTATAATGATTAAGTGACTTGCTCAAGATTTTCTTTTTATTACAATTTTCTTTTTATTACAATATATGTTACTCTCTTTCTTGTTCCTCATACTTCAGCAATCATTTGTAAGGATCTTAAGAACCCAAAGTGATTAACTCAAGTTTTCTAAACATGCTGCTTTTTTCTATCTAATTTGCCTCAGTTTCCCCTTATTCTTGCATTTTTCAGTCACTGTTCCCTTCATACCTTATGTTTTCAAACTATACATTCTAGCCATTTAAATTCACCCTCTTTCCTCATATTATTGACCACACATTATTTCTTGCTTCCATTAAAGTTCCTCCAAAATATTAAATGTCTTGTAAAATGTTTTCTAAATAGCAGAAAAAAGAATGCTGCTCTAATTTCCAAAACAACCAAGTTTCACTTGCAGTGTGCATAATTTGTAATACAAATATCTTCAGTGAAAGTCAGTATATTAAAATGGAAAGTCCTGGTCTTGACATCAGAAGACTAGATTCAGGTTCTACTTTCTCTACTTACTAGTCCTGTGACCTAGAGGCAATCACTTAGCCTCTCTGAGACTCAGTTATCTTCTCTGTGATATGAGGACAGTAATGCCCTCCTTACCGTCCATCTTCACAGAGGGGTTGTACTCAGTAAGGACAATACCTATATTAAGACCTTAGGAAGAGTGTGCTATAATAATCTCATTAGAGTATTCCTTACTCTAAAATAGACAATTCATGTCCTCCTGCCCATACTGTGTAATTTTCAGCAATGTTCTTCTGTAACTCACCATTCAAGGATGCACCCAAGCGAGGAACCCTTTATTATCTTCAAGTCATGATGATACTAATGGAACATTAAGTCTATTGATTCTGAGTTGGCTCTTAGCAGGTGCCCACTCCAATTATATTTATGACAATCTCAACATGGATTCTTTTGTACCATTTATTGTCTGTAACATATTGTAGCCTTTCTACATCTATTATGAAACTCTAATTCCCTTTGAATGAAACTCAGTTTCAATTCTTCAGAGCATGTGGTGTCCCATGACTTTTAGCCAGACATCATCAGAATCATTTTAATGTGAAAAAGATCAACTTTTGTTTCAAGGATTCATCTGGAGTGACCAAAAGAATTTTGTAATTCCCCAAAAACAATCCAACCCATTCTCGGGGTTAGTTTTAGGTCTGCATTCTTGTCCATTTGTAATTATTTTATGTATATATGTATGTATGTATGAGTATATTTTTTAGCCTATGATTTTGTCGATGAAAGTAAATACCCATTGACACATTCTCTCTGTTAATATAATTCATCTTCTCTGAAACTTATTGTCTTAGTGAATTTCCTAAGACACCTAGAAGTTAAATGATTTGGCCAGAGTCACATGGCTAGCATTTGAACTCAGGTCTTTCTAATTCAAAAGATTTTTTAAATCAACTAAATAATGCTGCCAAAGTGATGTCTACCCTCTACTCAGCTGATTTTCTGAAAGCAAACCTGACCATGTTCTTCCCTTGTTCAATAGACCCCAGTTGTTCCCTGTCATTACTCAGATAAAATAGAAAATCCTCTGGCATTAAAAGCCTTTCATAAACTGTTTTCTCTCACATTTTATATTTTATGACCTTCTGCATCCTCATCAATACAGTGATGCTGTCCTTTTTGCTCTTCTGTATAGGACACTCATCTCCCATGTCCAAAAATTTTCATAGGCTGTCTCCCATGCCTAAAAAATTCTCCTGTTTCATTTCCACCAGCTGGTTTCCCTGATTTCTTTCAAATCTCTCTTAAAATTCCCACTTTCTACAAGAAGCCTTTTTCATTCCCCTTTAATTCTACTGCCTTTCCTCTCTTGTCTCCTCTTAATCTTTATAGTTTGTTTGGACATAGTTGTTTGTATGCTTTCTCCCCCACTACACTGTGAGCACCTTGAGAGCTATGATTATTTTTGCCTTTCTTTGTATCATCAATGTTTAGATAGTTGTTCCCCTCCAACATTTCCATCAAGGATACCTTTATTATTTAGATTGCATTCCAAAAAATGTAAAAACATGAAAAAAATATGAGTATGAAGCGATATTTATTGATAGATATTATCTTGCCTGCCTTTATTTTTTGTTAATAATGTTTCATATTATTTTCTATCCTGAAGCATTTCCTGCTTTTTAAGATACAGAGTGGAAAGGATTAAAACCCCTAAGATGGAGGTTGCATCCTTAAGATACATAAAGGAAAGGAAAGGAATGGAAAAGTATCAAGGTGTAGAAAATAATATGAAACATTAACAAAAAAAATAGACAGACAAGAATATGAAGATATTTAATATCAAGAGAATTAGTATCTCAATGCCCTCAAAACAGTATCAGTGCTGGCATAGATTTCCTCTATATACATTTGTTCTAGTCCAGCTGCTTTCTCCATATTTGTTTACTTGAATACCATTTTCTCTAACTCAAGAAACATACTCAAGACCATATGTTAGTATTCAAATGTGGTGACTCTACTGTCCTTGACAAGAAAAAAAGTGTTATAAAAATCTTTGTGGATTTTTTCATCTTTTGTCTGTTCATTTTCTTTCTGTCAATTTCATCCTTGGGATGACTATTTTGTTATATCTTTTGTCAAACTTTCTTTAAAACTGATTTTTCTTTATGCTATTTTCTTGGGTGATAATGTGCATAATTTCCCCCTGTCTCCATTAGATCTTACAAATAAGTTTACAATCTAAGCAAGTATGACTTTGGGGAGTCATTTCTCTCTATTTAGCAAATAGATCAAATGCTTGCTGAATAAAGAAGTTTTCAGGCTCTTTTGGTCTACTCATTATGGCAATTGATCTATATCAGCTAAACATCTGTCTGTAAGTGTTATAACAGATGTCAGTGTTCTTTCTTCCAAAAATCCTCTCTTGCTTTTTAGGACCAATTTTAAAAGCTCTAGTTGGAGCTGTTTAATTTGCATGACATTTTTTTTAATTTTGTATTTTTCCTCATATGTTAAAAATTAAATTTTATGTTTACTCTAATAGGCAAATGCTCTGACTTAAGACAAACATAGTTAATTCAGGATTGGTACCATTTCTATAAGTGGTTTCCTAGCTGTGAAAAACACAATCTATCTTATTTTTGCTATGTTATTTGGTGTCCTTCATACCTGGTGCTGCCCAAATCTATTTTCAAAGAATATATGTATTGTATGTAGGTATGAGGGTTCTATATAGTGTGTAAGTTTTTTATCTCTTTCTTTTAATTCTAATATTGCCTCCCACTACTTTTTCTGTACCTATGGATTTTGCCTGCTGTTCTTTAGGTCAGTCCTCTGGATCATAGACTTTAATCTCTCCAGGTCCTTTATTCTAGCTCTGAGATCTATGATATTCATATTATTGAATCTATTACTTATCTAATGTGAATTCATTTCATATCTAACTGGCCCTAACTATGCATCATATTCCATCTTTGTTATTTTAGCATTCAATCGGTTACTAAGACTGTCTTTTCCTTCCCATCCTATCCCCACTTTCTAGCTCTAGAACCATAATTAATCAATACTGCCATTTCTTTTTGGGAAAACTGCAAATCATCCTGTTACCCTATGGTTCTACTTGACATCCTTGTGACTTCTAGAACAAAACACACCTATCTGAACTTTATATGTTTTATCATCCCTTTCACAAAACAACTTTCTTAAGAGAAGAAACTATTTCACTAGTGCTCGGATTATAGTAAGGGCCTAATCACCATTACTTTTTTCATTCTTTCAGTCATTTATTTTTCAGTCCTAACTTAAATTTTATAATTTATAGTTTGCTACCTATACTTCTGCTCATCTTTGCATTCAAGTTACTATCAAAGTGTATGTTGATTTAATTTGGAGGAAATTATTTATTTCTTTATAGAATTTCTCAATCTCATCTTTTGAAGATGTTTCCATGAATTATAATTATTTTACAATGGTGTTTCTAAAATATAGATACCATGATAGAAGATGACCAAATGCCCCATGAACCGATGTTTTATGTTTCACTGAGTAAGTAGACTGACAAGTGATGGAATAAATGTTAATAATACTTTTTTTAGTATTTAGTATTAGAGTCAAGGGTAAGGAGCCAGTTATTAAACATTTACATGGATAAGGATTATAGAATTATGCAAATATGTCATTATTAGAAATAATTCTTTCATACTTTATTATTTTGAATCTATGAAAATTCAAACAACTATCTATAATAAATGAGGGACATTGGCTAAAAAAAATGAAAACCCTAAGCAAACATTTGCCAACCTTAACAATGAGACTAAGAACCTATTTTCAAGGAACACTTGAGTTACTTTAATATTCCCACATGAAATGTGATTTGCCAAAGGATGCCTAGACATTTATTAAAATAAATGTAAAATTCTCCCTTCTCCTGCCATTATCAACTGCTACATTATAAAACCCCTTCCTAAAAAAAGCCATTAAAACTGAAGTTATACAACTGAGGTACCACCTCATATCTATCAGACTAGCCAATATGATAGAAAAGGAAAATGGCAAGTGTTGGAGTGACCTAGAAAAATTATAACACTGATGCACTTTTGATAGAATTATGAACTGATCTGATCATTTTGGAGAACAACTTGGAACAATGCCCAAATGGTTAAAAAAGTGTGCTGCTTAGTCTTTGACCAGTAAGACCATATTAAATCGCAAAGAGATCATAAAAGGTGAAAATGACTTATTTGTACAACATTTTTATAGCTGCTCTTTTCATGGTGGCTAAAAATTAGACATGGGGGATTCATATCAATTGGGGACGGGTTTAACAAGTTGCGGTATATAATTTGAAAGAATACTATTGTGCCATAAGAAATGATGAACAGAAGAGCTTCAGAAAAACTTGCACAATCTTATATGAATTGATGCAAAGGAAAGTGGACTGAGAAGCAAGAGAACATTGAATACAGTAGTAGCAACATTGTAATGCTGATCCGCTGTGAAAGACTTAACTATTCTAAGACAATTAATTATACAAGACAATTCCAAAGGAACCATAATGAAAAATACTATCCACCTCCAGAGAGAGAAATGATGAGCCTGAATATAGATTGAAGTATTATTTTTTCACTTTCTTTTTCCTTTTTGCATAGTATATGTGTGTGTCTTCTTTTGTAATGCAGCTAATTTGTAAATATATTTTGCATGACTTCATTTTTATAATTTATATTGTTTGACTTCTCAGTAGGTGAATGAGTAATGGAAGGGAGAGAAAGAAATTACAAATCGATTTTAAAATGAATTTGGGAAATATTTAATGAAATCAATTTTTAAAATATTTTTAAACTGCAGTTTTAAAGAAATGAATTTACAATTCCAACTTGACACTCTCATAGTTATCTTCTCTTTACATTAAATTGTAAATGGTGATGTTTTAGGGTCTCTAAAACAGGGAAGATCAGAGTTTCAGTTCCACCACAGATTTTCATTAACCATATGACCCTGAGCAAGTCACTTGACCCATTTCCATCTCAGGTTCTTCATCTATAAAATACAAAAAGTAATATCTGTGGTACTTACCTCATAAAATTTGGCAAAAGTACTGTACTCTACAAATGTTGTTATTCAGTCATTTGATTTGTGTCAAACTATTTGGGTTTTTGTTGGGGGGGTTTTGGCAGATACTGGAGTGGTTTGCCATTTCCTTCTCCAGTTCATTTTTACAGATTAAGAACTAAGGCAACCAGGACTAAATGACTTTCCCAGGCTCACACAGCTAGTAAGTGTCTGAGACTAATAGCAAACTCAAGAATATGAGCCTTCCTGACTCCTGGCCCAGGACTCTAAACATTGTGCCACTTTGCTGCCCACTGTTCCCCTAGCTACAAATGTTAATCATTATTGTTGCTATTACTATTATTAGACACTTAGGTTGTTAGAATTGTTGTTACATGCTAGATGTTAAAAGACCCAGAGGGTACCATTGTCTAATTTGCATAGCCTCACACTTAAAAGGATATCCTATATGTTTGAATCATTCTTGGGAAAATCAATGATTATGAATTAAACTCTGAATTTTCAATTCATTTATCACTTATTACATAACATTTAAGGCACTATGCTTGGTACTAGACAGAAAATATAAGAAATAAGACACATAAAACCTCTCTTAAAGTGCTTCCTAGTCAATCAGGGGAATAAGACACACAAATAACATACAGAATAGAATTTGCTAGAGGAAAAGGAGAATTTCTTTGATACTAAGACAAATTTGAGAAGGAATGACTTTTAGCTGTATATAATCAGAGACTGGCCTTTGGGAGGTAGGGAGCATCTGATTTGTACCTTAAAAAAAGTGATTTCAAAAGGTAGAAATTGAAGGACAGGAAGGATGTCTCTATGAAACGGAATGCTGAGTGATAAATGAGAACAACTTTTCTTGCCCTTCCACTGTGTTAAATAACTAATAAAATGTCAAATGTCCAGTGCTTTCTAATAAAAACTAATCAAATCATTGAGCACATGATGTGATCTGCTCATACTGACGACCAAAATGCAATTGTTCTGATTGCTATTTGGAAGCCAGATAAGGAACTGGTATATTCTTTCAAAAGTCATGAGGCCCATATATTTTCTCCAGAATGTTAATAGTGACAAATATTGGTGTAATGAAGTGGAACTTCCTGTTATTGCAGCATGGTTCATCGTTATATCATTGAAACTAGGAAGCAGAGCAGAGCATAGGAGGAATTTGTTGGCAGTCTCCAGCTTGAGTGTAAGACTATGGGAAATTAATGGTAGTCATAATCAGGTTTGTCTCGTCCTTGCAGGAAAGACCAAGAAACACGTTCTTCACAATTCTATCCTTCACAGATTATGCTGCCTTAACCCTCAAACCTCACACACATATTCTGCAGTAGAAGATGCCTAATCTGATGCTGGTTCTAAAGCATGCTTTAAAAATGCCTCAATGGTTGACATGTATGTAGCATTATTAATAATAATGATGATGATTTTTAGAGCTTTGGACTTCAACTAATAAGACCTAGTTTTTTCCTTGAAGCATGCAAAAATTAAGCAACTTGCCCTGGGTTATACTGTAAATTTAGGGGGGTGACTTGAATTTACCAGTCACACTAATATCTAATAAAACCCCACTAATATCTCTATTATGAACAATAAAGATCACTTTTGTTTTGCATATATACATATTTGTGTGTGTTTGTCAGAAGTATATTCTCTGATTTGTCTTGAATAGACTACAAGTAGCTCAAGGGCAGGATCCTTTGCTACCTCTGAAGCTGTTCATTACAATTACAATAATGCTTCATCTGCTATAAGAAAGCAATAAATACTGATTCACAATTCATTTTACCTCAGAGGAAATTAAATGAGTTGTTCCATTTTCTTCCTCAAGGTTGCCCAGCAAGTTATTATCAAAGCTGACCCCCCATATTTCTGATGTCTCACCCCTTCCTCTCCCAAGGCTGCTCTACATACCACAGAGGTTATGTTTACTGCCCTTTACGATCTGTCATATCAATTACAAAGCAGGAATTTTTATTCTCCCTAAAATCCTTTCCTCTTATAAACTCTTAGATCACATTTATAATTTTACCTTCATCTTTACTAAATTGTCCCAAATCCCCACATGGCCAGGCTTCATCCCCTGACAATATAGTTCAAGCAGAAACATTACTGATCCAGAATTCAGCTCAAAACAGACCAGACTTCCTCCCCAAACTGCAAGCTTCGAGTTTCCATTATATAAAAGGTATTCGCTTTCTCTCTTTCTCTGTGTGTTTCTCTGTCTCCGTCTCTCTGTCTTTGGGTCTCTCTAGCTCTCACGTTCACTGTCTCCCTCCTCACCACATGCATGTGTCTTTTTGTCTCTCTGACTCTCTCTCTCTCTCTCTCTCTCTCTCTCTCTCTCTCTCTCTCTCTCTCTCTCTCTCACCTCCCTCTCTTTATTCCTCTCTGTGTCCGTCTTTCTATCTCTTTATTTCATTATCTCCCACCCTATTCTAGGCATATCTCTCTATGGGTTACTCTTTCTATGTCTCTATATTTCTCTGTCACTCATTTTTCAGGAATCTGCAAGTATTTGAAAATATTGTTGAGCTATTTCCATCTATTCTGTGACTAAGAGGTGAATTTACATAGGGTTTAGGTTTTTATGCATGAGCAGTGAAGGCAGCAAGAGAGAGGAATTCTACCTTGGGAAGGCCAGTGATTTTCAAATTTAGGGGCATAAATCAATATTAGATGCAATGTCTTTCTACTAGCCACATGAATAGTACTGCCATGTCTTATAACACTCATACTGCTGAATTCTGAAAGGAATAGAGTCCTAAATTATTACCAATGACAGGGTTACAAAGAGGAACTGAATCTCAGGACCTGTATTTTTGTTCACGTCCCTGCGTGTTCTGCACGGCTTGCTCTGGAAGAGCTTTTAAAGGCAAGACCTGCTTGCCAATATCTGATGAGGAAACAGCTCCTTGGAGTCTCAGTTCCTCTCACAGCCTTTTCTTTGGCTTCTCTGATGTGTATTCAATTTCCACGCAATGCTTTTCATGTCCTGTGTCCCAAACCACTTCATTTTTGGGATAATGAATTACATACCACATTTAGAATGGGATGGTTTTGTGGGTACAAACAGACTAGCCCTCACGGATCTCGCCACGCTCCAGTTTTAGCCATGAAGATCAGCATTAGTGCCACTAAATCAGCAGCATCATTAATTGTAACAGAGAGAATTTGGGTCTGTAGATGAAGGTTAACCCTAATTTAGCATTGCACGATCCCCTTTGTAGTTCACAGCAAAAGGAATGTCTGCCCCAGATAAGCTTTGGTTTTGTGCCATGGTCTATACTCAAGGTATTTGACAGATGATTTTATTTGGCAACATCGTTCTCTCATGCTGCTAGACTGTGTCCAAACATTTTCAAACCAATTTTTCAGTGACCCTTCTGCTTTCATGGAACCTGAAGCCAGGAACAGTGAGTGGTAACTGACAGAACAAATACTGCACTTAAATAATGTATGTGCAGCTTACCGGTCCAGGAAAGCAATGCTGTGAATTAATCTCAACCCTTGAGAGTCTGACTTAGTTCATGGCTTAGAATGCTCATTTCCATTCCACGTGCTTTCTTCTACTCCTGATTCTTTGGCATACTTGGAAAGTTGCTAATATCTTTGCTTAGAATAAAGTGGGACAGGGGACTTGTTATCACACAGTATATAAATGGTAAGAGGAAAAGAGAAGCAGTGTATCAGAATGATGTTTTGTTTTCCTCGCTGTTCCTTTACATTTCCATTTTCTATTTTTAAAAGGGTGCTACTTTTGAACAGGCAATACAGAAGCTCAGAAAGCTATGGCACTCTGGCCATATCTTTCATTAGTGCCTCCGTTTTCAGGAAGCAGGACCAAAGAAAATCCTTTCTTCACATTTTTCTACATTATCTAAAAATTTATAACTTCAATTTTTCACTAAGATGAAGGAGAGGTTTTGTATTAACTCATATTAGCAACAATAAAACCACATCCTATACAACAATAAAAATAATTTTTAAAGTTTAAAATATAGAACAAAAATTTTAAAAAATAATAGGAGGCAGCTAGGTGTCTCAATGAATAGAGTAGTAGGCCTGGAGTTGGGAAGATCTGAGTTCCAAACTGACCTCAGATGCTTCCAGGCTCTGTATTTGTTGACAAGTCATCTAACCTCTGGATCCACAGGAGAAGGACATGGCAAACCACTCCAGTATCCTGGCCAAGGAAACCCATGGATAGCTATGGTTCATGGAGTCACAAAGAGTCAGACACAAGTAAACAATACAAAAACATTGCAGCACTTCCCAGTTGCTTTATTTCTTCCCTGACTCTGGCACCTTGTCATATGTAACTCTTATCCTTCATTGCAATGCTGATATGTTGACAGCCTTCCTTTATATCTTGTGATGTGGTCTGGGTACCAAGAGAATTATGGAATTTTCAGTTGTATATCTTACTGAAAATATATGGACATGGTCTAATAGCATGTGAAAACCAAATTGCCAGAGAAAATACTCTGAATGAATGGCAAAGCATTTTTAAGTGCTTACTAAGTTCCAGGGATATACATGCAAAAACAAAGATACTCCAGGCCTTCAAAGAGCTTTTTTAAGAGCATGCAATGGGGGTCAAGTGACTTGCCCAGGGTCACACAGCTGGGAAGTGTCTGAGGCCAGATTTGAACCTAGGATCTCCAGTCTCTAGGCCTGGCTCTCAACCCACTGAGATACCCAGTTGCCCCCTGGGTGCAATCCAGAGAGTGATACAATGATATTCTGGTCCAGAAAAATTAGAGAGATAGTGAGTGGGGCCCCAGGGAAACAGATTGACTTGCTAATAGCCACAAATAAAAGCAGAATTGAAGAGATCATGGTTTATGGTTCCCAAATCATAGAATTGAGGTGGAAAGGTGTGGGAAGGCATGTATGTGTATGGCAGAGTGAGAATGAAGTAAAATATGAGGGCTGAGGCTTTCCTGAAATAGGGGTCTGGGAAAGGCAGTCATCAATCAGGACATCAGGACCATAGGGCAGAAGGTCCTTCACTGTGAAAAGATAGTACGTAAAACTGTGAATTAAAGTCCAATGAGTGTGGAGTGAACCAGTCAAGTATGGTAGTTGAGGATCTCCTGAAAGAACATTGTAGGAGATGCAGTCAACAATCAGGAAAGCAAATTTTTAAATGATTTCTGTGGAATTCCACCTTCCTCAGCAATCCGTATAGGACTCCAAATTTATAGTACTAACCAAGGAATGACACTTCCCTTCTCCCAAGATAAAAGAACTATGTACGGATTGCTAATAGTTGAACTCTTCTTATTCAACCAATCTTTTGGGCAAACTATGCATTCAATTGAAATTATAGGGAAAATCCTTCAAGGGTTGCTTGAGAAACAAATAACTCTTCCCTGTGAGTGGAAATAGTCTCATTCTTTGTACTTATACTCCCTGTACCTACCACAGTGCTTAGCACAAAGTGGGAGTTTAATAAATGTTTGGTCCAAGAATTCCTCTACTGGTCCAGAAGACCCTATCCAGGTATTTTTGCCATCTTTCCAACTCTGCTACCTTACTCTTTTCAGCTTAATTTCCAGTGTCTCTCAGCTTGTCCTTAGAAATCCTTGAGATTGTATAGTTGCTTCCATTTGCTAGCATTTTTGGAACTAAATTGTACCCTTTTTCCTTGGTTTTTGTGGTTTTCTGGAAGCTCCATGTGACTATACTCAGGTTTCTCTCAAGAGAACTAGAGCCTGTGTGTGTCCAAATGGCCTTTTACTGGTCATCTCACCTGTGGTTCTCTGCACATATCCCCAATTCTTCCTTTTAAAGGCCAAATGCAAGGGTATAGCTCAGTGAGCATGACTAGCCATGATACCCCTGGGTTCAATTATAATCTCTATGTAGATGACTCCTCATATCTATGTATCCTTCTCTAATCTCTCTCCTGAGCTCTATTTCTATATTACCAATTGCCTGTTGTGCAGCTCTGCCTTTAAAGGTCTATTCCAAAAGCATAGCTCTATGTGCATGACAAGTCAGGATTCCCAAGGGTTCAGTTATAATCTCTGTGTGGAAGCCTCCCCATATCTACGTATCCAGCTCTAATCTCTCTCCTGAGTTCTATTCCCACATCATTGTCTACTGCATATCTCCAACTGCATGTCCCTTGGGCATCTCAAATTTAATGAGTCCAAAAATGGAATACTCCCCTAAATATGCCCTTTCCTCCAAAATTCCCTATTTCTGCAAATCCTGCCAGTCACTCAGATTCAAAAATCAACTCTTCCCTCTCATTCCCCAATACTGAGTCAGTTGCCAAGTCTTATTAATTCTACTGCCACAATGTAGTTCACACCCATTCTTTCTCCTAACATAGCAATTACCACCAATTGAACTCCCAGCTTCCAGTTTCTGTTTGGTCCAATTCATCCGCCATACAGCTATAAAAATAAGCTTCTTAAAGCAACAGCCAAATGATATCACTCCTCTGCTGGAGAATTTTCAGTGGCTCTCTATTGCCTCTAAGATAAAATACAAACTCTACACATTGGCTCTTAAAGTCTTTTGCAAAAGATCTTTTACCTATCATTCTAGACGTATGCCATATACACTACTTTGTACACTAGTTCACTCACTTTGCACTGAATTCAGCATTTCATATTCCATTTTTATATCTTTGCACTGGTTCTCTTCAAAGTCTACAATAAACTTTGTCCCCATCTCTGTCTCTACAAATGCATGACTTCCTTTAAATTTTAGCTTGATGCTCTTGGGGAAGTCTTTCTTGTCATCCCTATTTGTTAATGTTTGCTTGCTTCTCAAATTATCACATATATATGTATCTGTTTGTGTGTTATTTCATAATTCCCGAATACAGGTTCCTTGGATGGAGAGAACTTTTTCTATTTTGTCACTGTGTCCCTAGAGCTCCATATAATATTTGGCACACAGTAGGTGCTCCATAAATACTCATCTGATTATATTCTGTGACCATCTCTGAAACTAGTCATTTGTTGTGTAGTTGTTGTTCAGTCATTTATGACTTTACATGAGGCAGTCAGTGTTTGTGATGACATTTGGGGTTTTTTGGCAAAGATACTGAAGTGGTTTGCCATTTCCTTCTCCAGGTTGTTGCCACTATACAGAAGATGAACTGATTTTTAAGTGATTTTTCTAGGATTACATAGTAAGTGTCTCAGGCTGGATTTTAACTCAGATCTTCTTGCCTCCAGGTGTGTGCTTTATCCATTTCATCACCTGGCTACCAGCTAGTCACTTAATATCTCTCAATATACAATCAACTTAATAAGCACTTCCTGAGGGTTTTTTTTAAGCTTCTGTATAAGCTACAAGAAATTGGCCTCTCCGACTTCTTTTTGTTTTGTCGTGCTTTACAAAATAGTTTTCACCATACATCACCTCTGCACCAGTCACTGAATATTAAACCCGATGTTGCTTCAATTTGGAGGTTGTTATTGATCTTAATATATTTCCCTATTTTCCTAAAAATATTTCTCTCCTCATGCTCTATAAGAGATATTAGTAAATAAACTACAATTATTTTCCATGCTGGTTCTCGTTCAAATGCTTATCATGAACACAGAAGGACTAGGTGACCGAATATCTCATGAAATGATGTTCCTTTTTGCCCTTGGAGGCATGATAAAATCAGTCCTGTCAAATCCTTTATCTTCCTGTCCGAGGAGAACGTGTGAGCCGTCGTTCCATTTAGCTGCAACTTGTCTTGTGGTTTCATTTATAGCAATAACATCAATTGATATGAATCAGTTCCTACAGCAGTATGTCCACCCATTCATCACTGGACAAGGATCTCACATTTGGAATCCCAACAGCTAAGTTCATGTTTATAGATGGTTTAAAAACTGAGTCTTGGAAACTTCTCTGCCTCTCCCCGACTCTAGTTGGAGTCTCTGTGAAAGCAAAAGGGCTGGCTTCTCAGCTACCTAGAGTTAAGGGCCACTTTGTAGCTTGCTTGCTTTCACTGGTTTCTATGACCAAATATCCTTCACCAAACACAAAGCCAACTGATAGCAATTCTCTTCATATTTGCTAGCCTGATCTTTGAAAAGTAGCTATAACCAGTTGCTAGGGCTGTATTTATCCAACATGGTAGAACCCACCAGTTTGTATACCAGTGACACAGCTCTTGAGGCTTTGTGTACTACATCATAAATATACAATTAAATGAGAAGCATAACATGTGAACTTTACATTTAAGATTTTGTCTTGCATTTATTTTGTCCACCACATTGCATCCTTTATCTTCCAAATTCTGTTTCATTTTATGCTTTATAAAGTCCATGTAATTTTGTTAACAATGGAAAGGATCATAATTCCAAAAATTTAAACACAAAATAAAAATACTTATTCATTCCCATGTTTTCCACTCTTGAAGTGTGGTATGATTTTTCTACATGCATACACATACACACAAAGAGGCATTCATGTTCTTAATAGTTTTTTTCAGGGTTATTTGGAATGACCCTGATACCTTTGTAGTTACATTCATGCAATGTCAGCAATTGTCCAGCACATTATGATATAAGGGTCTTAATGATATGATATCCATTGAACTGACATAATAAGTTTTCAAAGAAAGATAACTTAATTGGCATCCTATTATTGGAGCAATTATGGAAGCTCACTGGTGATAGGGACGTGTTCAGTGAAGCACACGGTAATTGGGGTACAGAGTGATTTGAGCAATGGTGATTGGAATCAGCTGTGTGTAATATGCAGTAGCTAAAACTAAGAGACTCAAAGACGTTTTGGGAGGGTGAGACAGTTAGCTTTTCATACCTCTAAGTAATCCATCTATTCTTTTAAATTGTCCTTCCTTCTCACCTTCAAACTTGGATTCAAAGTCCATATCAAGGATTTTTTTTAATTTGTCTGGGATTTTTATTTCTTTAAAATAATTCATACAAATGGTTACAGTCACAAACATGATTTTAACCAAAAAATATTGCTAGCCTACCACATTTCCAGGAAGGAATCAATGTAGGCGATGAAATGCTGCTACCCTTCAGCAGTCTAGTGCCTTTTCACAAACCACCAATAATATATACTCTAACTGGTGACCAAAAGCACAATGCTCATTTATACAAAACCTCTGTCTTCCTCAAAATCTCATTGCAATGTTGTCTTCATTTGGAAAGAAGGGAAATTCATGCCCAAATCAGAAGAAATGGTTTTTCTTTTGTTTACTAAATTAGTCTAAAAAATAAGACAAGCAGGTAGAAAAAACAATGTGTGGCGTAGAAAGAAAAATGGGAAGTTTGTCCTAAGAAGTTTGCCAACTGCCTCATTTTGGGACATGTTTTAACAAATAAAAAAATCATCTCAAAATTGGTTTTCTGAATGCCTCCTTTTTGCTTTCTTTTTTGTTGACAGCTAAGCAAACAAATCCTTTTTAATGTTCTAAAAACTGTACACAGACAAGTACATTCATGATATAATTAACTACTAACTTCTCTTGATTAACAAAGAACCCATAGGACACAGAAACAGTGAAATCAGTCCACTGGACGGGGGACAAACTACAATTTATACAGAGGGAAAAAAGTTTTCCAAATCTTCTTTTCACCTCCCACACCTTTTGGCTTTTATATCTGTATATTGGACCAGTTTCTAAAACAATTATGGTCTCCTGTAAGTTCATGGTTTTGCCTCTATTCAAAAATTCAGGTTTTTTTACACATCATCTTCAAAGTTGAAAGCTCCAATGTTGGGAATGCTATTTTCTTAGGCTACAATTGGTCACTTGGGTGGTCTCTATCAGCTTCTGCTTTGACAGTTTGGGGAAGGAGCATGGGGAGAATGGGCCACAATGGGGAGCCCGGGATAAAGACATGGCGCTGGGGACTATTTCTTCTACTGCTGCAAGGATGCCAGCTGGAGCCACGCTTAGCACACCTGGCGGGTACCTATATGTGGCACCATTAAGCTCTGTATGAACTACTGCTGGGTCCATACTGGCCCAATGTGTAGCTGCAGTCAAATGATCTTTATTAACACAGTTTTTCAGACTGTCTGGAATACGACCTGTGATGGCTCTCCGGATCTCTCCTGCAGCCTCTTCTCTCAATGGAGGCCTGCTCACTGTACCATGCTGCATGGGAAGTGCAGATCAGATTTGGTGCGTCCTTTAGGGTACCCTGGCTAAAGCTGAATGCTTCTGACTCATGTACATCTAAGGCTGCCCCTCGTATCCTTCCTTCAGGGCCTGTGCCGGTGCTTTTTTGTCTACCAAGCCACCTCGTGCTGTGTTCACCAGGAAAGCCCCTTGTCTCATCTGCTTAATGGTGAAGTCATTAATCAGATGATGATTGTGTTCATTCAAGCTGCAGTGTAGGGTTACACAGTCACTGTGAAATAGCAGGTACTGTAAGTGCTCACTCTCTGGAGCCCCAGAGCACGCTCAATGCCATCAGACAGATAATGGGTCATAGAAAATGACATTGAGCTAGCGGCCGCGGCGGCGGCGGTGGCGGGGAGCCCGAGCCTGGGCCCGGCCATGCCTCCGCCCCCGGGCCAGGCCGCGCGGGCCCCCCGATGCTGCTGCAGGCCCGGTGCGCCGGGGCGGCCCCAAGCGGGCCCGGGAGGCTGCCGAGCTAGAGCAGCAGCGGCGCCAGGAGCAGAAGCGGCGGCGGCGGGACGCGCAACAGCGGCAGCAGCTGCAGCACCTCGAGTCCTTTTATGAAAAACCTCCTCCTGGACTTATTAAGGAAGATGAGACTAAGCCAGAAGACTGTATCTCAGATGTACCAGGCAATGAACATGCCAGAGAATTTCTGGCTCATGCTCCAACTAAAGGACTCTGGATGCCCCGGGGGAAAGAAGTCAAGGTTATGCAATGCTGGCGCTGTAAATGGTATGGACACAGAACAGGTGACAAAGAATGCCCATTCTTTATCAAAGGCAATCAGAAATTAGAACAATTTAGAGTAGCACACGAAGATCCCATGTATGACATCATAAGAGAGAATAAGCGGCATGAAAAGGATGTGAGGATACAGCAGTTAAAGAAGCTACTAGAAGATTCTACCTAAGAAGAAGATAGCACTAGTTCCAGCTCCTCAGAATGTAAGGAGAAGCATAAGAGAAAGAAGAAGAAAGAGAAACATAAGAAAAGGAAAAGGGAGAAGAAAAAGAGAAAGAAAAAGGAAAAAAGCACAAATTGAAATCAAATGAGATTTCAGACTCTGACTAAAAAGTCATTTCCTTTGAATCCACCTTGTCACTCCAGAATCATAGCTGAATGTCAGAGGTAAAGAAGAAGTAGCCACAAAGGGGCCTCAGTTGACAGAGAAAAAGGAACCAAAAAACTTGCATAGTTAGCATCCCCCCATGGCATTTTGCCCTCACTGCCAACAGTGATGAATTCACCTTGATATTGAGTTTCTTATGTGCCACACTGCTGGATTCTCCTCCTCCTCCTCCCTGTGTACTGTAGTTTGTGATTAGTTTTGAAAAAAAAAATCAAGCATAAGATACGAAAATATTCTAGGTGTTTCCAAGAGAGATTCCCCTAGAAGATCAGAGGGTTAATGGAGTAGTAGGATGACTTGAGAAGTTGAGATCTTCAGCAGTTACAAGTGCATTCTATTGAGTGATGAATAATAAAACTCCCTTATTTCTCTCTTAAAAGTGAATATCCTTGCTGTATACTTGCAAAATCTAATGGTGGAAGAATGGGAAAGGAGGTAGCTATATGAAATATCTTGTCTTCATTGTAATCATTTTGTTGTAGAATCTGGCACTCCACAAAGTAACTGATCTACTAAGATTTTTAGGGGAAAAAAATTTTTTTGTCAGCAGAAAATGCTTCCTTTCCTTCCCAGTACAATCTGCTCCCCAATTCAGAACAACAAAAGAAAACCCACTGAAAATGTGAACTCAAAAAAAAAATGACATTGAAGCCAAAGGCTTTGACACGTAGCGCAACCGCTTGTCCAACACGACCTAATCCAATAATGCCCAACGTCTCTCCTGGAATCCTGGGAGCTCCAGAAGCAACTTCTCAGATCTGTTCCACACTTTGGACTCTTGTGCCTTCTTGTAATGCCTGGTGAAGCCAGGTAGTTCGTCTATACAGGTTCAGGATGTGGCACATGGTAGAATCTGTGGTCTCTTCTACTGATGCATTCCTAAATCCCCAGAAGACTTGATGGCGATGTTATCAAAACCACTGCCAATTCAGACAATTATTCGAAGAGCTTTGAATTTCTCCAGATCTTCTCGTGTTAAAGTGATGGTGTGATACATCAAGAAACCCACTGCTTCATTTAGTACCTTTTCATGAATTTCTTGTGTGGACTGTGCATCACAAAATGCCACTGTCGCTACATCTTTCATAATGGGCATTTCTACTGTACAATCTCGGCCATCCAGTAATGCTACCAATGGACGTAGGTGCATGGGCCCATTCATGATTGGAGGTCGAATAGCTGACATTTCTTAATATGAGCTTGAGTTCCAGGATCATGAATTCGATTTTTCAATGCTTTATAGTCTTCGGAATTCCCAGGGAGAATAGCATCCTGTCACTGGATCCTTACTTCCCTGTCTTTAAATTGTCTTGAACCAAAGCTTTTAAACTTCTTATCCACTGCAACCACTGAAGCCTGGATCGTGTTCAAATTTTTACGAGAGGCAAGCCCTTGTTGAGCAAGTGCGAACTTCCCATTGAGAGGCAGGTCCGGGGCAGAAGTTGGGGGAGTGAGACTCCCGCTGGTCCGCAGATGGCAGCGGCTGCTCAGCTTCTCCCCGAGGTTTTTATAGCTCTACAGCTCTACAGGAAGACAGTGAAAAATGCATTGTATCTGGATTCAGAGGATTTGGTTTCAAATCTCAGGACGGCCATCAATTGTACCTCTGTAAGCTTGAAGAAAGTAAAAAACTCTCAAACTCGGTGTCTTTAATTATTACTCGAGGTAGTTGGACTAGATGATTTGTCGTTGTTTTAATGTAGTTAGTTATTTCTGTATTTGATGGAGATTTTTATTGAAAGACTTCCATAAACTTCAGGCTTGAGGTCTGAAGATCTAGATTTATATCTCATCCCAAACTAGCTATGTGATCCCAGGAAAGTAATTTAAACTTTCTGGGGTTCAGTTTTTTAATATGGAAATGATGATAATAAGACAGTCCACAAGGCAAGATAAAATGATAGAATGTTAATAAAATGTTTCACAAACCTTAAAGTAAATATTGTTTTTTATCTTATCTTTTTGATAGAGCTCAAATAAAAATGTTGTTGAGACAAGTTGCTACTTTACTATTAATCATTTCTACTTAATGATCTGTGAACTATAGCACAGGTAGATAAACTGACTACTTTTTGCAGGTAAATAAAAGTATTAGGATATAAGTTCATCATTGAAAACATTTGATATGGATTCTTCCAAGGATTTGATTGCTTCCACTATCTACATGTTCAAAGCCAGTCATTACACATAGCTTGAAGATTATGAGTATTTGATTTGATGACATCTATTTAAAATGATGTTCTCAAATTTTTTATGGCTCCACATTATGTCCAGGTAACAATTGGTAACAATTGGGTCCCTAATAATGCTCAAATTCTAGTACAGTTTACTGGTTGCATTCTCAATTATATTTTGAGGTATATTTCATTGCCTGGATATTTGTCATCTATCAGTCCATAAAAGACACTGAACTTCTCGCCATCAGTTCATGTCTTGCTAATTTCAGCAGATGTTCAATACTTAACAGATTGCAATGATGTGTATGGTTTCTACAATTTCTTTGCAAAATCTGTTTTAATCAGCAAATATAGGTTACTTAAGGATAGCCTTTCTATAATCTGGGGTGTTAATAATCTGGGCCAAATTGCCTTCATCAAGCTTTCCATGCCCAGAAACAAATTCATATGACTTAACTCTTTATTGGATATTTTTTCAAACCATTTTATTGAAAACTATTTGAAAGAGTTTATTCAAAACTCTTTATTGGATGCTTTTTGGCTGAGGTCATAGAGATGCTGACCTTTGGTTGAAATTATATCTTAATTATTTCATAGATTCCCTAGAGCTAGATGGATTTTCTTTATATTTGAGAAATACAGTGCTGTGTATCTCTTATCAGTCTTCGTTATCTCAATAAAACAATTTCCCCTTTTTTGCAAATGGTTTTCCTTAGGTTTCTAATCTACTTGTTATGTGCTTTGAGAAGGTTTACACATTCAATTCTTCCCTTTTGAGAAGGAAGAATCAGCATTCCTATGACTGCTTTAATGTGTTAAACCATGTGCTTCATTAAAAATTTTTGTTTTAAATATTTTACCAAATTTGTTATGGTCAACTTACAGTTCCAAATGTATCCATGAAAACAGGTTATGGTACGTGCATTAATTTCTTTAAGCATGTTCTTTGTGTCTGACCTCTAATTTCAGAGTTAGTAAGTCTAAAAGTAGTCAGTCACAACTTTCTCCATTTAATATCTATGATCGTTGTGTCTTACCTGAGGGAGACCAATATCTATGTATGTAAGCATATCCTTTGGTTCACCATTATCTATGTATTCATATTGGAAGTCTTTAATATTTATCTTTCCTAGGAGAATACTGGGAATCTTACACTTATGAAGTCAAATAGCATTTTCATATAATTAAAAATTTCACAAGACCAAATATTTGTTTAAAATAGCTTTTGGTGTTATACACATCACATGACTGATAAAAATGTTTTGATTCAATTTTCTTTTCATTTGGTAACCATACTTGGTAATTTATTAAGAGATAGAATGATGGACTTAAGTCTAGGCAAAATCATAGCTGTTTCAACTGATTTCCTGGAGAATTCCATGATTTATTTTAATTTAATTTAATTATCCTTGACATTATTATAATAGTGGAATGTTTTTAGTAGAGAATTATTTTCCATTTAGATATTAAAAACTCTAGCAGACTCACCATACTTGAGTGTATTAATATATCAGCATTTCATCAATAAGCCATGAGTGTAGAACAGAGCCAAAGGCTTTGTAATAAAAAGAAATGTAAATGTTACACTGTTTTTAGGTGGCTTGTTCAATAATTACCAAATCAACAATAAGTTGTTCTGCACAATTACAAGCATTTTTGTATATCTTTTTCCCCCTTCTTACCAATATTTTGCTGCCTTATAAGTAATTATAGATCTGTGTTTGTATGTATGTTTTTCAAGCTGTGAATGATTTTTATAAAGTACATAAACTTATTGGCCTATAATTGAAGTTATCACTGTTCTCATATGAGATGCTTTCTGTTAAGAAAAGTGGGATCAGATTTGTATCTGAGGGGAAGCTGATAAGGAGCTTTGACAGCAATTTATGCTCTACTGTGAAGCACTGAAGTCAATAATTATAGATCTTATCTGTCCCCATTGCTTTACAGTTTTGCAGAGAAGTTAGAATTTCTTTAATGTCCCTTAAAGTCACTATTTTGTTATTCATTCAATTAATGCAGCACATACTTTTAGTATGAAATTTAAGTTTCATTTTCATTGTATTTGGAATATTGTTAAAGCTATAGATGATCAGGCATTTTCTACTAATTAAGGGATTCTCTATTTCTGAAACCTCAGCACTCAAATTTTGGTTGATGTTGAAATGTTTATTTTTATTCTTCTTGCTACTTTGACTCCTTGTATTTCTTTAACCTTTAAAATTTGCTCTAAATTATTAAGGGAATCTAAAATTTCTAATACACTTTTGCTTCTTAGATTCCATTATACATGTCTCTTTTGTTGCCTTTAATTAGGCAAAGGAGTATTCAAGTCTTCTATAGTTCAGACCAGTCAGGTATTGATGTTATCTTTCATTGACTTTCCATAGATCTTTAAGAGCTACCTCAAGTGACTTCTGCCATGGTGATGTTTGATGTCTGTCTTTAAGAGTATTCCTTTAAAGCTCTATATTCCTTCTAAGGTCCTTACTGTGGCAATGCCTCCTGCATATGTGATCATGGGAAGATTTTTACATTTTCTGTCATATACTATAGGATAACATATTTGTTCATGATATATGAGATATTTTTATAAGTTACTCTGTCTTATAATTGACCTGTTAGCTAATTCACAACATCAAACTCAAGAGGGCTTTTTGAAATTCTAATTTAATTAGGTGCATCTCTTCTTCGAAATCATCTGAGATATTGATGCTGTTTGGGTCATTTTTTATAAGGTATAATTTCCTGCGTTTGTATTATTTAAAAATGTTCAATGATGACTTCAACATTTTTGTCTTCATATTTTCTTTATCTCTAATTTTGACTTGTTATCTATTCAATAAATAAGCTCATTTTTTTAATGATTACTCTGCATGGGTCCAAAATACATTATATCTGACTTGGCATGGAGGTTACCATTGAAAAAGCAGTATGAAACTTCGTCTAAAATTACTGGTGAGATTTGTTTCCAGTTTTACTATTTGATACAGTAATGACAATGTTCATAGCTTTAGTCCATGTTCATACTTTAGATTTCCTCCCCCTCTCCATTTTTTAGGGGGTGGGGGGCATCAGCATCATCTTCACCAAAGTGCTTCCAGTACATGAGGTATTTGAATTTCTAGTTTGTTCCACCAAATATTGACTTTGTTTAGTACCAGAACATCACCAAATGCCATTGACTCTATGACTATCCTGGCTTGATTTCAATTAGGACCAGCCTAGAACTCTATGCCCCTATATAAATTTCTTGATTTATTAAATTCATAGGAAGAGTTTTATCACATTGGTCAAAATGATAACATATTCAGTGGTATTTGCCAGAACAAAAGAGCCACCTTTTCAAAATTCCTTCTAGATCATGGCTGCTACTAGAGAGGTCTTATTATATTAATGCCATGACTGGTATTGCCTTATTTTATCATTTTCCCTCCCGTTCCCATCTTTACCATGGCTTGGAAGTTGGATTAGCACTTAAGGTAGTGGTGTTGATTGTAGTGCTTATGATTTATATACTATTCTAATATTATAGGGCAGCTAGGTTTCACAGTGTATAGAGAGCCATCTCAGAGTCAGAAGACTCATCTTCCTGAGTTCAAAACTGACCTCATACACTTACTAGTTGTGTATTTCTGGGCAATTCATTAATCTTGTTTGCTTCAGTTTCATCATCTATAAAATAAACTGGAGAAGGAAATGGCAAACCAGTATCTTTGCCAAGAAAATTCCAAATGGGAACTGAAGAATTGGATATGACTAAACAACTGAATTATTTCATAAAAATGAGCTTCATATAAACTACATCTATCCAAATCAGTTTTTCAACTTCCCTCCCTTCTTATTCTAAACCTTCAATGTTCAATTTACTCATAAAACTATTTTCTATGCTTCTTTCTATATCTCTAACTATTAACATCTCTCCCTTCATTTAAAATCCATGTCTTCCATAAAACCTTCTATAATATCCCTTAGTTGAAAAAGATTTCTCCCTTTTCAAATTATATATGTAAATTGTAAGGGTTAAAATAAAAATATTGGACTAAATGTATAAAAATGTGGTCACCAAAATTATATTACTCAAGTCAGGATGACTTTTTATGGTAGTTTATTTACAAAAGGAGAAAGAGTCAAAGTAAGGAAATAAGAGAGAGAGAGAGTAGATAATTACTCCAGCCCAGTCTGAACCAGGCAGGGCTTCAGAGGCCCCCAACTAAGAGGGGCCCAGAGATAAATTAAACAAAGGTTCTAGCCAGGAGGCCTACTCCAAGACAAGTAGCCTCTCCAGAGGCTAGTACCTCCAGAAAAGCCAGGAAAAGGAGTCAGTCTTTTCACTTACCCACATGGTAATTCAAAGGGAGAGATTCAAAAAAAAGTCTCAACAAATTTCAGTCTCAGGTCCACAAAGTAGATCCTTCACCAGCCTCCAACTCCAACTGCAACTCCAACTTGAACTTCAAACTCCGAAGAACTGATTTCACAGGAAGTTGCCACTGCTTTTAAAGACCCTTCTTTCTGTCACTTCCTCTGCATTCCTTCCACTTTACATGGACTGATTGTAGCTTTAGCTTTGCTTAGGACTGCCCAGGGGGCAATCATTCGTTTCTGATTCATCACCCACTATAGAACGCGTGGGTCACAGACCATTCCATACTTAAGGATAAGTGGGGTGTATACGCTTCTGGTGATTAAATCTAAAAGTGGGTGAAGAGAGAGTTAATCCCATCTTCACAAAATATACTATAAATATAATATATAAGATAACAAATTCCCATTAGATTATAAAACCTTAAGATTGGGTTTAAAAGTTTTTCCATGATTGTGTTCCTATGCCTTAGTAACAGGTCTTGTGCAAAGAAGCTTAATCAGAAAATTTGTTGAATTAAATTGTATTGCCTGAACAGAATTATTCCATGGCAGGAAAGCAAAGGAATTAAAAGGGGAATCTGAGGATTGTGTTAAAATTGTATATTGTTCTGGTTCCCCTGACTCTCCTTAATTCCTTTTAGTCAGTATAAGTAAATTTATAAGTAGACAGTTAAAAATAGCAATAGCAAGAAGTAATATTGCAAAGGAGAATTTAAAGGTCACATACAGACTGTCCCAAAGATCAAAGGTGAATAATTTGCAAACTCTATCATATATTAACCAAAAATCACATCCTGGTATCATGTGCTAAATTAGGGGAAGCCATCTAGGCTTTGCCATCAGTGTCTTTTGGTCCTACAATATGTATATCTTAGATGAGTTCCAAACATCTGCAGCAAGAGGAGAAGAATGCTAAATGTATTCAGATGAAGTGAATATGTTAAATTTAAAGCTTAACTGACAACTTTGAGATAATTTGGATAGCTTAATGAACCAAAACCAAGGTGACACAGATAGGAGTTAGTCTACTCCCCCTCAAAAAATGAGTCATTAAACTCCTATTCCCCACTATCATTCTCCAGTATCCATTAGTCAATGTCCATCAAATCCATGCTTCCAAGTGCTCCCAATATTCCCAAGTGCACCCATACACCCTCCGTGCCTTATTCCTTATTAAAGCACTCCCTGCTGCCATCATGGTCTTTCCTGATAAGTACCCAAAGAAGCAGGAATGCCTGTCCCATTTCATGATTTCTTAAATTAATTAGCAACTAAAGGATTATTTCCTACTGTTTGGAAATGACATTTCTTCTGTTCATGTTTAATATATTTACTAGCTAATTCAATTTTCCACTATCTATCTTTCTGTCCTGCCTTAAACACTTTTTTTTACTTTTGGCATATCCATAGCAATGGTAGTTGTGGCCATGATTTGGATAGTTGATGATCCAAAGTTCCTGGAGACTAATGGTAACTAATGGGGTCCAAGGCTACTCAGGAATTATATATAACATAATGCACCCAATAATGAGTGCTTGCTAAGTGTTGATAATAAGAAGGCAGGGCTGGATGATCAGAGAGAAAAATTCTGTCACCTAAAAGATAAGGGTTAACTCCCTCAAATTTAGAGGATTTAGATCAATTGGATATTATATGCACATTTAATCTTAATGGAAGCTGAATGGTTTCTTAAAACTCTTTTAAAATACTTATCTCTTATTGAAATTGCAGGACTAATCCAATAGTAAGAAAATCTTTTGGTTATCGCTCTAGCTTCTCCATCCCCAATCCTAGTATGGGCTATCTAGGTGACAGCAAGGCCTGTGCTCTCTGTGTTTTATATTCATGCTTCAAATAGGAGGATAATAATAATAATCTTCAAATATTAAATAAAATGAGCTGGCTTAAAAGTAGCCTTATCGACTTGCTCCTGAAAGATTTAAAGTTGGAAATCACCCTTTGCAACGTATGAGTCAAGTTGCTATTTTTCCTTTTACTGGATTTAGCAAAATCACTGTAGATATAACAAAATATTTTCCCGCTGTTCAGGTTTAATTAAGTAGAAACATTATATGTGACCCCTGAAGGAGAGCTAGGCCATTGCAACAAGAGGTCATGTCTATGAAATAAAGCAGATTATAATAAACCTCTAAATGTATCATAATAAGCTGAATCAAAATAACCTATTTAATAGGTTAATACATACTCTCAGTAAGGAAAGAAAACAAAATGACTTATTTCCACTGATGTTTTCCACATTTAATCTCATAAAAAGGAGACTAAAAATCATCAATCAGCTGTCAATCACATAAAAGATTTCCTAAAGATTTACCTAAGTTACAGCTAGTGTACTTGAGGAGACAAAAGATATCATTTACAATATGGAAGATGCTATTAAGTTCTAAAGCACAGAATTATAATAGATAATATTTAATAGTGTTTTGAAGTTTGCAAAATCTTTTATAAATATTACCTCCTTTGAAACTCACTGTGAAGTAGGTACTCCTGGCATTTGTGTCTTCATTTTCCAAATAGTCAAGCAATGTCTGCTCATAGTCACACAGCTATATCAAGAATCAAGTACCAAAAGTGAGATTTAGACTCAGGCTCTCCTGCCTCCAAGTCCAGCATGTCTTCACCACACTATGTCTGTAATAGTACAGATTTGTTTGTCTCTTTCATTCAGCACCTATCCCAGTGGAACTAAAATACGCAACCAACATAGTATATTTTTTTCAATTCTTTACAATAATCATGTTTACTTTGACCATCTTTCATGAAAAAGTTGCTCTTAAATTCCCTCTTGCTGTCAAGAATACTTTAGCAAAAACAGCACATTCATTTTAACACATTCTTTGGTCTTATCCCCTATAAGAAATCAGTCCCATCAATTTTTCCCATATATATTTTTAAAGAATTTTCTAGAGTAAATTTTTATTGCAGTCCCTTCAAGGCTCAGTTCAGGTGTTACCTTCTACCTGTGGTCTTTTCTCATTCCTTATCCCCTTGGCATGGGACTTTGTACCCCCGAATTATAGAAGTGATTCAGGCCAAACTATGAGCAGGAAAATTCTTTGCTTCCTTGCATCTTTGTGACTACTAATCCTAAAACATCAAAAACTCCTGGGAAGACCCTGCTACATCAAAGGGAAAGTTCTCAGAGAATTATCCTCCTTGGATCATCCTTTAGATTTTGAGATGGACACAGAGATACACTTCCAGGCTATGCTTCGATATCATCTGTTTGTATCTAAGACATCTATTTGTCCCCTAAACTATGAGGGTCACCCTTTTGTCTTCAGGATATAAAACACTGCTCTTACCCTGGTCAGATAACCAACCTCCCCTTCCCTCTACCCCCCCCCCAGTGCCTGAGTGCATACCCTCTTGCATCCTCTGTTTTAAGGAGTATAAAGACCCCAGAATTGATGTGCTCTTGGAGTCAGCTTTCCATCAATGCTGTCCTCCTAGCTGAATTCCACATTACCTTCTAAATTAATTAATTTCTCTTTTTTATTTTTAAGCTAAGTTTTGGATCTTGCATTCTTGCAATTGGTACCCTTCCCAAACCCAAGGGGTTCACCTCAAGCCCCCACAGCACCTTTAGTGTTTAGCTGTCTCCCCCATAAGATCATTTACACTCCTTCTCTCTCTCTCTCTCTCTCTCTCTCTCTCTCTCTCTCTCTCTCTCTCTCTCTCTCTCTCTCTCTCTCTCTCTCTCTCTCCTATGTTCCCATATCTTCTAAAATTTTGTGGTTTTAAGTTCATATATTAATGTATTCAATACTATTCTGTCCATTGAATCATTTTAATGTACTGAGTTTTAACTACTGTTATATTCTGTTGCTTTTCCCCTATAACTATACTGAACAAATATCATTGAATAAGCCCATATTAAAAAAACAGCTTTTTTTCTATTTTGACTTCATAAAATTGTCACATAGAGGATGGATGGACTTCATCAAAACTGGTTAAAATTGTATAACAACCTTTGGAAAATTTAATGAGTTAAATATCTCAAATTGATTTTAAGGGGTTTTTAGACATGATTTTTAGATTTTTTTCAACAACTCTGATCATTTTGCCTGTCTCTAACAGGAGGTAAGGTCCATTTTAGTAGCTGAAGTGAAATACAATTATAATCTCCACCTCCCACATTTATAAAAATGTGAATGAATGGGACATCACAGTCTCATACCAAAGGAGCTGGGAAGTTAATCCTAGGACATGGTACCCCTGGATGGTTCCCAAAAGAGGAGCATCTCTCATTTATAACTCTTCATCTCACTCTACCCTTTCACCAGAATGATATCTAGATTTCTTGATGATGTTCTAGACCGAAATAAGTTTTATTTTGTTTAAAAATGTATTTGCCATGGTTGAAAGATTTGCTATGTCTGTAAAAATTGTTAAAAATATCCATTAGTTCATAGGCTTCTTTAAATGTCATACAGCAGACAAATGTTAAATATGATAGTGGGTTTGTTTGCTATTGTAATTAACTGGACTATTGTGAATTTGGGGAATTTTGGTACTTTCTGAATTTGCATTACATGTTGTACTGCTGTTCTTTATAAAAAAACTGTTACTTTGTGAAATTAATTTGCTTTTACTCACAGTGGATGATGGCCAGATATGAAGAGGAAATGGATCTCATTTTTCGTGAGAAACCTTATATTCTATATTTCCATAGCTGACACAATGATGATAAGTTATATTTTTGAATTTTAAAACTCTTTTATTATTATATTCTTCTTGCATGTGCAATATACTATTTCAGTTTTATTTTTCTCTCCTTTTTTATATATGAAACACATCACCAGTATTGAGATTTTCTTTAATTTTTTTTGATTTAGCAATAATATAAGTTTAAAATATGTTTGCTATAATGTCAATTCATGCCCCAAAAGTTTGAGACTATAAAAATGATGTCATTGGTTGTCTAAAAAAATGTATGGGATATTGCTTAATAATTCTGTCTGATTCCAGGACAAGAAAATACAAAAAGAGCCATTATACAGTGCCAAAGAAGCACAAAGCTAAACTGCATAGTGCCAATCGAGCATAAGATGAAAGAGACCAACCAATCCCAATGGGGTTGATGAAAATTTTGAGCCATAACAAGAGGACTTGAACATATTTGGGGTTCGACGTTGCAGCTCTTTAACATGTGTTAAAGGCAGGTCTGCCTTGTTCCACATTCTACCAATTATCTCAAATTTGGCTCCTACCTGACTCCTATAATAAAGTCCCTTTTCTCCCTTTCATAGTGTGGCAAACTTTCTGTAGTCCTGGCTACTGATTGGGTAAATGCATCATTGCTTAAATCATTTTAATTGGGCTCTGATTCAAGTACCTGTTATAGATTAATTTTTCCTTTACTTAGAATTTTTACACATAAGACTTTGATAGTCTATATTTCATCCAGGAATTATCTTTTTTATTTTGGATTTTTTGGATGTTTTTGATTTCTCTTGCCAATCGATTCATATATCTCATAACTCAGCCATGCATCCCTAAGTGAAGCCTGTGTTTTTCAATCACCTTCTTGAGGGGGGTATGTATAAAATATTATTATTTTAAAATTGAAAAGTTTAAATTCCTTTTGAGAGTAATTTTAGGTTAAGAAATATGCTACCTCTCCAAATCCAGAAAGTGAACTGTTTGGAGAAGACACCATAAAGATGCCTCCACAGACCACAACCTGCACCAGAAGATCCAGAGTGAACTTTGGGATGTGGTGATTTGAACTGTGTGGGGTTTGAATGCATTTGTTTTGTATATATACTCTTATGCCAAAGGGGACTGATTTTCTCAATGTGATTAGTAATCATTGGTTTTGTTCTCTTTTCCTTTTATCCACAAATTATTGCAATCTTTAAGTTGATTATGTTTCCATGATCCTTTTGGGAAAACTGGTTTCCCAATAGGATCACAGTGAGGTATATAAAAATGGAGATTTTGAACCCTAGACTTCAATCTCCAGAATTCCTTGGTATTTCATAGAATTCCCTATAATCTCACCTGAGTCTCCATGTTGGCGAGATCACAATTGGTATTTAACTGGCAGTAACACCTCCCACTCTCTCTTCTCTGCCATTGCAATGATGTAGTGGCAAGCTAAGTGCAGGGATTATGAATGGGCTAATCAGCCATGGGAACATGGTTTTTATTTTGTATCCTTGATTTCTAATAATCCTTAATAAACCTCTTAAAATATAATATTTTTATTAATAGAGATATAATTTAATTTTTACAAGGGCCATGGCAGTAGTATAACCAAAAACCACCAGCATTCCTCCCAAATAAACTAAAAAAACCACCAGTCCTAAAAGTACATCTTCCAAACTTCCAACTATAGCACAACCCAATCCACCACTAGCAACCAAACTTAATCACCCATACACAGGAGAAGGTTTAGAAACAAAAGCCATAAATCCAAAAATTAAGAATAAAGAAAAAAAGAAAATAATTATCATTTTTATTATTTAGTATGGACTCAACCATAACCTATGACTTGAAAAAGCATTGTTGTATTTCAACTACAAAAATCTAATGACAACCTATGAAAAACCCACCTGCTTATAAAATTTGTTAATCACTCCTTCATTGATCTACCTGTACCATTTAATATTTCAGCCTGTTGAAATTTTGGATCCCTTCTAGGAATCTGCTTATTCATTCAAATTTTAACAGGACTTTTCCTAGCCATACACTATACTTCAGATACCTTCACTGCCTTTTCATCAGTAGTTCATATCTGCCGAGATGTGAGCTATAGATGACTTTGAAACCTCCCATTAATGGTGCATCAATATTCTTCATATTCCTTCATGTAGGAAGAGGTATTTACTGTGGCTCTTACCTATTCAAAGAAACTTGAAATATTGGAGTAATCCTCCTACTTATTGTTATAGCAACTGCATTCATAAAATATGTACTCCCATGAAGACAAATATCCTTCTGAGGGGCCAAAGTAATCACCAACCTCCTATCAGCCATCCCCTATAGCAGCACTACATTAGTTGAATGAATCTGAGGCAGGTTCTCCATAGACAAAGCTACACTAACCTGAGTCTTTGCCTCATTATTCTAAAGGAAACAGGCTCCAAAAACCCATCAGACATTAACCCTGAAGCAAATAAAATCCCATTCCATATATATATATACATATCTATATATATATACATATGTATATATCTTAGAAATACATGTGTGTATATATGTATGTGTATATATAAAGTGTATATATATGTATATATATAATATATATATATAAGTGTGTGTTATAAAAGTAACTTAAAGTAATAAAATTTTGAGATGAAAGGGAACTTAAATGTAGCCTAGTCATATATTTAGTGGTATAGTCACTGGAGGACCATTCCTAGGGAGATAGAAAGGTCTATATTCAAGTCCTATTTATGACTGTGACCATTGGCAAATAATTTAACTTCTTATTACCTAAGGCAACTTTTTTTTGAAAATTTTATTTACTTAGTCCATTTAGACCATAAAGCTTCCTCAGAGGGGAGAGAAGCTTTAAGGTAGGAAGATAGAGACAAGATAGAAGTTTTAGATACCATGAGGGGGATGACGGAGTCAAATTAGAGATATGAGGTGGCAGGAATGAGTCTTTATTAATTTTCCATGAGCCACAGCTAAGCTCTGATCAAAGGACCCTTCCGAAGGCTTTTACCAGTCCAGAGATCCACATTTAATACCACACAGGTCAGAGAGATGAAAGAGAGATAGAGAAGGTTTAAAGATGGAGCTTGGCCAGAGGCCAAGCTCCTGCCAGGACAGCCATCAGCTAGCCTGAAAGAGAGAGAGAGAGGCAGAGCTTGCTGGGCTAAATATAGTCTATGATATGCAAATATACACAGTACATAGGGATGATTCTCATTGGTTAATGACAAGGTATAGGTGTGGTTTCTATTAACCAGGTGAGCACAAAGAAACCTGTGTTCCAGCCTAACCTGAGGGAAGCTGGGGTCAAGAGTCAGAGGCTTCCCCAGCCATGTGCAATACTGAGCATGCTCAAGACTGAGCATGCTCTCTTCTAAGGCAATCTGTACATACCAACTGTTCCCCTTGCCCATAGCTAGGGGTGGACTACTACAGACCATTATTCCTTGGTTACAAGAATCATATTCTTTTCCTCCCCTCCTCCACCCCTTCCCATAACTGATGCACAATTCCACTGGGTTTTAGATGTGTCCTTCATCAGAACCTATTTCCATGTTGTTGATATTGACACAAAGGTGATTGTTTAGAGTCTATATACCTATTCACATCCCCCTTGACCCAAGTAATCAAGCGGTTGTTTTTCTTCTGTGTTACTACTCCCACAATTCTTTTTCTGAATGTGAATAGCATTCTTTCTCATAAGTCCTTCAGAATTGTCCTGGATCATTGCATTGTCACTAATGGAGAAATCCATTACATTCGATTGTGCCACAGTGTATCAGTCTCTGTGTACAATGTTCTGCTGGTTCTGCTTCTTTCGCTCTGAATCAGTTCCGGAAGGTCTTTCCAGGTCCCATGGAATTCCTCCACTTTATTATTCCTTTTAGCACAATAGTATTCCATCACCAACATATACCACAATTTGTTCAGCCATTCCCCAACTGATGGGCATCCTCTCGTTTTCCAATTTTTGGCCACCACAAAGAGAGCAGCTATGAATATTCTGGTACAAGTCTTTTTCCTTATTATCTCTTTGGGGTACAAGCCCAACAGTGCTGTGGCTGGATCAAAGGGCAGACAGTCTTTTATCACCCTTTGGGCATAGTTCCAAATTGCCCTCCAGAATGGTTGGATCAATTCACAACGCCACCAGCAATGAATTAATGACCCAACTTTGCCACATACCCCCCAGCATTCATTACTTTCCTTTGTTGTCATGTTAGCCAATCTGCTAGGTGGGAGGTGATACCTCAGAGTTGTTTTGATTTGCAGCTCTCTAAGTATAAGAACTAAGGCAACTTTCTAAAACTAAATGTTACAGAAATTTTGTTGACCTACTTTAATTGAGGGGATTTCTATATCAGGAGTTCCCAATCTCATTGAAATAACAGTTCTAGAATACATATACATATACATATACATATACATATACATATACATATACATATACATATACATATACTTATCCATATACACAGAGAGTATGTTCTTTCCTGTGTTCATGTTGCATCTCTCCAGTATAATATAAAATTCTTGAAGTCCAAACTAAGTAAAATTCTCATTCCAGTAACTTCTTATTCTTTTTCTCCCCAGATTCTTAGAATCCTTCAAGTTCTGAACTTTGGGTCAGCTGTCATACAGCTAAAAAATTATTTTGTGATCATCATCACTCTAAGAATATCATTTCTCTTTTCTAGAAACATGGCTTTCCATATAATCTTTATACACCTGTAGAACATATTAGCTAAATTTAATGCAAATTAGAACCCAGGTGTCATCAATTTTAGCCCTGGAATAAACAAAAAATTGGAGGTTGTTCAATTTAATTAGATCAGCTGACAGCTCATTTCATCTCTACCTGCACCAAGTATTCTTTCACATCCATAGAAGCTCAGTTTGGTAAGACCATGGATGAATAGAAAAATAAAGTGTCAAGATCATTTTTCTAATTTTCTGCAATGCTACTTTTTTTCACCACTCTATTCCTAAATACTCTTTATAAACTGTTAACTTGTCAAAATTCTAGGCAAAGCACTTGAAGAGGATCACATGAAGAATTAGTACATTATTCAAAAACAATGCAATTTGGTTATTTACTACAAAATTTAATACTTTTTTTGACACATACTATGTCTTCATTCTTAAGCTGCAATAGGTGGGATTAATGTTTGCAAGTGACAGTGCGCTAAGACATTTTTTAAAACAATGTGCTATTCTGAACCTTATTTACATACTTCAAATCACTCAAAGTATCATTACATATCCTTTCCCACTCTGCATGTCTGTATTTCACATCTAAATGCAGTGGCCCCTGATTTGCCCTGTAACAGCATTATCTAGACACTCTGCCCTATAAGACTTGTGTCGAAGTTATATTTCATACAAATCGGCCACATAGTTAAAGGTCACATCTCCAAAGAGTCACCCTGTAGTCATTTGCAGTTGCTTTTCTTTTCTGGAGGTAGATTTAGAAGTTATAACTGGGGCAACCTAACAATATCCACAACCCAATTCTAATCTTTTGTACAAGGTACCTGACAAGTAATCATTTTTCCTTTGCTTAGAGATCAGGAATGTCTATTCCCCCATGGGAGTCTTGTACTTGAGATAGCTCTAATGATAATCAAGGATTTTTGTCTTTTGTTTGGTTGGGTTTTTTTACTTAAAAGAAGCCTAAAATTGCCTCTTAGCAATTTTATTGTTGTTCCAAACTGTCACAACAATACAACAGAACACATTTAGTCCTTCAGTATTTAGAGATGACTAGCATACCTCACTTCAAAGACTTCCTACCTCTTTTAGAGTCAAATATACATATACGTAAATATACATATATTTTAAATAGGAATATTAGTATTCCTATTTAATTTTTTAACTCTTCTAACCTAGTCCCAACCTACTCTCTCACTCCAATTGGCCACCCTCCCACACTTTCTGATCTAGCCTAATTGGATTTGTCTTTACTCCTCACACACAAAAACCCATCTCCCCTCTTTGTACCATTGTACTGGCTCTTAAATCAGAAATGGACCTCCTCCACCTTACAGAATCCTTCTTTTCCCTTAAGACATTGCTTAAGCACCACTCTCCAGCTGAAGACTTTCTCAATCCCATCAATGGCTAGTGCCCTCCTTTGCAAACTGATTTCTCTTTTTTTTTCCACTTTATATTTATTCTGCACATACTTATATCAGTCCTTGTTGTCTCCCCTCACTTAAGCTCTGAGTAAAAGAATGTTTCATTCATAGTAATTGTATCCTCCACACCTAGAAGGCACTGAAAAAAGTTTGTTCATTGATTGTTTTAATGTCTTTACTAAATCTTTTGTCCATGTTAAACATCCTTACTTCCTTCATGTGATTTCTCTCATTTTATGAGGGTGAGAACCTTTGCAAACCTGATTTTCTCCTCTGGATACTCCCTAGTTTATCAATAACCTTTTATAATGTGGCACCCAGAATGTAATACAGTACTCCTATTCTTGAACAACATACCTCTCAGTGCAACCTAAGACTACATTAACTTTCTTGGCCACCTTATCAAACTATTCCTGCTCATTCAGCTTTTAATTCACTAAAACTCACATTGAAAAACTGTGGACTCAAAATCCATTGGAATAGAATTCTCGTCTTTGCTAGAGTTTGATTATGTTCTATGTCTTCATGAGAGGCATAGTTGATTTACATTTCTAGTAACTAAATTTCATCTTATTAATCCTATCTATACCTCTATTCTGCCAAGACCTTTTTGAATCCTGCCTTTTTTATAGAGTATGCTATACTATATGTACTAATATAGTACATACACTACTGATCCCTCCCAGATTTTGTCATGTGTATATCTGATTAATATGGCATCTGTGCCTTTATCTAAGTCATTGATTTTTAAAAAAAGCAAAAAAAGCAAGTAGTGCAGGGCCAAGTACTGATCCCTGGGGTACTCTACCAAACAGATGTAAAACCATTAATGCTTTTCTCCGGTTCAGTCATTTTAATCAGTTCTGAATCACCTTGCTTTGTGTTTAACCCACATCTTTCCATCTTTTTTCACAAGGGAACAAATACTTTGTTAAATGTTTTCCTAAAATCTAGATCTGTTCTGTCTATAGTATTTCCTTGATCTTCCAATCTCATGGAAAAAGTAAATATGAACCTACTCTTGGTGAAACCACCCTGACTCTTTAGATCACTACTTCATGCTCACTAACCTATTCCTTTAATAATACTTTTTGAGAATTTTGTCAAAAACTGTAGCCAGTCTCACTTCTCTATTGACTGCATTCTCTTTCTTTCAGGAAGATCAGGACATTTACCCTTTGCCAATTCTGTATTATTTCTTTATCCTTTCTTTAAGATCTTTCAGATTTCACAGATAGTAGCTCAGTAGTAATACATTTTGCCAGTTTTTTTGTTTTGTTTTGAAAACTTGAGGATGCTGTACATGTGAGCCTCCTTACTTGAATATACCTTAAAAATCGGTTCTCTTACTTTGCCCCCTAATAAATATTAATTATTTTTAATTAATTTAATTAATTAATTAATTATTATTAATTTATTTATTTATAAATTTTTTTATAAATTAATAATAAATTTATTTATTTATTTATGAATTTTATAAATATTAATTTAATTAAATAAAAAATAATCAACTGGAAACAAAAGACATTTCATTTTTTTCTAACAGACAGAATCTAAATTTAAATATAAAAAACTGAATTTAGGTAAGTAAAATAATTAGTGTGAAATGTACTAAAAATAAAGTCACAAGGATCTGTGATTTCATGGACATAGGAATTCCTTCCGCAAATGCTTGTTAAAAAAAAACAAACTACCTATGACTTAGTAGAGGAATAGAAAATTGCCTGAGACTTGGAAAGCTTAAGTGACTTGACTGTGGTTATACATTTTGAGGTAAATGTAAGAAGTAGAATTTGAATACAAATTTTCTTGATCTTAGCTAGTTCTAGTACTCAGTCCACCACAGCATGCTGCTTCTTATTACTGTAAAAGTAAATGGAAGAAATGGCGATCAAATGAAATCTTATATACTTATATGTTCAAAATGAATATATGTGTGCTCATGATAAATCAAGGATAATGGGATTTTTAAAAAAGAGCATTGAAAGGTACCTTAGACACCTAGTCCAAGTCTCATTTTTTACAGCTTAGACAACTGAGACGCAAAGAAGTTAATTAACTTGCCCAATATCACACCGGAAGTAACATAGGAATCACATTTATGTCTCTTTCACCATAACTAATACTATTTTTATCACATCATGTTATAGAACCAGGTTTAAATGAGCCTCTATTAAGAATAATAATTTAAAATACCTAACATGTTGAGGACAAAATTGTTTAATACAATTTGAAATTATATTAGAAAAAGATGCTAAACTGAATTTTATTTATATTTTGAACCGATTTTACTACTGTTGAATATAGACCCTGAGGGGATAAGAAAAAGGGAAAGATCCCATGTATACAAAAATATATTTATAGAAGTAGTCTTTATAGTAGATAATACTGGAAAGAAAGTGGGTGCCTATAAATTGGAGAATGGATGAAGAAATTATTAAAGAAGAATGTTATATTGTATTATTGCTTCAAAAGAAATGATGAATATGAAGAATTCAGAAAAATTTGTGAAGAAGACTGCTATAGAACAAACTAAAGAGAAACAGGAAAATGTACATGAAAATCACAATAACATAAGAAAAATAATATTAAAAACTTTTAGAACACTAATTAATCCAGTAGCCAATCATGATTTTAGGGGACTGGTAATAAAGCATATTCCCACTTCTCAGCAAAAAAAAAAAGGGTAATCTAAAGGTGTTGTTGAATGAAGCTTTGATGGCCTGTGAATGTTCTGCTGAAGGTGGAGAAAGTCATTGAAAGTGATAACAATATTTTTTAGAAGAGCATCAGTAAGACCTTTGGATATCTACATCTATATTCATATGTAATAGACTTAGATTTAATTATATGTATATACACATTTAGATGTCGTTTTTTAGTGAGAGACTAAGGCTACTAAACACACCTACACTTTCCTGCCTCTCAGTTTTTATTGATGTTACTACTCCCTACTCCAATAAGTTCTTTCTTTATCTCCACTCATTGAAACCCTAATTATCCTTAAAGGCTGCACTCAAATGTCGATACCTTTGCCATGAAACCATTCCTAATTCCTCCATCCAGAAGATATATGCCAGGGATGTGCTTGAACCAGCTTGAACAAGTTCATAAGAGATGACTGTTATATTTTCAGTGTTAGCATTTACACTTTGGAAATCAGCAAACCCTTTAAATAAGAGCTTGATTTTTATTATTTTGTGGACTGACTGAGATTAAGAAAGTGACAGGCAAAATTTTAATGATGTATGTTCAACTAAAAAAGTATACTATATTGATTTTTTTCTCTTTTTCTCTTTTTTTCTTTTTTGGGAGAGAACCAGTTGTTAAACATTTGCCAGTACACTCATGGAAATAGTTCTTCTCTTTTCCCTCATAATTCTTGTATGTGCTTACAATATTCTAATCTGTGCACATGTCATAAAACCCCTCCTAAATTGTAACCTTTTTTGAGGTGTAAAGATTAAAATTAAGGGGAGACTGAGGAGACTGAATTAATTTCTCTCTGCAAGGAGTATTATATTTTTATGAGGTTTATTAAAGATTAAGGATTAAAGAAAATACAGTATAAGAAACACGTGTCTAGGCCACAGAGAGGCCTAGACACAACCTCACCTACATTATGAAAAGAGCCATGTCTGCTCCAAAACGGAAGTCCAAAAGACCCCTCAGTAGGTGGAGAACTCCTTTAAATAATCATTTGTGTTCTTGTCCAGGCAAGAATTCAGTGTGATTACAAAGCACTCTGGGGACTTGGAGAAAAGGATTCTGGGGATCGGAGTCCTGAATTCGAGTCTATTTTTACAGAGGGTAGGCTTTGTTCCTTGTTAGTTGTTTCATTTTAGTACAATACCTTTCCCATAGCAATCACTCAGTAAAATACTTGCTAAGTTTATTGAATCAAGACTTTTTTTTTAATCTCACTAAAATACAAGTTTTTGGTTCCTTGAATTAATTCCAGAGTTTTCATTTACTATCTGGATGACTTTGGGCAAGTCACACTTTACTTTTCAAGCAGTTAGTTTCATCACCTGTAAAATGAGAAGATTTGACCTTCAGGATCCCTTTCATCTCTAATGGTCCATGATTCTATGATTGAATGAATCAATCAATCCATCAGTGGTTAGTGATGTATGTCATTCTATTCTAAGGAGTAATAACATTATCCATAGCATATGTCTTACAATTGCTTTTTCCATGATCCTTCATACTAAAATTCATTCATTCAACAAATATGCATTGAACACCTCTCATGTGCAAGATCCTGTGCTAGGACTTATATTTCTCTGACAAAATATTCCCCTACACTTAAAACACTGAATGTCTTTTGTATTAGCAAAAACTAATATAAATGTGCACAAATCCCATTAACAAAGAAAGAAGATTATTCTCTTGCCTCTTGTCACACAAATCAGAAAATTTCCCTCATGGGGTACTTTCAGAAAAATTATAAAGTGTATACCTGAGGGGGGAAAACTATAGACAGTTTAATTTTTTAGCCCTTTCTAGAATGTTATAATTAAATGAATGAGAATTATCACACTTTTAATGCAATTGAATCCCCTCTCTATGACTTCTACCTTTACGATTTTATTGGTCAATTGTTCATAATTAAAACAAACTGACCCAATTTAACAGATTCTCTCATTGATGTACTCATTTGATTCAAGCATAATGTCAATAATTCAACAGATATGCCAGTAGAGTGATCTTTGGCTTTGTTTTGTAAACAAAAATTTCATCTATGATTCTTGAAAACACACATTGGTCACACACACACACACACACACACACACACACACACAAAGACTTAAGAGAAATAATGTGGCTAGGAAAGTATTTTTCTATCATCCTGACTGGAAAGTCAAATAGAAGTCAAGGTCAACAGATTAAGGGAATGAAATAGAGTAGAAAGGAGTGCTTAGCATTCATTATGTTTGAATAGGAATAGAAAAAGAGCATTTCTTCTGGGACAAGATATTTAACTACATGTCACAAAACATGTTCCCCCAAGCCAAGCAAATTGTCAATAGGACTTTTGTTGTTAGAATCATGATTACCTGAAACACTCAAGGAATTGAAGACCTCATGGCATGAAAAGATGGAGACAGAATTCTTCTGAAATAGTATAAAGCTATTTGCAGATTTAAACAATTTTTGTCTATCTCAAATGCGTTCAGATGAAGAGAAACACTCCAACGCAAATAAGACCTAGTCCAAGCATTAGTTCCCATGCTGATATTATATCCTAATTTTCAAAGGCATATTTGTATAAGGAAGGGTCAAGCATGAAGTATAGCCAAAGGTGTCTTTCCTGATTCCAAATGACTCCATGGGAACTTTGGGGTCCACTCGCAGGGCATGAAATGACTCAGTGCTGAAAGATCTCAGAATTTTAGCATAATACCTTGATCCTCCACCACCCTAAGGCTGTGACAAATCAGGGTACTGTCTCCAGTGAAAAGAAGAGATAGCTTCCTGCCCAGCCTCTTGTTCCAATTGACCCATGTGCATTGTTTCCCTGGACCTCCTGTGAAGGGAGGCCAAGGTTGTTGTCTGTGACTCTTTCCGTGTGATACTCCCATGTGAAGCCTGGATTCAACTAGGTAAGCTTGTCCTAAGGACCCTGGCTAGCTTAGCCCCTTTGGGTTTTCCTTCCTGAGTTGGTGATTGAACATTATTCAAGGAGTAGGTCTGTCAAAGTTGAGTTTGTACAAGGTTTACGTAGCAGTCCACCCCTAGCTATGGGCAAGGGGAACAGTTGGTATGTACAGATTGCCTTAGAAGAGAGCATGCTCAGTCTTGAGCATGCTCAGTAGTGCACATGGCTGGGAAAGCCTCTGACCCTTGACCCCAGCTTCCCCCAGGTTAGGCATGAACACAGGTTTCTTTGTGCTCACCTGGTTAAGAGAAACCACACCTATACCTTATCATTAACCAATGAGAATCATCCCTATGTACTGTGTATATTTGCATATCAAAGATTATATTTAGCCCAGCAAGCTCCGCCTCTAGCTCTCTCTCTCTTTCAGGCTAGCTGATGGCTGTCCTGGCAGCCTTCTCTATCTCTCTTTCATCTCTCTGACCTGTGTGGTATTAAATGTGGATCTCTGGACTGGTAAAAGCCTTCGGAAGGGTCCTTTGATCAGAGCTTAACTGTGGCTCATGGAAAATTAATAAAGACTCATTCCTGCCACCTCATATCTCTAATTTGACTCCATCATCCCTCTCGTGGTATCTAAAACTTCTATCCTGTCTCTATCTTCCTACCTTAAAGCTTCTCTCCCCTCTAAGAAAGCTTTAGTTTAGAAGAGACACTATTCCTTCCAGAGGTCTGAGAGCCTTGAGTCCCATTGGGCTACAGCTGGATGGTGCAGAGAAACTTCTGCCTTAAAGAGGACAGCCACTGACAAGAGGATCCACCCAAATGGGGGATTTCACCACAGTAGAAGATCAAGAATTATGTGGATTATGGAAAGTCAAAGCAATACCTACAAATGCTAATCAATCTTAAAGACTATTGTATGTCCTCATAAGGTTTAAGTATCAATCTACTAGTAGAATGGAATAGTATTTATGTTAAATTACTGAATAATGTAATAAATCATTCCATTAATGCTCATCATGAATCTTTTTATGTTTAGTATTTTTTTATATATATGAATAAAAAACCTTTGTTGTACCTGATTTACATTGTGCTCTGAATATGTTTCTATGCCCTATTTATTGCACAACTCCTTTACCATATCCTAAAATGTAAGTAAAATTGGTCACAGGTTTAATGAGCTAAAGAGATGAAGACCATAGAGGCTATCCCCTCATTAAAGGTCAAGATGAACCTTTTTCTAACTTCATACCTGGTACTGATAGAGAGTGGCCACACTCCTCAGCTCCTGTGGCCAGTCCCAAAAGCAGTTTCTTAACATTATATATTAAAATTTTTAAAAGTCGATTCTACTTTGGCATGGAAATAGTTTAAATGCGTTTGAAATCTTTAATTTTTTTTCAAATTTTCTGCTTAAAGCTTTCCATTCAGGGGAGGTAGGAGGGTAGGAGGGGAAAGACACACTAAAACTTGGATTTGTAACTGGAAGCAGTTCTGCAAAAGACAGGCAGTTTGGCAGCTCAAGCTGTTGCTGAGAGGAGTACTGTGGCATAATGGAGAAACAGTGCTGTTATGCAAAATTGTTTTTTTGAAATATGTTCTGTCTCAAATCTGTTTCAAATTTCTAAGAGGAGCTTATTCCTTTTTTTAAAAGCAGTTTCCATCAGAGCACCCATTTTGACTGATAGCCAGGGCTCTAGGACGGAAGCAAAAAGGACTGAACAGTTTAAATTGATCTACCACAGAGAAAGAGGTAGGCTAGTTAGTTTCTTTCAGAAAGAGAATCAGCATATCTAGAGTTATCAGACGCTTGTAAGATGTGCCTCAGAAATAATGGGAACTCACATTTCCTCCTTATGCTCAGTCCACTCTCAAATAGAATTAAAAAAAAAAAAAGGATAGACATAGGTGGGCAGGATGGCTGCATGCTGGGGAAGAGTTCAAATTATAATCTGAATCAAGATGCAAAAAGGAAATGGGGGAAGGTTTTCACATTGCCAAGAATAGCTTTCATTTATAGCCATTGGGCCGTTAGGTGATACAGCCCAAGCCTAGAGTCCAGAAGACTCATCTTTCTAAAATCATATCTGACCTCTGACACTTATTAGCTGTAAGACCCTGGGCAAATCACTTAATACCATTTGCCTCAGTTTCCTCATCCCTCATTGGAAAAAGAAATGGCAAAGTTCTCCAGTATCTATGCCAAGAAAACCCCGAATAGGATTCACAGTCAAACATAACTTAAAACTGAACAACAAATTGTAAAAATGAAAGTAAAAGGGTTATCTCAGGGAAAGCAAAACACAGGAGATTCTACAAAAAGTTTCCTAAAGAGAATATAATTTTTAAATTATTTTTGAAAGAAGTCAGGGAAGCTAAGAGGAAGAGATTTCTAGGTATGTCAGCCAATATGTAGTCATAGAGTCAGATATGAAGCATTTTGTTTAAAGAACATGGAATAATACAACATGTGTTGTAGAATGCATAGAGGAAGGTATAACAATACTGCAAAAGTAGGATGGAGTCAGATTATTTGTTGATGTTGTCTAGTCGGTTCAGTTGTGTCCAACTCTTCACTGTCTATTTGGTATGCATGCATGTGTTTGTGTATGTGTGTATGTGTGTGTGTGTGTGTGTGTGAGAGAGAGAGAGAGAGAGAGAGAGAGAGAGAGAGAGAGAGAGAGAGTGACTGTGAAGATAGAAATGACAAGATTCAACAACAGATTGGATATGTTGGGGGTAAATGCAAATGAAGAATTAAAAATGTCCCTGAGATGGTAAGCATGGGTGACTGGAAGGATGACAGTTGCTTAAACAATAATAGAAAAGCCAAGAAGACAGTAGAGTTGATAGAGGGGAAGGGTGGAGAGAACAATAATGCATTCTGTTCTGTTGATTTCTACATGTTAATTTTGAGATGCTTATGTGACATCAGGTTAAAGATGTCCACAAGGTAACCATCAAAGGGTGCTTTGAGCAGAAAGATTATGGTGGAGATGATAGAGATGATTATTGCATTAACAGGATTCAATTATATTACTACACAAGATAGTAAAAAGGAAAGAGAAAAGATTACATAGGAAAGGACCTTGTGGACATTCAAGGTTACTAAATATGATATGGATGAAGATCCAGCATAGGAGATTTAAAAAATGGTAGGACTAGTAACAAGAGAACCAGGAGAAAATAGTGGCATATAAAACAATTAAGGAGAGAGTATCCAGGAAGAAATAATCAATAGTGTCAAAGGCTACAGAGTGATCAAGAAGGATGAGGATTGAGAAAAGGTAATTAGATTTGGCAATTAAGAAATCATTAGTAACTTTGGATAGGATAATTCCAGTTGAAAAATTAAAGTTGAAAGCTGTAATCTTTAACTCTGAAATTCCTTTCTCTTATCATAATCCCCTGCCATTTCATGTCTCCTTCTGTCTCATTCATACTAAAATTATTCTTTTTACCCATGACTTTTAGCCCCATTATCCCACTTTGTTTTCCTAATCCATCATACTGGTACTAACCTAATTTTCCTCTTTATTGTCTTGACCAATTCAAATGTATGTTGTTCTCGGCAGAGATGCTGGAGAGGTTGATCATTTCCTTCTCCAACTGCTTTTACAGATGAGGAAACTGAGACAAACAGGGTTAAGTGACTTGCCCAGAATCACACAGCTAGTATGTATTTGAGGCTGAATTTGAACTCGGATTCCTGAGTCTAGGTCCAGCACTCTATCCACTGAATCACCTAACTGCACTGTGATGCTGAAAGGAGTCATGGTCTTATGTTGACTAGGACCCGTACAAATTTATATATCTATGAGGAATTCCTGCAGCTTCTCTTCCCAAACTCTTATACCTCTATAACCATTTCCTCCTCTTTTGATCTCTTTAAGGAAGAACCCTTATTTGGACTGTTGACTCCAACCCCCTCCCATTCTTGCCATGCCCTTAGTGGGAACTTTCCTTAGTGAATATACCCTCAGGGGTGTACTGCAACCTGTAAAAGATCATCTAATTAGGCAACTTTGTTAGGCAACTTCAGTTTATATTCATTGTTTTATGCTATTTTCTCTGTATGTAATCCTATCAGATAATCAGCATTGTAAGGATATGTTGTAATCAAGATAGATTTAATAGTAGGAAATAATTCCAATTATAAATAATTGTGTATGAGAATAAGTAATCAATATAGTCTATTTAAAAGTATTAATAGAATTCCCTGTAAATATCTTTCCCAAGAGAGTTTGTGTAAACCTTCAGCATCCTGGAATGTATCCAAGATTTTAGAAGGAAACAAAGTCATACCATCTCATTTGCTCTGAAGCTACAGAATAACCTTGGCTATCCTCATTATTACTATATATGGAATGGAAGGATATGAAATAGGATAAGATCTGACCTTCTTACTAAGAAAAATCTCATATCTTGTAAAAAAAACTGTCTGGCCTTCTGGAGTAGTCATAAGAAAAACCCCACCTGGCACACTTTCTTGCCTTCAGGAAAAAAATAACCTGCTTGCTAGGACTTAGCAGAACTCCTTTAAACTGAAGTTATGCAGTCTGGGTTGGATTTCAATACCATCTCACTTCAAGGCTCAAGGTCTCTGGCTATATTAGGGAGATTTGTAGATTACTGATTGATGTAAAACTGGGTCACAATAAAATTCCATTTCACTCAAAAGTTTGCTCCCAGTATTTTTTCTTTTACAAGACTCCCATGCTATAAATCAAGGTTGGATTTATTGCTTGGAGGATTTAAGAAAATATTAATAATGCATATTAAAACTAAAAGAGCTTTTTTTTCCCGAGTTGGCTATTAAATTTTTATATTTACACTACTGATTCTCTCCCTCTTTCATCATCAGTCCTTCTTGTATGGTTCTTTTTCTTGGGTGTGGGGGGGGGGGGGACCAAAAAAGAAAAAACAGATATTCCTAATTCTTAAAAACAACAATACAAAAACCTTTTTGCCATCCCCTCAGGATATCTTCCTATATCTTTTCTCTCCTTTTCACTGAAAATTCAAAGAAAAGGTTGTGCTAACCTTCCTGCTTCCCCTTCTAAACCTGCTTCCACCCCTTCCTGCTTCCACTTCTAAACCACTCACTCATTTCCCTGTCCCTTACAATAAACTTTCTTTTCTATCATTTTATTGTAATTACTTACTATCTAGTTATCAATGATAGTTTAATTATTACATTCAAAATTTTAAAATCAATTTATATCCTTAACCTCTCTGTAGCCTTTGACTTTGCTGCTGGACACTTTTTTTTTTTAACATCTATAACATTGCTTTTAAGTATGCATTATGTATTCTCATTGCTATAAATTGAGAGGTTGAGAACCGCTGATCTAAAGGGAAAGACAAGATACCAAAAGAATCTAAAAATCAGGAGTTTGGAGAGGAGGACCTGAGGAGCTACCAGAGTACTCTGTTGTTCACTGGAGTGGAAATTCAGCAGAAATGTGCATGGAAAATAGATTTTTTTTGTCAAGTTCTGAGCTTTCTATAAAGGAAGGTTTTGGGAGGAATTTCTCTCTCCACACTCTAGCCCTCTAATTAAGTGGAAAGGTCACTAAGGGACTTGAGAAAGTGTTAAATATCTGTGTCAATCTGAATAGTGATGAGCTTTCAGGAGATCAGCTTACCCTAGGGGATGCCTGGTGTTCCCTAGAATGAAAGCCAAGCTGAGCTGCTAATAGAAAATGGAAAAATCATATCTAAGACAAAATACAAAGTTTTTAGTCTTACTTTTACGGAAATACAGTTTGTCTCTAGCCTACATTTCTATCCTTATCCAAATAAGTTCCTATTCTATATTTGAGTAAAACTGAAGTATTAGCTCTTCCTCAAATCTGATATTTCATAACCCAATTCTTTGTATTTTCACAAGCCATCCCCATACACACTATCACCTCATCTTTGCCTCTCTCAATTTTTAGCTTCCTTCAAGGCTCAACTTGCATATTCCTTCTCCATGAAGTTTCCCTTAATTACACAGATATTAAGTCTCTCCCTAACCTCAAATTCCATTGTGTTTATTTTTGTGCATGTTGGATATGTGATGAAATATAAGGTCCTTGAAGGGAGAACTACCTCATTTTTGTCTTAAAATACCGACTTGATCACAGTACATTCTTTGTTGAATTGAATTTCTGCTTGTTGAATGACTATTTCTCTTTAGGAAAAGAGGTAGCCAGGGAGGTAAATAAAATGCTTCTAGAGTCTCAGCATATTTAGAAGGACACATAGGAAAAGAAAGATAAACTCAAGCTAACAACTTTAAATAAAATAAATAATAACTTATAATAGAAACAGCAGAAGATACTAAGAGATATGTCAAAATGCCTAGATGTGAAAATTCTTCAAATCTATGCTTTAAATTGAATTTGATTTTCTGTCACTTTTCTGTGACATATAGGGGCATTAATATTTTGATGACCTCTTTTTGAGCTTATTTTCATAAGTAAACAAAAAAAACTGGCTGTGTGGGTGCTGTTGTCTGTAATGCCCTCTAAATGGAGTAGAGAGCATATCTTTTGTTTGAATTTCCTAAAGGAACAAGCTGAATCCCTTATATACAGGAGATCATCAATAAATATGTATTGAAAGAATATCTTTAAACTAGATCTGTACCACCTAATTAAAAACAGCATAATTGGGTGGCTCTGATTTGCAAATGTGGACTTGAGGTCTTATGGAACCTTTGACAGCCCCCAACATGTGTGTGGCATATTCAATCATATATAATAATTCAAACACATACACAGGTGCTTGGGCAATCACTCTTATTAGCAATGCCTGTCTGGAAAGCTGAATCTTTCTTTGTAAGTTACCAAAATCATCTCCTTCAGAGTTTGAGGAAATCAATCAGAGAATGTTATGTTCTCAATATAGTGATATCTCAGAAGATGCCCTTTTATTTTATCAAGAAACTCGCAACATCCCCAATGATTTTTTCAGTCTTTACTTGGAGACTCAATAAAGAAGAAACTCCTTACAATCAATGCAGAAATAGTTCTAATCCTTAAGAAGATTTTTTTTTAGTTTGTTTTCAGTCTGTTTGTTCACACACACCACCCCCTTTATTATAGAACCTAAAACGTCTTCTCTTTACATTTCTACCACTGAACTTCATTTTGCCCTCTGGAATCAAGCAGGGCAAATCAGATTTCTCTTCTGTAAGACTGCCCTTCAGAAAATGCATTGGAATTTTAGAAGTACTGTAAATTGCTATCGATTATGATTACTAATGAAAAAATAGCAAATTAGGGTTGATAGACTTCTTTGTTGGATTCCAATTAACTGTTAATCTGTTGGCTCTAACAGGAACTATTAGAGAATTGGCTAACTGTGCATATCCAAAATGCTTATATTTCTCTTTTGCCCAGAGACTAGTATAATTCACCAAACTTTCCCCAGAACATTTTGCCACAACAACACTTCCGAATCACACAACCTTTCAGGCTGCCTGCTTGAGAAAGTGAGACAGAGAGAGAAACATGCAGGCAGACAGTGCCAAAAAGAGACAGAGAAGGAAAGGGACAGGGAGAAGAAAGGAAGAGGAAGAGAGACAGAGACAGAAGGAAATAAAAAAGAAAGCTGGGAACTCTATTTTTTAACCAATGAGTTTTTAAGTGGAGCTGTATGTGTGTTTTATTCTAAATTGCATTCTGTATCCTACAATGCTATCTAAATCCCTGCTGATTTCCCCTTACACTTTCAGCAGGCTTTCATTGCTCCCAGGCACCAGACAGTTTTGTTAATAATGGTAAATCCTTTTAGCCTCTGGTTAGTGCAGGTGGTGCTGTGATTGACAAGGTAATAAAAGTGTTAATGAGAGAGACTGGCACAGTCAGAGATCAATAGTTGCCAATAAGAAAAACAATTCCTATATTTAATTTTGGAGAATTCCCCCAAACCAGTTGAAACTTCTTCAATATGCATCACAATAGGGCTATTTCAGTGTTTAATAGATGTTCTCTTTGATTCTCTGGTGAAGCTATCAATTAACATAGATAAACATCTGAGGAAGGATGACAGTTCCCTGGATGGTAGACTAGGCAGAGCTTGGCTATGTAAGGAAGGCCATTCATTTCTGATCCCTATTAGACTGTGAGAGCCCTGAGGGCCCAGCACTGGAGATGGGGTACCATAAAAACAGAACTAGAAGAATTACACCTAAAATAAATAGAGAGAGAACAAAATCTAAAATGTATCTGAATTGTTCTGTGGAAGAAATTGTTATACTTCCATATTTGTAGTCTTTCTTTGAAATTATAGCAACCCTATTTAAGGTTAACACAAACAAAAATGCATACACATTATTAGATTCTCCATATGATTCCATTCAGATGAAATACATTCATTCTTTTGTGATTATAATGCTCCACCAATCAAGACAAGGGAACATGGGAGGAAGGAAGGAATATTAGCATTTAAAAATATGCTCAGGATCATTGCTAATAATCACTGTAATATTCTAAAGGAAATTCACCTAAACTCTTCCTTCTATACAGCTAATGAGTCCATTTTAGTGATATTTAATTCATATTTATTTAGGGCAGTTAAGTGAATAGAACATGGGACCTGGTGAAAGGAAGACCTGAGCTCAAATCCAGTTTCAGATATATACAACCTGAGGGATCCTGGGCAAGACATTTTACTTTGCCTCAATCTACTGGAGAAAGGAAATGGCAAACCATTCCAGAATGATTGCCAAGAAAATCACATGGACAGCATTGGTATTCTATGGTTCACCATGTCATAAGGCACCAGATAGGACTGAACAACAAACAACAGATGGTAGAGAAGTCAATCAGAAAAGTTCCCCAGTAATACAGCCAGCAGAAAAATGAGATGTCTGAGCTGAGAATTCTCCTTAAGGGGAGCTTGAGATCTCAAACCCAACTTGCTATCAAAGAGGTTGAGGAGATGAAGAGAGATGAAATCTTATAGGATCAAGAGGCTGTCCCAATAATGAGCTTCCTGGGAAGCCAGTCCAAGAAATCCCAAAGTAGTACAGTCAGGTGAGAAGTGGGGGGATACATAATATAAATAACACATACATACACATATTCATATGTAATTCTGGGTAGCCTACAAGTTATTGGCCTCTTCTAGTTCCTTACTTGTGAATTATCTTGTCCAACATATTTTTTCTACCATCAAATTACATCCATTTTATCCTTAAAATACCAAAAATACATGTATAAATTAACTTTTGAAGAATCATACTGAGTTTCACATAGACTTCCATGACCTGCTCATTCTTTGAAATAGACACTATATCAGTTGCGGAGATATCTGTGGTGGACATTTTGCTGATAATCACATGCACTGCAGAGCAAGGTGGCTGTTACCCCCTTTTTGCCTTTGGGTTCAGATTAAAAAGAAATCTCATTCCTTTAGTTGCCTCTCCAAAGGCAGTCCAGGATTTTGCTGTTGTTCAGTCATGTCTTGCTCTTCATTATCTCATGGACCATATTCCTCGGGATGTTTTCTTAGCAAAGATACTGGAGTGGTTTGCCATGTTCTTCTCCAGTGGATTAAGGCAAAAAGGTTATAACAGTGACTTGTCCAAGGTCAGACAGAGATCAAATGTGAACTCGGGTCTTCCTGGTTCCAGGTTCAGTGTTTTATCCACAGAGCCATGGAACTGTCTCTATCCATTTAGCTGCAAATCCATTCTAGAAATTCAATTAATATTGAGATTGTTAAATAGTACCATGCTTGAGGGTACTCAGGTAGGACTCATTGGTCACTGGACAAAGATTTTATATTTTGAGAAACAACAATTAAATTAAGCTTTAGACAGAGTATAAAGACTGATTCTTAGGACTGTCTGCCCCTTTTCTACCTTATTGTGAACACAATGAAGCATAAAGGGGAGAGGGAGAAGAAGAGAGAGGAAGAGGAGAATGGGGAGAGAAAGAGACAGAGAGAGAGACAGAGACAGAGACAGAGAGACAGAGACAGAGAGACAGAGAGAGACAGACAGAGACTTGGAGAGAGAATCACTGAGCAAGAGTAACGGAAAGCAAAATTTGTGAACCAAAGACTAAATGACATAACTCTGTATAACACTTGAAAAAAGTATTAAGTCTACATGATATAATCATAGAAGATGAACTTAGATCAGCCTTATAAACATTTGTGTTTTTTTTTATTATAGCTAAACTTGCAAAATTTAGAATCTCATCTTCAATCATTTCTAATGTTCACCTGGATTCAACCTAGAATTGATACTTTTTTAAAACTTCGGAAATGGGGCTGGCAAAGACTAATACTGAATTATTTCAGGAGTTTTAAAATTACAAAGACTAGCATAAAAATATCCATTTCCACTAAAAAAAAAAAGTTAAGACTTCTTTTCTGAATGATAATTTATAAAAAGTCTAACAAGCACATCTTTTATTCCATAAGTAGGTAGGGCTTTATGAGGAACAGAAGGTAGATATTTTCAGAGAGGAAAAAGAAAACATGCTATAAACCATTTTCAAAATTGCCTTTGCACATTCACAGTAAAATGTTTACTAAGATCTCCATGATTCAGTTCCCTGGGGCATTATAGAGTTCTATGTCTTAAGGATAATGAAGCTTCCTGGTTCCATTATTTCTCATCTATTTCCTTTCTTCACAGATGGGCCTAGCTTTACTGGTTTCTCCAGCAGCAGTGCATTTTAAAGCCGTGGTGGTGTGATATTTCTAAATCATACAAAAATATGTTTTCTTCTCCATGTTTATTATCCTCTTTTGAAAAAGAAAGGAGAAAAATCTGCCCCCAAGTTGTATTGATAGTACATATCATGTTAAAATTTCAAATAGAAAGTAATTTCACCTCTATATCGTACAGATAAAGATTTTTCTTTAATCTAATTTTATCTTCTGGCAGTCCTATAAGGGTCAATGTGAAAACACTTGCAAGTTTTATCTTTTACATATCCAAGGAATTAGGACTATAGGAAAATAATTGCAGCATCTGCAAATAGACTACAAGGCAAATTTCTTTCAGCAAAATGTGTCCTTCTTCCCTGCAAATACCTGACATAAACAAAGAGAGGCCTGATGTCTTCCTAGCATATATATCCAGGACAAGATGGCGTGCGTTCCTCAAACTGTCAAACCTGACAACTGCCATCCACTTCTTTGACTCGTGTGAGGATAAATGGCATCACCAGAGGGAACCCAGAGATCCTGACTGATGGGACCTGGTTGCAGAGTTCCCGATGGAGAATGCTTAAACTTATAGAGAGTTCTTAAAACATTTGAGAGCTCTGACTAGAAAGCACACCAAGAAAATGATTGTGGGTATTCTAGGTCCCAGGTAAAGACATGGAGAGTTTAATAAAGGGAAAGAGGGTCATAACAGAGTTTCCCTTGTTTGTACATTCATCCAACTGGGCTTCTCCCTAATATTAGGCTCTTGAAGAGCCTCTGAATGACTCTCTCATGGGTGGTAATTTAAAGTCCCTTTAAGTCAAAAGGAAGGAAACAAATATTTATTAAAGCTTGCTAGATGTCGGGTTCTTTACAAATATTATCTCCTTTGATCCTCACAACCAGCCTGGGAGGTAGGCAGTATTATTATCCAGGCTTCAGTTCTGGAAATGTATGAACAGATCTTTGACACATTTTTGTCATTTCTATGAATTCTAAGGGAAATCTCTCATCCACATCCAGATTTTTTATGGGAAAGCTGAACAGAAATGGCAGATCCTTGAAAAAAAAATAGTATTTTCTCTTTGGTAGTTCTCTGAGCATTCATGAACTTTTGATAATCATGAAAGAAATTGAAGTTCTCTGATAATATTTTTTAGTTCTAAACCAATATATTATAAGATATTGAGTATTAACTGATCTAGTTCAAGTACTGGACTAAATAAAAGATGAAATTTAATTTAAATCAATAAAAAATTCTATGTTTTGTTTTTTTAAAATCAGCATCAGGGCCCAGTGGATACTGAGTCAGACCTGAAAAGGGAGGTCCCAAGTTCAAATCTGGACTCATATACTTCCTAGCTGTCTGACCGTAGGTAAGTCATTTAACCTCCATTGCCTAGTCTTTATTACTCCTATTCCCTGAAAACAACATATAGTATTGATTCTAAAACAGAAAGTAATTTTTTAATGAAGATAAAAATCAGCTTCACAAAAACAAGATGGGGAGACACATTTAGAAAATATTCTTTTTAAAAATATCTAGGGATTTTAATGAACCACAAGCTAACTTGAACTTAGATTGCCCCCAAAGAAGACTAAAGTTCAGAATAATAACTATATACTCTTCTTTGCCTTGAGTAGGTCAGATAAAAGACCTACATGCAAGTTGATAGAGAACTCTTAATGATGAATTTTTCACTCTTGTCATTCAGTTATAAATCAATTTAATTATGGAATTGTTACACTATATTAACATAAGGTTAGATGACCTCTAAGGTTGCTTCTAGTTCTAGTTAGATCTATGCTTCTATGATCTATGATCCATGGACTGTTGGGTTTTTAATTTTTCATAAAGTAAATCATTGTAATATTAATGAAGACTTGTTTAGATATTGAATTCAACATGGTCCCTTTAAATGAAGTTCCATCCCACCTCATACTATCCTTAATCCAGAAGAATTCATTACTCAAAAATTCCCCTTCCTTTCTGTTGCTACATACCTTGGTACCACTGACTGACTACAAGAACTATGTATTGCATAATTAGAAATCTTGAACCCTTGGACTTCATCTCTCAGAATCCTTTTCCCTTTTCCACTTAGAGTTCTTACATAAAAGTTTGCTGTAACTCTACCCTTTTTCTTTTCTTCCCTTGCTCTCCTCCTTGCTCTTCCCACTTTTGGTGGTCTGAGCAACTCTCTTTTTGCTAAGGCTTTAAGTTATTAATTAATAAATTCTTATAATAATATAATACTTGAAGCATTTGGATATTAATTTTTCATCTTACAGAATAGTATAAGAAGGATTTGACCAACCTTTCTCCAAAATTACTAACATCAAACATCATTAAATCTTTTCATCTCTCCCCTTCTTAACATATCATTTTTCCTACATCAGGGAGGAGTTGACAAATGTCAAGAGATATACATGAAGAATCAAAATTAGTGAATAGAGTGACAAACATGGAATTGGAAAGACCTGGGTTCAAATCTAACCTCAGATACTTTTAGTTGATTGACTCTGGTCTGATTATTTAAACTCAATTTTCTAACCCTTAGCCACTCTTCTGACTTGGAGCCAATACCAATCCTAAGACAGAAGGTAAGGATTAAAAAAAAAGGAATCAAAGTAGTTGTGTGTTTTAAAAATGTGTACCCTGGGGACTTGATCCCCCAGAATTCTCTACTCTTCCCAGATTTCCCTTTTCTTATACCCCTGTGTTATGTCCTTGCATGGGTTTGTCTATAAATTGGCTGGTCCCATTCCAGGAGGGGTCTTTGCTGGGGCTCAAGCATGTCAAGCTGCTAGGGCTCTGACTCTTGCCTCTGCTCATACCCCTTTTTCTCTTACCTTCATTTTTACACTTATGTGTTCCATAAATGATTTATGGATCAAATCAATCTTGCCTAAATAAATATACTAGCTTGATTACTTCTTACAAGAAACTTAGCTAGACTGACTGATATCTTTTTTGGATAGAAAAAGAGTTTTATATCAGATTCCATGTAGATAGACAGCTAATAGATGGGCATAGACAGACAGACAGATAGATAGATAGATAGATAGATAGATAGATAGATAGATAGATAGATAGACAGACAGACAGACAGACAGACAGATAGACAGCAGAGAGAGATGGTGGAGAGATGGAGAGGAGATGGAGAGATAGAAAGATGATAGATTGATAGAGAGAGATGATAGATGAGAGGTGATGGGAGAGAGAGAGAGAGAGAGAGAGAGAGAGAGAGAGAGAGAGAGAGAGAGAGAGAGAGAGAGAGAGAGAGAGAACAATCACAACTGCAATCAGTGTTGAAGATATAACTGGTGACATATATGGCTCCACCTTGGACATAGTCCTATCTTCAGTTAGTCTCTTTTGCTAAACGCTATGGAATACATCACCTTAGTCATGAATATTAGCGCTGAATAATATTTTCAGGAGAGAATTTTTTAAGCAGGGTTTTAAACCTAGGGTCTGTGAGGTTTTTAAAAATGATGACTATATTTCATTAGAATTTGTTTCTTTTTTAACACTGTGTCTTATTTTATTTTATTGCATTTCAAAGTATTATTCTGAGCAGGGGGCAGTAGATTTCAGGGTCCCCAAAGAGCCCAATACACAAAGGAGATAAAGAAGCCCTACTTTAAAGGAAAGCCAATCCAGTCCAACTGAGTATCTTGTGGGAAAGGGAAGAATGTCTCTTTTATGTAATCTTCTTTTGCGACAGAACCTGATTTGAGGAGTAAGGGGGGAGAGTTTGGGGGAGGGCTACTTTTCGACTCTTTAAACTTTCTTAAGTAAAGGAAAATAAAACTAAAACAGGCCAACTCCCACAGCTAGCTTTTGGAGCTCTGTACCCCAAGCTGGTGGTGAGAAAAGATTTGCAATGCAAATTTCTTTGGCTCCATTAGCATTTGTGTGTGTCATGCCACATGAAATAGCTATTTTCTGTGTTTAAAGAAAAGCATTTCTTGTTCTCAGTGTGTATACACCTGGGCTCACTTCCCCTGAGAAACTGTCTCAACAGTACTTGTATAACAAGACAATAATGCAATAACAGTGGGAATAATAGAGATTTATAGTGATTGTCCAGAAGTCAACAGGGGATGGTTAGCACAGTGAGCATAACCGTAACAAGTGTCAGCTGTTCAAAGACAAAAACAAAAGCAGGGCTTTTGGCACAATCGAATGCTTCTGCTGCAGAGCTGCTCTGAACGCATGGGCTATTAATGGCATTCATGTGTTCTTAGGTTGAAAACGATAGCTGAAAATGAATCCCCCAAAATTGAACTCCCAACACTATGATCCACATTGTATGGAAAACTTTAAATATGGTAATGAAAGCATCACCATTATCTGCATTGATAAGGATGAACCTACCCTTCCTTTTTGTCCTTCTAGACTATGTATTTAAGGACTCTTCCATCAAAAAGAAAAAACAATTCACTATTCAAAGAAAGTACATTTTCTACTCTGAATTTACTTATAGTGATTTAGGAACAATATGCCCACGCATCATGTTTTGTCACCAGGTCTAATGAAGAGAGCACTGGCTGGAAAGTTAAGAAACTTGGCTCCATTCCCTGCTTCACCACAGACTTGCTCTGCAAAGGACCACAACTGTCATAACCATCACTCTCCTCAAGCATTTCTCAAACAGCCACATGGGAATCAAAATTCTTATTACTAAAGGTAGGACAAGACTTCCAGGCCACCCAACAGATACTGGGAATTCTGGACTACCCCAGTGATCTCATTTAGTTAGATTTCTAGCTCTAGATTATTTGTTCTTCCTTCCATCATATATATATCATGATATCATCTTCTTCTGGGAATCAAGATAGTAGGAGGTTCTATTCAAACCAAGCATAAAATTTAGAATCTCTCCCAGCTAAAAAAGACAAGGAAGATCTAATTGTATATCTATTATATCATATGTGGGGGAAGGAGAGAGACAAGCCTAGGGGAGGATGAACAGGAAGCTCAATGAGAACCTCCTAGCTTTCTAGTTTTTAGATTAGGATTAAAAAGCATAATAAATTTGTAAACAGACAATCCATTCTAGGGTACTAAAATTCATTCTAATTCTATTCAATTCAACAACATTTAGTGACTAAATTAGAACACTTGGCTTTGTCTTTTTTTTTTGACATTTAATCAACTATCTTAAAAAAAAACCCTTGCATTTATCAAATTTGAGAATGATACAAAATTTGGAGAGAAAAAGCAGCTAATACAAAAATCAAACTAGACAAAATAAGTGAGAACTAATCAAATCAAATATAATAGCAGTAAGTTCTAGACTTGGGTTTTTTAAAATCGATTGCATGAATACAAGATGAAAGATAAATGCTATGGTAGTAATTTATTTTTAAAAACCTAAAAAGTTTAGTAAATGGAAAATTCATTGCAAAACATTGGTGAATACAAAAAAAATGCTAAATGTGATCATAAGCTGTATTCACAAAATTAATGACCAAAATTTACAAAGCATCTACTAGTTTTAAGAGATTCTTCAACTTACTGAGGAAACAAAGATAAAAGGGACATAAAATCCCTACCTTCAAGTAACTTAAATTCAAATGAGGGTATGACAGATAAACCGATATGTCTAATGCAAAGTAAAAGTGATAGGGGCAAAGAAGAGGTCCAGATAAAATGTTGTCAGAATACTTGAAAGGGGAGAAAACACTTTACTCTTTGGGGATTTGATGAAAATACACAGAGGAAGGAAACTAAGATGAGCCTTAGAGAGGCATTACGGTATAACAGATAAAAGTAAGTTAGACCTGGGTTTAGATTTCAAGATAATAAAAATAACTTTATATTTCTTACTAGAAGACATAGGGAACCATTGAAATATTCTTAGAAGGGGAATAATAGTTTCTCCAGAAACTTATTTTGACTTCTAGATTGAGAATAGATTGGGAGATACTGGAGAGAAAGATACCACTTGGGAAATTATTATACTGTTCTAGGGAGAAGGCAATAAATGTCTGAACAAGAGTGATATAAATACAAGTGAAAAGAGTTGGACAAATGTTGTGAGAAGTGTTATGAAAGCAGAATTGACACGCCTTGGCAACTGATTATCCATGGGGATTGAGGAAAAGAGAAAATTCAGATGACTCAAAGTTTTTAAATCTGAGTGACTAGAAGAGAATGGCTCATCAAAGAGGGGAAATTGGAGGTAATGGTGTATTTAGGAGAAAGATAAAAGGTTAGAACTGTGAAATCTGAGGTGCCAATAAGACATCTAGACAGAGTTTATGCATGGGCCATAGTGGATAGAGTCCTGGACTTGGCATCTGGAAGACCTAGGTTCAACTCTCCCTTTTGTTCTACAGTTTTCTGTAAAGTGTTCATTCCTTTTTTGGAAGTTAAGGTTTTGTTATTGTTATCCCTCCTTTTAGCTGGTGACAAACAACACTACAAATGTTCCCTCATACAGCCCATGCATTGGTCTCCAAATTCACATACATCTCCTCTGCCTTCATCCTTCATGACAAGGAAGTCAAAGGAACAGAGTAGTAGTAACAGAGGAAAAACAAAGATACTTATTAAAGCAATAGGTGTAAATATTGAACCACTTTAGCTCTGGCTTATTTACAAAGATCCAATCTAATATAAACTCTGGTAGTCTTCTCTACCATGTAGGACTTGGTAAACTTGGTCCAGTCGCTGGTACTGCTCCTACTGAAGAGAAAGAACAGGGTGGAGAGAAAGAAAAAAATAACAATCAGATGCCTGACATAGTTTGGACTTTTTTTTTTGGAAAGAGATTTTATTTTACCAGTTACATGTATTAACAATTTTCCACATAAGTTTTCTGAAGTTGTATGATCCAAATTGTTTCTCTCCTTTCCTTCCCTTCCCTTCCCTCCCCCTTCCCAGACCAGGTAAGCAATATGACCTGGATTATATGTATTATTATGCAAAATCTTTTCATACTGTTCATTTTTGTAAAAGACAGCATATAAAACCAAAACCCCCAAATAAAATACAAATAAACTAAAATTAAAAAATTGTATGCTCTGATCAGCAATCCAATTCCAACAGTTCTTTCCTTGGAGGTAGATAGTATTCTTTGTCATAAATCCCTCAGATTTGTCCTTGATCATTGTATTGCTGAGAGAAACTAAGTCTTTCGAGTTTGATCATTCCACAATATTGCTGTTACTGTGTACAATGTTCTCCTGATTCTGCTTATTTCACTCTGCATCAGTTCAGAACTGTAGACCTTTTCAGTTTTCTGAAATCATCTTGTTCATCATTTCTTATAGCAAATAGTATTCCATTACAACCATGTACCACAATTTCTTCAGCCATTCCCCAATTGAAGGCCATATGGTCAGTTTCCCATTCTTTGTGATCACGAAAAAAGCTTATAAATAGGTCTTTCCCCTTTTAAAAAATATCTTTAGGATACAGACATAGTTGTGATATTACTGGAACAAAGGGTATGCATTGCTTTTTATAGGCAGGTATTTTCAGTTACATTTATTTTGGAACTTGTTGAATAAAAAAGCTAGGCTCAATTTTTAAATCCACAAATTTTACTTGTCATAATTAAATGTGCAGCCATGGACCAATCACTTCTCCTTGAGCCTCAGCTTCTTTATTTATAAAATGAGAGGTTTAGACTACATGACTAAAGCTGTGTCACCTCTATCTTAACTGAATTTGAGATACAGGACCAGAGTTCAAGAGAAAGATGAAGGATGAAATTTGGAAATAACCTGCGATGGTGTGAGAATTCTGCCTGCCTACCCATCCCTGGCAATCAAAATCATCAGATGATATTATATTATCTTCTGGACATTTAAATAGAATGCATTGAGGTCATTTTAACTTCAGGCAATATAAGAGGGCTGAGAAAAAAATGAATTCCAAAAGTTACATGACTAGGTTGAGGTAGATTGAACTGACTAAACCCATGAAAAGGAAGAACTCAGCTGTCCTGAAGACTGGCCAGAAACCATTACACAAAAAACGTGAGAAACTATAGAGAAACAGGCATAAAGTTTCTTGCATGTGATGTTGGAAGACTGGAAATGTTGAATAGAAATTAATAATACAGAGTTCTTCTAGGAACCAGCTCCAAATCCATGATCCTATCTCCCTATAAGATCTTCTACATTATACTTCATGCACTTTTGCTTCAGTGAAACTAAATATCCATCCATACCTGTACTTGTTCTTCTCCATCGTGGAATTGGTACCTGATACTCCATCTCTGTCTTTTGAAATAGTCTGAGTCCTTTCTAGACCCTAGATCTATCTAGAATAGACCCCTATTCTGACTCAAAGTCTGGATTACTTAGAGAATAATAGATGTAGAGATGGAATAGACCTCAAAAAACATACATTCTAATTCCCTCATTTTATAGATGAGGAAACTCAGGTACCAAGAACCTAAATGATGTGTCATACAAATAGAGGCAAAGGTGCTTTTTGAACCCAAATCTCTTTCCACTGTACTATGGCTCCCTTACAAAGTACTCAGAACTTTGTCTACACCTCTCCTTGGCAATCATCTCATATTCCCCTGGATGATAATTATTTTTGCATCTTTTCTTACCTCCCAGTAGATCATAGTCTTCATGGGATTTTGGACTATGTTTCCTGTTTGAATTCCAAGTATCCAGTACAGAGCCTTAGGGAAAATAAGCACTTGATATGTGTTTATTGAATTGAACTGAATTGTTAAGAGTTGCTTTGTAGCAAATAGGGCTGGTCAAGCCATATAAATTCCTGCATTGGTCATATGAATATATTATCATATATTGAAACATATATGTCTCAAGCTATTATGCATATCTTTAAAAATCTTGCCTGCTTCTTTCTGTTCTTTTCCTTAAACCACCATCCATTCCTAGGATATATTCTATAGTATTCAATGAAATCTTGCCTTCCAGGACTAACCTTTCTTTCTCCATGAAGTATTCCTTGAACATCTACCAATCACTACCAGCCAGGGGGAAATGATCTTCAAATTTTCTGCCTCACTTTGCCTGAACTATTTATTTGTAGTCATCTCAGTCACATTAATAAGGGAAAGATAATAGATTTGTTATTTCTTTGGCATAGAAAACTTCCATCAATGCAGGCTACCTTGACATTATAATTCTGAAGAAAAAAATTCAAAGACCTCTGTTTAGGGTACTAGATAAGCTTGCCTCATTTCATCTTCTACTATTGCTTCCCACACACAGAATTCTCATGCGATAGTAACTATCATTACTATTCTGAGAATCATGGACTCCTTTCCAATCTGCTGAAACTCAGACTGGACAAAAATGCATTACTGATATTGTAAAATTGAATATGACCTGTTGTGCCTCTACTTTAAAACAATGTACTTGTTGGGCTATTTTAGAAATAGATGGCAATGTTCCTTGTGGGATTTTAACAGACGGCAAAACTCAGCACTCAAACTCCCCGCTGTGAGACTGTATGTGGGCATAAGCAACTGTAGAGTTGCAATTCTGTAAAAGTTGAGGAAATAGTGGGAACTGCATGGGCGAAATGTGAAAATTATATAGATCGATATGGTAAATAACAAGCTGTGATGATAACCTACCACTTGCCTACATACATTGATTATAATGAACAGTAACCAAAAATACAGGCTTTGGATTTTTAATGGGAACACATCTGGACAGAGTCAAGAATTCTAAGTTTACACTTAAAATCTGTCACTCTTCTTTCCTATTCGTCTAATCTAGAATGACAATGAATCCATCCTTAGAATAGCAATTCAACTATAGAGTTGTTACATATAAACTATCTCCCTAGAATATCTGACAGGACCTTGGCAAACATGCTATTGCTGCTGTGATCCCAAGACTGTTCCTGAGGAAGCCCTGGACAGTGATGACCCAGAGGACTCAGAAACCAATTTTATGCCAACTTACTCTGAAGCATCTTCCCTCCCCATAATTGCTCCAGGGACACTTAGGAACCATGAACAAGATTCAGCCACAATCCCAAATATTTCAGAACTAGAACCAGCCCCTACTAATAGTATTTAGGTCTACCATGAATTATAAAAAATATATAGATGCCAAGGAAAGAATTCAGGACAAAAAAAAAAGTTGAGGCAAAAAAGAAAAAAAAGTTTGGTGCTATGGACACTGGATCTAAACTATAAAATGGAGGGTTGAGGATGGGTAAAGAACTGTGCTCATGGATGAGTTATTATTTCTAGTATTAAATTTTCAGGAAACATGAGAATATTAAGTTTCAGAGAGATCAAAGGAATTTTCCAGGATTATACAACTAAGAAGTGTCTAGATTTGGACTTATTTTTTTCTTGATGACAAATCCTTTACATAACATTTCATGGACTATACCAGAGCATGCTAGGTATTTGAAAATTGCTGCTAGAATATTTAGAATAATAGCAATTTGTAAGAGTAGAAAAGTAGTAGCTTATTGAATTAAAAGAGAAATTATTCTGGGAAAATTCAGATTCTTTTTTCTCCTAAAAAAATTGCTGGCACTTTTATGGAAAAAGAAAATAAAATGTAGAGAAAATGACAAGACTGTCTTGATTTTTTTTTGTAATTACTTACAGAGCTATAAGAAAAATGGATCATTTTACAAATACATAATAGTTAACAGAAGAATAATGACATAGAACATAGAGCTAGACTTGGAGACAGAAAGATCTGGGATCAAGTTCTGCCTCTCTGCCTTATAATCAATGTGGCAAAACACAAGTCATAGGATCATAAGATTATAAATTCAGAGTTGGAAGGAGCCCAAGTGTCCATTATTCATGTATTCTACCACTCTAATGACTTAAAAAAAAGGAAATGAACTTCATCTTGCATTACATGCCTTCATAAAGCATTGCTATTTCTTAATGATCACCATTTCCCTACTCGTTAAAAAAAATAAGCCTAATGGTACATTCTAGATTTTATCTAGGAATCAACATCTTATTCACAGACTTCTGGTCTGAAGAATTCTCTTCCTCCCCATTTTGAAGATCCAGGCAACTTTCAAAAAGGTCAGAATAATGCACTATTGATATAAATTTTTTTAATTTTCCAGAATACAGAAAGGGGCTTTATAGGTCAGAAAGCCATTTTATATTTTTTGTCCATTTCATAGGATTCTATATGGAAATATTTTATTATCTAATGGCCATCCTCGCTTTCCCTCACAGTAACTCTGTTGATCATTAAATAGCAGGTTATCACCAAGACAAAAAATGAGACCCATTCAGCTTGAAACCCAGAAAAAGGTGAGCTGTATTGGGGCAGCCTTTGAAAATACATTATTACCTCTGCTCCACCATTAGGCATCAGAAAAAAAGTCTTGTGGCTTTGCAGATTAAAGCCATACAGTTGTAGTTTGGGGTAAAGCTAGGACTATAATTTACATTCCTTTCCTAAAATCTACAACATGCTACCACCATCGAGTTTCTCTCTCTGGCTCTTCTTCTGCCCTTTCTTTAGTATGTGACTCTTCCATATATATGAATTTGTATAGTCAGCCATCACTACTTGAATGTGTCAAACATTGTACTATGCATGAGTTAATTCTTGAAGTTGGAGGTGTGGCTTACAAAATTAATATCTGTATTCTTTCTAAATACTTTTTACATATTGTAAGTCTTGCTTATATTCTCTGCCTAAAGTTTGCATCTTCTATTGATGCAGAAGGAAGAACTTCAGCATTCCAAAAGGAACCATTGTTAGGTGTTCTGAGAATCTTACAAGATTGATTTGAATTTTGGGTTATAGCAAATCATTGATCAATCAATATGGATTTATTAAGCACAGACCATACAATGGGCTCTATGTTAGGTGTTGGAGATATAAAACAAAAAAAAATACAACTCATTCACTTTAAGATTATCTAATCCAACATTTCATCCAATGAAAGAGTCTTTACAGCATCTCTGATAAGTAGGTAAATCCTTTCTGAATACTTCTGGTGACAGGAAGCTCATTTCCTTACATTATAGCCCATTCCATTTTGGAATTGCTCTGGCGTTTCAAATATCTTCCTTGAATTGGTATTGTTCTAATTCAGTAGCTGTCCACTCTCATCTCTCCTCAGTCTCCCAATTCTATTGTTACAGGTACTCCTTTCCAAGAAGCAGATGATCCTGGCAGATAACAGATAACTGGAGCTACTTATGAGTTTCCTCATCTCTTACTCTGGGATCTTTCTCCTTGCCCAAGCCAAGTGCTTTACTTGTGCTTGGATCCAACTCCTCCCATATCTTTCAAGAGCTTGTCCCATCATTAATCCCTGAATCTTTTTCTCATTTTCAATCACTTGCTATATTGAATTGCATTAGTTTAATCCTGGTCACGTCTTTTATATTTGTATAATCCTAACGTATAAAGCATGTTATAAAGGTCAAATTCTTGGAATATCAATTTCTTATTCACTGCTCTCACAAACCTAGAGAAATTTGGTTGGAGTCAATGATCTCCCAGGTGTGTTAGAGTATTCTACACGTGGGTAACCACGTGTCACAGGGAGGTTGTTGCAAGTAATTAACCTGAGGGACAGAGTGACTGACCTAGTCCAAGGATGAAGAAAGAAATTCTTGTCTTTAGGAACTTCACAATGTGCACAGACCGTTGTTTTTTTTTCCTAAAATGTAACAGAAAGGTGAGTACTTTTCTGTGAAAAGAATAACAAAGATCGTTTAGGAAAGGAAATGGGAGAAGTTAGAAAGCTTTTAGAAACAACTAAGTAAAAGACAGGAATGAATCAAAGGCTAAGATAATAATAATTTTTTTTAAAAGCAAGGTGAAAGCCAGAGCAGTCTTGCCAGAGGCACAGACATCATAACCTACATTTTGAGAAGCCATTTTAATAGCACCTCTGGGGAACTGAACTGACAAATTGTCAGTCTCCCCCTCTTTTCCCCCAACCTTGATCTTTCCATGTATTCAATCAAAGATATGGGTCATTTTCTGCCAATACAATATATGGAAATATCTATATATAAACAAATATTTTGACTATTTCTAAGAGCCCCTGGTAAAGTGCATCATGCAATTAAATGAGGTCGGGAGGTAGTGGAATCTAGATTTTGTATAACAAAATTTCAGAACCCCCCCAAAATCCTCTTGCTTTACAAAGTGGCCATCCCATAGGAAAGTTCACATCCTAGAAGAAAAATAAATTAAATGAGAATAGCAAGAATCTAGAATTTGGCTATAGTGGCAGGAAAATCAGGTCTAACTATTTCTTCAACTGTCTTTGTGAGGGTGGTTGTCAGATTACTTAACTCCTCTGTGCATCACTCCTTCTAGTTTTGTGTTTTTTAATATTTGCTCACATAAGAGAGATGTAGAAATACTTGCTTTATCCTAGTAATACCCCTCCTGTCTCCTTATAATAGAGAAGAATGGAGTTGTATAAAAGCATTTGTCAGTGACTATATTCAAACAGAAATGAAAGGGTGGAAGGGAAAAGACAGAAGTAGACTCAAGACAACTTGTCCACAATTAGATGATGCCACAAAGGCTGGGTGCTCCTAGTCGCACTTACCCCATAGAGGAAGATCTAAAGCTGGAAGTGACCTTAAAAGTCATCTAGTCCAATCCCTTCATCTATAAAATGTAGACCTTGTGGTTCAAACAAGTGTAGTGATTTGCCCAAGGTCACACCAGCAATAAGTAGCACAGACAGTATTTGAGCCCAGATTTCTCTATGCTAAAGACAGCTAGATGGTAAATTTGGCAATTCTGCCAGTATGTATCCAAGATTTAACCATTCCAATCCCTTCTTTAGATTAGGTAATAGGATTCACATTTTTGTAACTTCAGGCTTTTCCCAATCACTACAGTGTTAAAAGATTCTCTTGGATTCCCACGCAGCTATTCTTGCCCTTCCAAAATCGAGTGGACACACTTTTGCCACCCATGTGGACAAGGAGAGAACTAAGCTGAAAAGGTTTCCTTTATAAAGGACTAAGAACTTTCCAGAACAATAGGCTGAGCCATGTTGGAAAATGCTTTTATTAAAAGAGACGATAGGACATTTCCTCATGGAGCATAGAACGTGCACTCTGCCAGCACCTGTGTTTTAAAGTTATCTTTAGTTCAGGCTTGAAACACAGACATTCATTTCAGCACTTGCTGAACATCTCTCATCATCCTAAAGGCACTGGATAGGTCAGTCTGATGAGTTTAAAAAAATTCTTTTTTTTTAAAGCATCCATAGGGATGCTTTTTTTTTATTTTACCTTATGTTGGAGTAATGATAAATTTCTCAGCACACTCTAGGTTTGCTCACAAAGCACAGTGATTACCTTTGTTAGAAACAATGACAGTAGAGCCCTTGGGCTATGCCCACCTTCCCTTCTTTCTTTTGAGAATTGGTGGAGGGAAGGGAAAGAAATAGCCCTGAAGCCTTTCATGCCTCCTTATTTTTCTTTGTCGCATCATTAAAGGTTCAATGAATCTCCAATTAAATCTCCCTGGCTACTGTCACCATTTTGATTGATGGGTGTCCTTGGATCACCCTTCCTAGGATACGCTAGTGCACTAGCCCCCCACCCACCATCATCAATTATCAGTCTCTTGTCATCAGTGTCCTCCCGTGTCAATTCATTTGCCACAGAACCAATGTAGCCCTCTAATCAGTTAGAAAGATAACATTTTTTATTTTTGAAAGGGGGACGAGGGAGAAGAAATTCTTAACCAAACAGGTAGAGGGGCAGTGAGCACCTTAGCTTGTTCATTTTCCTTCTTCCCTTTTAAAGTCTTTTTTTACCCACAAATATTTGCTGAATAGTTCTAGTCAGAGTCTGTACTGTGTCTACACAACTCCACCTAACAGTTAATGAGGGCAGGAAAGCAGGAAGGGAAATAAAGCATGAAGAATATTTGCAATTGATAGTTTCAAGATTTGAGATGCCATCTCCCATCCACAGAAAGAAAAAGAGAAAAAAAATGTTCATTCCAAAATAGGAATAAGAAGTATAATGCCTACATCGTATTAACAACAGAAAGATAAAGGAGTTTCTTGGCTATTGGAATCTCCTTTAAATATAATAAGTATTATTCTTCCCTGCCCCCCCCAACCATGCCTTTTAATGTTTATCTGGTGAATAAGTCCTCAAAGTCTAATTCCAAGGCCAGAACACCAAAATATTCTGTCTGTTGACAGAAAGATATAGTCTCAACAGGAGGGCATTGCTTCCTACTAGCACACATGAGCCTTGGGTACTTCTGACAGAATCTAAGAGTGAGGGGCAGATTCCATTTTCATGCCTATTAGACCTTACACCTTTGTGCCCAAAATGTCAACCAGAAAACACTAACTCTGGCCGATGTAATGTTCCATGGAAGACATCTCTGATAATAGTCTTTTCTGATAGCATCTTTGCTGATAACAGTTTTTTTTTTTATTTCAATCAGAAAGTTTGTAGATGGTGGATGGGGGGTCATTTCACGGAACTGGAAAAGTGGTTTATCAGTATGGTTCCAAGGTTGAGTGGTTCCTAAGACCTAAAAAAATCTCTTAATTTCCTTGTACTTTTGCCTATGTGTTTGAAATCATTTTTCCTGATCTGAAACACTTTCCTGAGGTGATGGATGCCCACTCCTCATTCTGTGGCACATTGAGAGTGCATTACTTTCTATAACATTAAATATACATTCCTGAAAAATGAATATTGTATTCTCAAGAAGAGGGGGAAATGAACAGATCAGGATGGAGTGAGAAGAGAGGAGGAGTTGAAATATCTATAGTATATTTTAATTAATTCCTTCCTTCTGTAGCAGAACTGCTGAAATTTCACAAGCATCTAATGCCAAAATATGTGTATGTTTGTAGCGTTAAGTGCCTACATGAATAAATAGGTATTGAGCCAGTATTTATAAGACTGTAATCTTCTACTATCTGATAAATACAGCACCTTACATGGTAGTTAGATCAGTTTCTGCAAAGCTAATTGTTCAAAGAAATAAGACCACTATCACCACCATGGAAACAAGGCTCCTACAGTTCTCTTTTTAAAACATAATCTACATTTTGTTCGAGCCATTAATGATCAGCCAAGGGAATCACACCCCAAAGTTCTAAAAGGTTTGTCATCTCCACAGCTCCTACTAAAATGGACTACCCTTTAAAGTAAAAATGGATTGAGATGGGGTAGGCAGAGGAGAAAGGAGGCTAAAAAGCTAAACTACCTGCAAATAGAAGCAAACTGTAAAACCTTGGAAGTATGTATTACTGAACTTTGCAGATGCCAATACTCACACAACACTACTTAACTCCTAAAATTAGGTTAGGAAGCAAATAACTTTGCTTGGTTGCTGGAGCACCAAGATGATTATTATCATTAACAAGTCCACTTTTTAAGTTAGGAGATGAATAACCCCAAGGTTGCTGGAGCTCCAAGATGATTATTCTCGTTAGCAAAGTCCACTTTTTAGTACTACACCAAGCACACTCCAAAGGATGCATTTATAGAGCTAAAAATAATAATAATGAAATTAATCTATATGAACAAAAGGTCAAAAATCACAATGAAATTAATTTAAAAAGTGGGGAGGGACTGATACATTGTGGTACAATCGAAGGTGATGGACTTCTCCATTAGTATCAATGCAATTTCCCTGAACAATCTGCAGGGATCTAAAAATATATATATATATAATACTACCCACAAGCAGAGGATAAACTGTGGGAGTAAAAACACCGATGAAAAACAACTGCTTGACTACAGGGTTGGAGGAGATAAGACTTAGGAGAGACTCTAAATGAACACTATAATGCAAATTCCAACAACAGGGAAATGGGTTCGAGTCAAGAACACATGTGATAACCAGTGGAATCATGCATCAGCTATGGGAGAGGGAAAGGGGGGGGGGGAGGAAAAGAAAACGATCTTTGTTTGCAATGAATAATGTATGAAAACGACCAAATAAAATAATGTTTAAAAAAAAAAGTGGGGAGGGGAGGATAAAGGGATGATAGCTGTACCAGATCTCAAATTATAAAGGAAGGTGTAATCATCAAAATGATTTGGTATTGGCTAAGAAATCAAGGGGCTGATCATTGGAAGAGATTAAATATACAATATATAGACGGAAATGAGCCCATTAGATGAGTATTTTATAAACGCAAGGATCTCACTAATAGGATAAGAATTCACAGTTCTTCAAAAACCACAGGGAAAACTTGGAAGTGATCTAGAAAAAACTAGATATAGACCAAGGTCACCATGCCATATCCCTAGATAAGCACCAAATGTGTTCTTGATTTGGGAGAAAAAGGATAACAGAAACAAATTAGAGAATCAAGGAAGAAATTTTCTGTCAGATCTATGGATAAGGTAAGAGTTCCTGACAAAATAAGAGAGAGAATTGATCACTAAATATAAAAGATAATTTGTATTATATGAAAGTAAAATTTTTCATAAATAAAACCAATGCAGCTAAAATTTGAAGGGAAATGAAAACTGAGGGGAAATGTTTGCAACAGATTCCTTGAGAAGGATTTCATTTCTAAGATAGTAAGGAACTGATTCAAATTTATAAGATCAAGAGCAATTTCTTAGTTGATGAATGATCAAAGGAAATAACAAGTAGTTTTTAGAAAAAGAAATTGTACCTATATTATAAAGCAATTTGGTACTGGCTAAGAGACAGAAAGGAGGATCAGTGGAATAGACTCAGGGTAAGTAACCTCAGCAGGACAGTATACGACAAACCCAGAGAACCCAGCTTTTGGGATAAAAATCCACTATTTGATAAAAACTGCTGGGAAACTTAGAGGACAGTGTGGGAAAGATTAGGTTTAGATCAACACCTCACACCCTACACCAAGATAAATTCAAAATGGGTGAATTACTTGAACATAAAGAAGGAAACTATAAGAAAATTAGGCGAACACAGAATAGTATACATGTCAGACCTTTGGGAAGGGAAAGATTTTAAAACCAAGCAAGACTTAGAGTCACAAAATGCAAAATAAATAATTTGGAATACATCAAATTAAAAAGTTTTTGTACAAACAAAACCAATGTAACCAAAATCAGAAGGGTAGCAACAAATTGGGAAACAATCTTCATAAAAACCTCTGACAAAGGTTTAATTACTCAAATTTATAAAGAACTAAATCAATTGTACAAAAAATCAAGCCATTCTCCAATTGACAAATGGGCAAGAGACATGAACAGGCAGTTCTCAGCCAAAGAAATCAAAACTATTAATAAGCACATGAAAAAGTGCTCTACATCTCTTATAATCAGAGAGATACAAATCAAAACAACTCTGAGGTATCACCTCACACCTAGCAGATTGGCTAACATGACAGCTATGGAAAGTAATGAATGCTGGAGGGGATGCAGAAAAGTAGGGACACTAATTCATTGTTGGTGGAATTGTGAATTGATCCAACCATTCTGGAGGGCAATTTAGAACTATGCCCAAAGGGCGATAAAAGACTGTCTGCCCTTTGATCCAGCCATAGCACTGCTGGGTTTGTATCCCAAAGAGATAATAAGGAAAAAAACTTGTACAAGAAAATTCATAGCTCCGTTCTTTGTGGTTGCCAAAAATTGGAAAACGAGGGGATGATCTTCAATTGGGGAATGGCTGAGCAAATTGTGGTATATGTTGATGATGGAATACTATTGTGCTAAAAGGAATAATAAAGTGGAGGAATTCCATGGAGTCTGGAACAACCTCCAGGAAGTGATGCAGAGCGAAAGGAGCAGAACCAGGAAATCATTATGCAGAGAGACTGATACACTGTGGTACAATCGAAGGTAATGGTCTTCTCCATTAGGGACAATACAATGTCCCTGAACAATGTGCAGGGATCTAAAAAACTATCCACAAGTAGAGTATAAACTGTGAGAGTAAAAACACCGAGGAAAAGCAACTGCTTGACTACAGGGGTGGAGGGGATATGACTGAGGAGAGACTCTAAATGAACACTCTAGAGCAAATACCAACAACATGGAAATGGGTTCAAGTCAAGAACACATGTGATACCCAGTGGAATCATGCTCCGGCTATGGGAGAGGTGGGGGGAGGTGGGGAGGGGGGGGCGGGAAAGAAAATGATTTTTGTTTCCAATGAATAATGTTTGGAAATGACCAAATAAAATAATGTTTAAAAAAAAAGAAATTGTACCTTTTGCCACATGAAAAATACTCAAAAGTTATTAATTAGTAATAATAAATGCAAACTAAAGCAACCTGAGGTTCTAAGTTATACGATAAAAGAGTCAATAAAAAGGGAAATGGCAAATATTGGAATAGCTGTGGGAAAAGATGTATATTAACACACTGTTAGCAAAGCTGTGAACTTCTCTAACCATTTTGTAAAGGCATTTAATACTATATCCCCAAAATTACTAAATTGAGCATATGTGTGATCCAAAGATGTTACTATTAGACATATCAAAAAAATAATGAAGAGGAAAAGGACTCATATTCACAAAAATATTTATAGCAGTTATTTTGGGGGTTGCAAAGAAACTAAGAACGTGCCCTCAATTAGGGGAATAGCTGAACAAATTATGGCAGATGGATGCAATGGAATATTATTATGCCATAAGAAATGATGAACAGGGTAGTTTCAGAGCAATCTTGGAAGATGTGTATAATCTGAGAGAGAGTGAAGGTAGTAGAATCTGGAGAATTATATGGTACAATAACAATTCTGTAAGGATGAACAACTTTGAAATTCAATAAACATTTAACTGCCATATTCCAGACACTGCTAAATTCTTGGAATACAAATTTGCCCTCTTGAAGAGCTTATTATCTAATAGGGATAAACACTACACAAAAGGAATCTGAAAATTACAGAGGGACAGGAAACTTAGGGCATGAATTTCCCAATTGAAACCAAGCATAAGCCAGGCCCAGAAATGGAGGGGTCTTGGGTTCAAATTTGACCTCTGGCTTAGCTGTGTGACCTTGGGAAAGTCACTTAACCCTATTGCCTAGTCCTTATTGCTCTTCTGCCTTAGAACTAATGCATAGTGTTGCTTCTAAGATGAAAGGTAAGTGTTTTTAAAAAAGCATAACTGCTGCTGCTGGAAAATGGAATCACTAAGAAGTTCTGAGTCCTCTACAAAGGAAGGCTTTGGAAGAAATTTATTGTTCCATCCACTAAGGGAGTTAATCATGTTTTGAATATCAAAAATTGAGTCAAACTGTATGGTGACAAGATTTCAAGCCATCAGTTTATCCTGGAGAAGCTATGATGTTCTTGTAAAGTCAAAACCAAACAGAACTGCTGATGGAAAATGGAAAGAATGAAAGATTTCAGAAGTATAATCAATGCATTGACCAACCATCTTCCCAAAGAATTTGTGATGAAACATGCTACTCACCTCCTGATGGGAAACTGATGGAATCTCAGTGCAAATTGAGATGTATTTGTTTTTGGGATATGTTATGGCCAATAAGAAAATGTGTTTTGCTTAACTGTGCATGTACGCTATAAGGGTGCTGTTTTTCTTTCCTTTTAAGGAGTGATGGGGAAAGAAAGAAAGAAAATAAATTTTGTCAAATTAAAAAAATTTATTTTTAAAAATGAAACAAAGAATCCATTTCACTATTGGTCATAGCATTTGTCATACAGCATAGGGCAAAAAGAATAAGGAGTATTGACACTCTTGGTTTCACCTAGGAAATTTGGTTACATTCTTACTTATGATATCATGGATGGCAGAAACCCTCTGCATCATTGTCATATCCAGTTTATACACAGTTACTCAAAGAAAAATTACTCTTTGATCCCTTTCTCCTAGTTTCTGCAGTCAGTTTGTAAGAGAGTCACAAGTAAGAGTTCAGTGAAAGGAGAATATAAAAGGTAGATGAGCAGCCCTGAAAAAGGGCTACAAGTCCTGACATGAGAGGTATTGGTCCTCCTTGCATGCCTCATACACTTTGGGGGTAAGTAGCTAAATCTTGAAGGTTATCCACTAGGTCTATTGTTTTTTAATAAGTTCACTAAACCAGCCAAACAGGATGCCTTACTAGTTCCCAATTTTATTGTAATTTTTCCATTCTTCATAGTAACAACAATGATTAGCATTTATATAGCACTTTGAGGTTTGCAAATAGCTTTACAAATCTCATTTTGTCCTCATGATGATTCTGAAAAATAGATGCTATTATTATCCCCATCTTACAAGTGAGACAATTGAGGCAAATGAAAGTGAAATAACTTGCCCAGGTTCATACAGTGAGTAAATATCTGAGTCACTACTTGAACTCGGGTCTTTCTGACCATAGGGCAATACTCGACTGTTCCACCTAGCAATGTTCTGTGAGTGTATGATTTCATTCTAGTCTTGGAACTGAATTATAAGATGCCTATACACGGACCAAGAAAAGTGTTGGAAGGGCAGTATTTATTAAGGTTTCTCCGAAGGGTAGCTAGGTGGCACATTGAATAAAGCAGCCGGCATGGAGTCAGAAAGACCCTAATTAAAATCCAGCCTCAAACATTTACTAGTTGGTTAACCCTGGGTGAGCCATTTAACCCTCCTTACCTCTTTGTAAAATAAGCTAGAGAAAGAAAAAGTAAACCATTCTGGTATCATTGCCAAGAAAATCCCAAATTGGGTCACAAAGAGTCAGACATAACTGAATAACAACAGTTCTTTCTTTCCCCAAAAGAGACCAATTTACACAAAAGCTGGAAAAGTAGTTGCCATGTATTATTTCTTATTTATGAAATTTAACAAGGGGGAACCTATTTTCTTATTCATATTTTTAATTATCTAACATAATTTTCTTGGCCTTTAATGTTGCTAAAAACCAACGAGACAGCCATCACAAAAGGTAAATGAGATCACAGACTACCAATAAGGGTACTGTGTTGCAGCTGAGAGAAGTGGTCAATCTTCTGTCGTCTGTCCTGGACAGACTATACATGGACTATCTTCATTTAGTTCTGAATACTCTACTGAACAAAGAACATTGATAAACTGAAATTTGTAGAAGATGGGTTGGTGCCAGGATGCTAAGGTAACTCTAGACCTTATCGTAATGAGGACTAGTTAAAACAAAAAACAAAAACAAAAAACTAACAACAGCCCAGAGAGAAGATTTAGCTTCCTTCGAGTATCTGAAGGCTTGTCATGTAAAAGAAATATGTTTATTTGGCTCCTGGGGCAGAAAGGCAAATTTTATCTCAACATAATGGCAAAAAAAAAATTAAGAGATGAAAGCTCTATTCCAAGTTGAATGGGTTGTATTGTGAGGCAGAGGTGTGGACTAGCTGGGGTTCCAGAAAAGACTCTTCCTGCTTGTTGGGGATACTCTAGAAGACACTCTTGCCCCAAAGTGGATTTAACATGACTGACCTTTGAGGTTCTTTCCAATCCTAAAATTGTATGTTAGCGATTCTGATGGTGCATTTTATCATAGTTTCCTAGGAATTCTTCCCTTAGGAGGAAAGAACAGACATTCCTACTGGTCAACCATGGTAACCCAAATTCCCCATTAATTAATATATATATGGTTAATTAACCATATAGCAATAATTAATTAATCCCACACAATTCTCTTGGTATTTCTCATGTAGATTTTAAACAGGTTTCCATTGTAATTGTGATATTTGAATGGCCACCAACAGTAGGCTACATGATGTACTAATGGCTCATGTTTTTAAATATAGAAGTCTTTGAAGAGTACAGGTACAGAGTAAAAACCCAATATATCTATTGTATTAATTGATTGAGGTTAGGGACCATGGATCTCATTCCCTTGACCTCCCAGTCTATAATTCACACAGTTCCTGGCACATAGTAGGCACTTAATAACAGGTTTGTAGTTTGACTAACAGAGTATCATTAGGTATAGCATAGCACCATAATTTCCTCAATAAGTGCTTTTTGATTGACTAAATGATCTTTTTTTTTTTAATCCTTACTTTTGGTCTTAGTAACAACTCTAAGACAAGAGGGTAAAGGCTAGGCAAATAGAGTTAAGTGACTTGCCTGGGCTCACACTACTAGGAAGTGTCTAAGACCAGATTTGAATCAAGATCCTACAGACTCTATGCTCCACCTCACTGCCCTTTAAATGATCTTTTCTTGGGACTTCACTCAAGAGGCAAACCCCAAGAGAGTTTGTCACCTTTCCAATTATCATGGAATTATTTTTTATTTTATTCTGTTTATATTGATTATTTCTCCTATAGAATATAAATGCCTTTGTGAGCAGCTACTATTTAATTTTAGTTATTTTTCCCCAAATCTAGCAGAGTATAGGATACAGTAAATATTTAATAAACTAATAATAGCCCAGAGAGAAGAATTTGATTATTGAGCAATGTCTAATATAGGTCAGTGTTAACCATATAGCAAACTATTAGTAAATAGTTGTTGAACTGAAATGTTTCTTTTTGCATCTCAAAAAGAACCTGAGCTGTTCACTCTGTACTAAATATGAAAGAATATTCTAGAAGCTTTCATTTTGTATAGAAAATCCAACATCTCATTTGTGAAAGCCTTCATTTAGCCCAGTACCTAAAAATTAAAAGCTGGTAGTGATCTAGCTTCAGGTATTATTTAAGATAAATAGAAAGATGACAAAAAGCAAGGATAAAAAGATATTCAGACAAGCTAGTAATGGAAGTATTTACTTATTAGAGTTAGAGAAAAAAATTCCAAATTTCATTCTGTAGATTTAAAATCCATTTCCAAATGGATTATTTTCCTCATTTCCTCTGACTTTGGAAAAAATATTAATAGGGGAAATATATGGACAGTGTCTCAATAATATTTATTAACACATGAGACATCCATGTCTCAAAGATCGCTATAAGCATAATAAAAATAAAATCTATGATTACCCATAGTAATCTAGCAAACTCCTGCACTAAATAGACATGCATACACAGGAATAACTTTTAACATTGTAGTGTTGTTCAGTCTTTTTAGTTGTGTCCAACTCTTTGTGATCCCATTTAGCATTTTCTAGGCAAAGATCCTGGAGTGGTTTGCTATTTCCTTCTCCAACTTATTTTACATTTAAGGAAACTGAAGCAAAAGAGGGTTAAGTGACTTGCCTAGGATCACACAGCTATTCATTATCTGAAGTAAGATATGAATTTAGGAAGCTAAGTCTTCCTGACTCCAAGCCAGGGTTAGTCTATCTCCTGTAGCACCAAGCTGACCAAATTTAAAATGTGAAATGAAAGTAACCAAGGAAAACTGTTTTCCATTACAGTATATTAACACTTTATTTACCTGCCAATTTCAATTATTTAAATCCAATCTAAAATCTAGCATAGGAATGGAAGTACCCTTACTTCAATATAATCAAAAACATTTATCTAAAATGAAGAGTTAATATTAGTTGTAACAGAGAAATGCTAAAAGCTTTCTAAACAACACTGGAGGTAAAGAAAGGATGTTGACTATCTCTTCTACTATTTGATACCACAGTAGAAATTTACTATGATTGTAGTTTTATGAAGTAACTTTCAGGATCTAGTATAACTGTCTCATTGAACAGATGAGTAAACTGAGATCCAGACAGCTAAAATGACATAACAAATACATATAAGTGGCAGATTTGGGATTTGAACTCATGTTTCATCCCCCCAAGTTCAGTGAACATTCCTCTCCACCAAACTTATTATAAATGAGTTATAGCAATAAGAAAAGAAAAAGCAATGGATGCAAGAAATAATTAGAAAGAAAATTAAAATTTTCATTATTTGCAGACAACATGGTTTAGGTAGAAAATTCTAGAGGGTCATTGACAATAGTTTCAGAAAAATGACAGGATAAAAGTACACAATTTTTAAACAATTCTATATATTAGTAAAGAAAGTCAAGTGGAAAAATATAAAGAAAAAAATCTTGCTTCTCAGGGAAAGCATAAAAGTGTGAGACCAGCAGGAATTGGCAATTTAAGAAAGACACTGAACTTAGGAAGATAAAACTGACAACAGCTAACAGGGCACCTTGTAGTTTCTGAATTCATCAGCACAGTCTGAAAATTGTACAATTTTGAATAAAAATTTATTTTTTTAGTTCTTAAGAGACCCCAAAAATTGAACTTCTGAGTGTTTTTTGTCCCTCCTACTATTTCAGAAGTTGAAGTAGGTGCTGAAGGATGGTTGAGCATAAGGTACATTCTTTGCCATTTCCATGTTTAGGTTTCTTTTAACACTTTGATTAAATATTACTAAAATGATAACCTTAAAAAGGTGATTCAGTGAGACAATGGAAAGAGGCTCAAGATGGTACCTAATATGTGGAATTAGAGCTGAAAACTCAGAGTAGTGAGCAAAGAAATACATCCCTAGACACAGACACCAGAACCTACATAGGGTATGGTGCTAATGAGACTCTAACAGGGAGCTTGCTTGAGAAAAACAGACAAGCTGGGTTTGATACAGAGCCTTCTGATTGTCAATGGCTAATATAAAAATAAATAAAAAATGCAAAAAAAAGATAATTATCATGACACATACAGAATTTGTGTAACTATAAGAACAATACAATTTTTACAATTAAAAAAGAAAAAGAAAGAAATGTCTAAATAGAAATTCCTTCAGTGTTCATAAATAGGCAATGCTAATGTAACAAAAATAAAATACTATATAATTTAATTTATAGATATAAGGTTTGATCAAACAAATGACCAAGGCTATTTTCCTCTAAAATTCATGTTGTAGAAGGGTCTTTGATTAAAACAAATAGAAAACATTATGAACAAAATCCATTAAAAGTGATTATTTAAAAAATGTGATTATTTCTTATAGTAGGAAAGGAAGTTTTCAAAGGTAGAAATCCAAACTATCATTGACATTCTATCACATACCTTTCAGATTAGCAATGATGAGAAAATGGAAACATAACTACTGGGGTGGGGTGGGGGGCTATGAGAAAAGGGCACTCTTAAGACACTGGTGGTAGAAATGTGAATTGATCTAGTCATTCAGGTAAGCAATATGAAACTATGTCCTAAAACAGGCACAAAATTACTTATACTGGAGTGCTCAGTAATTGGGGAATGACTAAACAAATTATGGTACATTAATGTAATGGAATATTGTTATGCCTTCAGAAATTATGAGACACTTTTAAATAAATCTGAGAAGATTTGTATAAACTGATATAGAGTGAAGTGACCCACCTAGGAGAGCATTTTTACAACTACCACTACATTATAAAGAAAAAGTATTTGGCAGACTTGGGAACTCTGACGTATATCTCATGGACCAGCCATGATTCCAGAGGATTGACAGAAAAATATACAATCCACTTCCTGCCTGCAATGATCAACTCAGGATGCAGATGAGGTAAGTTTTTAGACATAGCCAATATGAGAATATATTTTGCTTGACTATACATATTTGTTTCAAGGTCATTGTAGATTTTTTCTAAGTTGCAGGGAGTAAAGGTAGAAAGAGAGAAAGAATAGGGATAGGGTTACTGAAAAAGAAAAAATACAAGAAAAAATATTTAAATTTAATTTTAAAAATGTTTAAACCCTTGTCTTCCATCTTAGAATCAGGACTAGGCAGTGGGGGTTAAGTGACTTGCCCAGGATCACACAGCTAGGAAGTGTCTGAGGCCACATTTGAATCCAGGACCTCTCATCTCTGAAGCTGACTCTCAATCCACTGAGCCACCCAGCTGCCCCCTAAAATTAATTTATAAAACGAATGAAAACTGAATTGTGAGGAAGTGGGTTCATGTTTAAAGAGCATATGTGATGATGCAAAAAAAAAAGGTAATTATCATAATAGATACAGCTTTGCTCTCTCTATAGTTATTTTAAATATCCCCTTAATGTAGTTCTCTCATGAGCTCTAAAGAAGGACATGCATTTTTAACCTCATTCTTTGGAACTTTGGCCATTGAATCTGTTTAAAATTCTATACTCTCTTAAGTTGCTGCCTTCATTCTCACAGTCACTGTGTAAATTCTTTTGATTTGTTTGTCTTGCTCTAAATTAGTTACAGATCTTTCATTGTTCCTCTGAATTCTTCCTATTTATCCTTCCTAAAGTATGATACAATAACACTCCACTACATTTACATACCACAATTTGTTCATCCATTTCACCAATTGCTTGGTATGCACTTTCTTCTCAACTTTTTGCTACTAAAAATTCTGCTGCTATTAGTATTTTGGTAGAGATGGAATCCTTCCCTACCCCAATTATTGATCTTCTTGAATAGGAGTAAAATTACTGATGAAAAGATGTGAAATATTTAATAGCTTTTCTCTCATAATTCAAAAATATTTACCAGAACATTTGAACAGATAGAGACTCTACTAACAATGTTCTAAGGTGCACCTCTTCCCACAATCATTGACTAGTTCCATTTGTGACTCTCTTTGCCAATTTGATGGATGTGAGATAAATATCAATGTTCTCTATAAAAACAGAAAATAAAATGCACTGCCATTCTCCCTTTTTATAGGAAATAGCCTTTCTGAGAAAAGTCAGACATGCAAAATCCATAGGAAGTTGACACAAATCAAAAGAAGTAATAATAAACAGTCAAGGGATATAAACAAAAAGTTCTCTTAACATATAGAAACTATATGGTTATATGAAAACACTCCAAATCACTGAAAGAAATTCAAAATTTTAGCAGGGTGATCTTTTTCATGAGAAGATGTAGAAAGAAGGCATATTTTGGAAACAGTTGTGACAAAGCAATACATACCCACTTAAAATTACACACACACACACACATATATATATATAATGATCAAAGTATGCTCAAAAGTTGTCAACTTTCTCCTTTATAGACAAGGTGATGATGATTTATTACTACTAGGTCACTTTTTAGCTCTCCTTCAAAATGTAGTATCATTTTATATTTGATCATATATTATAAAAAGGTCTGTAGAGAAGAGAAAAAAAATAAGAGATTCTCACTAGATAAGAGGACTAAACTGGGAACCACAAGACCTATATCAGTCATTGTCTTTATTCTCCTACTTCTTGGTGTTTTTTTTTTTTTAATATGGTTTAGAGCAGACAACAGATTTGTAAGGGTATGACAGCAAAGAGTAAAAGGGGAACTTTTTTTAGGTTTGGGGTTAGGACTTTGTAGTATATCAAATCATGCCAGAATCACTTAAGTTAGAGAACTTATTTGCAATTAGACAACACAGCTGTTTGGGTCAGAATCATGAATCAAGGAGAGGAGGAGGAGAGAGGGCATCTTATATCAACCTTCTAACTTCAGGGCAGATTGCTTGAGTCAATGAAGAACTCAGGCATAAACAATGGGGCACACATCAATAAATTCTATGAAGTGTGAAAATAATATGCCTGAGGGCAATCTCTCCTCTTCTCTCATTCTTTCCCACTTTTATTCATAATGATTTTCTTACTACTTTGAATGGCTAAGGAAAGTAAGGTTATCAGGTAAAGGGAACTCAGTCATTGGAACCTGCCAAGCTGTGGGCTCCATAAGGAACTCCCCATACTCATTCATTTTTTATTTATTAGTCAAGTATATAATGACATCATTAATTTATCTATTGCAATATCATCATTTATCTTTTTCAGTAGTCCTTGAAGATACTACTCTAGTAAAGTACTTATTATAAAACTGTGAATATCATATATCTATACATATAGAAATATATCATCTTAAAGTTCATCTAGTACTTCTACATACAATAATAAGCTATTATTTAATCTGCACAACAAAAGTATAAATGTGATTGACTGAATGTTACTGCCCCATTTTATAGATAAGAACTAATTTCAGATATATTAAGTTCTTTGTCACTTAGCTAGTAAACTATAGAGGCAGGATTCAATCTTTTGATCTAAGTTGCATCTTTTTTCTTTAAAATTTGTTTAATTATTAAAACTTTAATATTTTAGCATATCCTTGACAAATATCATCAAATATATATGTATATTTCCATGAACACAGAACAACAAAAGGATTACATATGCACCTATAAATCTGTTATGTATCATTTACAATTTAAAAAAAAAAGATAAATTTACCAAACTAGATTCAAAGCTGTCCTGAATATATTTGTCTCTTTCTGATCATATTTCTATTCTCTTCTTTGGATTTTTTATGCTTTTTTCTGCTTAATTATGACATCTTTAACACTCTTTTCCCTCTCAACCTCTGCTTCCTTTGAACAAAAATACATATCCCTTTGGAACAAAGATGTATAGTCAAGCAAAATAAACATACATACTGACCATGTTTAAAAATATATATCTAATCTGTACCAAGTCCTCATCTTTCATAATGAGTTTCACCATTGCTCCTCTGGAATCATATTATTGATCAGAGCTTTAAACCTTTCAGAGTTTGTTGTTCTTTACAATGTTGTAGTTATTGTATTGATCTCTGGTTCTGCTTGCATCATTCTGTATCTGTTCATGGAAGTTTTCCCAAGTTCTTTAGGATCTATGCCATTCCTCATTTTTCATGACTCAATAACATTTGACTATATTCATATACCATAATTGACTCAGACAGTCTCCAGTTTGATTCAGTCTCCAATTCATGGGTCTTCCAACATCACCAGTGCAAACATGTTATCAAGACTGAATAAATACAACACTTGGTACCATATGCTTTGTATATAAGCCCGTTTTATTATAAAATGTCACAATTAAGAAAGCATTTCTCTTAAAAAGCAACCTTGAGAGGAAGATTTTACAAATATCATTATTGTTATTTCCATATATTAAGGAAATTAAGATTCAAAGAATTTAAGGGACTTGGGTACCTCTTGTGGTAATATACCTATAATGAGTGGCCAGGCCAGGCTTGTGCCCTTTCCACTCACTAGCCCTACCCTTCCTATAAGAAAAATAAATAATTGTTTATTAATATGACTAGACAGGGAAATTGTTAAGATTTAAGAAATCTGGTGTGAGATCAGGAGGGAGCACATAGCTAGTATAAATTCACAAAAGAAGAAGATAAAAATGCCAATTCCAGGACCAGCAAGTATTGCAGTAGAAGATAGGACAATCATGAGAAATCAGTACTTAGTACTGTACCTGAGAACAGTAGGAGCTTAATATAGATGTCACTAATTAAGGAGAGAAAGGTAAACTGAAGCCAGATTGTAAAGGGCTCTAAATACCAACCGAAGGAATTTTTATTTTACCCTGAAGAAAATAGGAGGTCACAAAGTTTTTCAATAGAATAGTGAAGGTCAACTCTAAAAATTGGAAAATGATGGGGAAAATCCCTTAATTTTTGTTGTTAAAAAAGTATATGATTCTTTGTGACCTCATTTGGGGTTTTCTTGGCAAAGATATTTTCTATTTCCTTTTACAGCTGAGAAAACTGAGGCAAGCATCTTTAAGTGACTTGCCCAGGATTATACAGCAAGTACATATTTTAGGCTGGATTTGAACTCATCTTCACTTCAGATTTGGCATTATTTCCTACACCATGTAACTGCTCTCCATTTATTTTAGGCAGGACTAAAAACTGAATCATAGAATGTCTGAGCAGAAAAAAACCTTCAAAATCCACAAATCAACACTCTAATTTTGTAGAGGAAAGAATCAATGCCTAACTACATCTGTCTACTTTCTAGGGGTGCCATTACAATCAATGAAAGGGGAATGTGCTTGGATCATAAAACATTTTACTCATATCTCTCATTTCAATCTTGAAATAACTTTTTAAGAGGTTGTAATTACAGGTATTATTTTTGTTTTATAGATAAGGAAACTGAGGTTTAACAGGATAGAGTGATTCATTCATAGTCTTGAAACTCAATTAAACAGTCTTGTCATCTTTTTTGTAAGAGACCAGTTGGACAAGAAAATATCAATTTCTTATAAGATAGGAGGAGAAAAGGTTCACTGTGTGCAGAGAACAGTCTCTGACAGAGACTAGCTGGAGAGTCTGGAGGAGGTGCAAGAAGAAAAAACTCAAGATTCCAGTCAGAGAATGAGAAGCTTGGAGAAATCCAACTGGCCACTCCTTCACTTCTTCCATCTGGGAGCCAGAGAGAAGAAGAACTACTGAGCTGGGAAGAAGCTGGTGTCTCTCTGGGGATCAACTGTTTCCCTTTGAACCCCTGGATACCTCTTACTCAGCTTAATAACAGCAGTCAGAGACATCTGTGGATATTGTGGACTGGGACTTTGAAAGGAAGCCATCCACAGAGATCCCTTTCCAAAGATTTCATTCTCCATCTCTCTCCCTAACCTGTTCCTGGACTCTTGTATTCAGAACTAGTCAGTTTAGGAATAGGGATTAACTGGCAGATGGAAAGAAGAGGAACCACGGATGAAAGCCTTGAACCCCAAGATTTTTGTGGGCTAAGCTGCCAGAGGGGACAAGTTTTAGGGCTTCCTGTTCACCCACCTACCCATTTGATACCCTTTACCACTCCTTCCCTGTTTGAACCCAAATAAATGTATCTGTTACTTTAGATCTAAGTCTGGGCCAGTTACTAATGGTAGTAAAGGGGACTGAAGATTTGAGGAAGTCATACCTCTCCCCAAAAAGGGGGTTAACCTCTGGATCCCAGTGTTCCAAACTACCAGCCCTAAGGAATAAATATCTCTTCTTGGTAGTGGTGTAGCCCAAGATCCTGAAGGGAACTGGCAGTTGGTGTCCCTGAGGAAACCAGAGGCATGGGAATTCATCTCACCTCTCAAGAAGAAATTGGACCTCAAGGGGAGGACAGTTTGTTATCTTGCCAGGGTTTTCCCCTCTAGTTCTTGTCCTCCATCTCCCAGAACCATTCTCTGAGGAGACATAGTCCCTCTTTCAAAGAGACAACATTTGGTTACCTTCCCTCCACCCCCCAAAGAAAGAGAGGGGAAGTTCACCCTCTCTCCCTATTTCCCTTTCTCCCTCCATCAACCCTGTTCCCCTTTAGTCCATACATTACATTCTTCAACAAAATGAGCACTTGACTTCGAAAAGGAACTATTTTATTCTTCCTTTTGATCCTATTGGATCAGGCAGGCTCTTTCCCAGACTTGAAGTTTTATAGAATACCCAACAAAGAAATTTCCTTTAAAAAGTGGCATACATGTGCATACATCCACATGAAACAGGATATGACTATAGACAAACTCCTCAAACTTGAATGTGCTTGAAAGGACATACCTACAATAAAAAAAAAAAAGCAAGGTTCTTTAGTCCTCATTAGCATCAGCAGCTTCTCAGAATTCCCTATGCCATTTATCAAATTAATGTTAAATCACAATCCCACATTTCTATTTTTAAAGCGAGTATTCTGACTAATTGGAATGGTGAGGGGTGGCGATAGGGAGGAGGAAGAACAAGGAAAAGTTCAAACATGAAGACTGGAAAGAAAAACCTAGGGAACAACGAATGAACTAAACTGATGCTCTCAAACGCTCTAAATGTGTAATTAATCAATAGGCTATGAGAGAAGATTGCACTGCTCAAACGAAGGCAGAAAAAACCACATTACAGCAATTAGAATGAGCTAATGTCAGCTTACAGAGCCCCCAGATGTTCAGATCAATTGACTTCTAAAAAAAAAATCTGTTCTCATAATAATCTCAGGGTATAATGTATTAGCTACAGAAAGGTTTTCCAAAACATGAGCACCTTGTCAGTCTCCCTTTCACTCCCCCACTGTCCAAAGGAAGGACCAGTAGAGATGCCAGGGGATGTGTTTTTTAGAATGTTGGAGGTGAAGGCTGGAAAGGCTAATCAGACTGCCTGCTTGGAGGAGAGCCATACAACAACTTGTCTCAGTTCAGACAGGGGCAGTGCCTACAACGAAGAGATTCATTTTTATCCAAAATACTTCCCCAGATTTGTACCATACACACACACACACATAGAAATTGGAAGCATAGGGGAGAAGGCAAAGTGGAACCACCCAGCAATCCAGGATTGCTTCAAGCATAACTACAGAACAGAGGAAAGAGTATACTAGAGTATATAGAGTATACTATAATAAATGTGTGTGCAGTGAGAGGACTTCAGTTCAAATTAACTTCTATTGCTTGGTGCCTGTATGACCTCAGATAAGTCATTTAAACTACTTGGGTCTCAGATTCCTCATCAGTGACATTTAAGGGTCCTACTTGACCTCTGAGGTTCTCTACAGCCCTAAATCTGTGATCCTCTGATCCTAGTGGGAAATTCATTCATTCTTCATCTGTAAAATGAGGATAATAATGACATCTATTTCCCAAGGTTGTTAGGAGGATTAAATGAGATAATATTTGTAAAAAGTTTAGCATACTACCCAGAACATAGTAGGCACTATGAAAATACTATTATGATTTTATTATATTTCTTAAGTACCTATTATGTGCCAGGCTCTGTTACTTACTCACTGATCACAATATCTCTTCACTTAATACCTAAAAAAAGCCAAAAAAACAAAAACAAAGAAACAATCCCTAAATTTATGTACACTGGCATTCAGTCGTATCCCATGGAAACTCCTAGATCTGAGGTTGTTGCTCAGGCTAGTGTAAACCTCAAATTTCCTTAGACTTATAAATGTTGGAAATTTCACCATTGGGATATTTCATACTTGGAAAATTTCTTACTGATAGTCTATTGGAATGGGAACCCCATTGGCATGGGAGGTTCCTTCTCTTCCCTTCTTAAGATTATTTTAGGACAGAAACCCTTTGCTGAACAATGGAAAGGACTTTGACCTATGCTTAAGCATAGAACAGAATTTCTTTGAATCATGATTGATTTTAGAATTGATACAATGGAGATACTTGGAATAAATCTCCACCCTATTCAGTCCTAACAGGATTGAGTAAGGGCTGCAGCCTAGATCAAAATTTAATTATTCTAATCTCTACCCTACTCAGGTTAACAGGATTTAGAAAGGGCTGTAGCAAAGGAGCAAAGATTTAATCATTTGAAAATATGACCTTCAACAGACATGTGCAAAAGCCAGAAACCTCTGGGCGGTCCCGGGTTAAGCTAGAGCCTCCATTGGCACAGGGAAATTGATGAACAGTGATTGGTAGATGTGAGGACTGAGGGGAGGCAACTTGGAGGGTTTCCTTAAAGATAGGGGGTCTGAAGACTCCAGGGAGGGTTGAGTAGTTGGTCGGTGTGGTTCCTGGGCTCTGAGAAGCTTGCACTGAAGGAAGCTGAAGGTGGGGGCCTCTGAGACTGTTTCTCCATTTTGGTCACGTGAGTAATAGGGACTGATCTCTTTTCTTTGCCCCAGCTATCTAAGGGCTTGGGCCTTTTGGCCCAGCCTAAACAGAAGGGGTATTTAAGCCCTATTTCCTTCTCTCCCTTTTCTCTCTCTCTATCTCTAATTACTTCCTCCTATTGTAATTAAACTCCATAAAAGATTGACGGCTGACTTAAGTTTCATTTAGGAATTACATTGCTGATTCCTTGGCGACCTTAAATTAATATATATCAGTCTTTTAAAGTGATTCCCTTGTAACACTAGGAAGAAAATAAGGAAAGTAAGCAAGGTATTGCCATAACATCCAAAACCTACTGACATGGGAAAATGTGAATGTGTGCGTCAACATATGTCTCGGTTCAATTATCAGTCAAAATTCCTGGAAGTCTATCAATTAATATATAATTTGAGAATATGAAATCACATTCATGTAAATTATGCTTCTACTAATTCAGATAGCAATTTCCCCACATGCTATCATCTACTATAGTTCTCACCTATATCTGTTTCTTAATGTTAATGTTCCATAGAAGACCTACACTTTATTGTGGAAGCCCTCTTTTTATTCTTTTAGTATCTCAAGGGAACTAGTTAAGTGTAACAACGGGTGTTACATGTGTAACTCACAGGAAGAAGCAAGAATAGATATCCTTAGCATTTCCCCCATTCTCCTTTATCCAAAGTGGAACAGGAGTTTGGAGGTAGGAACTGACCCCTCTGCTCTCCTCAGAAAAAGGGGTACCAGTCTAGAGTCATATCTACTTACTCCCTTAAATATTATTAGTCTAGGGTATATCATTTAAAAGGCTCAATATAAATTTTTTATCACTATTTCTTGGTGGGAAAGGTGTGCCCCAAGCTTTCTACTGAAGGATTGACCCTCTTCCCACCAAATACCAATTCCATATTGAATAACCTTGGCAAATAGCAAATAAATACATTTATCATGGGTGATAGAAATATATATAATAAAGAAAGTATACGTAGAATATATAGCAGATAAAACTAAGTAAAGGAGCTTTCAAATTAGAAGCCAAGTAACACAACCCAGTCTAGAAAGTTTCATCATAGGGGACATTCCCCAAAGTTTCTAGTGGAAATGGGGACATTATTGAAATTCTGTTGTCAGCTCCAAACCACAGTCTTTATCCTATCTTTAATTATCTAGAATAAAGTTGGAATCAAGTCTTCTCTCTCAAAGCTGGAGACCAGAAGAGCTCATATCTCTCTTCTCCCCAACTCTGACAGCCCCATAGCAGGTGATGGACATTGAGTGATCATTCTCCACTAATTAGAGACAGGTCCAAACTATTGGCCCTTCAAGCCAAGGATTACAGCAATATTCAGACTATTCATCTAGTAAATCTCATCCTGGCTAAATTAATCAATCATTAAATAAGTATATATTAAACACTTAATTTATATTCCATGTGAGTTTGTGGGGGACAGATATATAAAGAATTGCAAAGAGCATATACTAAAACAAAGTATTGGTTCCAAGACAGAAGAGTGGCAAGGACTAAGCAATTGAGGTTAACTGATTTGACCAGTGTCTCACAGTTGGAAAATGTCTGACACAGCCTTTTCTCAGTTTTCATTCTACTTGATCTCTCTACAGCTTTTGACATTATCAACAAATGCCTCATGGGTAACTCCCTTTCCCTTAGCTTCATGACATTGCTTTCTCAATGTCCTATTCATTTTTATTTGACCAATTCTTCTCATCTCATTTGCTGGACTATCACCCTGATTTTCTCCACTAAATATTGATGGACCTCAGAACTTTGACCTGATTCCTCCTCTCTTTTGTCTCTGGAGATCACAATATCTCTCATGGATTCAATTATGTCTCTGCAGATGATTCCTAAATCTATTTCAGTATGAACCATACAATTTGCCAAGAGTTATCCTTGAATCTCTTTCTCCTACTTAACTTTGAGCTCAGTCTATTGTCCATAAACATGCCTATGAATGGACCATCAGTGGATTACCTTTTCAGTTTCAAAACCAAAAACCCATTGTATATTTTGAGTGTGTCACATTGAATGATGTTAATAAAATTACATTAGGTTACACCAATCTATTGGACTTCATGGAAATTTTGGTCTCTGTTATCTAAATATATTTAGTTATATATCTAACAGGAAACTATTTTGTTTCTTTTCAACAGATCAAGAGTACTAAAGGGGAGCTACTATTTTAACTCCATAGTCAATTAAATTACAATATGAAATAAAATATGGAAGACATTTATCCTGTTGTTACATTTCATTTTCCTTAGCCCAATCAAGTCCCAGATTTTCTATTTATTTCCTTCAACTTGAATCATATGCCAAATTCATTCATTGTTTCTCAACTTGTAATTAAGGTAATCTTTTATCTGACATACTAAAATGGTACAATTACACATTTAGTCAACAAGAGCTACAATAACTTCTCTCAAGGGTTGATGATTTGACCTGTGGTCTCAGCTCATTAGGCTGTTTTTTTCTCTTCCTAATTTCATTCTGTCATTAGAATTGTAGGGTTGGAATCAAAAGTAGGAGCTAGAAAAACTGAGAAATATTCTTTCATTAGGTTCTCACAACTGCCATTCTTGCATGTGGACCTTAGCTAGCTATTTTAATCAATTTTAATTTACTGAAGCTTCCCCTGCTATAGGTATCCTTGACTTTCCATTCTGCTCAGACCTGAGAATGGAGAGGATCGCACCAGAAGCCTTTTGTGCTAATACTAATTGAGCTCCAAGTAGATTTTAACAAAAGTATCATCACTAGGTGAAATTGTCTCCATTTCTTTTGAACAATGCAATGACAAGGTTTTAACCCTATTTCACCAAGAGTCTGAAACAAGGGCTACCAGTCAGAAATTACCTAAAGATAACATTAAGGTGCAAACTGGGATTTGATTTAAGGCATTAGCAGATAATTTCTGAAACAGTTCATCCATCCTTTAAAAAAAAATCTTGCTTCAGTGATTTTCCTAGATCAACTGTCTCATGAGAGGATTAAAAATCAAAGATTATAGGGTTAAAAGAAAATGGATTTGGAAAAAAACCTATCTTCCACATTATTCTGATCATAAATGACCATGCCAAGAGTGATTAATGCTTAACAATAGACAGTCAGTGACTGACAGGTCCAGCTGATATTGTTAGCACTTAAAATTCTCCTGGGTCCCCAGTGAAAGGGGCAATAATTTTATTGTCCAGGCACCTCCCTCTTCAAACCTTGAGAAGTTGTTGTAGCTCTTGTAGACTAAATGTATAATTGTACCTTTTTGATGTCAGATAAAAGATGACCTATAAACTACAAAGCATATATATGGATATATATATATATATATATACCGATATACATATGTCACATATATATGGCAGCCATTCAATTACATGCTCAAAGTCAGGAAAAGAAGTTCAAGACATACACTTGGAGCTCATTATTATTTTATTTATTTGTTTTTATTTTTGTTTTCCAGCTTAGACATGTAATTTCATATATGGGTAACTTCTTATAGAATTCCTTCACCAAAGCAGATCAGAAGCATGTCTTATTAGTGTTATGTTGGAAATTTGATGAGGAAATAACAAGGGGGAACATATACATAGATTCAGATTTATTGGTTTGGAAGGGGAGGAAGGAACAGGGGTTTAAGAGAAAATTAAACTAGTTATCTTAAATCTAATGTCTATAATAAACTATCTAAAACTATCTTATTAAACTTAGCAGTAAATTCCCCAAAAGCCAAGTCTCACACCAAGAGTCCAATAAAATGGGACAGGATCTTCAGTTGGTTAGTCTATCTTCAATCTTCTTGACTCAAAGCTGCCAGCAACCAGATTCAAAAGATTTCTTTTCTTCTGCTGGTCTCAGGAGAAAGCCAGAAACCTTTCTTCCAAGCCTCCAACTTCCAGGAGATAAGATGAAGTCTGTTGGGGCATAGAATCTTTCCCAGATCTCCAGCCTCAAGCTCCCATGTGACCCTTAGTCACATACTTCTGTCAATCACTCACTCTGAGGTTTGCACCTCTCAGTTTTTTGCAAACTGTTCATCCTTTATCACATAAGCAATAATCTTTAAGAATCTCCTGGCTTATTGATAGATTGGCCATGGTCATAAAACTAGAAGATATCAGAGGCAGGTCTAGAACTCATAACTTTCTGACTTCATAGTTGACTATGTTGCCTCTAGATTGACATAGTTATTAGCTTACATTTATATAGATCATTAAGGTTTGTGGATCATCCCCAAAAGCCTATGATGTTGCAGTTCCAATTTACAGTGAAAAAAACTGACCCATGAAAAGATTAGGTAACTTTCCCAAGGTCAGACAATTATTAAGCAGCAGTCAGGATGAAATCCCAAATCCCTGGCTCTAAATCCACTGTGCTTTCTATAGAAGATAAATACCACTCTGATTTTACTACAACTATCACCCCAAATATGATCTACACATTCTATATTATGAATTATAAATGATTCTCTTGTGCAGTGTAACAATTTTATATCTGATACATCTTTCAACAAAATCCTCCTCTGATACTTAATCATGGCATGGAGATGAACTTATCTTCTCTGAGACTCTACCAGCAACATGTTAGCTATGAAAGGTTTTACAGTGATGGAAAGGCTTCACATATGGTCTTGGCAACAGACTTTTCATTCTTTCCAAGGATCAGCCTAGTTTAGTGAGGAGAAGCATGTCACCAGCTGGCCAAGCACATGGTGATGAGTCTTTTGACCATGGAAAATCATGAAATAAAAATAAAAAATAGCCCTTAGATCTGTGTGCTATTTCTGTTTCTATAGTGAGAATATAAAAGAAGTAGGTGGTATCCAGAATCACACAACTTTTAGACTATCTGAAAAATAATTTAGCTGTTAATGTAAAATCCTTGTCTGGAGACTAACAAGTGAATATACTAGAGGAGGAATTAAATGCTATCACTCAATGTTTTTACTATAAATGAAATAAGAGCAAAAGGAAACTAAGGCCAAATGCAAATATACTTCACAGGTTTCCTTGTAAAATAAATAAATAAATAAAGAGTTGGAGCGATCCCTTGGATCTATAGGACATTTGCTCCATCTCATGTTGCCCTGTTCATGATAAACATTTTCAAAGATCTACAATGAATATAATTGGAACTTATGTGTCAACATTTGTTGCAGTGGAAAAGAAAAATAAATTCTATGGATGACCTGAAAGAAATCTCTAATAATTTTTCTAATCAAATGATCTTTAAGTGTTTCAATGTTGTGGAAAGGAAACTAGACTAACAGTTGGTGGGGGAAGGGGCAACTGGAAATGGCAGTTGGATCCTGTCACTAGCACTTCCTTCCTACCGGGAGTGACAGTTGGGTTTTGTGACTAGCACTTCCTTCCTGCCAGGTTGAACTGGCTTCCTGGTGTTGGAGGAGAGAGGAGCTTGTTCAGCCCAGTCTGGTATGATGTGGCTCTTCTTGGTTCAGCCTAAAGTTTTAGGCCCAATTACTTCTGAAGGTCAGAACTGTTCTTGTTTGCTTTCTTTCTACTGCTAAGATTCTGAATTAGACAAAGCAGGACTGATTTAAAGTAGATGGAAGTGGGAGAACCTTCCGCCAGCCTCGGGGCCTGGCCTCAACTCTGAAGCTAAGGAAAAAAATTCCAATCCCAACTGGTTATTAAATTTTATATTATTTGAATTCACAGTCAGATAAGTGGACTATCTTCTCTGGTCATAGAGGGAGCTGAACTTCAGTTCAGTCATTCCAGGACAAACGGTCCTTATCGGATCCCTGCTGCTTCCTCTCAGCAGTGGGCATCTCCCTCCTTTGCTTCACCGAGCGATATTCCCTCTCTCCCCTCAACTCCTCCATAACCCCATACAAACCTTCCATTATCCCCCTGTTTTCCAATTCCCCATTTCCTTTCCCAATAAATATTACAGTTTTTGGCAGAGCCAGCTAGTTTTTCCAACCTATTTTGTCAAGAATTTGAGAAAAAGAAGTCAATTGGAGTTATCAGAAAAGTTCAGAAAAATTGGGCCTGCATGCATTTCAAAAGTCTGTGTGACTGTGAAAAGTAACCATTTTGAGAGCAGTGTTGAGTGCAACTAATCTGCCTAGTGACACCACACCCAAAAGAAACCACTCCTCCTGAAGGGAGGAAGCGACTTTTAAAGGGCCAGGCTTAAAAAACATTATCTATGAAATAAACACTGGGTTTTTTGTATATTTCACCATATTTTTCAATTTAATATTTTTGTTTCCTTTATCATTAATGACATATGAATATTGATTACCTCATATTATTTATGTATTTTCCTTTTGGAGAAAAGTTTTAACTTAGTCTTATAGATTTGGGTCAAAAAATCCTTATAGATTGTGAATAGGAGATTTTTATCAGATATATTTGACTTCATGAATTTTTCCTAATTCGTATTTTTTCTTATTGTTTTTATTGTATTGATTTTTCATGCAATAGCTTTTAAGTTTTATGTATTTGAAAAAATAGTTTATCGTCTAGAATCTAATTTTTGCAATTACTCATCATAGAAGTGGTAAAAATTATAATCTTCATCTCTATTTTTTTACAATGTAAGTATATTATAGGATTAATTATCTATTATAATAAATATATTATGGCATATGATATAAAATATTCTTATTATAGATGATATTGTACCAATTGACCATGCTTTCATAAGACAGAAGAACTTCTAAATGAATCCTTAATCAGTCAAGAGAGTTTGATATCTCTATTCCCATAGGGAAGAAAAAACAAGTAGAATCAGAATATCTTTTTGTCTTAAATATATGTAGCAAAATGGTGACCCATAGAAGTTGTCCAAGAATATATATTAAACAGACACAATAGATTACCAATCAACAGAAGAAAACTAAACTAAATCACCTCTATTTTTAGAGATAAAAGGAAAATCAACTTTTAATAACTTCAAATTTTCCCTGAAGCAACCACCTATATTTTTAGTATCGATAATCTTTCAGTGTTGCCATGGGGATGTAATTCACCCATATCTAAAGATTGAAAGTCATTAGTCATCCCTAAGTAAATAAAAAGATATTCAGTGCATGAGAATGTGCTGGAAAATATTAACAGTAAAGATTATCCAAGAGAAGCAACATAAGGGTTAAGAGTAATGAATGACCAGAGAAGAAGGTATATACATAGCTATTAAGTGATACCCAATGATGGATTACAGTAACATCTTTTCATTATCAAAAGATCTAGAAGGAGGAAATCAACATGGTCAGTAGAGCAATATAGAAGATTAAGATTAAGAGGAACCCATAGAAAAGAAGTCTTGCAAAATGTGAAGGTGTGAATGAATTAAGATCTGTATCATCATTGAAGGAAGTACCCAAAAGAACTCAATCAAGTATCTATCAAATTATTGAAAAGTATACTTAAGTTCCTTAATACTTTCTGTGACTATATGGTAATATTTAATTTCTGGTTAGCTCTTACGTTCAGTTTCTTTATTGTAAAGTATTGTCCCACATTTCAAGAATCTTTCTTTTCTTTGGGTATTTCTTCCATAGATGTAGATGGCAAAATGAATATCAATCACCAGCTCACATGTTAACAAAGGCGCATGATATAGTTGAGACAGGAGATTTTCATGACCCAGATATCTGTGTCAGTTCCCTCTAAGTCTTTGCAGGCTCTCTGTAGTCATCACTTCTTAGAGCATAGCAATAGTCCATTACATTCATATGTCACAGCCTCTTCCAAGTAGATGGGCATATACTCTGTTGCCAACAACTTGTTTCTCAAATAGAGCTTCTACAAATATTTCTTTGTGTAAGTTATTTTTATTTTTTGTCATGCACCTCATTAGGTTATGAACTTAGCAATGGAGTTTCTGAGTCAGACAGTATGGGAATTTCAATCACTTTCTTATTATAATTCTAAATTGCTTTCCAGATTGGTTGGACCAAATCACAACTCCCTCCCCAGAGATCATGAAAAACAGTAGGGCACAAGTTTTCTCCCATGAAATCAGTGCTTGGGGCAGAATAGCCTTAACTTGTATCAAGACAAAAACATATAAAAGGCATTTAAAAGCAATTTTGATTTTATATTATCATAAAGCATCATTTGTTATATCTTATATTTTATATAATCATAAAGTATCTTATCTTAATCTTAAGAGACATTAAATAAATTCTGAATAGTCTGAGGAGTCTCCTTTGCAAGATGAATTTTTTAATGCAGTAAAGAGGTCTGTGCTATAGGAAAGAATGTCCTAATATTATCAACACTGTCTGGAAAGGCATTTTTGTCCATTTAAACATCCTGTTTCATGAAGGACCATTTCCAACTCTCCAGCTGTAGGATACACACAGATTGAGAAAATGACAAAGTCACCCATCATTGATGCTTCTATTGAATATTTGTTCCACAGGCAGCTGCTCACTCAGTTGGTAAAGAGAAACTGAGTAGAGCAATTACTCTGGTACTTTTTTTTTTACAGATGGATATTCTGAGCTTTTACTGGGGAATTTTTTATTGAATACAACTAAAAATTTATTTTCTCTTTATTAAAACAAGGAGGTAAGACAACAGAGTAGTCATAGCAAATACAGAAGAGGATGAGAATGGTGGAAGTGAGATAAGGGAAAAGATTTCTATTTGCTTTCTTGAAGGGAAAAAAAAACTTTCTTGAGAAGAGTAAAAATCCAGATTTAAAGAACTATTAAAACTCAGCTACAAAGGAATCGAAAAGCCTGTATTCCTGCCATCCATTCATCTCATAATAGCCTCCTAGAAAAGGAGTGGGGGTTGAGGGTGGGGAGGGAAGATGCAGAAATGTCAGGTAAAAAGGAATTCGTAAAGATAAAAGGATAAGAGAGGGGAAAGCACAACAAAGAAATCCCTGCATGTTGCTTTTGTTACAGTTTTGTTTCCAAAAGCTGTCTGAGTGATAGAGCTAAAAGTCAGGATTCAAGAAAGATACTTGTCATCCACAAAAGAATCCTGATGTCTCAGGGAAGAAAAAAAATCACAATACTGACAGAGGAAGTTGCTACCAGAAGGTATTTTTTTTTTAAACAAAGCTTGTCACAAATAAAGCTTTGCACTCACCTGCTGAACAGCTTTTACCTATGGATCTCAAAGCACGTTACTATCAAGTAATTATCCTACTATTTTCCTTTATCATGGTAGCCTTTTAGAGTAATGTTCATCAGGGCTCAAGAGAGGCGTATTATGGCAGAACACAGAGAATAAGTGACTTCCTTAAGGGCACTTGGAAATCTGTAGGAGACCCATTGTCTACTCCCCCTCTGCTTTTAACACTCCCTCTTCTCCAAAGATTGTCTCTTGCAGTCTGTCAAAGATTGGGAAGTTATGCCTAGAGGATGGTTTTCTACAGTGAGACATTAACTGCATACCTCAGGAAAGCATTATCCCCACTTTTAAATGATATATTTTAGTGAAATCAAAAACCGCATGCACAGAGGAAGCCTTCCCTCCTCCTTACGCTATTGTCAGGTTGTTTGTAAGCAGGAAGACCTCCCAAATCTCCCGTGAGCCTTATTAAAACAGGTATTTAATGAGACTCTCCTTTCAAACTAAACTGCCCTTTAGCTATATATGCAGATTGTTTTATTCTGATCCATCCAAAATGGAACACTAGCTTCCTTATAGCTTTGCTCAGCTACATTTCTGTATATGTATATTTCCCTTAAAAAAAAAAAACAACAACCTGCTGCCATGCTGTTTTTATCAAAAATATTTTACACTGTATCACAGTTCAATAGGTTTAGCAATCAGAGAATAGCAGAAAAATAAAACAAAACCAAAGTTTGAAGTATAGAGAAATAAGCAATATCTTGCTATGGTGTGTTAAACTATAAGAAGTTTCCCAAGGGCAGGGACCAAGCCTGCTCTTTGGACAAGAGCTCTTAATCTTATTTGGATCATGAACTCCTGTTGAAGGCTATGGACTCCTTTTTAGAATAAAACTTTTAAATGCACAAATTAAAATACAAAAGATTGCAAAGAAGGTCAAATAAATGGAAATACAATTTTCAAAATATTTTTTAAACCAAGCCCCCAAGTTAAAAATTCATGGATTACTAGAATGCTAGACACAACTTTGTGCAAGCACAGCTAGGTGGGGAGTTTGTAAGTCTTGTGATGGCTGATAATGCATGGAAAAATAATGAGAATATTTGTTTACAATCTGGACTCTAAAAGAGATGCAGGCACACAAAAGAATTTCCAAAAACACATGGCTGGGTAACGTTGCTCATAGGACGTAATTCACAAGGTTGCTACAAGGCTCAAATAAAATAAAGTATAAGTTCGTTAAAGCAGTATATAATTGGTCAAGGTAAATTTCACACATTCCCCAATTTGATGTGATTATATAGTATGAACCACTACTAACAGACAACTGAGGGTTAACTCCTCATGGAATATGAGCATGACCATTGGTTCCATACTGGAGCACCTCCTGATCATCATTGGACTAAGAATCAGACTTCTTTGACCAGAGTCAAAACATTGAGCTGATAGATTCTTTTTGCTTTCTTTGAGACATTCTCTGTCTTTTCCCCTAGCATCTCCTTCCAAAGTGCAACAAAGGATAGGAGAGATATTTTTTTTCTTTCCTTCCCAACCCAACATCACATGCTGGCTTCTAGTAAATGAACTACCCATGTCTGTGCCAAGCCTTAGAGAGGAGGTCAAGAACTCTGTTCCTGAACCCAAAACTCATCCATAATATGAGGAGAGATTGTTTAGTTGATCTCAGAATCTAGTCAGAAGCTGCTTTGCACATCACCATGTAGGTAATACCAAATTTGAATGTTCCAGAGCCCATGTTCAGGGATCAGGACTTCTGGAAAGACACATTCCTAATTTTCATTGGAGGAAGAAGATGACCCATATAGTTCCTGTTCAGTTTCCTAACTGGAGAGCAAACCCAGTAAGTTACTTGAACAGCACCAATTCAAAAGAAAGGAGATTGTTTATTCAGTGATTCCTTTCAGGGGAAATTTGAATTACAGAGCTTCAATTTAAGTGAGAGTAATTGCGTATGACCTTGTGAAAAAACAAAGAGATTTTAATCAAATGTGGGGTGTATTTGTTTCACTGATAGCAACTTTCTAGTATTAGGATAGAAACTCATGCTAGAGGCTGTCTTGATACTACATCTCTGACCAATAGGAAGATAGTAATGATAGACATTTCATCCTGTTTCTATTTGATTTTTATCTTTTTGGTTATATCTCTCTATTTTCAAAGGTTTTATTCTAGGCATCTTGGAAATGAGTATTTTGGGGGTGACAGCTTCTAAAAACATTGTTTCTAAGTATTTATTGTTCTATGATATGGATAGGTGGTTGTGGACAGCAATTTAATCTGAGACAGTGTTCTAGTTCCAGTTCATTAGATGAAATGTCCAGGATATTTTGAGATATATAATTGTAAAATGAGGAATTGTCATCTATTAGTTCATGAAAAAAGATCAAATTTCTGATATATTTTGCTAGTCCTATTTCTTATTTCTTAATTATTTGATAGGTGCTAAATTTTTATAGTCTACAGTGATACATTGCAATTTCTTTAGTTTCCATTCATAATCTGCAGTGATCACTAAAATCAATTTTAGGTAAAAAGGACCCAGTCTCAAATTGCCAAAATATACTATTCTGTTTCCACAAATCAGTGACAACCATTTGACACTTCTTTGCTCAAATACCATTGGCTGAGTTTATATAACTGTTCCCTGGAGGGCCTTTTGACTCCTTTCTGGAACTTTAACTATTTCATAGTTGCCATTAAGAAATAAACCACTTTGTTATATTCATTAACTTTGGTGACATTTACCTCTTATCACTCCTAAGGATTGCTCAATGAAGTGATATCTGTCCTTTCTAAAATTATTCATGTTGGTTTATTTTTATTTTTTATTCTATCACCTAAGAAATTCTACCAATCCTCTTTCTTGTTTTAGGAAAGGCAGTATTAATTTTTCTATAACTACACTAGTACATTGGATACCATATTTTATTAATATTATATGGATTTTTGTTAGGATACATTTCAAATCTGTCATGCTCCAAATTCTATAGTTCCCAAAATATTTATAAAGACTGGTATTATATAGATATTATTTGCTTTAAATATGTTCTTCTCATTGACCCTTGATTTCAAAATGTTAATAAGTTCATGTAAACAATTACAGTTTACTCCTTGATAATATAGTGCTTACTATATCTTTCATGAAGGGGACAAAGCATTTGTAAGTATAGGTTCTATCCACTGGTTCCTTTTGAACCCTAATCTTGAAGCCTTTATTCTGCTTTTTTTTTCCCCCTTTTTAATCCATTAAGATTTGTATACTTATTTGGTTCAAATAATCTTTTGATGTCATAGGACAAAGATTCTTTAGACAAAGAAACTAGTTGCCATATTTTTGGTGGAGACATGCAACTTAAATACACACATAAGCATTTAGTAATTAATGCTATATTTATTACTGCTGTTGTTTTTATTCATTCTAAAGGCAGCAAAAAAAAAATAAAAAAACAACAGGGGTTCTTAACATTCTTTATGTCTGACTCTCTTGGTAGTCCAGTGAAACCTATGGACCTTTTCTTAGAGTGTTGCTTATAAATTCAATAGATAAAATTACAAAGGAATCCTTACTGAACTATAATTATCAAAATAGCTTTAAAATATTCACCAACCCTTCCTTAAAAACCCTTGCAGAGGTTCAAGTAATGAGTGTGTCCTGAGGAATACTCGAGTTCTAATCCTTCTTTTGACATAGACAAGCTCCATAACTATGAGATTTTCAATGTCCTAAGCAACTACCTAAAAGTATGTTAGAAGGTGATCTATTTTTGTACAGGGAGTACCTATACTGATGAACTCACAGTTCAAAGAATAGATGATTAGACTGTTGATACATGACATTTAAAACCTCTGAATAGCAAGTTGGGGAGGAAATTGATCAGCATTCCAGGACAGGCATTAACAAGATGGGATTCACTTGGGAAATGGAACATTTGATCATTCAGATGGGAGGAGTATCCCTAGCTGAGTATTATTAATTAATAGAACAACGAACTATGATATGTAGCAAAAGATACATACCAGAATAATGAACTGTAACTGACAAAGGGATATCTCTTGAATGTGGTATATTGGCTATGTATGCATATGTTAAAGGAAAGTGAAAAAAAAATAGGCTAGCCAATTAAAGACAATATGGTGTTAAAAAAAAAGTATATATAAGTTGGTTAATTTTTTTCTGTGTTTAATACCACTTATTTATCCTCTCAGGATGTCAGTCTAATCATTATGCCTCTCAGCATTCAGAGAATGTCTCCACAGCTCAAGACCTGGATTAACTGAGACCAGGCTGAGAAAGACAGCACTAAACTTATCTCTATACCTTAATCCATTTAATTGGGGTCATTATGGTGACCCTGTTTGAGAAGCAAGTATTGGGCAACCACAGGCAGATGAATCAATCATCCAATCACAATGGTCAAGTGATCCAAAAATGGATGAATAATCTAAGTGAGGGATTTCTTTTTTTCTTTCAATCAGAAATTTGGAAGTGGATTGATTGGTGAGCAAATGGGAAACACTTGAGGAGTAATAATAATTTCTGTATATCAGCAAGAATTTTGTTCTAGAAAGCTGCAGGCGTTTTCATCTACCTTCCACTGAACTGAAACAGCCAATTGTTTCCTCATTGCTAAGCTTGCCCAGGGTCACAGGCAGAAATCTGAAGATCACTCCTCTACAACAGAGTGCCTTGGACATAACTACAGGCAAGCAGCAACCTCAAATACCCATTCAATGCTCCAGTAGTGATTCATGTGAAAAGGGGAGCCTTTCAGTCTCCTGTGATTTCCCTGTGTGGCTTGTGGCAAATAGCCTATGTGGCAGCAAGTATATTACTGCAGTCAGCTACCAGTCATGAAGATGATTGCACCTCCTCTGAGCAGCTTGATTCTCTAAGGGCACCTGGCTTATGTTAGAAGAATGACTCTGGTTCTGTTTCATGTTATTTATTTGGTTTCTATTTTTCTTTCTTTGTAGTTTTATTCTTTTTGTTGATGTATTTTTAACATTTCTCACCCAGTAAACAACCCATTAAAAAGTATTTTTCCATAAAAAAAATTAGCAAAACTAGAGGATGCAGTGATTGCAATTTATATTCCTTATTTCCATGTTAATATATGACCATTTATTAACAGAAAGGTGTTGGTGTTTTCACCTTAGTGATTCGTAAATAAGATTGTCCATTATTGTCATCTGTGCTTTGCTGCCTTTAAATGTTGTCATGTTACCACTGTGTATATTAATAATTTAGTTCTGCTCTCTTTACTCTGTAGAAGTTAGGGCAGTCTTCCTATGTTCCTCTGAACCCATGTTCCTCATTCTTTCATGCACAATAATAATCCATTATTTTAATATACCATGATTTTCTTTAGCCAGTCCCTAATTATTTGGCCCACAATCTTTTACCTAACTTTTTGATACAACAAAATAGTGCTACAATCATTATTTTGCATTTTGGGGATTTTTCTTTGTCACTGACCTTCTGGGTATTAAAACCCAGAACAGCAAAAGTGGGTCCAGCCGGAGTGCAGCATGATGGTCCTAAAGAGAGAAACTACATGATGTTTAAAGAAACTGTAGAAAATAAATAAATAGCATATTTGTGCTACATAAATAAGATAGCATCTAAATTAGTAAATGAAAAGTTAAGTGGATTGCATATAGTATCACAACAATTATTGGCAATTTTGTAATCCTCTCAGATGTAGTAAAAAAGATCTTTTAATTGCTTATTCATACATTCAGTAGTCTTTACTTTCATTTTTATTTATTTTTTATCATAATGAATTTTTCATTTGTATGTGTTTTGCTAATTGCTAATTTGTTAATTTCTTAGTTATTTAATTGCTTCATCAATTCATTATTGAGATATCCATTTTCCTCTTAGTACTACTTTAGCTATATCCATTACATTATAGAATTTTATTTCTTTGGCCACTATCTTTAATGTTTTGTTCATTGACTTTCTTTGTTCTATGGTTATTAAACCTCCATTTACGTCTATCTTTTGTTCATGTACCCTTTATTGATTACTATTGTTATATGAGTCAATAAAAAATAGCTTGATATTTTTGCTGTCTATAATCATGTATAATGTTATAGTACTTGACTAATTTTTATAAAGATTTCTTGTCATAATATATGTAAACACATATAGTATAGATTAATATATAGAATAGAATATATAATAAAATTAATTACAAATATATCATTTTAATGTCTTCATTCTACTTAAACTATTTTTCCAATATTCTCTTGAGAGCCACAATTTCTTTCTTTTATATTTTTATAAATTTAATAAATTCTAAGAGAAGAATTTTGAAATCTGTTATTTTTTACTATTGTGTTGATTTCTTCATAAATATATATATATATATATAATAATTTTAGGTTCCTAGATGTTATACTATTAGGGTCATATATTTAATATTTATAAAGTTTCATTATCTTTGATCATGAAGTTTAATGCAATTTCCTTATTTAGTCTCTCTTGATTTTTTTATTTTCCCCTTAAGCAAAATCATAACAGAAGCTACAACTTTTAAAATTGACATTCAGCAAAATAAATTTTATTCTAACTTCACATTAAAAAGGTTTTTATATTTATTTTTAGTTGAAATGAATTTCTTATATGCAAAAAATTTGACAGTTTGACTTTTTAAAAACCATTAATCTATTCTCTTCAATTTAAAGGGTAGTCTAGTCTATTCAGATTCAAAGTAATAACTGTCCATTTTTTAACTGTATAAGTTGTAGTTGCAATACTTTCTAAATAAATCAACCCTAGGTTTCTTCATTTTATTTTTTTTTGAAACAATCTAATCCAAGTCTTCATATTCCCTTAGGAACATACACAGGCAGAGACACAAATACACACACACACACACACACACACACACACACACACACACACATCCACCCTCATTCTCTATATATTACCTTTTTTTTTTAATTGATCAGAATTGGTACTTGGAATTTGCTTGCTTTAAAAATCATGCCTATGTTAACTATTATCTCTGTACAATTTTGGGGTTATCATTCAACCACCTAGCTATCAATTTCTTCATCTTTAAAATGATAGTTGACTAAGATAGCCTCTAAGATTCCTTCTAAAACTAGCATCCTGTGAGCACAGTCTTCACTTCCTACCATCTTCTATGCTGTTCACCACAAAGTGATTTCCTTTTATTCTGTTTTTGTTGTTATGAGTTCCAAGATGACATCCTTTGAATAGTAATGGATGTCATTGAAAAGCACTGGTAGTTCTCTGAGGCTTGAAGCAGTTATCAAAATGATATTCATAAACAGGAATATCTAAAACACCATACTTTCTTCCACTTGCTTTCAACTCAGGACATCCTCCATGATGCTTGTACTAATTATATTTATCTCTATTTTATACCTTCCTTGAAGAAAATATCCTTTATTCTTCTACTCTAAGTCTCAATGGAAGAAATGCCTTTTCTCCTGACCAATGCTAACCCCCTTTTATGTACCTTCTGGAGGAAGGAAAGAAACTATCTATCTACCTCTATCTCTGTCTCTAAATTGATCTCTCTCCCTCAGGTTTGTCTCTTTACCCACTATCTCTTTCCTTTCTGCCTATAAATTTACCCAGTACTCCCCTCTTCTTAAAAAAGAAATATTATTTAGCACTGCCATTCCTTAAAGTTGTCATCCTATATCTCTCCCTCCTTTCACAAACAAACTCTTCCAAAAAGCCACCTACATTTTTTGCCTCCAATTCATCACCTCCCATTCAATCATACGAGGTTGTTCTCTAGGAGTTTCTCAATGATCTCTTAATTGCTAAACCCAATAACTTTTTCTCAGTCCTTATCCTTCATAACCTCTTTATGATTTTTGACTCTCTTTATGAAAAGCTCATCCTGCAGTGGAATATCTGTGTTCTGCTCTTGAATAAGCAATCCCAGGTTTCCATGTGTTCTTCACTTTCAAGAGAGAACACACCTCTCTTGGCATTGTGACCAGGCCAAAATGCAGACTTAAATCCAAAATGAGATCATTACTCAGAGTTCTGTCAGCAACAGAGCTACCTTTTTCTTTTTTTTTTTTTACCTCTAGGAGTTTGGATGAGCCTGGCAGGTCAGAAGCAAACCTATCATTTTCTATTGTGGTCGCTGCTGAGTAAAGTTGACTTTTACAGAAGTTTGGCCAATTCATATTTTATGTAGTGGAAACAGAACTTCTCATGCTAATTCAATGGTACATCAGCCCTTGAGAAACTGCCAAAAACTCTTTGAGATGGTATGTTTCAGAATTTCCATCTCATCTCTGTCATGGCCCAATATTACACCTTATTTTGGTAATCAGCATGTTTACCCAAGTTTCAGCCCCTTCCAGTGGCACATGGGCTTTCAACTACATTTAGAAAGTTGTGTGGACTTGGGAGAAAACCTAAATCATCAAGGGTGATTTCTTGACCTGATTTCCTTATTTTCTTGGTAACCTACTTGTAAAGAAGTTATAGGAATTCCTGAAAAAGTAAGAGGATACAGAAAGTCATTATGAAATAATAATAATAATATTGCCATTCTGGGCAGAGTTATTTGCAATATTGAAATCCTTGTACAGGAGTCAAATCTCTTAGTACTACCAAATGAACATTTATAGCTCTTTTAATTGCCATAGAAATACCATAGACTTTCAGTGAGATCCATTCACATATATCCAGGTAAGTGAGAGTCAGCTCTATAGTCATTTTGACAAATAAATGAACTTGGGAATGAGTAGAATAAATAGGCAAGTGACTTTACTACTTTGAAAACACCCTGGATGATGTGAATCTAAGTTAATGTGACCGTTCCAAATTCCCAATTACTTGGGAAACTGAGGAAGAGGGAGCAAACATCTAATGAAAGGAAGCCATGAAATAGCAAGACCACAATCTTGGCTACAAGGAATGACGTAAGCTAGGCAGTAGAGTAGAAAGAGCACTGTCCTTCGGTTCAAATCTAGCCTCAGAGATTTAAAAGCTGTATAATCCTGAGTAAGTCACTTATCATCTCTGTTTCAGTTTCCTCAAATGTAAAATAGAGATAAAAATAGCATCTACCTGACAGGGTTTTTGAGAGGATCGATGAGATCATATTTGTAAAGGCCTTAGCATAGTCCCTGGAACACAGGTGCTTAATAAATCCTGGTTTCTCCAATTCATCCATGATATTTTATCCTCATAGCTCCATAGAAAGTTGAAGAAAAATATAAGGAGCCAAGTTAACTAATATATGATAGTATATTCTATCACAGCTAGGTGATATAGTGGAAAGGGAAGTGAGCTTGGAATTAGGAAGACTCATCTTCCTGGGCTCAAATGGAACCTCAGACACTTAGTTGTGTCATCTGTATTATTAATATCAAAATTCTCTGGAGACTTCATTTTAATTTATAATTATTTACTAAATAATGAAAAAGTGGGTCAGAGAAAGAAAAGGCTTGGTTGTTCCCTTTGCAAACCTACTTTCCCCACCAGTGAGGCCAGCTTCTCAGGCACTTTGGGGCTCCCTTAGCCAGTGCTCCCCCTCTGACACTTTCCTAGCTACCTTTGCCTTACCTTGACTGCAGTGCAAGAGGGCTTTTCTTTCCTCCTGAAACTTATATCTTCCATTAGCTTACTTTTTTGGGTCTCTGATTGGTTAGACTTGACCTCAGTCTGGGTGAGATGGTCTACCAGATACCAGGAGTCACATAGGACAAGAAGCTAGGGCATCCTTCCAGATTGTGCATGTGTCCTCCTCCAGATAAGTCTCAGGACTTGTTCTTAATTCAGTCAAAGAGTGGGTTTGAATTGCAACCCCAGAAGAACAGGGGTTCAAACTAGTAAATTCTCATAGTAACAATGAGCTGGAAAAGGAAATGGTAAGCCACCAGTATTTTTGCCTAGGAAAACCCCAAATGGAGCCACAAAGAGTCTGCCAAGACTGAAACCTAAGCAAGAATAACAATGTTCTATCACACAATAGACTGTGATCTAAAGAATAAAGCATTAGCGGGGAGGAACTGAGTAGAAAGGATAGAATTATTGAAAATACTTGAGGACATATTACTCTCCACTACTAGCCACTTCCTCATTCTTTTCTCCTGTCTCACAATTCAAGCAACAATCTTCTGGAAAGCATTGGTCTCAGGGTTAGGTTGCTTGGATAGTGGAAATAGCCTGCCAAGCTTGACTATGGATCTGAAAATGATTAATCCTTAAAAAAGATCATCACATAAGTGCTGGCCATCCTGCAATGAAATATTTTTAATTCTACAACTTTTATAAACTATCTTCACTAAAGCATTAGAGGAATTCTGACAAAACCTGAACATTTTTAAATATTTGAAATAAATATCTTATAAAGTTAGAGGTGAGTGCTAAATCTTCCAAGAGCTTCATCTTTGTGAAAATAGCTAGAAAATGAGAGAACAAATCTATTTTCTGATCTAATTATTCTGAGAATTTAAAATTATTCAAAATGATTAAAATATTTAGATTCTAAGGCCAAAAGATCTTACCATTGGGTATATATCCCAAGGAGGCCAATGATTTAAAAAAGAAAAAGAAAAGAAAGTTCTCATCAATAATATAACAAATGTGTATGAAAAATTAATACTGAATTCTATTAATTTTATCATTTCTTTGTGAAATTATTTTCCACTTTGTTCTCTAATGGTCAGGCAGAAATAGGCTAGGATTACTCTCATCCCTCCACCTAGGCTATCAAAGTGTATTGTGATCTTTTGTCTTTTCTTAAGAGCTTAAAAAATTAAAGTCATGGTGACCTTCAATCACATTTTGAAAAATAAGTTCACCCAGTCATGTGATTAGGAAGAAAGGGTATGCTCGCATCTTCCTTGAATGGACAAAGACCTGCCTCCCCTATGATTAAGTAATGAGGGAAGAGTTATGGTCTCTGAGTCCATCTCTTTGAAATATCCACCAATGGAGACTGTCAGGGGAGGTCCAAAGGTCAATATAACAGGCTAATAAGAAAGAGGACACAGCTTTCTATTTAAGAAAAAGGCATGGCCTACTCTATCTCCTTTTCACAGAAGGAGGATGAGGATAGTGAAAAGGATTCAATCTTTGTTAATGGATGTTACATGCTTTATTAATAAACAATGGTATTCTTGGAGAAATGGCCTTATTCTTTATTGGTTAAAATCTGTAGGCTACTTATGGCAACACCTTTTGTAGTAGCTATGAATAAGAAATAAAGTTGATGTCCATTGATTCAGCAATAACTAAATGAACTGTGGTACCTGAATATAATGGAATATTATTGTGCTGAAAGAAATGACAAATATAATGGATAATGAGAAGCAAAGAAAACTATAATTGAACTGAAATGAAAATGACTTCATCAGAGCAGAAAATATCAAATTAAAATTATACCCTTTTTGATGGGATTATTCAACTAGTAGATGAAGGGAATTCTGAGGTCATACTTTACCCTTAACCTTAGCAAAGATATTAATAAGGAATCTTACAATATTCTTATGGAAAACTAAAGAGATATAAAATAGTTGAGAAAACAATTTTTAAATGATTTAAAAGCTAGTTGGATGAACAGACTCAAAGAAGAGCTGTTGATTTAATGTCAATAAACTTGGAGATCTGTAGGGAAACACTTTTTCTTGGTACTGTGTTTAATATTTTTTTCAGTGACTTGGAACAAAAGGTAGAAATGGTGTGCTCATCCATTTGCAAGAAAAACAAAGCTAGGGAGACTAGCTATCACAATGAATAACAGAGTAAAAATCTGAGAAAATTGTAATAGGCTAGAACAGTGGTGTCAAATTCAAATAGAAACAAGGGATTACTAAGTGGACCTGAAAATGGTCTATCCTCAAAAAGGTCCATCACACAATGGGTAGCTATGCTGTAATGAAATGTTCTACAGTCAATTGTTTTTAACTCACTAAGGTGCCTGTAGTCATCACATTGTCTTTGTTTTATTGTATTTTTATTTATTCCATTAAATACTTCCCAATTAAAACTTAATCTGGTTCAGGGCACACTGAAGAGTGTTGCAGACCTCATGCAACTCCCATGTGTTTGACAACTCTGGGCTAGTGTGTCATGTTGAATCTAGTCATATGAAATCCAATAATGTAAACTATAAAACTGAAAACAAAACAAGATTAGATTCAAAAATATAAGATGGGCATATCAGGAATAGATAGTTATTGTTGTGTCTGAAAAAGATCTGAAGGTTTCAGTCAATTGTATTCCAATGGAATTTTAGTGAATTGCATATTCAATGTGTTAGCCTTATGATATGGTAGCTCTTGACTGAACTAAGAAATATATGGATTCCAGGAAGAGACAGATGCTACTGTAGCCTTGCTATCTTCTGTCCCATCAGATCTCACCCAAAGGATAGTGTTGAATACTGAGTACCACAGCTTAAGAAACATACTGATGAGCTGGGAATTGCATAGATGAGGCTAAACAGCTTCACAAAGGGCCTAGAAACAGAATAAATTATGATAGATTGAAGAAATGGGGATATTTAGCTGAGAAAAAGGAAAACTCACAGTGACAATGAAAACTTTCTCAAATTATTATAGGACTAGGATGTAATGAATGGTTTGTATTTGATCTATTTGACCAGAGAGAGAGAGAAACAGGAACAATGAATAGAATCTTCAAAAAAGTCAATTTTGTCTTAAGATCAAGAAAAAAAAGTATAGTAACTAAAAGCTGAAAATTGTTCAAATGTGTACCAGGTAGCCTCATGAGGTGATGGACTTGCTCTCCATAGAAATCTTTAAGAAGAGGTTGGACAGCTACTTATCAAGTACGGTAGAGTGGGAAGTTCCTTTCATGTATGTGTTAGACCAGATGGCCAATGAGGCGTGCTTCAGCTCTCAAATTCTTTGATTTTATAATGAAAAGTGAAACAAACAGAATTAGGAAAAGAGTGACTGAAACAATATAAGCAAAAAGAATGACAATAACTAGCAAAACTCAGAATCTGTGAAATTATAATGACCAAGCTTGGTCTCTAAGATGACATCTGAGAATGCATATCACTCCTTTCTTTTTAGAAGCAAAGGACTGAGCCTGTAGACTTGGTTGATGTATTAATTAGTTTTGCTGAGTTTTTTTTTCTTTTTTTAAGAGATGACTTTTATAGAGAGATTAAAGAAAATTTTTGGAACAGTAGAACAAAATACAAAGAAAGAGAAAGGAACAGAACTGGCAACAGTCTGTAATGCACAAACCTTAAACTTATTAGGACATTATAACTTAAAAAGCGAAGAACATGAAAGATTAGATCAAAGCAACAGTGATTTGCAACATTTCTCAGCACAAGACAAAAGTAACTTAGCAGAAAGGAAAGAATATACTTTAGAAATAGAAAGTTTAAAACAAAAAAACAGAACCATACAAGACACAAATATTAAAGGGTTCTAAAGATTCTAAGCAAACAGCTGATAAATTACTTGAAGCACATGAGCAAACAACAGAATGGTCCAATGGGGATGAAAATGCAATAACAGAGAACATTCAAATAAGCAGACTTCCTGGAAACAGACACTGAAAGCAAGAATGAGATTACAAAAGAACATACCAATGACATAATAGAAAAGTGAAACTTAAATCCTTATGGCAAAGAATTCCCACCAATAGTAACTGCACAAGAAAAAGCAAACACAAATATTATTACACCATCCTTAAGTCTCCATGATAATGCAATTCCATTGCAAACTGATGATGGATTGAAAAATGAATGTTCAAAGCCACAAGAGAAGTCTGTAGCTAAAGAACAAAACTGGGATATGAACAAAATAGAAATACATGCACCTATGGCCCAAGTATGCCAACAAAATGAGAACACAGAACCAAGGGTCATGATAAAAGTGAGTAATGAAATCTACCCAGCTCTAATTGATAGAGGGGCAACTAAATCTGTTTTAAAAACGTCTCCTAGCCGGCTTGCCAAAAACTGTAATATCATTTCCCCTAATAATATTACAATAGGTAGAGGAAAGAAAAAAGATATATTGGTCTACATTTGGCAACCTGACTTAAACTTCAAGTAAGTTCATCCAATGGGAATGCTAGAGTAGGAGACAAGTTAGTCAGTTTTGCCCCTGTTGTATCTCTTCATGAATCTATGGTGCCTGTTGTTCAGAAAAGGAAAGAAAGGGGACTCTAACAAAGACTTTTATACACATTAAGTATCCAATACATATTTGTTTAATTAATGAAGTAATTAATTCTTGGAATTGATGAAAGATGAACATCATCACAACCATCATTTTGAAGACCTTCTATAAGCATATAACCATCTGTATAAATACATATATATGCATATATATATTATATATATACTATTTGTCTAAATAATATTGTTCCCAAAATAGGAGACTTTGTTTTAGAATGGAAGTAAGAAATAGTAGAAAAATCAGTGACTGAAGTTAAAGGATGTATGTTTCCTTGACTGTCTCCTATATTCTACATGGCCCTGAGTAAATAATTAATTTCATTTTCTTTATCTATAAAATAAGGGGTCTGGATGAGATAACCAAAGATGTCTTCCATCTCTAAGTCTATGATCTCAGGTTTTCAAATCTGCCAGTTGCTACAAAATGCCTTAAAGTTTGAGTATCAGTGTAAAGTAGTATAGAAGATCTGGATATATCTGCCTCATATTGCAGGAAACATTTCTGAATAGCTAACTAATTTATGAAATTATGAAACAGGGCTAACACTCATAGTTCTTTGGGTACTTACTGGCAGGGATTGAGACTTTAATAAGGCATGGAGGGTGCAGGGGCAAACAACAAAAAAAGTACAGAAACAGAGGAAAAAAATGACAGAGAAAGTGCTGCAGAAGCAATTGGCATAGGCACAGAAAGTGTGATGATGAAGGAAGACAGGTAGTGTGGAGAGGTAGATGGGGAGCAGAACAAGCATAACGAATCACTTACATCACCATGGATCAAACTTGGGAGCAGTAGGAAACATGAACCCAAAGGAGATGGAAGTAGGTTGACTGGGGTTAGGCGTGGAAGGGAAAGAGTTTGAGGTCTCATTTGGTTTTGGTGGAAGATAGAATAGATTTATCCATTCAACCTTTGTTTAATCCATTAACATGAACAAATCATCTTAAAGTTGTCAATAAAGCTCAAAGTTAACATTCAGATGTCATTTCACGGTTATTAGAAACATTTGGTGTTCTACTGATCTTAATGAACATGTTTGGGATTTATTTAATATTTACATATCATAGGACCAAAAGACCATGACAGCAAAGCCTCCATGACCTCCTCTGATTTAGCACATACTACCAGGATGTGATTTTTGGTTACAATATTGCAAAATTTGTGAATTATGCTCCTCTGATCTTTAGGACAGTCTGTACATGACTTCTAAGTTCCTCCTTGCATTCTTACCCTTTTCTTTTGTCACTTTCCACTTATAAAATTACTATTTTGACTAGCAGAGGGTGGGGGAATCCTCAGGGGGAACAGTATAAGACACAATTTTAACATATTTTTTAAGCAAAGTTGGCTTTAAAATGAGTTTGTAGAAATTGAATTGCATTTTTTTCTTTGAGTACTATTTGAAGTTGGAAATACATTCCCACAGGAAAAGAAAAATAGTAAACTTAAAGAATCACTCATTTAATCTATAAATATTCATTTAGTGTCTACTACAGGTACTATGATTACAATACAAAGACAAAAAGGAAACAATCCCTACCTCAGAGAACTTACTTTCTATTGAAAGAAATAATATATACAAGTTTAAGTACATAAAAAACTATACAAGGTAATTTTGGGAGTGAACACTAGTATCTAGGGAAACTGAAAAGAAATAATCAAAATTGCACCTAATTATTTTCTACTGGGAAAATAAAAACAAGGCCCCAGTAACAATCAATAATCAAACACAAGAAATTTAATTTTCCTAGATTTAGGATTTCAGTAGTATTTATTCCATTGTCCCAGAGTATAACTCCATTACAACTTAGTAAATTGTATTCATGGGTCACTATGGTCAACTGCTTGGTGACGTGTCTCTCCAAATATAGCTAGGACTCATTGAGTATACTCTCATATCTGTATGATATATCTTTCAACTTTAGTAGAACCTGCCAGAATTTATAGTCCCCTGGAAGTAACCTTGAGAATCCTGGAGCACCTCGACACAACAAGGAACCACCAGAGAAGCACTTTAGAGGACTTAAAGAATTAGTACAAGAAAAATGCATTTTTTAATTCAAACCAAGTTACTATATATATATATACATATATATGTATATGTATATATATATGTGTGTATATATATATACACACACACAAAATATACATGCCAAATTATATTTCTTTGGTGCTAAATTCATGGTGGAAGAACTGAAGTCAAGTCCTGCTTTTGAAACATATTAAAGCAAAGCAGGTACTGATCCTAGTTAACAGAAATTTCCCTACAAGGTGGTGGGAGAGGGAAAGGAAAGACAGAGGAGAGGAGAAAGTGATTAGTAGCAACATACAAGGATATTTAATTTATTAACATGAGTTATCTAGAAGTCATTTACCTGGCCAAGTGGGTAGGATCAGGAAAAAAGAAAACCAAAGACCTTGCAACCTGAAATAAGTCATAAAGTCTATATAATTTATTTATCAGTGCCTCTGATGTTGAATACCACCAACAGATAGAAGAAAAAAACTGAAAATATCAGCGGAGACATTATTACGATATTAGTGAACTACTGATCATACAAAGACACCACTAGCAGCTCAATGAGATAGAAAAACTACAAAATGCAGAATTGGAAAATTAAACAAAAAACACAGACATTTTGGGAGCTATTATGATTAATAAAAGGAGCTCTAAAGTGATTGCTATATTTTAGGACAATAATGGATCATAACAGAAAAATTATCTAAGAATTTTTGAGTCAGATTTAGAGATGCTATAGGTCTTCAAGGCCATCTAGTATAACTCAGTGTATAGATGTGAAAAATTAGGTATCAAGGAGTGACTTGCTCAAACTCACATAAGTTGCAAATATAGATATCAACATATGAAAATGGATTCTCTGACTCCAAATCCACAAATATATTCACCATTCTACATTGCCATTCAAAATACAAAGTATATTAAAAGTTTCTGTCCAAAATTGCTATAATAATTAGGGTTTTAGTTCTTAAGGGGTCTAATTTCCATCCCTTTTTAAAAAATAGAACAAATATACATTTTTAAAAGTTGATGTTTCGAGAAGGATATTTACCTACAATAAAGATAAGCCTCGTCGTGGTGAAGTCTCAAAGCATACCTTCCCAAGGCATGCATTTGTTTAATGAGGTTTGTTCATTTTTATTTTTTAAAGAATTGAATGGGCTGCTTTGGAAGACCATTTTAATGTTTAGGCTTTAAATCAAACTTCAAGGATTTCTTTTGCTGGTGTATTCTTTCAATTCTGTCTAGATTATAGTCTCTCCATTACCCAAAATCTTGATGAATTGCTCTAGGTGAAAATAAGCCTCAGTTAGGTATTGGGAAATGAGACAATGGGTATGAGAGGCAGATGCTTGTTGTAAGGAAAAATTTCCTAAGAGTTAGAAATCCTTAAAAGTTGATTGAGTTTTCTTTGGATTCCCCTCGCTAAAGGTTTTCAAGTGAAGGCTGGATAATCATTTGTCTTCTAGGTTATAGAGGCATTCTGGCTCTGGTATGGGTTAGACTAGATAGCTGTTGAATCCTCTCTGAAACTTTGTTCCAACTGAGATTGTATGAAATAAGGAGGATCCTGGAGGCAATCAGATATATTGTCTAGAAAAACAATTTACTATAGGTTGTTAGTAACCTACAAACAAAGATTTAGGCTGAGAATGTCACCTAATGTTCTGAAAGAAATATACTGCCTTGGGAAAAGTCTTGCAGTTCACCAAATCAATGGCTGAAATATTGCTCATCTTCCACAAAGAGGCAGAGAAATGTGTGTTTATTTTGTGGCATTAGCCTGCCCTGTATTGATGAAAGGATGGACTATATGATTCTGTGAAACAGGGCTGGTTTACCTAAAGAAGGCCAAAAAAAAAAGAAAGAAAGAAAGAAAGAAAGAAAGAAAGAAAGAAAGAAAGAAAAATGGCTGACAGAAAATGTAAAATGGGTAAAAAATAATAATAAAGACTTTAAAAATGAGATTTGTTCACTCCCAGGCCACAAATGGCCCCCTTCTTTCTCATCAAGAACTATCTTAAAGAAAGTTAGCGCCCTGGCAGGTGATACGCGTGTCTGAGCAGACTTGGCGCGATTGGCTGTCAATGTCATTCCAGTCATTGTACAAATGTATGAGCTCTTTACTTCAAACTGATTGGAAGGGTTTTCCAATTTCAGTAACCAGTTAGTCTGCTCATTCAGGCATCTTTCCTCCATATGAGAATTCTTCCTTATTACAAGGTCACTTTCACCTTATATCTCTGCCTTCTGTTTGGATCTGAAATATCCAGGTGTTATCAATATTAAAAGACACACATCTTACCCTTTTTGAAGATTATATTCTGATGTTTTTCCCCCAAGGGCCTTTACATTTATTTTGTAATAAGCTACTTGTTTGATGATCCATTTTCCTTTTTAATTAGGACGTCCTCTGTATTTCCTTCCTGCTTCTACAGATACATACACCCAAAAAAAAATTAATCAAGAAATATCTTTATGAGATATGAAACAATTAAAACGCAATTCTTGTCTGGGTGTTAGTGAATCAAGTGAATCTGGAATTAGTTGTTCATTATTATCATTATAAAAGCTAAACTTTCACTATAAATGTAAAACATATCTGATAAGCTATATTACACAAATTAAACACCATTTTTAAGATTTTTTTAAATGTATCTCTAGGTCTGCTGTGCTGGGTATCTAGTAACAACTTAACAGAGTGTCTGTTATCAACCAATGATTATGATAAGTGCTGCCTTGGAAAGAAGCAAATCCTGAGAAGTAATTGGATTTGCTAAATCCTGCTTTGCCTTGGCTTGGGTTCTGGCACCTGCAACAAAAAAGGACAGCTGTTCTGGACACCCACCAAGTAAATACCATTAAGCTCATTAACACAAACCTTTTGGCTATGATCAAGTGTAGGATCAGTTTAATCCATTATGTGTCTTCTGCCTTGGGATTCTGCCTTGTCCTAGGATTCTGAGAGGTAGGGAGGAGGGACTTGGCAAGCCAACAAAATCTTTTTCATCTCTAACAGCTATGATTTGTTATTTATGAGCCTGGTAGAATAAATGGCATGATAACGATAATGAGAATAATACCTTGGATGGAAAGAACACCCTAGCTCTAAGAAGCTCAAAGATCTTTGCTGACATTTATTTAATCTAATTAATCCCCACCACATGCCTGGGCTGGAGATTAGAAGTGGGGAGCATTATGGTCAGTTTACAAATGAGAGCACAGGGCCAAAAGTGACTCGCCCAATAACACTAAGTAAGCTATCGAGGGAAAAAATGTCATAACTAAGTTCATCACCTCTAAATACAATGTTATAATTAAAGGAGCAATTATTGTTACATTTTAGGTTCCTTTTATAACAGGAAATGTGTGTGCATGTATATATACATAAAAGTCTATAAACAGTTTTTTTTTATTTAGAATATTTTTCCATGGTTACATGATTCATGATTTCCCCATCCCTTTTTCCTCCCCCCTCCTGGAACTGACAAGCAGTTCCACTGGATTATACATGTATCATTGTTCCAAACCTATTTCCATGTTATTCATAATTGCAGTAGAGTTATCTTTAAACATCAAAACCCTAACCATATCCCTATCACACTACATGGTTGATCATATGTTTTTGTTCTGCATTTCTGCTCCCACAGTTCTTTCCCTAGATGTGGATAGTGCTCTTTCTCATAAGTTCTTCTGGATTGTCCTAGATCATTGCATTGCAGCTAGTAGAGAAGTCCATTACATTTGATTGTAGCACAGTATATTAGCCTCTGTGTACAATGTTCTCCCGATTCTGCTCCTTCCGCTCTGCATCACTTCCTGGAGGTCATTACAGTTCACATGGAATTCCTCCACTTTATTATTCCTTTGGGCACAATAATATTTGGTCATCATCAGAGACCATGATTTGTTCAGCCATTCCTCAATCAACAGACATCCTCATTTTCCAATTTTTTGCCACCACAAAGAATGAGGCTATAGATACTTTTGTACAAGTCTTTTTCTTTATTATCTCTTTGGGGATATACAGTTCTTAAAGCAGTTTCTTAGTTTAAAACTGCAGAATGTTATTACTTAGTAATTATACCAGGTTACTTAAAACAATGAGCAACCAATGTCAATAATATCTTTAATGATGAAAAATTCAAATGAATAAATTCTTCAGATAATCCAAGTTATTTCTTTTCATCACAAATTTTGATATGTGTTCTGGCATAAAGTTTGGAATGAGAGGTATACACACAATGGAAGTCATCCTAGGATCATAGAAATCATTTAGTCAAAACATCTTATTTGAAATCAAGGAGTAGGTGGCTCCATATGAAGAAAAAATTATTTATTTAAAATCAGACAAGTAGTGACAGAACCAGGATTCAAATTCAGGTCCTCTGACTAAATGTAATAATACTCTTTCTAGTGTACTGTGCTCCTAATCTTCCCCTTAGACATTCCTAAAAGAAAAAAAATGTTGTTCTAAAGAAATTCTGAGACCAAAGATTAAAAAAACAAGGGATTGAGACTTAGTTTGGGGTCCTTTTAGCTGTATTCCCTTGGATAAATCACTTGACTATTCCAATGTCCTCATCTGGGAAAAAAATAGAAATGAAAAAGAGGAATTGAACTAGATGATCTCTGCTTCTGTGTTCATTCTAAAATCTATTGAGTCTTCTGAAGCCTGAACAAAATACACCATGGTCTAAGCAAATAGCTCCAGGCAGACATCATGAATGTATTACCATAGAAAAGTAGCATGGTGCAATGGATAGAGAACTGGCCTTGGAGTCAGAATGACCTGGGTTCAACACTTTCTTTTCCCTTACAGGGTTGATCCAGTGACTGATTACAGATACTGAAGCTAGTAGCTCATACCACACTGAGATTCAAAATAGAAGAAATGAGAAATATGTGACCAATTACCAAAAAAAGAAAAAGAAGAAAAATCTTGGTTTTGTTTTCTTATAAAGGTATATTTGTGTGTATGTATGTATGTGTGTGTGTCATTGAAGGTAATCTGATATTTTCCCTTTTCTGCTTGAAGTTTTTCTCTTGAAGTCTTTCTATAATCCAATAGATGTTAGGTCCTATCCCTCTCAGATTTTCTTCTCTTTACACTGAGCATGTCTTCTCCCCCATTAAAATATGAGCTGGAGGACAAGGACAGTTCTTGTCTTTCTTCTCATCCCCAGCACTTAGCACACTATTCAACACATAGTAGGTATCCGGTAAAGGCTTTCTTACTGATACGGTGTATCTATTTTCTATTTTGTCTATGTACCTGTGTTATACTATTTAGAAACAGATAGATAGATGGATAGATAGATAGATAGATAGATCCATATTTGTTTGCCTATTTGCACGTTGTCTCCTCCAAAAGAATGTAAACTCTTGGAGAGCAGAGACCATGTTTTTTACTTTCTTTGTATTCCCAGAACTTAGCACAAATCCCAGAATATAATAACCACTTAATAATACCTGCTGACTGGCATTTGCAAATCAAAAGAAAACTACTTAGGACAGGGTTTTTTAGAAAATATTAGTTTTAGCACATTGCAATGGAAGACAAATCCTTTTCCTTGTTTTAAGCCCCAGGCCTCCAAGGGATCTCCATCTGTGTTTCTAGGCCCCTTGATAGATAAACCAGAGAGAAATTGGGGTAGTTTCTTGAATACTAAACTAAAACAGATAATCAGTCTTCTGTGATTTGCTCCAAATCTAAATTCCAGAAAGCCCCTGCTCAAGTTCACTGTTAAAATTCCTGCCATCATTTTCTGCTTTGTAAATTGGAGATGTGTTGGGTTAAAACTGTTTTAGCTTGTATATCCATTATCCTTTTCAATTTCCCCAAATAGGTGACTTACTTTGCCTATCTTGTACTAGTATACAACCTCCCAAGAAAGAAAATAGGGCAGATCTTAGTTCCTTCGAATTCATCCCTTACCAAACTCTACACAGCATCAGCCATGGAACTCTTCCAAAAGACAAGAGACCTGTCCATTACAAACAAAATTTTGTTGCAGGGATTGGGGCAGGAAAGAGTTAGGACTTGTAAAAGCTGACAGATGCATGTTCATGGAACATTTCTTCCAACAAAATCCACCTTTCCAAAAATGGGCTTTGAAAAAACAAATGGCAGAGGCCCATCCATTTGGAGACCAGATGAACAAATTCTGGGATGAGAAAGTAATACTAATGTGCCACGAAAAAAAGGGAAAGTGATGGTTTCAGAAAAACATGGAAAACTGTATAATCTGATGTAAAGTAAGCAGAACCAGAACAACTTAAAAATGACAGAAACATTGTAAAGACAACTTTGAAAGACTTAAGAACGGTGATCAATGTAGTGATTACCATGATTCCAAAAGAACAATGATGAAAAATGTCAGACAGCCCCTGACAGAGATGCAATAGACTTGGAGATGTGTGGCTATGTATATGTGTGCATGCACATTTGTATACATGCACATATATGGATATGTATATATAATGTGTATTTATACATGTAGAGAAATACAGTTATTGGACATGGCCAACATGGAATACTTTGCTTAACTGTGTGTATTTGTAACAAGGGTTTTGTTTTTCTTTTCTTTTTCCTTATTTAGTAAGGAAGGAAAGAAAATAGATTCTTAAAAATTAGAAATAATTACATTTAATTAAAAAACCCCAAAGGCAGAAGTTAAGAGAATGACAATAGAGTTTTCCCTTCTAAGAACTCTAACAAGAAAATGCTGAAGTTTACAGCAAGAGTAATTTCAAATGTAAATTTGAAAACATTTTGCATTTTCTTCCTACAGGCTTAGTTTTCATCAGGTGTTTTTTTTTTTTTAAGCTTTTAATTGTTATGGCCTCTTTGAGGTAAAAAATAAAAACAATGGAAATGTGAGTTTTAATTAGGAACATGAAACATCTGCATTCATTTACATGATATTATAACTGCCAATATGTAAATATGTTGTCAGCCACTGTTCACACAAATACAAAAGGTCAACTAAATCTTGTCCTCAATTGCTCATCCACTTTTGATCAATATTCTGCTCACTAGTATTCACATGGCATTTAAATCCTCTTTAATGCAACCCAGAAGTCTCATCACAAGGTGACATTTTTCTTAAGGATCTCTTATGAATAATACTCCAAGATACAGTGTACATAATTCTCCACAAGAGGTCCTCCAGGTACCAGGGGAAATTTTTTAGGTTTAAAGGTCATTATTTTTGCCCTGTGGACCAACATGCACATCTGATATCAGAAATATCCCAGAATGACATCATATGGGGACAATCAGTTGGGACGGAAGTAGAAATAGTGGTACTGTGTAATTAGAATTTTCTCCCCAGAACTCTCTTTCCCAGCTTCCCATTTTCCTTCTCACTGTAACATGCTAATGTAGGGAGGTTATATTTTGATGTAACCCCACCCCCTCACTCTCTCTTCTTTCCAGAACTTGTCTGGGGAGGTTGGGGGGAGAGCTTAGCAGGAAAGTTTCCTTACTTGGTCATACTTAAGCTTTTGTACTTCTATTTTTTATTTCTTCTACTTCAAGTGATCACTAACAAATCTTATAGTACAACATCCTTAGAGATACATTTATGTAACTTGCATTCTCTTATTTATCAAGATTTTTTAAAACTTCAATAGTCATTGACTAACTTTGATTAAACATAACTCCCTGATGATGTGAATTGTTTCACACTTTGGTCTTTATACCCCCAAAGAAAGTACAATGCCTGGCACAGAGAAGGCATTTAGTAAATAGGTGTTAATTAACCTGGAGAAAACTTAATTCTTTGCATGCAAGTCTTTTTTTTTTTATTCCCACTCATTTGATAACATAATAAACTGGTTTTAGGGTCTTCTAGGAACAAAATTCTGACTTGTAATCATGTCTCATTAATATAGCTCTTGTTTTCAGACATAAAGATCTACTGTCATTTAAATAAGTGTTAGATTAAGATTAATAATATATATAATAAAATTTGATTAATAAATAATAATAAAACTATCATAATTGAGATCAGCTATGGTTGAGTAGAAAAGCATGTTGCTACTGAACCACTTTACCTTAGTTTTTTCATATTTAAAAAGGGGATAATGTTTCCTTTTCAACCTATTGCATTGATTATTTTGGCAAAAGTATTTAACTGTGAGGTTATTTTGGAGCAACACCATACCTAGCACAGCCCTTTTCTGTGTCCAGAATTTGACTCCACAGTGCCTCTCTGTCAGAGCAACCATACATTTAGCCCACCTTGGTCCATGGTTCTTGCCCTGTTTACTTAATTTAGTCTGAATTCGTGATCCAAGAGTTGAAAAAATTATTCTTTAGATTCTTTTAAAATTTACCAATCAATAGTCAGTTTAATAGTCTTCTTATATCTGGAGTAATTGTGAGGGGGCCTGGGCTATACCTTCTTTCCTATTCTACCATCTTTCTTGATCCAGACATCCTTTTTTTGTGAAAATTTTATTTAATTAGATGATTTAGAATATTTTTCCATGGTTACAAGACTCATATTCTTTCTCTCTCCTCTCCCCTAGCCTGTTCCTGTATCTGATGCATAATTCCACTGGGTTTAACATGTATCATTCTTGATCCAGTCGTCGTAATTTCTCATGAAGAAGCAAGTTTTTCATAAAAGATATGTTGATCTATTATCAAATGCCAGTAGACTCTAATAGAGACAAGAATTTTCATTTTCTTTCAAATTTTGAGAAACCAAATGCAATCAAAAACACTAGAAGGTGTGTGTGGTCCTTGTTGGGTGTTTTGTTTTGTTTTTGCTGAAACTTGATAAAAAGAGGATATAATTTTTAATTAAAGTGAAAATCTAGGTCCCTTATTTTAAAATCAGATAAAAATTCAACTAGCAATTAAAAGCTCTTCCCCTAATTCCTAATAATAATAATAGGAGAGTAAGAAAGAACCCAAATATTTTTAGCATTTCACAAAATAATTCTATATACTTTTTAAATACTGTTACTCAAAAATCATTGATCTGAACACTACCTTACCCAAATCTCTGATTCCTCTACATCATTTACTATATATTTGACCTTTATTCAGTGGGAATAATAGAAAATTTCTTTCTAATTCTAGTTTGTCTTTCATTCAGTCAACATATACTATGAGCATGGCACTATAAATCTCAAGTATCCATTTACAGGAGGAAATTTCTCCAAGTACCCTTTCGTGAGCATACAACAACTTTTATATATAGACTATGGAGAAGTACAGACATATCAATCCAACATCAAGGTATATTTTGTATGGAGATTCTTTTGAAAAGACACAAAACAAAAATCATTAGACTAACTTCTACCTAAGAAAATGATGTCTAAGGGACATATTCCTGGAACCTAATAAAATCAATATAGCTCGTGTTTGGAAATGGCCCTGAATGTGTGGATATTATTTATGGACTGCATGAGTTCTTAGAAATTCCATCATTAGGTCACTAAGCACAAGGCAGATCTTGTAAAGGAAATTCCATCATGGAAACAAATACGTATAAATGCTAATTATCATGAAGAATTGAGTTTTAATCTTGGTTCAAACAACTTCTACTCATGTAAACTTGGGTAAGTCACTAAACCTCTATATGTTTCAGTTACCTAGTTTGTAAAATGAGGATAGTAATAGCAATTCTCTGAAAAGGTTGTTTGGAGAGTCAAACAAGAAAATGTGTCAAATTCTTTGATAACTTAAAGCATCATATGCATGTGAGTTATCATTACTGTTGGTAGTAGTAGTAGTAATAGCAGCAGCAGTAGTAGTAGTAGTGGTAGTAAAAGAATACAGTACCTATGAAATGTAAAGAATTGTGACTGTCATTTTTCACAACTAATACTAGAGGTAGAACAGAGAAAAGACACAATTGTTTGCAGTTTTGTTCCCTTGTCACCATGTTTAGACTAGTCCCTCTACCAGTCCTTCATTTCTGAGTGGATACAAATCATTCCCAAACAAAGTATTTTTACTGTCCCCTTCTCTTGATCTTAACTTCTCTTATTTTTCACTCTGTCTTTGCCCCACCGCTTTTTCATCTCCTTAGCCTTCAAATAGAAAATTCTGCTTTACAGAAATTTCATGTTATTTTTAGAATACGGTTACCTATGTCATAGAATCATCTTATCTTGGGGTTGGGTGACCTCTTTGAGGTTATCTAGTTTAACTTTTCAATCATTGAATATATCACTCCTATAATATCCCTAAAAATGACCATCCAACCTCTGCCTGAACATTCTTTTTCAGTGATAAGAAATGACAACACAACATATCCTGTCCATTTTGGGGATAATATTTATATTTAGAAAGTACTTCCTTATGTTGAAAATTATTCTAATGCTTACTGGTATGGATACATTAATCAGCACTCTTTGGATAAGGTCATTTAATCAACTAGAAATCTACCTAACTAAAAATCTGGCCACATTTTTCCATTTTGTACACATGGATATCATGAATGAATTCTGTCAAATTTCTTGCTAACATTTAAAAAGTCTATCTCTCTGATATAATTGACCAGTTGGGAAATCTTAACTAAAGTAGATAGGTTAAAAAAGAGAGAGAATGTGATGCTAGTTGTGGGGCACAATATGTGCAAAGATACAGAAGTAGAAGTTAACCTGGTATATGAGAGGGATAATGAGATCAAACTGGCTGTTGAAGAGGAGCCAATAATATCTCACTACTTCCTGAATAATTAGAAAGGGCAGAATACAAACTACTCTTTTTAGAGTATAGTTTCAGAACTTGCTTCTACTCTTGAGGACTAAGCCTTCTTATCTAGGAGGGTGGGAAAAAAGGTCAAAGCATCAAAATAGCAAATATTAATTTATATGATGAAGCCATTATTCAGTGTCATATAATTGAAAGTAGCTCAAAGACACAAGTGAGTAATATAGATGGAGAGATCAGGAAGGAGGATGCTATTCTGACTCAGGAAGGATGCTACAATGAGGAATTCTGGTCTTTCAGGAGATGTCATGGAGAACACCTTGATACCAGAGAAGAGTACAACATTAAAAGCAGAGGGAGCAACTGAAAGTGCCTTAGAGACTAGCTAGTTTTTCATTGTACAAGTAAGGAAAATTAGGTCTGGAAAAACTTGTATAAGATCATATTGCAAGTCGGTGACTTTACTCATAGATCAGTGCTCTTACCATCATAGCCAATTACCTCATTTACTAGTGCCTTATTTATGAAATGGGCACAATTACAATTGCTTAAGCCTCAAAGGTCTGAATAATAATAGTTGAGATTTATATAGTTTTTTAAGGTTTGAAAAGCACATTACACATTTTTATCACCTGCTTCAGTCCTCACAATAGTCTTGTAAAGTAGGGACCAGAAATATTATACCCCTTTTAGAAATGAGAAAACTGAAGATCAAAGTTTAAAGGCTTTTCCATAGTCAAACAACTTATATCAAGGGTAAGGATTGACGGAATCTTATTCCTAACTATAAGGACATTTCTCTTTCAAGTTTTGCCTCTAGAATTAATGAATACAAAGCAAAGGAAAGAAGTAGAGTAATGAAGAAGAAAACTCTCCAGAGTATGGCTTGAGATGTGGGTTTGAACTCCACTTCCAGTATTTATAAGCTGTGTGAACAAAATTATTTAACCATTTTCGGCTTTGGTTTTCTCATCTTTAAAATGGTGATAATAGTATATGTCTACTGCCTAATTCACAGGGCAGCTTTGAGGAAACTGTTATGATAATTATAATAATAAACTTTAAAATAATGCAACTCAATAGGCTATATAGAAGGCCCCAATTTTATAGGCTTCAGTTTCCTCCTCTACAAAAAAAATTGGGTTTGAACTAATCTTTCAAACCTCTTATAACCCTAACAATCTATAATTGCATAATTATCTGTAATTACTATCATCATCATCATCATCATCATCATTATCATTGCTCTTATTATTCACAATCTCAGCTGCAGATCTGGAAGAGACCGCAATGATCTTCCAATCCAATTTTCACCTGAAGGAAGAATCTTGTCTATATTGTCTTTGCTAAATGTTCATGAATCCTCTACTCCTAGTCCTCCAGAAATGATGGATGGACTTGCTGCATTTTGAGAAAGCCCATGCTATTTTTAGACACCTAAAATTTGGGATTGGTTTTTTTGTTTTTTTCTTTTTTTTCTATATGCTAGGCTGAAATATTCCACCTTATAATTTGCACTTCTTGGTCCAGGTTATGACTTTGGGGATTGAGGACAGGAAGAACAAGTCTAATCTACCTCTTATATGATGACTTGTCAAATGTTTAAAAGCAACTATTCACGCACTGATTTTACTAGTGCTTCCAGCAAATTCCTTCATTTTGGAGCCTCAGGGTTAACATGGTCTTATGCCTTTTTGTAGGACTGGGTAGATGATGTAGGATATCATGTCATGTACCTAAAAAGAAACTTACTGGCTGGACTTAAATATATCAGCAATTAAAAGATTAAAACAAATCAGGCAAGTTAATCTAGACCAAATTTAAGGTACTGAATTAACATAGGTAAGACACTATGGAGAAGGAAGTGAGTTCTACTTGGGTCCCAGGCACTACCAATTCACAAGGTGATCCCTTCACTTGACCCTTTCATAAATACTCATAAGAATACCATGAATACACTTTCTGGATTTCTGTCACAGTGGCATCCAGTATCAGCAACAGTACAAATGGGCTAACTCCCTTTGAGAGAAAGTGATTAGATCCTAAGGAATAGAAGCAGAAAACCTCTCATCTTGGAACATCTCCCCAACATCATTGGGCTACTGGCTGGAATCTCTCAACAACATCTAGGGTCTCTTTGAAGTATCTGCTGCTCACTTTGCTTCTGCAGCTTCCTCCAGCATACTTCCTCTCCAAAGCTCAGCAGGCTTGGCTACTTTATTACTTTGTTATATTTTCTGTCAGCCCCTACCAGAACTGACCAATTCCACTCTTCCTTTGAGCTTTGATTGCCATCATTACAGTTCAGGCTGACCTCTCTATCTGCTCACTTCTCTTATTTGGACTCCCTGTCAGTGGCACACCTCAGGCAGTAGTCAGACAGGAGAAACCTCCTACAGTTGAAGAGAGAAGTTTATAGCTACTAGACAGGTAGATTTGATCAAAGTCTTTGATCATTGGTTAGATCTGTGACATGAAGAAGGCTTTGCTCAGATGGTAACTGGTACTTCCTAACTTGCTGCCTCTCTTTCTTCATGCACTCTGCTGTCACACACTTAAATTCCAAATAATTCAAAATGAAAGGTCAAAATGAAAGTCACTAATCTATTTTCTTTGTATTCACTTCATGAAAAAGGATGTTTTTCCAACCAGTCTTTTGGTTTTCTTCAAAGCCCTCTTTCTGGTATATAACATTGAGCACTTGTTCTTGGTTGAACTATCAAAGAACTTCTATAGAAAATACTATAAAACTTCATGACTCCAGTTTCTTCCTTCTCTTTTCCATTATCCATAAAATTTCTAATATCACCTTTCCAAAAGCCTAGGTCACTCCCCTGCTCAAAAATCTTTAGTGGCTCGCTATTGCTTTAGGGATAAAATATAACATTATTCTGACATTTCAAGCCTCCCTTAAACTTGCTCAATCTCATTTTCCGGTCTTATTTCCCTTCACTCAAACTAGATTTCAGCTAAACTAATCTATTTGTAGTTCCCCAAACCCAGCATTTCATCGATTGCCTCCTGCTCAACATTCCCACCTAACCTCCATCTCTTAGAATCAATCCTAAACTAAGAGGTGCTACTTTCTGTAGCAAACCTTTCCTAATTCCCTAATTACTAATGCTGTTTTCCTCCTCATTAGCCAAAATTCCACTTCCTTTTTGTAACCCTCACTGGAAAGTAAAGTCCTTGAGGATGTTTGGTTCCCCACACACACACTCATTCATCCATTTAAGAGCATTCCCTAAATACAAGGGTTGGTGCTAGGTACATATAAGGAAAAAAATAAGCTCTCTCTGACCCTTAAAGAGTTATTGTTGTATTATGAGTCTATTGTTATAGTATTTATATTCCAAACAGACAATACTTTTCATTGTATATAGTAGGTACTTAAAAATGTTTTTTATTCACTCAACCCAAATCTATAAATGTAAAACAGACAACCTGGAGTACAGGCAAGAAAAGAAAAAGATCACTAATATCTCATGACTCTCTGGCTTTTGCACCAAAATAAATGTTATCACAGACATCCCTTTATGGAAAATTCATAAATGAATTTCAACATGGAGACAAGGAAGGAAGGAAGGAAGGAAGGAAGGAAGGAAGGAAGGAAGGAAGGAAGGAAGGAAGGAAGGAAGGAAGGAAGGAAGGAAGGAAGGAAGGAAGAAAAGAAGGAAGGAAGGAAGGAAGGAAGGAAGGAAGGAAGGAAGGAAGGAAGGAAGGAAGGAAGGAAGGAAGGAAGGAAGGAAGGAAGGAAGAAAAAAGGAAGGAAGGAAGGAAAGAAGGAAGGAAGGAAGGAAGGAAGGAAGGAAGAAAAAAGGAAGGAAGGAAGGAAGGAAGGAAGGAAGGAAGGAAGGAAGGAAGGAAGGAAGGAAGGAAGGAAGGAAGGAAGGAAGGAAGGAAGGAAGGAAGGAAGGAAGGAAGGAAGGAAGAAAAAAGGAAGGATGGAAGGAAACAATTCTGTTCATAAAAGTTCTGGGTCAAAATATTTTTGCTACTGTTGTACATAGTTTGCAGTTACCAAAAGAATTGGTCCCAGTGGCCAAACTATTTAGAATGAAGACAGTAATAAGCATTTTAAAAAGCACCTACAATCCTTCATTCAAGTCATAGTACTAGGAACGAGGGATAAAAATACAAAAAGAAAATCAGCCTCTCCCCTCATGGAACTTCTGTTCTGATTTACAGACAATGAAGTGTAAGATCTTTTCAGAAGGGCGAGAGCCCAAAAGATACTTAAAATACTCCATTACTTCATTTATTCAAGTCAATGAACCTTTATGGATTCCCAACAATATACAAGACTGTGCAAAGCTAAATCAGAGATGTAGAAACTCAATACTAAAGATGTGATTTGAATGTATTAAATAGAATACAAAATAAAAGATGAAAAATGAATCCTAGTGTTACTACTAAGATGTGATGAATTGAGAGTAGGACAAGAGCATTTCTTCCTGGGAAGATGGAATAGCTTCAAAGAGAAGATAGTCTCTGAACTGAGCCTTGGAGGAAAATTTCAATGGACATAGGTGAAAGAGGAAGAAACATATCAGACATAGAAATTTTTATGAAGTCATGGATGCTATAAATCTCAGAATATGTTTCAGTGATAGGGGCAGCAATAAATTTGGTGAAGGACTTAAAGTTGATGAAATATGCTATTTGTCTAAAAGAAAGACAGTGAGGAGTGAAAGAACTGTCATATTGAAAAGGGATTAGATTTGTTCTATTTGTCCCAAGTGGGAAGAACTAAGAGCAATGAGTAGTGTCCAAAATTACAAATTTAGGTTTGATGAAAGGATAAACTTTCTAACGATTAGAGTCAATGAAAAAATTAAGTGGACTCTCTCAAGTCTGGAAGGCCACCTCTGAATCATGTTATTGAGAAAATGCTTTTAAGCTACCAGTAAAACTAAATTGTTACTGAGTCTTTCCAGCTCTGAGTCTGTGGTCCTCTGATGCCTAAATAATATGGCTATTGAGGTCTCTAAATTCTGAAATTCTGTGATTCTGATAAATACTCCAGTTTGGCTGTAGTATTAGAGTACATGAATAGGGGAATGCATGAGATAAGTCTGCAGAGGTTGATTGGAGTGAAACAATGGAGAGCCATGAATGCCAGGCACTTCTTGCCAAAAATGTTCCTGCCTGTAGGCTTTAGGTGGATTGAATTGGACAAAGGGGATTTTGAAACCTACACATATAATACAGGTAAGAGAAGGAAACAGGAGGAAAAGAGGAAATTCTAACACTTAACGAGCTTTGAATTCTCTGTGCCAGGGAATCATGCACAGATACCACCATTGCCCATCTAAAGTAGTTACTAAAAGACAAGCATTGGTTTCATGCAATATATTGTTCATGTGCCTTTTATAGCAATGTATAGCTTAATGAAAGTTGCCCATTGTCTTACCTAAAAATTACTTGATTGCCCATGCTGAGATTTGAAGTTTGTATTTTTTTGTTTTTTTTTTTTTTGGCCTGAATTGGGTTTTGACAAGCTTGCTTTGCCTCTTGGAAATTCTTTCTTATTACTTGCTCTATAGTAGAGAGTGTTCCGCAGTGGAGAAGCCACTGAAATGTATTTGAGAAGGTAATTTAAAGATATTATTTCTGCCATTTGTTCAGGAGTGTAAAAACTAGGCCTCTTATGGATTTCTCCTGTATTGAGAATTACTCTGTCTTTAAAAAGTTCAAGTGATGTTGCTGGATAATGGGCCATTTTTGTGATCTGCTCTCAGTCTCCTGGAAAGATATTGGAAATAAATAAAATCTAATTAGAAGGAAAAGACTGAGCAATACTTATGCTCAGCATTCCAGTATAGTAATGAGACTGCTTTTTAATTATTTTAGAGTGTCAGAACGATTTGTCTTCATTTCATTTGGATAACTTAACCATTAATTAGTGTTCAGTGACCACTTTCCACTTCTCTAAGTTCTAATCATAAATATATAGCTGCTGCTCCATAATGAAACAATTTCTCCCAAAATATCTGGGCTAAAGCGAAATACACAAACAAAAAATGGGATTTTTTTCACATGTATAAATGGATCTGGATGTTTTTAAGAGCCATGTTCTCTGTTCAAGTAGTGAAAATGATGAGATAGAAACTAATGAAGAAAGGAGGAGGGATAAGAAGTAGCTCCCAATTAGATACCACCACACAGAATTATAGGCTATTAGTGGTAGAAAACACCTTAGAGATTAACTAATTCAACTCCACTCCTTTTATAGAAAGAGAACATCTGGTCAAAACAATACCTGAACAAAAATCCCCTCCACAACATTTGAAATAAGAAACTACCTAATATTTTCTGGAAGATTCTTGTGATGGACAATTTATTGCTTCCCAAAGTAGTACATTCCATTTTTTCATAATTCTAAATGTTGGGAAAGTTTTCCAATGACACAATTCAGGCCAGAAAGGAATCATAGATTTAATGCCAGAAAGGAATTTAGAAGTTATTGAATTCTTATATTGTACAGAAAAAGAAACTAAGGCCTAGAGAAATTAAATTTACCTAAGTCACCCTATTAAGTGGTAGAACCAATAGTTCAACTCAGGTCTTCTGACCACAAATCCAACATTTTCCTTTTTTTTTTTAACCCTTACCTTCCATCTTAGAATCAATACTACATATTGGTTCCAAGGCAGAAGAGTGGTAAGGGCTAGGCAATGAGGGTTAAGTGACTTGTCCAGGGTTATAACTAGGAAGTGGCTGAGGCCAGATTTGAACCTAGGACCTCCCATCTCTAGGCCTGGCTCTCAATCCACTGAGCCACCCAGCTGCCCTCATTTTTTACTACACCAAACACTTAAGAATAAACCAGTAGTCACTAAAACACCACTGACAGCTCAAGAGCTAGACAAAAAACAGTCTACAGCATTTATTAAACACCTACTATTTCCCAAAGCTAAAAAGATGGAAAAGATATAATCTCTAACTTTTAGAATCTTATATTCTCTTGGCATGAAACAATATAAATAAGTATAGATAAGATAAATAGAGGGTCATTTGGGGCAGGAGGACAACAGATGGGAAAGATCAGGAAGCTTGAACTGAACCACAGAAAGACACAAGAGGTGAGGAAAGAATCTATTCTAAGCATAGTGAACAGTCTCTATAAAGGCAGGAAAAGAACTGGATTTTGGTTTATGAGAAATAGCATGAAGCCAGTTTTGTCTGATCCATAGAATGCATTAAGGGGTTAATATGTCACAGGACTGGGAAGGTCATTTGGAACCAGTTTGTGAAGAGTTTGTGAATTCTAAAAAGAGAATTTTGGATTTTCTTAATTCTATAAGTGATTGGAGGCCATTGGAATTGTGGCAAATGAAGGAGGGAGGATGCTTGACTTGATTAAAGCTAAGATTTAGAAAAAATTACTTTGGCAACTGAGAAAAGGACTGATTGGACTGGAAAAAAGTATGAGGAAGAGAGAACAATTAAGAAGCTATTGCAAGAATCCTGGTGAAGGCTGATAAGAAACTGAACTCAGGTGGTGGTTGTATGAATAAAGAAAAGACAGATCAAAGATGTTCTAAACAAAGAAATAAGGCACCTTGTTCAAAACTCTTCTGAATTTGCCCTCCTCTACCTTTCCTGTCTTCTTCCCACTTTATCCTTCCTTTATCACCTACCATATTTTCCGGGATCCAGTGCAATGACCTCCTTGCTGTGTCCCAAGAAACAAGACACTCCATTTCTCAATTCCAGAAATTTTCAATGACTGTTTCCTATTTCTGGAATGCTCTTCATCATCATCTCTGCTCTTGGGTCTTTCTGATTTCCCTCAAGTCCCATGTGAAATACTATCTCCCACAAGAAGACTCACCCAAATACCACTTAATTCTAGTGCCTTCTCTCTTTCTATCTCCAATTTATTCTGTATATATCTTGTTCATAAATAGTTGTAAATATAATTGTTTGTATATCATCTAAACCATTAGGCTGTGAGTTCCCTGAGATCAGGAATTATCTTTTACCTTTCTTTGTATCTATCTTTGTAACTGTCTTTCATCTTTCTCTTCATGGTTGTAGCATCTAGCTCTATTTCAAACTGAGACAGGGCTCATAATGTATTGAAGCATAGGGAACATGGGGTAAAGCTCTCTAATTTATACTGAAATGGCTTAGAAAAATCTTTTGAAAACTGCAAGAATTTAGGAATAATTAGAAATACGTTTGGCTTTGCAAGAAATTGTTCAAAGGTAAGGTACTAAAATATAAGGGGAAGAAGGAATAAAAGAGGTAAGTGCCAAAGAATATCCCACATGCCTTGCATGTAGGGAAAAGATAAGTAAGAGTAGAACTGAGTCAATGTTCTCCCAAAGAGTTGAGTAAAAGAAGAAGACTTTTTTGTTTAAATCAAGAGGGAAAACATACTAATGAGAAGCCATAGAGTCAATATGGACGGCAAAGGCTGAAAGAAGGAAATGACTAAAATCTGTCTCAGGACAAAAAGACACTTTGTAACAACCACATAGATGTTTAGAAAAATACATTAGCATTTATCATTATCACTCATAAAGATATTTCATCTATATTACTATGTGATGCAATGTGATTACTATGTGATTACTTCTAGTAAGTTAAAAAAACACACACACATTGACTCTTATGGGGGAAAATAGAAGGTCTTCTAGTCAGGCTCATTTTACTGATGCTAAAATCACCAGAGAGCCAAAGTGATTATATAAGATGACAAAATGAGCAAGAGACAGACAGGGTGATGAGTTTTGTTTTGAAAAGCCTTTCCAATGGATGATTCTACTTTCAAGAAAAATTTCTACCAATATTCTTTTTTTTTAAACCCTTAACTTCCATCTTGGAATCAATACTATGTATTGGTTCCAAGGCAGAAGAGCAGTAAGGGCTAGGCAATGGGGGTTAAGTGACTTGCCCAGGGTCACATATCTGGGAAGAGCCTGTCTCTCTAGTCCTGGCTCTCAATCCTCTGAGCTACCCAGCTGGCCCCTACCCATATTCTTATGAGAGAAATGGAATTTTCACAGTAACTTACTTCAAACAACAGTCTGAGTTTATTTCAATTTTTTCCTGTGAACAATGAAAGAAAGATGCCATTTGTGACAAGAAAAGAAAGTAACAACAGAAAGGATAGGTAAATAAAACATTTAAGCACTTACTATATTCCAGGAAAATGTGATAAGTGCTGGTTAAATAAATAAAAGCATGCTAGATAGTCCCTGCCTTCAAGGATGTTACATCTTAATGGGAATTGCTGAGGGGAGTGGAAACTAACCAAAATAAAGCAAAACTAGGGGAAGGGAAGAGTAGAGAAACAGGGGGATATATAGGTGGCTCAATGGATAGAGAGTCAGGCCTCAAGACAGGAGGTCTTGGGTTTAAATCTGGCCCCAGACTCTTCCTAGCTGGGTGACCCTGGGCAAATCATTTAACCACCACTACCTCTTTTGCCTTAAAACCAATACATAGTACTGATTTTAAGATAAAGGGTAAGATTTTTTTCTTTTAAGTAAAGAAACAAATATGTTATGCTATATAAGATATTTAAAATAACACAACAGGAAGAAAATATTACTCAGATATTACTCTTAAGATTACTTATCTAAAATAGAGATGTCTTATAGAAAACTTAAAATTAGCATCTACTAACCTAAGCTGATGTGATGGATTGGACTTGGAGTAAGATGTCCTGGGATATAAACTTGAACAAGTCCCCACCCATTCTGATCCTCTATTACAAATACCTTTTGGAAACTTTTATATTGATGTCCCATCAGCATCTTTTGACATATGCAAAATGGAACCAATTTATATCTTGACTAAATCTTTGGTTACTCAAAATTTCCAATTTTCTGTCAATAGCATCATGAGCTAAGTGAAAGAATGGCACCCACCCCCAGATTTTTCAGTCAGGTTTATAACCTTCAAATTGTGCTTAACTCTTCCTTCTTCTTCATCCCCTATATTGTTATTTCCCAAATATTATATAGATTCTATGTCTTTACATATCTACATATCTCTCTCTATATATATATACACATACTCTACCATTAGTCCCTTAGGACTATAGTATCTAGAACTGGAAGGGATCTCGGGCCATTTTAGTGGATCCAGCCTTCTCATTTTGCAAATAAAGAAATGGGTACAGAGAAGTAAAGGGACTCTTTTGTTTTCTCAAAAATAAGAAATATCAAATATAAAATGTAAACTCTAGTCCTCTACTTTGCTCTCTCTATTGTAGCATATTGTCTCCATTCATGCATCTACCACCCTAAATCAAATTCTCACCCCCATCCCTCAACTCTTGCCTGGATGATTGCAATAACCTCCTAATTGTTCTGACTTTGGCATCTATTTGCTCCAATCAATGATCCAGAAAGCTGCAAAAATACTCCACTTAAGGTACAGGTCTGATCACAAAATATCCCTAATTAAAAAAAATTCAGAAAATACAAAATATCTTAGCCTGGTATTTAAGACCTTCCACAATCTGACCCTAATCTGTATTTCCATTCTTATTTACATGCTTTTCCCTTTATAAATTCTACTTTCCAGGTTTTAACCATTTACCAAATAACAGTCCATCTCTTATTTCCATGAATTTGCACCAGCTATCCCCTGGCTTGGAATTTCTTTTTTCAAATCTACCTTACAATATACTTACCTACCTTCAAGGCACAACCAGTGTGGTACCTCTTCCATGGACAACTCTGAAACCTAACTCCATCTCCCTCTCTTATTCCACAAAGTACCTTGTATTATATGTAACGTATTTACATTCTACCATAGTAGAGGGTAAACACCTTGAAGTCATGGACCATTTGATTGCTGTCTTGTATTCACAGAGCCTAGAACCTTGGATTTAATAAGTTTCTTGAATTATCAGATCATTCTTGATAATAAGTAACAAATATGAGTGAATATACCTATGTACATCCATGTGAGTATATATGTAATACACACATACCCAGATAGAGACACAAACATATCCATTATTCTTGACTAAGTTAGAGCATTTCTTGGTATATAAAATCCTTTGTAAAACAAATGGGAAAGCTAAGCTAACATTTCCAAAGCCAAGTACTATTTTTTGTGTTGTTAATTAGATACTTACGAATATATATACATGAATATTTTTAGAAATATACATCTGTGATCTTCTCTTTAAATGCTAAATGGGAGTGATAATGATGTAAGGTACTAATAGTCTCTGATGATATTGCCCCTAAAACATGCTATTCATTTTCTAGCACCTCATTACCAGAAACTTATAGATTTCTTTAAAAAGCAGCTCTGAGGTTTAAAGTCTACAGGAATTCATTCACAGATGAAGGTCAAAAGAATTTTACCAAACATTGAGAGCTCATTAAGTTATCATCAATATATTTGAGATCTGGACTGTGTGGGACAAGAGATTTACACTCTGACATGGGGAAAATACTCATTAAGTCAGTGTTATGATCTTTAGTGTTGACTGGCTATGGTTAATATTGGTAATGCAAAAAAAAAAGGCAGGATGAGTTAACCAAGTGTCTCCCTATAAGGTTGGTACGTTGGAGAGGTCACTACCATCCAAAATCTAGTCAACTTTGAATTTTCAGAATTCAGCTTCATTAATTCACTCAAAAATGAATTGAAAGTTAGGGAAATGGCCCATTCTAGATTGACTTAAAGAGCCTAATTTATATTTGGGGGTATAATTATCTGGATATCTCTGCCCATTATCCAGTATACTCCCTTGTCAGTATCAAGGTATTGAAAGATTGAATCAATAATGCAAAGATTATTTAACAAATTAAATCTTGGGGAAAAAAAAGATAGTGGAAAAAAACAATAGAAGTTTGAATTCTAGCTCTTGGTCTGTTACTAATTATGTGACCTAGGGCAAACCAAGATTTCCCTAAGTCTCAATATTCATACCCAAAAAGAAAAGGGATGAAACTAGGTATGCTATCTTCTGGTTATAAAGTTCCTCTGAAATCACAGAATCTTTGGATTGTCATATGGGATATTTCAATTAAGTTATAGTACAGGATTCTAAAGAATTAATCCTTAAACAAGAGGTGGAGAAAATAATTAAACATAAAATGTATAATTTTCAATACATGAAATTGAAAAGTTTTTGTACAAATAAAACAAATGTTGCTAATATTAGAAGGAAATCAAAAATTTGAGGAAAATATTCGTAGTCTCTCAAATAGAGATCTCATATCTAATAGAGAGAGAGAACTTTGTCAAATTTATGAAAATAAAAACCATTCATCAATGGATAAGTGGGCAAAAATACAGATAGATTTTTGGATACAAAAATCAAATCCATATATAGCTATGTGAAAAAATGCCATAAATCACAACTGATTAGGGAAATACAAAGCAAAACAATTCTGAGGTATCATTTACACTCATTAGTTTGGCTAAAATGAGAAAAGGGCAAAATGACAAATGTTGGAGGGCATATGGAAAAGTGAGAAAACTGATGCACTGTTGGTGGAACTGTGAACTAATCCAAACATTTGGAAAGCAATTTGGAATTATGCCCAGAAAGCTATAAAACTGTGCAATACTATTGCTAGATCTGCACCATAAGAGATGATGAGCAAATTAATTTTTTTAAAAACTTGGAAAGAACTACATGAGATAATGTAGAAGGTAATGAGGGGGCAGCTGGATTGCTCAGTGGATTGAGAGCCAGGCCTAGAGATGGGAGGTCCTAGGTCAAATCTGGCCTCAAACACTTCCTAGCTGTGTGACCCTGGGCAAGTCACTTGACCCCCATTGCCTAGCCCTTACTGCTCTTCTGCCTTAGAACCAATGCATAGTATTTATTCTAAGATGGCAGGTAAGGTGTTTATTAAAAAAAAAAAAAGGTAATGAGTAGAACCAAAAGAATGTTATATACAGTTACAGATTTAATATTTGAAGAATAACATGTAAACGCTCACCTCCAAAGAAAGAACTGAGAAGTGGTAAGAGGAAGGATGTAATTTAAATATACATAACTGTCAGACAATGCCTTCTATGGTGTGGGGAAGGGAGGCAGTGGCTGAAAATGCAAATTGACTTAAAAAATAAATACAGTCAAACTTTGGGACTCAGTTTCAGAAATCATTGAATTTTGTATTTGACACATTTTGACAAGAAAAAAAAAACATCCCAGTATTCAATATTTGCTTGGAGTTCAATAGGTTTGCTAGAAAATGTTGACTTTGAGATTGGAATATTGAATCTCCAGAAGCATAAGCCTGGTCCTACTAGAACAAAGGATCACATGTTAGTTCAGGAGTATATAAAGAAGAACTCAACATGGAGGAGCTGCTGAAACTTCAAAAGAAGTAACTACAGCCAGTAACTACAGCAGGGGAGTTTTCTCCAGGTGAGGAGGAGCAAAGAAGTGTGTTCCCACTTCATTAATCAAGGAAATATGTGCAAAATGGTGGAATGACAAACCTTTTTGTTGAAGAATATCACCCTGATAAAGTTTTACCAAACACAATTATAAATTTGTTAAATGATCAGACCATTTCCCACTTTAGAGGAATTCTGAAACACTAACAAAAACAAGCATCATTGGATATGTTTCTTGTTAAGCTTACATCTGGTGAATCTCAAATAGGGTTCAGTCATGATAAAAGAGGAAGAACTTCAGAAGGACAGTTGCCCTCAGATATTATGGAAAGGGACTTCTTTTAGACAATATCATCTCTACTCCCCAACATTCCCTTAGGCTATGAACTCCTCTCAAAACAATTAAAGTTAAAATTCTTATTTAATTTAATTGTTTTTTATTTGTGTGTAAGTCTTCTTAATGTTTATTTAGAAAAATACTCCATTAATGAGATAATGCCTTATAAAATCTGGGTTTTCTGGGTTAATTCAATTTACATTATTCTGTATGGTAAAAATTAATTTGGTACTTGATCTTTTTTGGTACTAGACATGCCTTCTGGAACAAATTAATGACAAGTACCAAGGTAACACTGTAAAAAAAATTATAATAAATAAATGAACCTTTCTCTCTTTCAAAATATGTCTGCTTGGTGACCAAAATACCCATGCCTATATCATATTGTACCCCTCTCTCTGACATGCCTTAACAGTAATTTCTTATTTTCTGTTTTTAAAAAGACTTTGCCAACAACTATGCTAAGACTGTAAGTCTTCATTTATCTTTAATGTTATAATATTCAAGATCATATCTCATTTTATAGTAATTTGTCTGGTCCCATCATCACCTCAAGTCAACATTCTATTTTTCCGCCAACTTAAAAAAAAAAATAAGCCAACTAAGTTGACTACAGCTTTTTCAGTTCCAGTCAATTCCTAATGCTTTTCAGTCTGGTTTTCTCAAAAGTTATCTCAGAGGTTACCTATCACCTCCATTAAACTACTGAGTCTTCACGCTATTTGATTTTTCTATAGCTTTTAATACTATTGACCATCTCCTGTTTCTTGATATTCTCTTTACCTGGTTCCTGTGACACTATTCTCTTCATTTTCCTATTACCTCTCTGACTACTCCTCAATCTCTTCTGCTGGATTATCATCTATCCCCACTTCAGTAAATACCCCCAATCTCTTCTATGAGATCTTTTAATTTCTCAAAATTCTGAATCTTTATGAATTTGTCATATCCCACCCTAATCTTTCTCCTGAGAGTAAGTCCCATATATCTAAACTGCCTATTGGACAGTTGCAATTCTCCCTGACATCTCAATTTCTTTTTTTAAAAAACATTGTTTTATTTGGTCATTTCCAAACATTATTCATTGGAAACAAAGATCATTTTCTTTTCTTCCCTCCCCCCACCCCCACCTCTCCCATAACCAATGTGCAATTTCACTGGGTATCACATGTGTTCTTGATTCAAATCCATTCCATGTTGTTGGTATCTACATTAGAGTGTTCATTTGGAGTCTCTCCTCAGTTATATCCCCTTCACCCCTGCAATAAAGCAGTTGCTTTTCCTCAGTGTTTTTACTCCCACAGTTTATCCTCTGCTTGTGGATGGTGTTTTTTAGATCCCTGCAAATTGTTCAGGGACATTGCATTGACACCAATGGAGAAGTCCACTACCTTCAATTGTGCCACAGTGTCTCAGTCTCTGTGTACAATGTTCTCCTGGTTCTGATTCTTTCACTCTGCATCACTTTCTGGAGGTTGTTCCAGTCTCTGTGGAATTCCTCCACTTTATTATTCCTTTGAGCACAATAGTATTCCATCACCAACATATACCACAATTTGTTCAGCCATTCCCCAATTGAAGGGCATTGACATCTCAATTTCAACATACCCCAAATGGAACTAAATTACCTCACCTTCTCCAAATCTCACCTTTTCTGTTGAGGATACCACTATCCTTAAGTTACAACCACAGGGTTATCACTTATTCTTGCCTTTCCTTCATCCCACTATTGAATCAATTGTTCCAAGTCTTATGAATTCTATATCTACAATATTTCTCATAATCAGTCCTCTTCTCTTCCTACATACTGAATTCTACCTAATTTAGGCTTACATCATTTTTAAGAATTACATAATATAAAAGTTAGAAAGAAACAAAGAAGCCATCTAGTTTAGTCTCTACTTGAAAAAGAACACTATTACAATGTATCCCAAATTGGTCATTCAGCCTAGTGACAGGGAAACAAATATCTTTGGAGACATACTATGCCCCTTAAAGACAGCTCTTATTGGGAGCAACTGGGTAGCTTAGTGGATTGGGAGCCAAGCCTGGATATGGGAGGTCCTGGGTTCAAATTTTGCATCAGAGGCTTCCAAGCTATGTGACCCTGGGCAAGTCACTTGACTCTCATTGTCTAGCTACATCGCAGGCATTGATTTGAAGACAGAAAGTAAGGGTTAAAAAAAAAACGATAGCCCTTATTGTCAAAAGTCTCCCCTTTCATCAAGCTTAAGTTTCTTTTCTGGCAACTTCTACTATTAGTCTTGTTCTCCCCTCTGGCACCAATTCTAATGACTACTGAAATAAATTCTCATATCCCTCTGAATTCTCTATTATCCACAGTATAAATTTCCAGTTCTTTCAACTGCTTCTCATAACCCAACATCCTTCATTATTTTGATTGCTATTCTCTGAACATATTCTCACATACCAACCAACTTTCCTAAATGGATGCATCCACATTTGAATGAAAGATTCTAGATATGGGGTAGCAATGGTAGAGTGAGACAGGAACATTACCTCTCTATTAGTGGAAGCGACGCTTCAGTGCAGCCCAAGGTGAATATTATCACATGGTTAATACTTTTCAACTTTATAGTTCATTAAAACATTGAGATCTTTTTCTAAAACTATATTACTCTTTATACCAGAATTTTTTTCAAGTTCAATGTAAACTTTGCATTTGTGCCTATTAAATTTTATTTTGTTAGGTTCAGTCCAATGTTCTAGCCTTTAAAGACTGTTCTGGATCTCAACAGTCATTCAGTGTGCTAGTCATGCCTCTATTTGTGTCATCTGCATTTATGATAAGAATACTATCTATGAGTTTATCTAAATCAGTTATAAAGGACTAAACAGCGTGAGGCCAACTATAATCACAGCATGACTCCACTGGAAACCTCCTGTGAAGAGGATACTAAACTTTCAACAAATTCACTTTGAGTCCTACCATGCAACCTGTTCTGAATTCATCTAATTGTACTACAGTGTATAATCAAATTCACATCATCATCTTTTAGTCAAGAAGTCTATGAGTTCAACTTGATTTTGTTTTTATTAATTCTTTTCATCACTTGCTACTTTATTTTTAAATAACAAGTATTTTTATTCATCTGTCACTTCCACTGCTCCCTATTATGCATATTAGACCCAGGCTACCCATCTTCTGAATTCCTCTTAATACTCAGATCTAGGATATATGTTTGACTCAACTGAGATTTGCACTCTTCTGTCATGAAATGTAGGAGAATGTCACATTGCTCCAAGGTTCCCATCATTTCCCCCAAATGACCAGATCTACCCTGTTCATGTAAAAAAGACCCCAAATAGAATTTCACTTTGCTGGTTGCTCCTGATGGAATCATGATTAAGGGAAGTCAAGAAGTTATTAACTGTTTGCCTTTTGGCAAAGAAAGCTCCAGCAGGTGTCTAGATAATTAAAGTCTCCCATCATGATGAAATTATGTTTCTGTTCCAGGCTCATGATTTGTTTTACAAATTTCTCTTAGAGGAGAAATTATTATATACTTCTTCTTGGTCTGTAGTATATACAAAAATTATTATTTCTCTCTCCATTGATCTTTACCCAAGTACTCTCCATACTGCTTCACCTCTCTGATTCCTGGATTTCCTTATTAGAGTATAAAATATAAATAGATTTTGCTACCCTACCATCTTTTCCCTAGCCTATTTCTTTTTTAGTATTATGTGATCCAGAGATGTATTATGTTATATATTATTATTATATGATAAAAGCAGATATTATCATTAGATATGTTATAGGATAGGAATATATAATGATATTATAATAACTATGTCCTACCACTAAATTTCAATAATTTCTTGATTATTTGGTGCTTCCCTTCTTGCATTTGGACCTCTATGCTTACTTGTTTGTGGCCTGAATTTTGGGCTTAGTCCTACAGATACTTTAGGTCATAGCTCTTTTACCATTAGCTCCTTATTTGGATTTTTTTTCAGGGGCTGTTTGCTGATGGATATCATAGTCAGAGTATTTAGTTGCATCTTAAAACTGTAAGGAATCACAATGATCATGTCAAATAAAGTCTTCATTTTTCAGATGAGGAAACTGAGGCCATAGAGAATAAGGGACTTTCCTAAATTCACACAATCATTAAGTAAAAAAGCTGGCATTTGAAACAAAGCCTCTGACTCCAAATCAGTACTTCCCATTTATCATGCTAACTCTTTGACCACTTTTCTTCTTTCATTGCCACTACTTTTTATGCTATCTGGCTTGGTAGAAATACATAAGCAATTACCTCCCTCCCCCATCCATTTTATAAACCTCTTTTGATTAGATTTGCAAGGCAACAGGCAATTACATCCTTCCTAGACTTTAGGAGGGAAACTTCATACCTGTCATTAGTCTCTTTTAAGCAATGGTCCAAAAAATAAAAATTCCATTTCCAGACACCATCTTTCTAGTCAGATGTTAAATTCCCAAATCAATTTTTCCTCTCTCTTCCTTGCCTTAAAAAGACAACAATGAGGAAAATCCCACCTGTGCCCCTGTGGTCCTCAGTTTCTTGTCCAAGACTTAATAATCTTTTGGCAATACTTTCTAGGTTCCTTCTGGCAATATCACTTGTGCCCATGTCAGTCACCAGAAGTTAGTGATAGTCATCCAAATTGACAAATGTTTATAAGTTCAAATTTATATTTGGAATATATACTCTGGAAAGACAACAGAACTCTCTAGTCCTGTGATCAGATCAACAAATAGCTGCCTGAGTATTGACCACTGACCACTATCACTTTTCTCTTCTTTCTTGGACCTTTTTGTTCACTGATTTTTCACTCTTTGGAGTATAAGCAGTTACTTCTTCCTCAGACCATCTGTCTGATTCTTCAATTAGAATTCAAACTCATATTTGTTATTAACTACAAGTATACAAGTATCTTTTTTCCTTCCCCTTTTGTGTGACCCTCTTCCAATTAAACTCAATACAAGTTAAATTTCCCCTCTGTTATTTCAGGTTTTTTAACTCTATTTTTTCTATTGAATTTCTCCCCTGAGACTTTGGGCTTATTTGGAAAGAATGAGAGGTAGAAGGGAATCTTTTCTTCTGTTTGTTTTCAGAAACAGGAGTATAAAGAGGAGAGATCTTCTCTTCCAAGAAGGAGAACAACCTATTCTTCCACCTAGATCTCTTCTTGTTCTGCTGTGTCTGGCCATTCCTCTGTTTTCTTCTTGGAGCTTTATCTAGGTAACACCTACTAATGAAAGTGTCCCTCATGACTTTCTCTTAAATACTCTTCTCTTCCCCTGCTATACCATTTGGCAATCTCATCATCTCCCATATATTCAATTACCATCTCTTTACAGATGAACCTCAGACTTACTTGTTCAACTAGAACCTTTCTCAGAATGTCCTGGAAACATCTTCATCTTAAACTCAACATGTCCAAAAGAAAATTCAATGTCATCCACTCCCCCTCATCCCTACCTCTTTAATTTTCTTATTTATGTGGTGGATACTGCTACCCTCCCTGGCTCCATCCCTGTCTCACAACCTCACTATCATCCTCAGCTCCTCACTTTCTTTCACCTCCCAAATAAAAACTATTGCCAAATCCTGTCATTTCCACCTTCATAATGTCTCTTTTTATATCCTCTCTTCATTCTTCTGACATCCTAGTCCAAGCCTTCAACACCTCATTCCTAGACTATTGTAATAGTCTTCTAATTTGGTCTCCATACCTCAAATTTCTCCTCACTTCAGCCTCTCTACCACCTACCTGTTAAATTAATCTTCCTAAAGCACAGGTCTTACCCTGTCAATCCCTCCCCATTCAGTCAGCTCTTGGAGTCCCTGATTACCTCTAGGCTCAAATATAAATTCTTCTCTTTTGCTTTTTATGTCCTCCATAATCTGGTCCCTTCCCACCATTCCAATATTCTTACACTCTACTGTGCCACACATACCCTTTAATCCAGGGACACTGACAGCATTACTGTTCTACTCTGAGGCACTCCATCTCCTGGACATTTTCATTGACTGTTCCTCATACTCTCATTCTTTTCCTCTCTTTCTCCTGGCTTCCCCAAAATTTCTCCAAATCTCAGCTAAAGACCTATCTTCTTCAAGAAGTCTTTCCAGTCCTACTGAATCTTAGTGCCTTCCCACTGAGTATATCCCCAATTTATTTTTTATGTATCTTGTTTATACATAATTGTTTACTTATTGTCTCCCCATTAGACTATGAACTCCTCTAGAGCAGGGACAGTTTGTTTTTTCTTTCTTCATATCTCTTGAACTTAGCCTCATGTCTAATACTTAGTAGGTGATTAATCAATGATTGTTTCCTTGATAGACTTGATCTTAGCAATAGTTTTCTGATTGGTCTCCCTACCTCCAGTTTCTCCTTTTTCCAAGTCATCCTTTAGAACTGCCATAATCATATCCCTAAAACATGTGTCAGAAGTCTACACACACACACACACACACACACACACACACACACACACAACTTTCAATAGTTCCTTATGTCCTTTAGAATAAATTGTTGTTCAGTAATTTTTGACTCTTTGTGACTCCATTTGGGTTGTTGTTGTTTTTTTGTTTGTTTGTTTTGGCAAAGATACTAGAATGACATGCCATTTTATTCTCCAGCTCATTTGACAGAAAAGGAATGGAAGTAAACGGGGTTAAGTGACTTGCCCAGGGTCATACAGCTAGTAAGTGTCTGAGGTCAGTTTTGTACTCAGGAATCCTCCTGACTCCAGGCCCAGGGTTTTCTCCACTAGGCCACCTAGCTGCTCCAGAATAAAATACAAACTTCTTAATCTATCATTCAAAATCTTCTACAAACTATTTCCTGCTCACTTTGCAATCTTTATGCCAAACTTTAGACCTCATTAACCCTTACAGATTTCTACCTTCAAGCCATACTTTACACAGGTATATTGCCCACATTTAATATTCCATCTCCTGCTTTCATACAAATCATCCCCTATTCCTCAATACACTTTGTCATCATTTCTGCCCTTTGGATTCTTGCCTTCCTTCAGGGCTCAACTCAGATGTTACCATCTCTGCAAAGGCTTTTCTCATTCTTTCCTGAGTCCCATTCCTCAGTGCTCTCTATCTCAATGGATGTGTATGCTTATCTTTGTGCAGATTAAATCTCTTCAGTAGAAGTAAGCTCTGGGAATCACTTTTTTTGTGTTTATATCTTTCATGGATATTCTGATCCACATTGCCTCTATTAATTAAAAGTTGAATTTAATTTAAAATCACACTTTAAATGTCTTCTTGTAAGGAAGCGTGACAGGTAAAGAGGCACCTCAATGACATAAAACTTCCCCAAAAAAGAAGATGTGATCACATCCAATGTAACTTACTCAACATTTCAACTCTACAAATATTTCTTAAATTCCCATTCTATTCCAGGAACGTTCTTAAGTACTAGGGCATGCTAGGTCATAACACAGGCTTCTGCAATCAAGTATTTTATACTCTAATATATAGAGAGGGAAAGACTTGCATAAGAATAATAGAAAAGTATAATAAAAAAGAGGAGTTAGTATGATACATTAAATAAAGCATTGGAGTTAGGGTGATATGAGTTCAAATTTTACCAGAGAAACTCACTCACTAGCTTTGTGACTCTGGGCAAATCACTTAACTTTTCTGGGCCTCAGTTTTCTCAATTGCAAAATGAGTAACTGGACTAAGGGTCTAAGTTCCCTTCCAGTTTTAGTCTATGTTTTTATGATCTAAGCAAAAATGCTTTGAGAAATTTGATAGAGAATTGGGGGGGGGGGAGCATTCAGATTCAAGGAAGGTTTCATGGAAGGAGGGACTCCTGCATTGACTTCTGAAGGAAAGGAAAGATTTCAATAAGTAGAAATAGGGATTAGGATAATGGAAATAGTGAACAAAAGCATGAGGCAGGAGTCAGAAGAGTTGGACTAGATAAGAACTAGTTACAGATAAATGCCCTGTGTTATTAGAATATACAGTATAAATAATATTTATAAAGTTGTAAAGGTAGATTTATTAAGTTTTGCATATTGTCAAAGGCTCTGAATGCAGATATTAGGAGTTTTTATTGTATTTAATAGGTAATAGGGAGCCACATGTATTTTAGATGATTTAATATATTGTATAACACAGTAAGGTAGATCATGCTATTTTGCAGGACTATATATCTAATATTGACACCTAGTAGTTCTTTAAGAAGACTATTTCTAATGACTTAATGGCATTAGTGCCAAATTATGACCTACTCTGAATGTATGAGCTCTTAGAATGTGTATGACTAATAATTTATATTTAATGTCTAGAGCAATCTCTATTTTGAAAAACTATCATGTGACATAAATGGTCCTGGATATTATATGTGATTTCTCACCTCCATGACTCACTTCATTGTCTGACACAGAAAGCAAGTAGGGCTCTCAACAGAGTTTGGGGAAAATAAATGGGCCATTCTCCTCTGAAGGCTCATATAGGCTCAGTCTGTCATAGTTAAACCCTAGAAAAGGCTTTTCACCAGATGACCTTACCTCTACTATGTTTCTTTGATTAAATCTTTTACTGAGGTTCTCTACAGGGCCAGCAGGGTATATGTGGAAGGCCATTGTTCCATTCCTTTCCATAGTTCTTCTAACCATTTGCACATCATTGTCATTCTCTGTCCAAATAAATTTTCTGTAGCTCCCAGCTTGTGAAAAGTAGAAGGTAGAGGGAAAATCCTGTGTCATACCTTCCTCTCCAGTCATCTCATCATGTGTCATTCTGACTCCATTCCAGTTCTAAATCTCTCAGTCAGCTATGACCCCATCAGTGGCCAGCTGTCTGCCAAAGAGGATAATCTAAATTTTCTATGTGGAGATACGTGTCCTTCTTGTATTCAGCTCCCACTCAGTGTCAAACAAAAGTCTCTGCTCTTAATCTTTCTCTTGTGCTTTTGGTCTGCTTCTTGGAGAAGCATACCCAGTGGTCAGTACTTCTGTACTTCATATATTTCAAGTCTCCACCCCTAATAATAATGTCTCAGGAAATTTTATAGTCTCTTCTCTTCTCTTCTCCAACACCAAGGTAAAAAAAAAACAACTCTTTCTATTCAATTAGACCCTCTCATGAATATGGATTTTCAATAATTTTCCTCAATTAGCTCCCCCATTATCATTTGAACCATAAATCCTTCCAGAAGCAACTGAGCAGTAATATTCATATCACCACATCATTCAGAGATTAGCCTAGGATTGTGGAGGGCAAATAAACTATCTCTAAGACCCAGGGGAGAAAACGTCATAGACAATATAATGAATTTTTAGGTACTATGGTTAGTTATCACAACACTCAAAAGAAGTGATAAAGTACCATTCCTATGCCTCATTCATCCATCAACCATCATTTAGCATGCAGTTACTCAGTACTAAGTACAGCCTAAATTCTGGGAAGACAAAGAAATATAAAACTACTCCCTGCCCTCAAGGAGCTAACATTCTATTGGGGAAGACAAGCTATAAATAAACATTGGGCTCTTAGAGCCTATGCTAGTAAGTTCTTCTAAAAGATTTCAGAGGATCAGTCCAGTTAAATTTGTCAATATTTATCTCCATGAGGTAATCAATGATTTTGACCAGGCCAACTCATGAAAATGTTAGAATTAGAGGTTCAAATCCCTGCTTTATCATTTAATAAGGCATGTGACTTTGAGTAAGTCACTTAGCCTCTCTAATCTGAGTTTCCTCACCTGTAAAATGAGAGTAAGAAACTAAAAGCCCTCTAGGATCCTTTCTATGGTTTGACCCTGTACTCTATTGAGGCACAGAAGAGCTGTGATCTGCATTAGCAGAAAGCATAAATACAAGTGAAATCAAGCACAGAACCTTGAAATGTAAGGACTGACAAAGCATTTTATATCATGTTATTTTCTTGGGAGTGGAGATTGCTAAAGACAGTATGCCCTATCCAGATCTATACTAGGGACATGACAAATAAGTAATGTATAGTCATAGTGATCTGATATGCCTCCAGTTTTGGTTCAAAATGCTCTAACTGGTGAATATTTCACATGGTCAATGAGGTTATTTAAATATCCAAATCTCATAGCATGAGAACACCCAGTGAAACTATGGTACATTTTATTTTAATACATATGTAGTTTTAAAGATCATATAGATTAATTGTCCACTTGACTAACTTTTCTTGCTTTGTGGGAGAATTAATTACCCTTGGATTGTGCATTGACAAAGGGTAATATATTCCTTGAAATGAGTATTTGGATTTTAAATCTTTATGTCTTTGGTCCCCCATTTTTCTTCTTTCATCTATGAAATAGAAGTCAATGAGAAAATTCAATTTTATGAGCCACTTTGTTTTTTTAAAAAGCAACTTTTCAGGAACACACCTAAAGCTTAAAGTAGTATTTCAGATATTTGGTAAAATATGACAGTCTTGCAATCATCTAGGTTTAAATTCTGTTTCTTATGCTGAATCTGGGATTATGGGTAATTTGTTTACTCTGAATATCACTTTGCTTGTCTATAAAATGGGAATAATAATACCTGTAGTACCTCCCTCATAGTATTGTTAGAAAAATCAAATGAGACAGCTTCTTTGAAACCCTTCATAACCTGCCCCATTACCTTTCCTGTCTTCTTACACCTTAGCACCTATGCCACCTTCTCTCTACTTTGTAATCCAATGACACTGGCCTTCTTGCTCTTCTTCAAACAATATATTCCATCTTCCAATTCTGGATATTTTCACTGACTAGCTCCCATGCCTGGAATACTGGTTTCATTCAAGTCTCACCTCCTAAAGAAAGTCTTTCCTGCTCCTCCTTAATTCTAGTGCCCTTCCTCTCTATGTACAATTTATTCTCAATATACCTTGTTTGTATGTTATCTTTTACCTTTAGATTGTAAGCTCCTTGAGATCAAAGACCATCTTTTAGCTCTCTTTGTATGCCCAGTGTTTATCCCAGTGCCTGGACCATAATATCGTATGGTCATTTTTCAATCATTTCTGATTCTTCATGATTCCACTGGGGTTTTTTGGCAAAGATACTGAGGTGATTTGCCATGACCTTTTCCAGCTCAATTTTCAGATGAAAAAACTGAGGCAAACAAAGTCAAGTGACTTGCCTAGGGTCACATAGCTAGTAAGTGCCTAAGACTGAATTTGAACTCAAGAAGATGAACCCTCCTGATTCCAGGCCTAGCACTCTATGAACTGAGCCACCAAATTGGCCCAATCCCAAAATAAATCTTTAATAAATGTTTATTTACTGACTAATGGATTTTGCAAAGTTCTTTGCAAGCCTTAATGCTATTATTATTAAGGGAAAGAAAGAGAAAGGAAAGAGAACAGAAAAATAAAAGGAGAGAGAGAAAAGAAAGGGAACTAACTCCTTAAATGAGGAAAACAATAAAACGCCTCCAAATTTGTAGTGACCCATCCCCCTATTTTCCTTTTAACGTCTCTTGATTTCTTTTGTTTCCCATCTTTCTGTCCTTAATAAAGAGCATCTGCCTTCTAAATGAGTACTTCATATACACCCCACCTTCCTCATCACTTACTGGATTGTTTCCGTGGTAATGAGAGGTTTAAGAGGTAAAATTAAAGCACTCACAAGAGTTTTCCTTTGGCCCAGTCCCCATGTTCAGTGATTGAGCTTTTTCTTTTGCATTTTTATAGCAATGCCTCTCTAGTTTGTTTGTGAGTTAGTCTCCTCTCCAAGAGAAATCTCATTGTGCCACCCACCAAGCAAGCACTTGCTAATCACCTCTAATTGCTGACAATTGAGATCAACAGACTGTTCACTGAGTACAGCAATGGGCACTTAACTCATTGGCATCAAGGTTTCCTGCATGCCCATTTCTGTTAATGGATCATTGGTCCTGGAACTCTCAACTCACAGCATCAATCACTTAAACCAGATCCAAGGTGCTGCAATGTTTGCTTTCCTCCCCACCTCAGTGGCAAGAGATGCTTAAAATCTGGCCTGAAGGATAACTTGATGCAAAGAGCAAAGGCTCCATTGCTGACACCCAGCTGTGGCAGAGTAGCCTTTAACAAGGTGAGAGAAAAGAAAAAGACAAAAGTCATGGGGGGAAGGAAGGGGGGCAAAAAGAGGCTGTGATTCTCCTTTTTCCACTCCTTGTCAGCCTATCACAACCAGAAAAGTCAAAGTAAGACTTCTAATATTGCTAAAGTAAAGCCGGCTCTTTTAATGGCTAGTTAAGAGTCTACTTTGGCACTGTAGGATGGAAAATACAGAGATAATGATTGCAGAGGACAGAGACAAGGTAGACAGCACATCACTCTGACATGGGAACTCACATATAAAGAATGAGAAAACACTGCCTTCAGACTCTAGTGGTCAGACGTAAATGTCTTTCAGGGGTGTTCATAACAGAAAGACATTGTGCAACACCCTTCAACATATGTACTTATGAGCCAGCTTTCATTTTCTCCGAGTCACAACACAATGTTTAAATATTATATCTTTAACACTGGAGATTTCCCTGTGACCCACATATAGCAAGGCTAAGTAAACAACAACAACAAAAAAAAACACAATAATGCATTCCTTCTTCTCTCCCACTCGTCCTCTGCCCCCAAAAGGACTGCTTATTCCTAAATGTTCCACTATCACAGCTTTCTTTACTGTAGTTCTCTCAATGGGGAGAGGAACTTCACTTAGGAGGTCAAAGTAGATCCAAGATGGCACCTCCTTTGTCATTTTTTAGCCATTGTCAGTTACATAGGCAGTTACTTAGGATCCAAACCCAGGTCTTACTGGCTTGGAGGCTACCTCCCTATCCACTGCTAAATATTGCCTCTGAGTAGTTATAGTTAATGGGTATGAAATGATGGAAAAGAGAAACAAGCAATTGTACCTACAGTACATAAAACCACCACCACCACCAAAAACATGCTAATTCAACTATTAGGAAAATAGAAGTAATGATACATTTTTTTAAAATTTTGGTTAACTAAAATTCCTATTTTTTGTTCTAAGTGACCTGACTGCTTCCTGATTTCTCCCTCTCAGTTGAATGAGAATCCATTGTTTTTATTTCTGTCTTTATATCTCTAGTCCCTAGAATGCTGCCTGGCACATAATAGGCACTTAATACATGCTCAATGATTGATTTTTCCCTGGGAGAGAGAACTGAAGAACTGAAATGGGAACCTAGTTAGCCAATGGGCACCTTCCATAGCCAGACAAATCCTAACAAGCTTCTGGCAGCCCTAGCTAAGCCTGTCATCATCTATTAAGTTTGTAGACAGATACTGGTTACTGTACTGAAGATCTGTTTGTGGGCAGAGCAATCAGAGAAGTTTCTAGTGTCTGAGGAGTGACAAGTGTCAAAAAAAGAAAACAATTTTTACTGTGCGGTGTCTGTGTCTTCATAGAGAATGAAGTGTGAATTACTTCCAATATGGTGACTGTTTTCCAGTCTATCAGTTTAAAATTTCTTTTCCCCTTTTTTCTCAGATGTCCACTATCATTAATCCAGACAAGTAGAGCAAAGGGAGGGCCAGAGAAGAGCAGGGGTAAGATGGGAAGGACATTTCCAAAGAGCATCATGTTGTGAAAGAGCCTTTTAACTGGATTAAGAGCATTTCAAGAGGATCTGGGTGGCAGAGTGGATAAAACACCAGACCCAAAGTCAAGGAAGACTCATCTTCCTGAGTTCAAATAGGTATCAGACATTCACTATCTGGATGACCCTGGGCAAGCCACTTAACCCTCAGCCATACAAAATTGTTGAATTGGGAAATGACAAATCACTCTATTATCTTTGCCAAGAAAACCCCAAATGGGGTCATAAAAGTTGTACCCTCCTGAAAAATGATTGAATAATAAGAGGAGTTCCAATCCTAATTCTACCACTTTGTTTCCTTGATAATTTGGGGCAAGTCACTTTACTCCCGTTAGTCTCCATTTTTTCATTATAACAACCTTGTAAATTAGATGTCATTACCCATTTATGTATAGAACATGATGTTAAAGCAACATACTAATATAAGATAATATTTGTGTCATTTTATTACTTAGTATGACTGGATCTCAGTTTCCTTAGTAAAGTTAGGGAAGGGGTTATTCATTTCCAGGTCTTACACTTCATAAAACTTTTCTGAATTGTTAACACTATGAAATGCTTGACTTGAAGAGTATTGAGCTAGACAACAGATACTTGAATGAAAACAATTTGCATTTATTTTATTATTGAGGTGATTGAGAACATGATTTTTATTAGTGTTCTCTGAAGAGAAATATGGGATCCAGTTATAAGATTCCTTCCATACTGGTAACTGGGTAAAAAAAATTACATGCCTATTAATATGAAACCCATTCAATTTTTTTCCTTTTTAAGTCTATTATAACCAATTCAGTTAATGTAATCCCAATCTGAATTATACTTCAGTATCCAATGACCGTAACATCTTCTGCTGGTCCACAGGACTAAAGTAATATGCTTTTGCAAGGAATTATGAACCATCTTACCTATATTGGACTATCTCTGACCCTGTCATGAATCTATTTTTCTTATAAGGCATCATTTATATATCTTACTATAAGCCCCATTTACATGGTATGGATATATATCATTACTAAAATAATAACAAACATTTATATAATACTTCTTTTGAACCACATACTGTACTAAGCACTTTGTAATTACCCTGGAAGACAGATACTATTATTATCCTCATTTTACATATGAAGAAACCAAAACAAGTAGAAATTAAATGACTTGGTAGGGCAGCTGGGTAGCTCAGTGGATAGAAAGCCAGAGACTGGAGGTCCTGAGCTCAAATCTGGTCTCAGACACTTCCTAGCTGTATGACCCTGGGTGAGTCACTTGCCTCCCATTATCTAGCCTTTACTATTCTTCTGCCTTGGAACCAATATAAAGTATTGATTCTAAGATGGAAAGTAAAAAAGAAAATTAATTTACTTGACCAGGGTTACCCAGCAAGGAAGCATATGAGGTTGACAGAGAGAGAGAGAAAGAGAAAGAGAGAGAGAGAGAGAGAGAGAGAGAGAGAGAGAGAGAGAGAGAGGGGGGGGGGGGCGGGGGGGGGAATATATAAGTATAGACATATGCATACATATATGAGAGAAAGAGAAATATAAAAGCAGTGTGAGGATTAGATTGTCAGGGAAGAGAGGAAACAAATTAGGAAGATATTACAATAATCAAGACAAGTTATGATGAAAGCCTTAGTAGAATAGAAGCAGGAGAAACAGAAAGAAAAGGATGATTTTGAGAGCACTGAGAAAGGAGTTTTTTTTGTTGTTGTTGTTTGCCTTGTTTTGGTTTGTTAGTATATGTTGCAAACCTGGAAGCACTATATAAATGAGGTCTCATGTTATTCATTCTGCACATGATACAAAGGTGCAACTACTTTTTCTAAATTCTTAAATCAAGTCTTTCAAACTCAAGATCATGGCTGGAGTTCTCTATTTGCCTAATATAGCCTCAGCGTCTTATGGGAGCAAACTAAGAGACAATAAGAGTGGGCAATAACCCTCTAGAAAACTTAGGTTTATTTCTTTGATAAAGGATAACTTGCACAAAGTTAGAAGCCCACAACTAGATATATTAAGGCATATCATAGCAAATAAGTTTGAGGTCAGTAACTTTTACCTTCCATCCAAACAATGCCACGTAAAGAACAAATTCTAAAGAAAAATAAGTCAAATTACATCCAAGATTAAGGAATGACATATTAAGAGAGCACTTGGCTGAACTCAATGACTAGCTAAACTGTTTCCCAAATAGCATCATTCCCTTATTTGATAGGGTTATCATGTTACCACATCAAGGATATTTTAGTGCTATTTAGGGATATAGTGACTTAGAGATAAATAGTAATATTTTACCCAAATTGTAGCAAGACATTTAAGGATACCTCAAGCCATTCTTATGAACAGGATAGACAATAATACAAGTTGGTGGATTCATAATCAAATAGCAGTCATTACTTGTTTCATGGAAACTTGGAAAATAGTTTCCAAGCACGTACCACAGATATCAGAGAGATTGACTATTTAATATTTTTATCAATGACTCATGTAAAAGGATAACTTGTAGAAACTTACAGATGACACAAAACTAAGTGTAGTAGCAAGCACATGAGCTAATAGAATCAGCATTCAAAAATATCATGGAAAGCTTGAACATAGTTTCAAATCTCATTAGATTAAATTTAATACAAATAAATTAAAATCTTACACTTTGATTCAGAAAAGGAATTTCACAAGTGCATAAGGAAAGCCAAATAGAAATTCTTCTTAAATAGATGGTTAGAAAACTCAATATGAGTCTGCTTTGTGAAATGGCATCCCAAAGAGGTACTACAATACTTGGATGCATTAAGTGAAATGTAGTATCCTAGACAAGAGAGGTTAGTTTGACCAATTTTGGTATAAATCAGATTATACCTGGTATATTGCAGTCAGTTCTGGGCAGTACATTTTAGGAAGGACTTTGAAAACTGAGTCTACTATCTATAGAATAACAGCTATTAAACGATAAAGTCCCATCATCAAGAGTTTGATCAGTAGATGATGGATTTCTTGACCTTGGCCAACCATGAATCAAAGAGAATTTTTAAATGTCTGCTTACACAGACACAGTAGTGTGTGCTGGAAAAGGGGACCCACTAGTGGTAAGAATCACATAAAGATTGTCTGTAAATACTTAGCTTAGTGCCCAAGAAATTGATATACTATTGAATGAACTGAATCGTATAAATATTAAGATTTTAATATCAGTAAAGAAAGACAAAGAAGACAGAAGGATGCTGCAGATGAATAGAAGAATGGCTTGGGTTTTCCTTGGAGGAATAAACAAAGGAGTTTACAGAGTTAATAGAATCATGTGCACAATAGTAACAAGCAAAATCATTGTATAAGATATTCATCCATCTTTCCTTGAAATTGCAAAAAAGTATACAATTAATATGAATTATGTATTTATTTAATGAAAGTACAATTATTAAGCACTTACTACAGGACAAATACCACACTAACAGACAGGGATACAAATATTTTTAAAAGATGGTTATTGCCCTATGGAGATTAAATTCTAATAGGGAATTTCTACAGATATATGAGTGGTAGCCATTGAAAGAAGTGTCTCTGGAGTCTTAGAAATGGATATTTGAACCAGAGGGGGTCAATTGGCATTCTTATACCAGAAACATTGGTATTATGGTAGTATTACTTTGATTACTTAATTGAATTTGCCCTCACTTGCCAATGACAGCTCAGTCCAGGGTTGAAGTTCCAAAGCCAAATTAATCAATTCTATGAGATAGCAGTACCTTTTTATTAGCATTTTAACCCAAAAGTACTGTTCAAATGGGGAGATAGCAAGATGTCCAAGAAACATAGGCAGGTCTGGTAGTTTGAGTGGCCTAATTGAGACTGCTCAGTTATACACCAATTGAGACAGAGAATACAGGGAAACTCAGAACAAAGTTTTGACACAAAAGCTGAATAAAGACACAGAGAAATTCTACAGAAAAAAAAATCAAAATAAAAGCAGCATTGACTATAATGCTTAAATTCAAAAGTGAGCACAGATGAGAAAGATAAAAAAATATGAAAAAATAGACTTCAAAGGACAGCTTGTTTGCCTAGTAGATAGAGTGTCAGGCCTAGAGCTGGGTGAATCAGAGTTCAAATTTGGTTTCAGATACTTCCTAGATGTGTAACCTGGGGCAAGTCACTTAACCCTGATTGCCTTGCCTTTGCCACTGCTCCATCTTAGAATTTCTACTAAGACAGAAAGTAAAGGTTTGAAAATGGAAAAAGAAAATAAAAATATAACTCAAATTTTGGGGGGGAAAAGGTCAGATATATGTAAACTACTCAGAAATTTTGCACCTATCAATCATGAAAATTCTCTTCCATAAGAAACTCAAAAGGCATTAAACTTGGTAAATACACAAAAAAAATTGAAAAAAAAATCCGGCATGAAATAAATATGTTTTAACTCAATGCGAATGGCTGGTAGTTGATGGCAGGGATATTTCTGAAGCAGTCATCTGTGTGTAGTTAGATCAGTGGGTAGTTAATACAAATATTAAAAACAAATTCAAATGATAAGAAAGAATGAAGTTGAACAATTGCAATAGCATCAATTCCAACCTTTTCAACTGAGTTGTTTAAGGGAAGGCAGAGTCAAGATAGCTGCTTAGGAGCAGCAAAAGTCAAAAGCTCTCTGACTATCCTTCCATACCAATCTTTACAAAGATCTTCAAAAAAGACAAAAAATCAAACCACAAGATGGAGCCATAAAATGACTCTTCTACTGAATACAACTTGAAAGGTAGGCAGAGAGAGTCAAGTTCCATAATATAAGGAAGAGACCAAATACCTGTATCCTACCTACTGTGCTGAGACCTGTGATCAGATGGGAACTAACTGTGGGATTCCCAGGTGGAAGCTTCAACCATGATGGAGCACCTCAGATCTACTACATGAGTTTCAAGCCTCTCACAGCTCCTGGCAGCAGGCTCCAGTGAAGATTTGACCTCAGGGTAGATTTGCATGGCAGGTCAGCTCAATTGATCTAATCTAAAACCAGCATAAGAGAAAAAGGACTGAAGATTTCCTCCAGGGTGAAGCAGCTCAAATACCCAGTTCAAGGAAACCAACAAAGGGAGTTTACAGTGTGGGGGTGGGGGTGGGAGGGAATAAGTATTAAAAAAAGGAGTCAAGGATAGAAAGTTTCAATGGGGATAAAGACCAAAGAACAGAACTAACAGAATTCAAGGAGATCCAAGGAACTCCAAGCAAAACCTCAAAAAATTCAGGAAATTGGGCTCAGGCTCTGGAAGAGCTCAAAAAAGGAATTCAAAAATTAAATATGATAGGTTGAAGAAAATGGGAAAAGGAAAACAACAGTTTAAAAAGCAAACTAGGATATCTGGAAACAGAGACTCATGAATTAAAATAAGAAAATAATGTCTTAAAAGCCAGACTTGACCAGCTGGAAAATGAGGCAAAAAAGGCAAAAGCTGAAAAGAATTACTTGAAAAGAAGAATGGACCAATTGGAAATGGAGGCTCAAAAGGTCATAGAAGAAATTTAGTCTTTAAAAATTTAGAAATTTAAAATTTTAGAAATTTGAAAATAGAATCTGGCAATTAGAAACTAATGGCTTCACAAGACATCAAGAAACAATAAAACAAAACCAAAAGAATGAAACAATAAAAGAAAATATGTATTACCTCACTCAAATAAAATGATCTGTTAAACTAGAAATTTATAATTAAAAAAAACTAATATATTGATCTTACTGTCATTTGCTGCCAAAGCCCTGCAAGTCAGTAACCACAAGGAGGAGGACAAAGCAACCCAGAAACCACTTGAGCCAGAAAATGTTTTATCTCATTGATGGAGTGAAATTAAAGCCAAGGGCAATGCCAGAACATAATACAACTCATTTGTGAATGTAATGAAGAAAGATGATAGAAGATCATAAATAATATCATTTTATCATTTTAAAAAGAACAAAAAGCCGTGAAGTAAGAACATGTTTAAAGAAAACCTGGTATTTAGCAAAATGGATCACATCACACTAAGGGCATTCAAAATGAAACTGATAGGAGAATAATAGATATTAAATGTAACAAATTGGGGGCAGCTTGATGGTTTATTGGATTAAGAGTCAGGCCTAGAGATGGGAAGTCCTGGGTTCAGATTTGACCTTAGACACGTTCTAGCTATGTGACCCTGGGCAAGTCACTCAACTCTCATTGCCTAGCCATTGCCTAACCATTACAGCCCTTTTGCCTTGGAACCAATGCATGGTATTGATTCTAAGACAGAAAATAAAGGTTTTATAAAAAAAAATAAATGGAACAAATTTATAAATAGTTCTATAATGAAATATTTTCATAATTATAATAATTGATATTTAATAGGACTTTAAAGTTTTCAAAGCACTTCACATGTGTAAACTCAATCTGAAAGCCCATTGGTATGTGCCTCTCTCCTTATTAGTGAAAATCCAAAGCCCTGTGCTTCTGTGAAGGATAGATGGAGTTAGTGAGACCAGAAGAAAGGAAAATACATTAGCCTTGATTTCTCTTCAAATTTCAAGTTGCTTTGACTGTTCCTGGCTTCCAACTTAGAAAGTAAATGCACAAGGTCAATCCCTCTTCAGCTTGATGAAAGAAAAGACTAAAAATGAGAGAAGCTTACAGTCTCCATCACATCCTCAGCTTTCTATACTAGAAACTGTGGGACTTCCCCCAGTGAGATCTAGGACTTTTTCTGTCTCTGTCTCTGTCTCTGTCTCTGTCTCTGCCTCTCTCTCTCTCTCTCTCTCTCTCTCTCTCTCTCTCTCTCTCTCTCTTTCTCTCTCTCTCTCTCTCTCTCTCTCTCTCTCTCTCTGTCTCTCTCTCTGTCTCTCTGTCTCTCTGTCTCTCTGTCTCTTTCTGTCTCTCTCTCTCTCTGTGTCTCTCTGTGTCTCTGTCTCTGTCTGTCTCTGTCTCTCTGTCTCTGTCTCTGTCTGTCTGTCTGTCTGTCTGTCTGTCTGTCTGTCTGTCTCTCTCTCTCTGTCTCCCTCTCTGTCTCTGTCTCTCTCTCTGTCTCTCTCTCTCTCTCTGTCTCTCTCTCTCTCTCTCCACTTCACTCCCAATTGGAGAGTCCTTCTCTCTGTATTACTTCCTGAGATTTCTCTTTGTTTTTGTTTTGTTATTTGATTTGGCTAAATGGGTTTCTTGCTATTCAGGGTGTGGTCACTGTGAAACAGGCATTTTTAGGGAAATAGGGCAGGACTTGGATATAGATCCTGGGTCCTCCCCCCAATAATGAAAATGATCATAATTTAGACCAAAGCTGAATGGAACATCCACTAGACTAATGATATTTAAGGCAGCAGGTAGATATAATTCTGGCACATACCCCCTCTCAGAGTAGAGCAGAGTAGCCAAAGTTTCTGACCCTTATCTCCTGGTTTCCTTTCTGGAAGGGAATGAAAGTATATCTTGGACACAGGTTTGTGAGTAGAGGCTAGAGATGTCTCTTCTGCTTCCCTTCAACCCACACAATATCCCTATGCTACATGGGGGAGACAGCTTTCAACAGAAATGGAGACTGACAATATATATGGACCCTCATGACATATGCATTATCTTCTTTGAGCCTCATAGAAGTCCTTGGAGGTAGATATCGTAGTTATTATCATTCCAGTTTTACAGATGAAGAAACTAAATCTCAAAGAGTTTTAAGTGACTTGCCCATAGTCACAATGCTAAAAAAAGTATGATTGGTGAAATTTGAAACCCAGTCCTTCTGACTCAAAGAATCCAACATTCTACCCATTATATCCCACTATCTAATCAGTGACTGTGAATCCAATACATCTGTATTCTAGAAATTCAGTTTCTAAAGTGTTATGTGACAAAGTAAAAGTGGCACTCTGGGAGATTTAGTTGAGAAGATTGACTGAATCAGATTTCAGATATACCAAGAAAATTCCATATTGAAAGTAAGGTAGTATTGGAAATATTGAAGGATGATTTCAAAAATGTTTCAGGGAAGGAAAAATATCAAAGTAATGGAGGGGAATGACATACAATATTAATACTAAAAAGGTCACAAAGAGAATATAGATGTACTGTGACTAATTTCTTTGTGAAATGTTTTATAGTGTATTTTGAGGGTATTCTTGACAAAAAAAAAAAGACATACAGACTTTCAAAAAAGATTGTGTACAACACAGCTCTGAAGTCATACAAATGACTGAAAGGTGCAAAGATTATAAAGTCCTACTATATGTGTTATTGATTATTTTCTTAAGACATTTTAATTGGTAGACCATAAGTCAGTCACAAAGTCTTGGGGGCAGCAGGGTAGCTTGGCGAATTGAGATCCAGACCTAGAGAGAGAAGGTCCTGGGTTCAAATCTGACCTCGGATACTTTCTTTAACTGTGTGATCCTGGGTGAATCATTTTATGCCCATTGCTTAGTCCTTACTATTCTTCTACCTTGGAACCAATACATAGTATTCATTCTAAGATGGAAGGTAAGGGTTGTTTTTTTTTTTCATTTAATTCTTTGTTTTAAAAGAAATCTCTCTTGCCTATATGAAGATTCCTTGAAATTCCTTGAAAATTCCTTGAAAAATAGAATAGTACATATAATCCTTTGCACAATGATCCTCTGATTATTAACAGAGAAGAGACAAACAATAACCAAATATAATCAGTCCTTTCATAGAGTATGCATTACATATGGTCTAAATGGAAGGGTGTTTCCAAATAAATAGTGAGATCTATAGTAAAAATATTAGGTTCTGGATGATATTTTATTGACCTAGTCAAGCCTCTGAATACTATAAGATCTTTTCAATGAATTATATGTCATCCATAATTCAGGGAAGAATAGTTCTTCCCAGAAAAGCACTTCATTTCTGGACTCCACAGAGAAGTTAAATTCCCCCTGTCTGTGGTCTGACCCTAAAGAAAGGCAACCAGATTTCTCTCCGATTGGTAATGCCTCTACTCTTTAAAATAAAGCTTAGATATGATTCAGATGTTAATAAGATCACATGTAGAAAGGTACTCATTTACAAAGTAGATATCAGCTAAGGAATATCTCTTTATCTGATGTACACAGAAAAATTCATAAATCCATATTAATAGTTAAAATCAATCAATTATATGTACCCCCATGGTGGTCAGGACAGCTTTCTGGAACTGCTGCAATGTTTCACATTGACCTCAGTTCTGACAACTCACAAGGCACTCATAAGTCTACATCTTTTGACCAACGAGTCATGAGTCTTTAGTTGTTATGAGGCAGCTTTGTGGCAAAGTGGCTAGGATTCTAGGCAAAACATTTAACCTCTTTTTGTCTCAATTTCCTTATTTGTAAAATAGGGGTAATAATAGCACCTACCTCCCAGGAGTATTGTGAGAATCAAATGTAATATTTATAAAATGCTTTGCAAATCTTCATAAAAATTAGTTATTAATATTATTGTCATCATCCTCATCATTGTTATTATTTCACATTCAGGATGATTCTGATTCTCCAGTGCTCATCTTTTCCTTTGAATAATGGCATAGCAACTGGAAGCATCTATCATTCTACAATGAACAAAGACTCAAATTCAAGAACTCCTTAACTCATGAGGTTTATTCCAAGGCTAAAAATATTTATTTTTCAAGATTACTTTTGACTTTCCTGAGCTAAGGTAAAGAACCAAAACCAGAGAGGCAGCCAGTGATTTGTCTAAAGCCCAGAAAAATCATATGTTCTTTTTATCATGTTTTCAAGTTTTAGCCACTAATGCTGCTGAAGAGAAAGAAGAAAAATTTCCCTTTCCTTCTCTCATTAATAAAAGATTAAGAGAGAGAGGTAGAATCTCAGAGTAATGGATCAAAGCAGAGGGAGTAGAGCCTGTCTATACTTCTTATCACCCATTGGAGAGGAGATAACTCCCGAGACTATGACCAATCATCTTTGACACTTGTTTGGTTCCTGAAGACACAGTAATCAAGAAGAAGCAGGTGTGACATCTTAGCAAAGCCAAGCCCAAGTCCCTCAATAAGAAGCAAGTATTTATATCTATGCCACCAGACCCCCCTTTCCATGTGATTATTCTAACAGATAAGTCCAATAATAGATACAAGAAAAGCTAACTGTATGAAAAATTACCTATTGTCCAGATAATGGCAAGCTGTGAGATGTCCAGGCCATGGAATTAGAGTATATTTTGGATATGCAATACAGATAGAAAGTAAGATGAGCTTAGAATCAACTATTCTGGAAGGCAATTTGGAATTATGTTCAAAGAGCATAAAATAATGCAAACCCTTTGATCCAATAACACCACTACTAGGTCTGTATCCTGGAGAGATCACAAGAAGGGGAAAGAATGCACTTGTACCAAAATATTTATATCTGTTCTGGTTAAGGTGGCTAAGAATTGGAAATTAAAGGAATGCTCATTAGTTGAGGAATGGCTGAATAAATTGTGGAAAGTTGGTGATGGGACACTATTGTACTACAAGGAATAATGAACAGGAGGATTTCAGAAAGAACTGGAAAGACCTTCATTGACTGATGCAGAGTGAAACATGAAGAACCAGGAAAACAATGTGCATAGGAACAGTGCTTTTGTATGATGATCAACTGTGATAGACTTAGCTATTGTCAACAACGCAATGATCTTGGACAATTCTGAGGGACTTATGGCACAGAATGCTCTCCACCTGCAGAAGAAGAACTAATGGAGTCAAAATGTAGATAAAATCATATGATTTTTCAATTATTTATTTGAGCTTATGTTTTGGGGTTTGGGTTTTATAAGATTATATATTTACAAAGATGAACAATATAGAGATATGTTTTGCATGACAATACACATATCACCCAGATCAAATCATCTGCCAGCACCAGAAGGGGGAAGAAAAGGGAGGAAGGGAGATAAGTTTGAACATATAACTTAGGAAAACTTCTGTAGACATTTATTATTACATGTAATTTATAAAAATAAAATAAAATAAAAACATTTAAAGGATGAGCTTAGACTTAAGGAGGAGGAAGAAGAGAGAAATATTAATTAAATTTTCAATATAGTATAATATTTTGTAACTATCCAAAATTGTTCACATCTTTGCAATACAAGGACTGGTAATGCTGTATGGTGGCCCACTTTAGAACATCTCAATCTCCTAAAAATTAAAGTCACAGGTCTTGTGAAGGATGATGGAGAGACATATGTTGAATGTAAACTGAAGTATATTTCCTATAATGAGCTATTCTCATTATGTGAATGTGGAAGAAAAGATAACACTGAGAAAACTGAGTAGAAAAGAAAGTTGGCCAGTCATCTGGCACAAAGAGTAAAATAGGCAGTCCCCATATTCCATTGACATTTTTAAAAGTAACACTACCTAGAGGAAGATTATAAGCACCTTAGGTGAATACTCTGTGGGGAATCTTGGGAAGAACATGAATAAGTACAACACAGGATGAGATACAGGTGGGCAAAATGCAGTCTGCACTGATAAAGGAGTTTGGTAAGAAGAGAGAGCCACTGAAGTATCATACTACTTATATAAGCTAGAAAATGCTCAAGAGAGGGTGACAAGGATGGGGCAAGGCCTGAAGATCATGAGCTCTGAGATCATTTGAAAGAGTCCTGAATTTGGAACCAGAGGAACTGCCTCTGCTCGTGTCCTGTGACCTTGTGCAACTCATTTAATCTCTTTAAGACTCAGTTTCCTCTATAAAATAAAAAGAAAAAAATTTACCTCTACAAAAAAAATTATATAAAGGAAAGTGGTATATATAGCTAAAAATAGCTTCTTTCCTACCTAAATCTATGATCCTATATACCCAGGGATGTTTAGTTGGGAGAAAAGAAGGTTTTGGGGAGACAAGTTCACTCTCCACTAACAGGGGTAAGTAAGCAGAGGAATTAAGGAAGTAAAGGGTAAGGATATAAGAAAAATTTCAAAATTGCCTTTTGTTCTGAAATTACTTACTATATATTATTTCTGAAAGACCTTCTCAGTTCAGTGCATAAATAATAATACCCGTTTAAAAATGCATGACTATTCATTAAACCATTGACCACTTCCAGTCTATTGGTTACATAAGTATTTTTTTAAATTACTTTAATACATATTTACCCAATAGACTGGAAAAGTTCCTTTGGTACATGATATGCATTTTTAAAAGCTGCCTACATAAGGAGTTACTGATCTAAGCCACTGTCTTCTGCCAACTACATAATATGCATTTTAAAGAACAGTCTAATTATGTGCTTACCCAAGAGAACAAAGTTAATACTGAGGGTCAATAATTATTACATTCTATTGCTTTTTTTCCTTAAAGAAAAAAAGGATTGTATCTGCCTGCTTGCCTACTTTCTCCTCACAACTACCCCTACAAAAACCATCTCTACTTGTAATTAAATAAAATGATCAATTCTCACAGACTCAAAAGAACACTGGATTTCACCCTTTGGTTTACATGGCTTTCAACCTCCAATTCCTTTCCCTATAACACCTCAACTTTTAGTTCTAAATTTCCCTTATCTTTCTTGTTCAGTCTGTTCAATTTAGTAAATATAAAATAAACACCAAATTCTTTTCTCCCACTTGAAGACCTGCTGATGTAGGTTCTGCTTGAGGGTAGAGGTGGAAGATGGGAGGAAGATACTGGGGAAGAAAGACCACTGCTCAATATGTGCCTGATTAAGGTTGCAAAATGTCTATCATCCTTTTTTGACTGAGATTGTGCTAGGTATTTCTCTGTGGAAAATTTAGCCCTGATTCTTTATTTCATTGCTCATGCTCCCTAGTCTCTTATATATAAAGATTCTAGTTTCAAATCCAAAGTCATTTTAAAGGAACAAAAAAAGTATAGAAATAGGAACTTTGGACTAATGGATATAAAGCAGAGGCTGGAGTCAGAAATACCTAGAATCAGTTCCCACCTCTGGTACTTCCTAGTTGTATGACCTTGTTCAAGATTTCACCTTAGGCCATTCTGGAGAATTGATGGACTATATCATAGACTAATTTTTCTCTGCATGGTGAATGTTATGGCTATTTGGGGAACTACATACAGAAAGAATTCACAGATTTTGAGGAGTGGTCAGTACTGATGATGTTGGTGCCATTATTGTTTATTGTTTCTTAATGTTATTGCTCTATTAACAATAAAATGCTTTATAAAATTTATGATTTTATCAGTGAGAGGACCTCCTGGTCTAGAAATTTGTTACACTAAGCAATTCCTGTATTATGTAGCTTTTAAAAAGTTATTTGGGGAAGGGGGGAGGTCATTGGCCAAAATGCAATGGCAGTTTGAAATTTGTTGAGGCATGGTCTTATCCCAGGAATTTCTCTGCTCCCTGAGGTCCACCAAGGAGCCCCAGGCAGCAACCACTGCAGCTCCCCATCTCAAGAAATGTGCCATCTACAAATTGGACTCAGACAAATATGGAGATAAACCCTGAATGCACACAAATGATCCTGATCTGAATAAACATGATGAGTATTTAGGACCCAGAGTCTTCATGCAGACCTATCACCAGATGACTGACTCTATGGATGGCTTTATAGAGGAGTGGCTGGTCCAGTTATAGAACCCATTCTCGTTGTACTGACATCAAACCATCATGGACTATACCAGAACCAGCCCTAAAATACTGAATCCAGGAAAAGCAATAACAGAAATCAAGATGATGGCAACCTAGAAGAAGGAAAAAAAGAAACATCTTAGCTGTTTCCAGACTAATCATGAATTGTAACCTCTGCAGAACTGAACATAATTTATTTTATTTGACTTCAGGTTCCTGTTTTTCCATGAATATTTCATTTTCAAAGACAACTACAAGAGGAAAATAAGGCATACATTACTCTATAAATTAGCAACAGAGACAGACAGAGACAGATGGAGACAGAGAGGGAAAAAAGGAGGGAGGGAAAGAGAGAAAGTTCTTGGGAGTCATTGAAAGTTAAATCACTTACCCATGTGTCAGAGACAGAATTTGAAGTCAGATCTTCCTGACTCTCAAGTGATTCCTCTCAACCTTTTGGTATTTGCTTATTATCCTTAAATGAAACTATACAGTTTTACTGTAAACTTTATAACTGCTTTATTTACTTATATTGAATTTCTTTAACTACTGGGGATAACCAAAATAACACCTCTTTAAAGATATTATCTTCCTTAATTTCTAACAGAGTAGTACTTTCTATTGAGCTCAAATAAAATTGACCAGAAATGGACTAATGTTTTTAAAAAGCAAGGGGTCACTCCATCTCTCAAACAGTAAATCATAGAGTTATTACAGGGCTTCCACAAATATATTCCTTAAGTGTTACCCCATATCATTTCTGATAAAAATGTTTATGGAGGGTGGATTTATCACAGGTTGAAAGAGGATGGTTATTTTTTAATTCCTTTTTGAATTAAGACACTTGTTTCCTTAAATTGTATGTCATATTATCTTCAAGGATTCTTCAGAAGAAAATTCCATATTCTCACTTCTTGAGTTACCTGCTTTGAATTTTGAAGGTGCCTTGTGTAGTCTATGTGACTATATTAATTTGAAATTCAGTCATAAAATGTAGAATACAACATTCTTAAGTCCTTGAATGAACTCATCCCCAGGATTTTCTCATTTATTCTTTTCTCTTTTATTTTCCCTTCATAAATCATAACTTCATATCCGAAGCATTTACTAGAGACAGTGAAATTCAATTGGATTTTAAAAAATTGTTTCATAAAGAATGGTGATTGTGTAGGAGTTAAATATAATATATTAATCAATAAGTGCCTACCAAATGCCAGACCTTATGCTAAATGCCGATAACCTATTTTTAAATAGTCTGACTTCAGAGAACTTACATATTATTAGGGGCAAAGATGTATAGGGAAGGCAGCAGTCCACATGGAAGTAAAACACTCTCTTGGTCACTTCCTCTGTAGGAAAAGACCAGGAAATCAAGACTCCTATTGACTTGTAGCAGAAATATCCTAGGTTTTCTCTCCTTGATCATCTGGACAGTTTTTTCCTGACCCTAGGACTGATGGGAGGACTGACAGGTTCATAAGCTGGTTCCTACAATCTTTAGAATTGTGGAGAGGAGAAAAGAAGAAAATGAAAGCTTGGAGAAGAACAGTGAACATGGTAAGGTAATGCAGAGCGACTACAGACATGAAGATGCCAAAGCTGGACTCCAGATTCAATGTTTCATGTGCAAATCAGGCACAAGTAGTGACAGAGTAAATCCTGTGTTGTTGAAGTCTGTTGAAGCTATAGATGAAAAGTAGTGATTCGTCACTTTCCTCTTGCCTTTTCCCTCACTTTCCTGAGAGGGCAAGGGCTAGCTTTCTGAATATGTGCCCCAGGGGGTTGGGAGACTTACCCTTGATTCTCTAAAGACGACAGATATAGGGGTAGCAGGCAGCTCAGTGGATTGAGAGCCAGGCCTAGCGATGGGAGGTCCTGGCTTCAAATCTGGCCTCAGACACTTCCCAGTTGTGTGACCCTGGGCAAGTCACTTAACCCCCATTGCCTAGCCCTTACCATTCTTCCACCTTGGAACCAATACACAGTATTGGTTCCAAGGTGGAAGGTAAGGTTGGTTTTATTTTTAATTTTAAAAAATAAAGAGGAGAAATGTGATAAAGTTATTCACCATCATATTGCCTAATAGTTTTATTGTTGTAATACAGCATTAAAAAGGGCAACTGAGAACTAGGAAACCAGAAAGAATTAAAACCATAGTGTTTTTCAGATTATATTTTCTACTTGAACTGTAACTAAGAGAAGAGAATATTGATTTATTGTTATATCTTCCCAGGGCATAAAGATAGTTTTTATTAGGGTTTCTCTAGGCAAATGGTTCAGCAGCAATAAATGGGGGGGGTTACTGGATGACTTGAACCTGAACTGGGAATCTACATTTTTGTGGTCCCCAGAGGAGAAGAGCTGAGGGTCTAGTCAGAGAGAAAGTTGTACCTGAGAGGAAGAATAGCCTGCCTCTTAGCAAAGAGGGGTGGAAGTGATGGAGAAAAATATCTACCCCACTGCTGGTTCACCAGGTAGGAGTACAGCAAAGCACTGCCTAAATATATAGAGTATTTACACAAAATAAATACAAGGTGATAGGGACTAGCAACCATAACCAAAATAAAGCCACGTAAGCCAGTACAATAAATAAAATACAGTTATTATTTTAAGGAATACTTGAATAGAAAAAAATATATCTCCCATTCCAAATTCTAAAACAGGTGACATTCTAACTCTTTCACTATCATTCAAAGCAACAAAAATTTATTGAACCCCTATTGTGTGCCAGATGGTGTGCCAAGAACAGGGAATACAAAGACAAAGGAAACAGTCATCAAAAAAATACACAGTTCAGTGAAGGCTCTGCTTTTTTCTTTCTGCACAAAAGAGAACACATTGACAAAAATAGCAAGTATAATTGCAAAACGCTTTGTAAATATTAAGTTATTGATGTTGTTATGTTATATAGAGCACTTGGTAGAGCAAAGTGCTACATGAAGGGTACAAAATGATAGTCATCAACATTCTTCTGAACTAAAGGGATCTGGAAAATGCTCTCTTTTGCCTCCCTTTATTGGTTTGTCTTCAATATTACATTCTCTATGAATAGTGAAACTCATCTGATGTGGTTTCTTTTATCATTCTGTGATACCTTAAAGCTTTAGTGCAAAATGTGACAACATGATAGAAAAAAAAAGCTTGGTGAGAAATTCAGGAGGTTTAATATTTAACTTATTAGAGTTTTTATTATTAACTTCAGAATATACATCAATTCTCCCAGGTTCCTCTCATACCACTTGTCTTAAATAACGTCCACTATCACCCATGAAAGGGAAATTTCTCGTCCAGAAATATTGCTTCTGAGATGACAGCATTTTCTTACTTTCTTTTTTCTAGCATCTTGTCATCTAGCATTATCTCCTCCTTCATCATGTTCATTACAGCAATGCCAACTATGTCCCCAAAGTTCAGTAAGTTGGAACAATCACCCTGAATTTTGGGTTCTGTGGAGAACCCATTGCTGTGGGATCCCTGATACTTAGCATTGACTTTCCTATTGGAAACATCCAGTAGGGGAAAAAAAGATATTTATCTACCAAGCTGAACTTAAAAAGCAAAATGTATTTAAATTCATTCTCCATGTTATTTTTAAAATTTCAATGTTTTTAAAGTATAGAATTGCACAAAAATGTACAAGACACTATAAAATTATTTATATATAGGTATCTATTTACATGGGTATTTAAGGCATGAAATTCCACATATATGTGCCCCAATAGCCATGTATATATGTACACATGTGTATTTGCTTATGTATATATATACACACATATACATCTAGATATATCCAATAACTCCATTATTCCCACCATATTCAAGGTAAAATCTAGTAGAGCTGTACATTCCTCCTACACAGACTCTTTAGGTTACACTTTTATGACTCTACTTTCAATATTACCATAATATTAATTGTAACAGAACTTAATAATATAAAAATGCTAACAAGGATGTATACAGTAGAACTCACTACAGATCAATATTTTCCTGGAGGGGTTCTTGGTCCTTGCACCTAATAACATTAGAATCTTAGAGTTAAAAGGTACCTAAGAGATCATTTAGAACAACAAATAACTGAAAAACAATATTCTCCATAAAATAACGGGTGTGTGGTCCTCCAGCATCCATTTGAAGTTCTCCCTGAGTGGCCCTGAGTATGAGACTTTGAATATTAAAGTGCATACTAAATAATAAGCATAAATATAGAGTATTTATTAAGCTCTTTTAAGTTTTCCTAGTTTTCACTACTAATATCCTAACTTTTTATATCATCATTATAGTTTCTTATTTAATAGTCTATAATAGCAAAGACCATAAGGAAGTTAACTATCAAACATTCAACACTGCATTTCCAGTATCTGAGTCTATTCAAGCATGATCCATTATTTATGGATCAGCCTTCCCCTACTCATAGCTCTAGATCCATCTGGTTTCAGGCAATCAAACAAAATGACCGTAGTTAAATAATAGTTTAATTAAATTTGATACATTTCTAGGAAAAAGGGGGGGAGATAGATGCATTATGATAAAAGACAACATTCCTTTAATGCCCTAATTCTAACTTCATTACCCTTGTCAGGAAACTGTTCAAAATAGTCTGCATTTGCACTCTTGAGTTTCCAAAACAGTAAGTAGGAAAAAAGCCAGAATGCAACAAAGAGAAACCCTAAGATGAACCCAATTAGAAACACTACAGTTAAGTTCCAGAATTTTAATATTAACATTAAACAACAGGGTTTTTAAGTGACAAAGGAGAGGTATTTCACATATCTAGTAAAAAAAAAACCAGTCAAGAGAAATTTTAAAGGATTTAAATATATTCCATAAAGCAATGCAATTCATTTTGCACTGCCAAAGCCTGAGTTCCCCCCAAACTGGAGGAGGGAGGGAAAAGGATTTTAGATAGAGACAGGTATCCCCTTTTCCCCACTTTCCTTACCCATTCTTTCTCTGCTAGTTATTTCTTTGTATTATCCTGATTGAGTTGGCATTAAAATAGTTATCTTTTCCCCAAGTTGTGAATCAGGTGTGAGTGAATAGATCAAGGGAAGACCCTTTGGTCTCGAGTAGTGGAAGGGGGACAAGAGGGACAAGAGCAAATCTGGGAGAGCAGCCATAGCTAAGGAGGGAAGACAGAAGGGGGAAAATCTTCAAAACCCCTCTCCTCTCTCTGAGCCAACCCTGAACATCAACTGTCTCCCTTGAACCCCACTTTGAGAAGGGAGGTCTCCACTCTTTTCATATATATATATATATATATATATATATATGAACATATATATATATAACATATATATATATAGATATAGTTATATAGATATATAACATATATATAGAACATATATATATAACAGTATATATATATATATATATATTGAAAGATTTAACCTTTTTTCAATACAGTAAAATTAGGAGATTAGATTAGTTGAACCTTGAGGGTCCCTTATAACTCTTCATTTATGATCCTGTGTAATACTCATATATGAGATGTGCATTCTTCATTAGAAGTCTCACCTTTTCTAAGAATTTCTAAGAATCCTTAAAAGAAAAGAGAAGAAAAAATAAATATTTTAAAGGCTCAATGAAGTGGAAAGGAAATAATTTTGTAAGCCCAGGGACCTCAAAACAAGAGACTTTGGGATTCATACATTAAAACTTCTTCATTTTTAAAAAAATGTTAAAATTTGTATACAGAGGGCAGCGTGGCAGGATGTACAGTTAATAGGGAACAAAATCTAGACCTACAATCTCTGATTCCATTTCCCCTTTCAAAGCACTATGCTACATCTTTTGTAAATTAATATTTCTGGAATTAATGAATGAATAGTTCTTTGTGGATGGAGTTCTTTTAAAAGACAAAGAGTAGAAAGAGAGATCCAGAGATATCTCTATCTAATTTGAGCAAAGTAGATGAATGGCTTATTTGAGAGCCATTGTGGAAACATTGAGAGAGCTATTTATTAGCAACTTTCAAAGGGGAATTCAATCTAACCTAAAAATCATTTATTAATCCACCTAATCTTATAGTCATTTATTAAGCACCTGGCATGTGCCAGTCACCAGTGATATAAGAACAAAATGAAAAAAGTCCTACCGTCACATCAAAATCTCCCGTTAGATGGGAAGAATGAGAAGAGGGAATAATAAAATTTGTCTTTCTTAGAATTATATGTCTTAAAAGATTACTCAAAACAAGAGATAGAGAGGAAATGAAGAATATCTAGATGCATAATCCTTCTTGGGTTAAACAAAAGAGAAAAATATGAGTATGTGTGCTTTAATGTCTAATAAGCATTTAGAAGAGGAAAAAAGAACATATATCAGCAAAGTTCCTGAAAAGGAATCTTCTCTAATAGATTGTATCCCACTATCATCCTTTTCTCTCTCCCCTCTTCTGTCTCTCTCTCTCCCTGTTTCTCTCTGTCTCTGTCTTTCTGTCTCTGTCTCTGTCTCTCTCTGCCTCTGTCTCTCTGTCTCTCTCCCTCTCTCTCCCTGCCCCTCTTTCCTTCTTTGCCCCCAACTCCTCCCTTCCCTGTTGCCTATAAAGAAACATACTTATCTCCCCCAGTGTTTAAGAAAGTCCACATTAGATCCTACCACTCTTACTAGCTATGATTCTATATCTCTGCTACTATCCTTGAAAAAGTTGTCGACAGTGAAATCCTCTAGTTTTTCTCTTCTCTTTCCCATCTGAACTATCTTTAGACTGGCACCTGACCTCATTGTTCATCTGAAACTGCTCTCTCCAAAGTTAGCAATTGTCTTAATTGCCAAATGAAAAATCCTTTTCTCTATCTTCTGCAAAACTCTTTTCTCTATCTTCATCTTTCTTGATGTTTCTGTAACATGACTATTGCCCAACTTTTCCTCCTATATACTCTTTCTTCTCTGGAATTCCATGACGCTGCCCTCACTTGGTTCTCCTTTCTGTCTGACCACACTTTCTGTGTCTCTTCTGCCAGCCTTTCCCCAATGCTATATCCCCAAACTGTATGTATACTCCCAAAATTCTATTTTGAAAAGCCAGTTGTTCTCTTTTCTTTATACTCTGCTCCTCCTAGTTATTATCTCTGTTCACAAGATTCCCATTTCTATACATTTCTTTTTCTTGAACTCTAGTCCTACTTCACCAACAGTCCATTGAACATTTACTTAGCTATGCATACATAACGTGGAGGAATCTTAAATACAACAAATCCTAAATAACTAATCTTTCCCTGAAAACTCACCTACTGAATTTTTCTTTTACTATCAAAGTTATCACTATTCTCCCAGTCACCCAAGTTTGCAAACTCACAATCATCTTTAAATCCTTACTCTCACTCTATCTACATATCAAATCCGATATCAAATTTTACTGTTTCTATCTATATATCATCTCTCATCTATGCTTCTTTCTCTCCACTTATTCATAGCTACCACCTTAGTTCAAGCCATCATCTTCTATTATCTAGACTACTACAATAGTCTTCTAAAAGCTCCTTGCCCTCAAGACTCTCCCCACATCAAGCCATTCTCCACATAGCTGCCAAAATGATTTTCTTTAAACATAGATATTACCATGTTACTGTTCTCATTAATCTCTAGTGGCTCCCTATTACCTCTGGGAGGAAATAAATTCCTCTGCCTAGAATTTAAAGTTCTTCACAGCTTGCCCCTGACCCATTCCACCTTTCTAGTCTTCTTGAATAATATTCCTTGTCACACATTCTATGTTGCAATTATATTGTAAAATAAAGGAAATCACAAGGGTGATACAATATGCCATTTGTGGGTGCCATAAAAAAGCATGAGGAAAAACTTTCTATCTCTTAATGTTTATAGACATGAAACAAAAAAGAATCCTACTAATGAAGCATGCAAGAAAAACTTAGGAAATCAGCAAATTAACAATCCCAAGAGGAGAAAATTTGAAAAGCAAATGACAAATAAAAGCAAAGATAAAATTATTGTACTGAAAAACAAGGGAAAGATGGCAAGGAAATAGCATTTATATACTCTCTACAATGCCAAGCATTGTGCTAACTTCTTTTTCACAAATATTATATAATCTGATCCTCACAACAACCCTGGGATGTAGGTGCTATTATCAATCCCATTTTATACTGGGGTAACTGAAATAAACAGAGGTCTGAGCTAGTAAATAACTGAGATTATATTTGAATTCAGTCTTCCCGATTTCATACCCAGCACTTATCTGCTGCTAAAACCAAGAAATGTGCCTTAAAAATTATTAATGAAATGTTGAGCTGCATTTGTAAGAGGAGTCTCCATACCAGCACTTCTCTAAGCCAATGAAATCATACGTCCTGGCCAAAGTGAAAAAAATTAACCATTGCCTAATTTTTTCTAATAAAAGAGGAAAACCAAGTTTTTTAAACATATATATATATATATGTATAGTTCTATATACAATATAGACTGAAAAAATGAAGAAAGAAATTTCTTTAAAATGTTTTTGTGGGATAACTGGAGTACAGATACATGATAAGAAAATTCAGAGAAAGAAACTTATAGAAAAAGTACATTTTTAAAGAAAATGTTAGATAAAATAGCTGAAAATCTGTGTCTCCTGAGCAGGAAGTTTTCACAGGGAGAAATCTAAGCTATTGACAATCATATCAAATGCTCCAAATGACTCATAATTAGATGCAAATTAAAGTAAATTTGAGGTTCTACTTCATACCTATTAGATTTGCAAAAATGACAAGAAAAATGACAAATGTTGGAAAGGATTTGGGAAAACAGCCACACTAATATATTCTGGTGGAGTTGTGGATGAACCCAGCCATTCGGTAAAACAATTTTCCCCCCAAAGTTACTAAATAATATATACTCTTTTTGACCCATGTGTGACATTACTAGACCTATGCCACAATTAAATCAAAGAAAAAGAAAGAGGAGATCCAAAAATGTTTATAATAGCTCTTTTTGTGGTAGCTAAAATGGAAAGTTAAGGGAATATTCTCCTATTCAGAAATTGCTTAACGAATTGTGCCATTTGAATGTAATGAAATAATATTGGGACATAAGAAATGACAGTAAATTAAAATCAAGGCCTGGGACAAAATCTATTATGTTTCATGTGAAATTGAAAAATTCAAAGATAGCAATTCTATTCTCAGCTAAGGCAACAGTTAAAACTGACAATAGAGAGAGATACACAGGGAAACTATATTATGCTTAAAGGTGCCATAAACAAGGATTATAATACTAATTTATATGTGCATAAAATGGCACAAGATCCTGATTCTTAAAAGAAGTTAATTAATTTAAAAAATATAGTAAAATTATGCCAGTTAGGGCCTTCAATGTGCTTCTATCAAACCTAGTCAAATTTAATTTGAAAAAATGAACAAGAAAAAAAGTTAAGGAACAGAACAGAATTTTGAAAAAATTAGACATGGCAAATCTCCAATGGTTACTGAATAGAAATAAAAAAGAATCCTTAATTTTTTAGCCTTCTGTTGTACTTTCACAAAATATCACTATGCATTAGGGCATTGTTTCCTCTGTTGGATTAGTTTGGTGCTCCTTAAAGTTTTGGAGCATGGCTGAAGCAGTACTTAGGGGGAAATTTACATATTATACATTTTTATCAACAAATAAGAGAAAGAATATTTCAATGAAATTGGTGTACAACTAAAATAACTGAAAAATGGATATCAAACTAAAATCACTGAAAACTAAAGAAGAGCTAAATAAAACTGAAAGAAGAAAATCAATAAAGTTGGAAACTATATGAAAACACACAAAAATAGATAAGCCAGTAATTAGTCAGTTGGTCAATAAACATTTATTAAACACCTTCTATTTGCCAGACATTGTGCTAAGCAATGGAGATACAAAAAGAGACAAATGACAGCCTCTGGTCAAGAAGTTCACAATCTAATGGGGGAAACACAAGCAAATAACAAGCTATAAGAAAGATAAGTAGGAAATCAACAGACAAAAGGCACTAAAATCAAGAGGAATTAGAAAAGATGTCCTATATAAGATGGAATTTTAGTTGGAACTTGAAGGCAGCCAGAAAAGCCAGAAGATTAAGATGAGGAAGGAAGGCATTCTAGGAACAAAGGGCAGTCAAGAGACAAAAAGTGCCTTGTATGTGGAACAGCAAGGAGGTCAAAACACTGGACCAAAGGATACACAGTGGGGAGTAAATTGTAAAAAGATAGGAAAGGGGTGAGATTGGGGTGTTAGGTTATAAAGAGTTTTAAATACCAAAGGATGTTCTATGTGATCCTGGAAGTGATATGGAGCTACTAGAGTTTACTGAGTAATAAAACATCTTGATCATATGTTGTTTATTTAAAAAAAAAAAGTTGTCTATTATAGAGATCTGAAGTTTCATATGAAATATACTTTTTCTGTTTCATTGTGTATGTGGAAATGTTTTTTTATATTTGCAAACCCCAAATTAAATATATATGTGTATATATAATTTGTAAGAACAAAAAATCAAAAAGCCCCAGTACAATAATGAAAAAGGAATCAAGGTGGTTAAGCATTACAAAAATCTCAAATTATAGGACTGAGATTATCAGCATTATTTCATACACATTAAAACTTTAAAAAGATCAGTGAAATGAGCCAAATGAACAAAACTCAAGCCAGTTAAGTGCAGCAGTACCCAACAATAAAAACTACTACAAAAGGGATTCTTGATTCAACAAACATTTGTAAGAAAAGTTACAAGTATTTTCACTGAAGATAGATTTAGACAATATACACCATATAGTAAAATAAATGTTATAGGGAAAGGATAGTGACTAGACTTGGAATTTCATTAGAGTAGTGACTCCCCGGGGAGGAAATTCTCTTAGAGAGTCACCTAAAACACTGAAAGACATAAAGTGACTTTTCATAGCCAGAGAAAAAACTTGCATTCAGGTCTTCCTGGACATAAGGCCATCTCTCTAATTGCCCACTTATGCTACCATCTTTATATAAATTCTAAAAAGATTTTAAAATCAGATGATAAAAAAGTTCATATCTTTCATTATTTTAGTTAATAGAAAAAATTCAAAGAAATAGAATTTACAAAAGACAAGAGTATTGACTGAAAATTTAAGGCATTTAGAAGAACTGTTGTGGTTGGAGGGAAATGATTTGCATCGAAAATCTCTAATAAATGATTCACATTTAAAAATCCATAGAAAATTTCCCCAAACCTATAAAAACATGTTATTCCTTAGTAGGTGGGTAGTCAAAGTATTGGAACAAATTTCAAAAGAAGAAATGTCATCTATCTGTAACTATTTGAAATAATGATCCAAATCACTCATTATGAGATAAATTAAAATTAAATACAAGCAAAAGGGATAAGAATTGGAAATAGTAAGTGTTGGATTGGTTAAAAGAAGATAAGCACATTAATAACACTGTTGAATCGCCATGACTATACATTGTTCCTATTCTGAAAATAATTTTGAATCATGCAAAAAAAATCATAGAATTATTGATATCCTTTGATCCAGAAAGCACATTACTAGGTTAGCTAAGGACAAAGGACAAGTCCCACACGAACCAAAATATCCATAGCAGCACTACTTTCAGCTGCAAGAAGCTGAAAACAAATTATGTACCCATTGATTGGTGGAAAAGCTGAGCAAATTATGGTATTTTAATGTAATTGTGTATTATTATAATCTAAGAAACAAAAATATGAAAAGTTCTGAAAAACCTAGGAATTATTGTGTGAAATGAGGCAGAGCAACGAAATACCAGGAAGAAGAATATTGAAAATTAATGTGATAACAAATGAAAGCAGAGAGATAAGGATAGGTCCTGAACCTGAGAATTCTTTTGTATAAAGAATTTCCAGAGTGGGGAAAATACCCCTATCCATGCAGAAGAAAATCTTCTCTGCACTTTCTGGTTTTAAAAAGTCTTCTTGCATTGAACTCTGAGATATTAATACCTTTCCCAGAATTACAGAGCCAGTTTAGATCAGAGGTGGAATTTGAACCCGTCTTCATGACTTCTAACCTGATTCTCTATTTGCCACCCTGCATTGCCTAAAAGAAGACAGAATTCAGTATAAATGCATTGGTAATGAGGCTTCCAGATAACTATATAAAAACATGTCTATCTTTCTGTTGAGAAATAGAAAACTACAAGTAGTAAACTATTTTAAACAGGAATTTCCAGGGCAATCCAACTGTTCCAATGCCAGCCCACAGAGAAGTTGTAGGTATTTGTTCTGTTCTGTTTTGTTTTCCCTGCAGAAAGTACAATGAATGTCTGTGTGAGAAGGCATTGGGGTGTGTGACTATTCCTAGGAACTTCACTTTTCCTGACATCTCTGTCCTAGGCAAAAACATGGTGCTGTGCCTCCCTCATTCCCACTCAGGCCAGAAGGAACAACATTACCACTCTTTCAAGAGACATCAGTAAAGGGGAAAGGGAAAAAGAGTCCATTTTATAAAAAATTATCCATTTAATTAATTAATTCTGAATATATTCCCATGATTACATGATTCATGTTCTTTTCCTCCCCTCGTCCTTCCCCCCCTCCAGTAGCCAATGAGCAATTCAACTGGGTTTTACAAGAGTCCTTCATTTGATAGACCTTAGCTGCTGAAAAAGTCCTCTGGGCATAGTCTTATGCTAGAAATCACTGCAACACAGAGTCACACAAATCAAAAAGGAAAAAAATATGAAAAGAATGAAAAAGAAATTTAAAAAACAACAACAGTGTTTCCAAAACACCCCTGGCATACCTACTGGTTATCCTACTTTCCCTGGAGACTGGTAACTATCTCTTACCTCAAATCCCTCCTTTCCCTCCTTATTCTACACTACCTCTCAGAAAGACAATATTCTAAATTGGCAAATATATCTCTAAGGTCTGTGATTCACATCCAAGCTTACCATTCTCCATCCTAATAAACCCCAACAGCCTGCGTGAAATGGCAACAGGGTACTAGAGTAATTGTAAATTTAATCAGGCTTATGGTCCTGAGCTGAACTCAGATGTGGTGCCCAGATGTTGATGCATAGGTCAATAACTGTCTGGCTACATCTTCCCCAGACAGATGACCTATTGACAAACCCATAGGGAAATTCCTGTCAATATCCTCAAATCTCATGTACTCTCGAGGGATGCTAAATTTATTCATTCTTGTTTTGCTGACTTCTACAAAAGAGGAAGAAGGGTAGAGAAACTGGACTTGTAAAATTAAAAAAAAATTAATCTACTTCTGGCATTTACTTATTAGGTAGAATCTTGGACAAACCACTAAAAATACAATAATAGCGCAGTAAATACTTGGGGTTGGTGTGTTCGAATGGGGTTGGTTTAAAAACCCTCAAGTCATGTGGGAAATAGATAATGAACACCACCCTCTCGGATAGATTAAAAATGTAAACACTGGCTCTTCCCTGAATGAACTTTAACATCTCCTACTGTCCTGCTCATCATTTTCCAATTTCTTCAATCAGGCCTGGCCAGGCAATGAAAGGAAGGCACAAAGACCATTCTGAGGTCCTCTAGGGCTGAATGGAATGTTGGGGCCGAAGGATTGGGTGTTAATTGTCTCTTAGTCTTCCTGCAGTCACTGCTGGGGCACCTCCACGCTGCTTAGCAATTTAGCTTGCTGACAATTGGCAGGTTGTGGAATAAGGCACTACATTTTAGCTTTAGATTCTTTTCTTTTATCCCACTCAGAAGGGGCAGAGGTTGGTTTCTTTATGTCTAGCTAGTGGACACATATTGATTGGGCTGGAAAGTTCTTACAGTACCCATATGGCTAGACTCAGTGCCACTAAAAAGAAAGTAACTTTTCAAGTGAAGTTTACAATCACTATAACCTATGAATAAGAAAAAGGTGATTACAAACTTGGTCAGAAGGGCAAGCATGATAAGCCCCAAAGGCCATAGAGGAGAGCCCACATTTGTATAGCATTTTAGGATTTGCAGGCACTTACCTTATTACAACCCCATAAAAGAGAGTAAATTATCCCCATTTCACAGAGGAGGAAATTAAGGCTTATGAATGATGAGGGGCTTGCTCAGGGTCACAAAGCTCTTACCTATCAAAGATGACTCAAAATACTGGCCTTTTGACTGCAAGGCTAGTTAGTTCTCTTCCAAATACTAGTTTTGTAGAGTCAATACAAGACTGAAATCCAGTGATATAGCAAGGACACTGGGATTAATCTATCTCTATCAAAAAATAGAGTACTGCCACTTTTTTTTTAAACCTTACCTTCTGTCTTAGAATCAATACTAAGTATTGATTCCTAGGTAGAAGAATGGTAATGGCTAGGCAATGGGGGTCAAGAGACTTGCCCAGACTCAGCCAAGAAGTATCTCTGTTCAAATTTGAACCCAGGACCTCCTGTCTCCAGACCTGACTCTCAATCCACTGAGCCGCCTACCTATCTCTAAGTGCTGTCCCTTTGTGTCTTTTTTAGGTTATCTTTGGCCCTTAGTATTTACATCTATAAAATAATTTTAACAGCAGCCGTCTATTTACTCTACCATGGCAATCTCTTGGATTAATTCTTCTTACCATCCCCAGCTATCCTCCATGAATCAACCCCTAATAAATAAACATTATATATTGTATATTTTATATTCAAGATGCAACTATTAAAATATGATTGATTCCGCCAGCTACATATGAAAGTCTGTCTCAATACTTTATAGTCACACCTCATACATATTTAAGTCTTAAATTGGTTGAATGCTCCCATACCTTGAGACATCAAGCCTTCGGTGGCTATAACTTATTAATGATGGATGATTTCCCCAAGTCTTTCAAATTATCTGTCCTAGTTAGATAATCTTTAAGAGTTCAAGATTGATCTAATTGAAATCAAAATGAACTCAATGTGTAAGGGATGAGAAACTCTCCTAAGAGTTTGTTTCGGTGACTGCCCACCATCTTAGCACTTTGTTAAGCTCCCCTTGCAGCTCCTTAAAAGGATGGCTCTAAGTTTACAGTTTATAGATTTAATAAGAATAATGGTCTTTATATAGCTTTCAGTTTTATAAATTCCTTTCCATATGGTATCTCATAAATGTTCCTTTTGTTCTTTAGAGGTGGGTGCTCTTATTATCCCCATTTGGGAGATTAGGAAATTGAGGTCGAGAGACTTTTAGCTTGCCAGGGTTGCACAGTTAGTTAATATCCAAGGCAGGATTTTAAGGCAGGTCTTTTGGAATCCGAGTCTCACACTTTAACCACTATACCATTCATATTTCTCACTCTAACTGATTAGAAAAACATGAAGAAAAAGCTTGGGGGACAATTAAGTGTCTCAGTGTATAGGGAGCCAGAACTGGAAACAAGAGATCCTGGGTTCAAATTTGACCCCAAATCACTTAACCCCAGTTGTCTATCCCTCACCACTCAATTCTAAGACAGAAAGTAAGGATTTCTATTCTAAAAAATAAAAAAGGAACAAGCTTAGAAGAGTTGACCTGACTAGTACAAAAGGTTATAACATCCTGACTGTCCGATTTTCCTGAATTTTACCAAAACAGTCCTGCTCATGGCAGAAAACAAAATAAATTCCAGTCAAGCAATTAAGTAACCTTTTGCAAGAAGCCTTTCCTAATACTTTTTATGATGAGCACCTCCTATCCCCTTTTATCATGCCCAACTTTTCAGATTGATAGGTCCATCAGTAGATAATGCATGTATTTAAGATTATGATATCTCCAGTGCTTATAACAGCACATGGTGTGTAGTAAGTGCTTAATAAATGCTTGGGGACCTAGGTGGCACAATGGATAGAGTACCAGACCTGGATTTAAGAAGACTATACTCTTCCTGAGTTCAAATCCAAGCTCAAACATTTCATAGCTATATAACTCTGGGCAAGTCACAACCTTGTTTGCCTCAGTTTCCTCATCTTTAAAATGACCTGGAGAAGGAAATGGTAAACTACTCCAGTATGTTTGCCAAGAAAACCCTGCAGAAGGTCACAAAGAGTCAGACATGTCTGAAATGACTTAGTAACAAGATTGATAAATTTCTCAAGATTTCACAAAGCCAGTAGCCATGGGGAAGTTTCTAATCATGCTTTCTTCTCAAAGCTGTAGACTTCTCCTTCTAATGTACTATCAACTTATAAATATGGGAGAATTTTGAGGGAAAATACCATTGCTTGTATTAACCTTCATCACAGAGCAAAGGCAATATGGAATTAACAAACACTTTCCCTATGAATATACTCTGTTGGTTTCTCCCAGGCTGGTAGAGCTATGAGTACAGGCTCAAGAACAGGCTTTCTACCTAAGGCATGTAAGTACCAACCTTGCTAAGTTTAGAGAAGTTTTGGACCAAAGGACTGGCCAACCTGTAATAACCATTGTTAATAGTTCATTAACAACATTCACCTGTTTACAAAGATATAGAGGAGATTGGCTTGAGTATTATTCTTTTTCTTTTCTATATTTAGCACCTAGGACAGCGCCAAAGTAAACACTTAAAGAATACTGTACTTGCTGACCGATTTGATCAAATCATATATCCCAGAAGGACAAAAACCATCATTATCATTATTTCTATTTTATATTGATAATCATGCAAATAAGATCTGAACCCCCTGGCTATCCAAAATTAAAAGGGATTAGGACTAAGAATTAAAGAGATGAAACACTCAGCTTCTTTGGACAACTTCTATGTGGGGCTAGAATTCAACCCCTCAGAGATCATTCCAGCCTCCCACTTTTACAGATGAGGAAGCTGAGGAACTGAGTCATCAATTGACTTGCTCAAGATGACAGAGCTAGGGAGTAGCAAAGTTGGAATTTGAGCCTAAGACCTCTGACTCCAAATATATCATTCTTTCCACTATACCTGCCATGCTTCCTGACATGTGTCTGTGAGATGTGGAGTGTCTTTGCTTGCTATCTATTGCCTTTATTCATTGGAGCTAATAAAGTGAGGTAGAGTAAAAAGAGGTGGACATGTTGAGAAAAGAGAGGAAAATAACCTTGGGAAGAGTAGGTATTGGTTATTCAGTCATTGCATGAGTTTAAAGATGAGTTGGGTATATGAAGTGGCAGAAAAGAAATTATTGTGAATGTGTTATTGGAAAGGAAGGTGTGAATAACCTAAAGGAATATATCTTGAAAGACTTCAGATCTCTTATCAGTGCAGCTTCCCATCCTGATTTCAGAAGACTGATGATGAAATACGCTCCTCTCAACGGCAGTGATGAATTGTAGGTACAAAATAAAACATGCTTTCTCAGAAATAGGTAATGCATTGTTTTGTCTTGCTTGACTATCCTTATTTGTTCCAAATATTCTCTTTGGGATTAGAGGTGGGGTGAATTATTGAGTAGTGGTAAATATGGGGGAGGGCAGTAAAAATCATGAATCAGACATTTTTTTTAAATATCCAAACAAAACAAAATTATAAAAGAAAAACAGGACAATTTTGTTAATTTTTATATACATTTTCAATTTAATTCAATTGCATATAGTTTAATATACATTGCATATAAGAAAAGGTGACCATTTTATGTGCAACACACATTTTAATTTTCCTCAAATCTTGTTTGCTGGTGATAGTTACAAAAGAAACGAAAAAAAAAACAAAAAAAGAAAGGATGTAGGTCTGAAATAATTGAAGAAAGAGAGAAGAAAGACAGCATGAGTACTACATTTATAACTGAGAAGTATTAAAAGAATCCATAGAAAGCTTCCAGCTCATTGGGCAGTATTTCTCTTGAGAGATAACATTTGTACAGAAAATATAAATAAGACTCCCTAATATAATAATTATTGTTATAACTACTAGCATTTAAATAGCACTTACTACATGCCAAGGACTGTGTTAAGCACTTTACAATTATTATTTCATTTGATACTTATAACAACCCTGGGAAGTAAATCTCATAATTAGTCCCTTTTTACAGATAAAGAACCTGAGGGAAAGAAAGGTTACCCAGACAGAGTCACATAGACAGTAAGTATCTGAGGCCAGATTTACCAAGGTCTCCCCATATCCTACACTCTGGCACTCTATGAACTATGCCACCTGGATGCCTGGAAGTATTGTAATCAGTCACAGTGGAGGGGTCATACACAGATTCAGAAAAATACCAAAGTATTTGGTCAGATGACTTTATAGTTCTCTGGATTTAGAAGGGACTTTAAATAACATCTAGTCCAACTGCCTTGTTTTATCAGTGAGGAAACTGAGGCCTTGAGAAGAAAAGAGATTTACCCACGGTTAGCTAATAAGGGGCAGAGGCATATTCTAACCCAGATGCTTGATCTCTACCCTGCTGCCTCTTCACATGGGTTACTGTGAGTCTACTGTGCATGTAATCATTCCTGTTGAATAATTCCATTTAATCTGAAGATATAACTGAGCAAGTGGACTGGAGACAAAAAGACAACACAAAATGGACTACTCTTTTTCTAATGCAATTATTTTATACCAATTGTATATATTAGGTATTGCTACATGTAAATCTACATAAACAAATGTGCAACTTCATTAATTGATTTTAATCAACCTATGTGACAAGGAAATCACTTTAAAAGACTGATATATATTAATTTAAGGTCGCCAAGGAATTCAGCTATGTAATTCCTAAATGAAAACTCAAGTTTGCAGTCAATCTTTTATGGAGTTTAATTACAATAGGAGGAAGAAAGGAATTAGAGATAGAGAGAGAGAAAAAGGGAGAGAAAGGAATAGGGCTTAAATACCCCTTCTGTTTAGGCTGGGCCAAAAGGCCCAAGCCCTTAGATAGCTGGGGCAAAGAAAGGAGATCAGTCCCTATTACTCACGTGACCAAAATGGAGAAACAGTCTCAGAGGCCCCCACCTTCAGCTTCCTTCAGAGCAAGCTTCTCAGAGTACACTGCCACCACTCCGATCAACTCCTCAACCACCCCCAGTCTTCAGACCCCCCTGATCTTTAAGGAAACCATCCAAGTTGCCTCCCCTCAATTCTCACATCTACCAATCACTGTCCATCAATTTCCCTGTGCCAATGGAGGCTCTAGCTTAATCCAGGACCGCCCAGAGGCTTTGTACATGTCTGTTGAAGGTCATATTTTCAAATGATTAAATCTTTGCTCCTTTGCTACAGCCCTTTCTAAATCCTGTTAACCTGAGTAGGGTAGAGATTGGAATAATTAAATTTTGATCTAGGCTGCAGCCCTTACTCAATCCTGTTAGGACTGAATAGGGTGGAGATGGATTCCAAGTATCTCCATTGTATCAATTCTAAAATCAATCATGACTCAAAGAAATTCCTGTTCTATGCTTAAGCATAGGTCAAAGTCCTTTCCATTGTTCAGCAAAAGGTTTCTGTCCTAAAGTAATCTTAAGAAGGGAGGAGGAGGAACCTCCCATGCCAATGGGGTTCACATTCCAATAGACTATCAGTAAGAAATTTTCCAAGTATGAAATATCTCAATGGTGAAATTTCCAACATTTATAAGTCTAAGGAATTTTGAGGTTTACACCTATTTATACTGTTTTGTCCTATTTACACACATACACACCTATGCAGCTTTATGATTATATAGACCAACTATATATAAATTTTGATATACACTAGGTGTTTCTCTCTTAGAATTCCTTACTCTCTAGACCAAAGGATAAGAATACTATAGATCCTTTTTTTTTGCGGAATTCCAAATTGCTTTCCAGAATGGTTGAACCATTTTTCAGGACTCTCAACATTTCCAGAAACTGTGATATAAGTCAGGGATATAGATACAGAAGAGAAACAACCCTTGCCCTCAATGAGCTTATATTTTAATGGTAGATACAATAACCCTGAGTGAGTAATAATCACAGAGGAGAGTTTGGAGATTAGGTAGCCAGAGGGGCTCTGAGTAGACATAAGACAATAGATACTCATAGTCTTTCCAGAAGCAATGATAGTATTGATTTTATTCGTGTTACAAAAACAAGCTTTAGAAATGTGTGGCAACAGGGCAGATGCCAAGATATTGGCAGAGGACTTGGGGACCTGGGAGGATGTCAAGATGGGATATGAAGAATGGGATGCTGCAGGTTAAAGGCAATTGGTTGAAGTGAGTTTTCACTCTCCAATTAAAATAGCTCACCTTAAGACGGTGACTTCAGACTGAGTAGTTTTACTTCCTTTACAATGGCCTCTAGAGATGTGGATCTGGAGTTTGCTCCTGCTGGTGGAAGAAGAAGGGAAAATGTCAGAGTATATGAAAGATGCTGACATAGGGTATCTTGTGTTAAACTATAATGATTCCCACATGTCCATTTATTTTCCCTTTTCTCCTTTTCCCTTTTTTTCAAAGTAACTTTTAAAAAAAATTATTTCCTAATGATACATGTAAAACCCAGTGGAATTGCTTGTCAGCTCCAGGAAGGGACAAAAAAGGTGGTGGGGGGATCACAAATCATGTAACCATGGAAAAATGTTCTAAATAAAAAAAAATGTTTCCTATAATAGTTGTTGCACAGGTATGTAATTCAGGTTGTTTACACTAGAGATTTTGAAGCTTAGGAAAAGAGACTTATCTCTTCAGGATTATTTGATTTGCCTTTTCATCTGTTTATTTCAAGGGAATTAAAATTTTTCATTTAATTTAATTTGCTTGAAGAATTTTGCCTACTTAGCAAACTATGAATTCATTACAAATATGGGCACATTTTGCATTCTTCTGCTCTGCTTCCATACTTCAAAGCAATACCTAAAAAAGAGTAACTTTTCAATTCATGAAGATTTTGAAACTTTCTCATGATAATTCATCAATGAATAGAATGCAGTAGCCAGCTTTGGACCCATTCAAGGATCCTGCCAGAGCCCAGGAATACAGCTTCACAGTGAAGCTCCACAGTTATGTGCATCACTGACAAAATGATACTTAATTGAATTTATAAAATCCAGAAAATAAAAACTGTTTTTATGTGCCATCAACCCTCAGACACACACTGTGGAATCTGGTGCCAGTGACTCACATGTACCTTTATAGTAGAAAATGGGCACAGTGTAGTCTCCCAGTTTTCGCTTTGCATTGACAGCACCAAATACGACAGCAGAGTGGACCACTCATATTAAAAAAGCAACTAAAAGTGGCCTCATCTTCATGACAGCACCCAGAATGAGGACTGTTGTTTTTCTCTCATTGACAAGGCTAAATTGCAGGAACTGATGAGATGTGTACAGCAACAGACAATGAAAGGGTATTTGTTTTAGCAAGCCAAATGGTGAAAGGATTTACCTACATATCACTAAGCATTTCTTGTGTTCCTCCCAGACTGTAATCTTCTCTTCATTTGAGGCTGACAGGGCAGCTGTATGAAGAAACAAGCCTCCTGGCCCTACACTTGCTGGCAGACCTGAGTTCCATTTCAATGGAGCAAAGCTACCACCAGTAACACTCCATCCAGGGATTCTTGAAATGGAATGCCTGAAATGATGGTTGCATTTACATTCCAGGACCTCTGGGCTTACACAGCTGGGTTCTGGCTAGAATGGATTTGTGTGCTGGAAAAACAAATGGAAAGGTCATTAAGCATTTATATTTGTGATGGACTTAGGGCTTGCTAGTAAAGGAAAATAAAATACTCTTTGTTTTGTACCAGCTTTGCAAGGTGTTCTAAAAGGAAATCCTGTCTAAGACTGAGAAAGTTGTTGGTAACAAAGATGAATCAATTACAGATTTCATTTCCAATTTTAAGTACTTGGGAAAGGATGGTTAATTAGATGGATAGCCTTATCAATGTTGTAATTTTGCTTTCCAGATAAAGATATCTTGTCAAAATGAAACGATTTTGTTTTCTGTGTTTGGAAACATGAGAATTCCATGAAGTAATTATAAACTGAAATTAGGGCAGTTATTAAAGATGAATGCTTTTTTTTCCTTAAAAGCCTCACAAAAATATTAATTATATGTGGAAAACTCATTGGATTTGGGGTCAGGTGAGCTGGGTTCAAATCCTGGTTCTGCCATATTACCTGTGTGATCTTAGACAAGTCATTGGACTTCATTGATTCTCGGCTTCCACATCTATGGAGTGCTATTAAAGACAATATACTACATGATTTTTAAGGTTTTTTCTAATTCTAAAAACTATGGCTATCTGACTATAGGATTTATCATGCTAATGTTGTCTTACCTTATAAATTTGAGGCAAACCTTTTCTAATTCGTTAAACTTGAGATCATGATATTTAGAGTTGAAAGGGAAAGAAAAGATCTCTAGAGCAGGCTGAATGTAGTTGCCTTGAGAAGGACTTTTGCATACAGGGAAAAGTGGATCTTGGCTACATAGATTGCTGAGAGATGTACATTGATGGGAGACTGTGTTTCCACCTTGGATGACAGCTCAGTGATTTTGTTGTTTGTTTTGTGTTATTTTTTTGGAACTCCCCCAAATCCTCTCCTGCCCCTATTTCTCTTCAGGATAGGAAAAAGACAACACTATCTCTTTCAAGTTATAGATCCTGGGAATCTACAACCCAAGCTCCAAAATTTCTCTTCATTTAAAGAAGTCAGACTTAAAGCTTGCTCAACATTTCAATTTTACAAGTGTAGAAAGAGGTTCAGAAAAATGAACTGACATCCTCAAGTCTCATAAGTAGTAAATAGCAGATTTGGTTTATGTTGATGGAATAAAAACAGCTATTAACTGTCATCTTGATACAGATAGAAGAGTTCTAGATTAGGAGTCAAAGGACCTGGGTTTCAAATCTTAGCTTGTATACTTTTGGGTAATTCATTTAACCACAGCTAAGCCTCATGAAGATTCATGTAGCACCTACTATGTTTCAAGCACTATGCTAGGCACATTTTACAATTATTATCTTATCTCATATTCATAATATTCCCACAAATAGGTGCTATTATTAGCCTCATTTTGCAGATGAGGAAACTGAGACAAATGTCAAGTGACTAGCCTAGGATCACACAGCTAGTAAGAGTCTGAATTCAGATTTGAACTCAGGTTCTCCTGACTCTGGGTCCAGTGTTCTAACCACTACTCAAACAGTTGTCTCTGCAACTAAATATAAGAGAGTTGAACTCAATCACCTCTAGGATCCTTTCAGATCTAGATCTAAGATCTTGGGGACACCACCTGGATAATTCTTGTAATACCAAAATGGGTATGACTGGGTTATATATTGTGTTTTCTTCCTCTAGTCCTTAACTCTGCAAGTCTAGAATCTAAAGAACCAGGTCACAGAGAAACAACCACTACTATTTGTCTCAGTTCAGCATATTTCTATAACATCTTATAATTCCAAGGCTACAGACTTTTTCATTCATTAGGTTTCCTATTTTTATTCTCTGAGACTCAGTCATACTTTCAGAAAAGTGCCAAATTAGCCTAGTTTGGAGTCAGTTCTCATTAGTGTCTCTAGCCACTTGACCATGACATACAAATTTCCCGATTCCCTTTAGCCACCACGTAAAAATGAAATCATACCACTAGATGTTTCTACTCTCACTAGAAAGTGAAAGCAAAACATGGCTCCCTTATATCCTGGCACAAGTAGTTGCCTATGGAGCTGATCCAAACTCTTTACAAAATGCCAACTACTGAGATAATCCCTGAGACTGTGAAGGCAGAGTTCCTTTGGGCATGAGTTCCAGTACCATTGCCCCAGTTATTAAATTACATAGAATTACAACTTCGCAATAACCTTCAACAGCAATTTAGAAAAAGGAGTTGATCAGATCACCAGCACTGGATGAATTTCCAAAACTGGTTGATAAAGGCTCAGTTTTACCATTCTCAAGTAGCTGTAGCAAATGAGAGATTGCCTATCCATCTACTCTTGCCTCTTTGAAGCCATTCAAATTGTACAAATCTGGCTCTAGATACTATAGCAGATTGATAGTCATGGGCCCAGGAGATCATTTGTAAGGCAGATTACAGCAATGCTGTACTCAGAGTAATTTCGGAAACCTAGGAGCATGAGGATTTTTATCAGCAGGAGCAGATATCATTGGTTTCTCACTACTTAGGTGAGGGGGGCAGGGAAATGACAATCAGCTAGAAAAAGTAGGAGCTCCTTGCTTTGAAGGCTGGAAGCATGAAATAGAAATGATTCAAGAGAAGGAGCAGGACAGAAAAGAAAGGGGAGCAGGCTAGTAGAAAGTCAGCTTTTTAGTTAGATAAAGACTATGGCTAAAAAAATCCTATGGGTTTTTCAGACTAAAGTACCTGAAACATCTCTGAGCAAAGGCTTAAGGTTAATAATGAATTGTAGCAAAGGAAGTGTCAAACACTGGTTTTTTAAATCCTATTTTTATGCCTTTTGTTTTTTATACCACAATGATTTCATGATATTCCACATATACCAATTTCTCAACCCCTACCATGGAGCCCTTCCTCAAAAACAAAAAACAAAACAAGCCAAAAAAAAAAAAAAAACCAACAACTACATTTGACAAATCACTCATCGTTCTGTACCTTGAGTTCATCACCTTTCTCATGAGAAGCAAGTAAGCTTCATTAACTGTCCTCAGTTGCTGATTGGGTCATTTCAATTAATGTGAATTTAGGAGCCATTCAATGTCACATTGTTCACAGTATTTTTGTTATTGTGTATGTTATTCCATCAATTCAGTAGTAGACACTTTGGACAACAACTTCATTTATCAAAAAAAGGTAGGACAGAGGTGCATAGAATGGAAGAGGTTATTAGTCCCAACTCTGTTAAATAGAAAGTAAAAAAAGCAATCATAGTAAAGACATTTTTCAGGGAGTCTAAACCACCTTCCCTGGGTTGCTTACCTTATCCTCCAGGCGTCTGAGGACCCAGGACTATCTGCAGGCTGTGAGCAAATGACAGCATGATGATCCCGCTACAGTGGAAAAGGAAATTGAGTGAGGAACCACCTCATGAACAATGTTTTCAAACAAATGGACTTTTTAAAAGATGTTGCTCTGCATACATGAAAGGATATTAAGTTGAAGACTAATAGAATCCTAGACTGTACAAGCTAAAAGACAGACACCCTAAGAGTTATCCAATCAATTTACATTATTAAAGAAACAGCTTCTGAGAAGTTATTTCACATAACCATGCTGATTCTACATTCTACATTCACAAGGTATATTCCCATGTCTCCATTCACAGGGCCACTGTCCTGGTCTAGGTCCTCAACAGCTCTCATCTAGATTGATTATTCGTTTGAGCACTAAGGTGACTTGCCAAGCGACAAAGAGCCAGTAGGTCAGAGGTTGAGTTTGACCCCAAGTTTTCTAAGCTTCAAAACCTGCTCTCTATGCACTGTCATGCAACTTTCTTCAGTTCACTTAATTGCCTTTATACTCACTGGGATAACAGGAAAAAGTCAAATGAAGATACAGAAAGAAAGAAGAAACTCCATTCTAGAATTATGCCAATTTGCTTTGTTTTCCCATACTTCTTTGTTTGAAGCCATAAGAGGCAAGTGAGACATCTTCAGCATTCAAAGCTGATGTGTGTGTACCTGCATACACACACACAGATAGATATAGATATAGATATAGATATAGATATAGATATAGATATAGATATAGATATAGATATAGATATAGATACAATATGTATGTATTACCACAATCATGCCAGGTAATGGAGTGGGAGGAATGGAGGTGGGGGACATTTTATCTTTTGGTGCAAAATTAGCTAGTTGTAGTGCTGCCTGTTTTAGGCAAGCATTTTGAGTTTCTGTTTGGAGATCCTGATGCTATTAATATGTAGAAAACCTACTCACTGATTCCTGGAATCCCTAATGGTTTTTCGCTTTCATCCATCTCTCTCCAATCTGTTGTGTTTTTTTTTTAATCCGATCTCATATCAATCCCTTTCATGTACTTCATGTTTCAGCCAAACTGGATTAATAGCTATTCCCCAAAGTCAGCATTCACTCTCTGGCCTTTGTACATTTGCACAAGCCTTCCCCTCCTCTACTCCTCTCTACCTCAGAATCCTCATCCTCCTTCAAAGCTCAGTGCAGGTAACAACTACCCCCATTAAGCCTTCCCCAGTCATTCCCTGATTATTAATGACTTCTCCCTCTCAAATGATCTTTCATTCGCTTTTATTTCTCTGTGCACATATATCCCCAACTCCTCATTAAAATAGAGGCTTCCTAAAGGCAGGGATTATTTCATTTTGTCATTTTATCCTTAATGCCTAGCACCATACCTTGCATTTGGTAGACACTTAATAAACATTAGACCTTATTCCACTTTTATTTTATCAGTTACCGTGGAACAGCCTTTGTTTTCTTCTCAGTCTCTCTGTCCTGGTGCCCACCACCACATTACCATTGGTCAGTCCTTATAAAGCACAGCACGTCTCTAAAATGTGTTGAAACTTTTACAGTGACTGATGAGTGTAACTGAGTGGATACAGAACCAAAGTGGATGTAGAAAAAAATTAACGTCACGAGTAATTTGCTTCTGCTGCTCCAAAAGCTTTTAAAACAATGAAATCATTTTTGATTAAGGAATATTTAAGGTCTAGCTGGTTTAGAAGACATTTTGTTTTTACAGACAGTACCACAGTTAGGCATTCTAAATTATATAGCAGTCCAAAAATACATGTCCTTCCAAGTGCTTCATTAAAAACCATCTCAGAAATTTTGAAATTATAAGCCCATTTGGGTGACAAAAGTGGAAGGAGGATATATTGGAATTAACCCATAAGTCATCTTTAGAGATGAAGAGGACTTTAGAGATCCTCTAGATCAACTCCCACATTTTATAAATATGGGACTGAGCCCCACATAGCTTACTCTATATTGACCAAAGTCACAGAGCTTAGGTGGTGACAGAAATTTGACCTTGAACCCAAGATCTCTTTCTAAGACTCCTCTGCTTTACACCATGCTTTCATTTCATTGGAATATACTTCTTGATCAGGAAAACTACATAGTTTTTATATATAACCTAAATTTCTCAAGTATCAAAAATCAAATTCAAAGTTAAATATGGATGTGAATTTGAAGGTAAATTAAACTTAAAGAAATAAAACATAACTTGATTTCTATATAGTCTCTCCTTCATCACTGTTTGACCAGCCAATATTGAACCAATTAGTCTTTCTTCATCCTAAACTAAAAAATTTCCTATTCCTTTAATAAAAATAAATAGGTGGTTGCCTATTGCCAACCAAATAAAACACTCTTTATTTTAGTTTCAAGAGTCTCCACAAACTGATTCCTACCTATAGTTCCAGGATTATCTCATACTATTCCCCTTTACATATTCTATACTATAGGAAAAAATGAATTACCTCTTATTTCCTAGTCTCATTCTTGCCTGTTTAGTCTCTGTGCCACCTCCTCATGATTGAAATAGATAATTAATAGTGTAATGAAAAGAATACCAAATTTCAAATTAGATGACAGATTCAAATACTGGTCACTTACTATGCCTCAATGTCATGATACATAGAATGAGAAACCTGGGCAAGATGGTGTCACTTAGACCTTCCCACTATTATGCCTTGGAATCAATACTTTGAATCTTATTACCTGTAGATACCTAGACATGTCATTTGAATTCTATGGGATTAGACAACCTCCAAGACTCTTTACAATCCTAAAATGTTTTGATTAATAAAGGCTTGTTACTGAATTGAATTGAGCTGAAATGAATTGAGTTGGGATGAGTTTAATTCAAAGCTGATGAAAAGTGAGGTACAAAGCCTAAAATTAGAAAACAGAAAAAGGAAGTCCAAGTAAAGACAATATCAAAACAAAGTAATAAAAAGATAAGAGACAGTAAAAAATGATAAGAGAAAAGGGAAACAATAGGGGAGAGTATCATGAAGTATTGAATGAGATAAGGAAAAAGATATCTCTGGGATCTCAAGGGTTAGTAGAAGCCAAATGAGTGGATAGATAAATGGGAAAGTTCATGGATGAGTAGACAGAAAGTAGGTAGATAAATGAAAGGACTTTGTAGAAGGGTTAGGAAAAAAGAGTCAATTTGAATATCCCAAGGAAAAAATAAGTAATGTGGAATTGAAACTGCTTTAGTTATTTATAATATGGGAATTATTCATTTTTCTAGAAAAACATGATAAAAAGATATATTTTGTTATATAAGATATCTGAAGGTAAAGGAATCTATGTTTCTTACCTAATAAAAAGCAGGTTTATAGATGCTCTTCTTGCACTTAGATGCCATAAAGATGAATTTCTTTTCTCCTTCAGACTTCCCGTGGCCTTACTACTGTGTTACCAGTAGTATCTGACATATAATGAAAAAGAGAAAATAGCATTCTGAACCAGCTCCTCCTCTCTTTGAATTCAATAGTCTAATCTTTTTAAATGGCTTTCTGGAGACCTATTCAAAAATATTTCTTGAAAGAAATTGCATGTTCCCTTTTCTTCTTCCCGATGAGATAATGACGATTCCTTATGATTATAGAGCAATTCCATCTAAAAGGCTTAGTGCTTTACCTGTTGCTTTTAAAACTTCAAAAGAAAAAAAAACTATTTAATCTATATGCCACTACTAGTGAGGCAACAGAGATTATCCCTATTTGAAGCCAAGGTAAAAAAATTTAAATATAGGAGTAATGGACTGAGAAATAGAGCCCCTTGCCCGATTTCACTAGCTCAAGCTGCCTCTAAGGGTACATCTGTGCACACCATGGCATAATTTGGTCAAAAGACCGCCTGTGTTTAATTTGTATCCTCACATCTTAATAAAGCCTGTCATTCAGTGCAATGGAATCTTGATAGATCAAGCCAAGAATTTGTTTTGATAAAATGAGTATGCTGTATCCTGAATAGGTTGAGATAGGACAGGCACTGGCCCCATAATTTCATTAGTTTACAACAATGGTATCAAAATTAAGTAGAAATGAGGGGCCAATGAACCCTACATAAGGATCCCTACACGTGCACATTGACTAAGAAAACCACATATTAACATTGTGGTAGTTCAGTTGTTTTTCAGTGGTGTTCATGAACCCTTTTGGGATTTTCTTGCCAAAAATACTGGAGTGGTTTTCTATTTCCTTATCCAGGTCATTTTACAGAGGAAGAAACTGAGGGGAAAAGGGTGAAGTGATTTGGCTTGCATCACACAGCCAGGAAGTGTCTGAGGTCAAATTTGAACTCAGGAAGATGAGTCTTCCTGACTTCAGACCAGCACTCTAGCCACTGTACCACCTAGCTGCCTGTATTAACATTATCTCTGTTCTTTCATATTTATTTATTTATTTTGTTAAATATTTCCTGATTACAATTTAAACTGGTTTAGGCTGCATTCAGGACCTCCAAATGTTCCCTGCACCTCTGGTATTGGGAACTCCTGAGTGAGGAAATTCCCTCTATCAGTGTAGTCAGCAAATTCCCTGCAATTTAGAGACTTAAACAGCTGTCCAGAGCATTGAAAAGTTGTGATTGGGCTAGTGATTTCTGGTCTCCCTGGACCCCAAGTTAACTGTTTATCTACTTCTCTATCTCAATCTTTCCAATTTAGATACTATTAGCAACCCCAAACTAACTGAGTCTAAGTACCACTGTAATATTTCCTCCTAAGTTTTACAAAATATGGTGAGAGAAAGAAATCTGATGACATAATAGGTAAAAGAGTTTTCCTAGATTTGCTAGATTAAGGAAAAGCAAAATTCGTATCTAAACACTTAAAGTAAGGAAAAGAAACAGAGAGGGATGCCTTTTTCATAGCCAGTCAGCCAGTAGAGCAACCTACCAACTAGAAAAAGTGGATGGAGCCAGGTCTAAAGAAAACTGAAGCGAGGAACAAAACTCAGAATCGAGAAGAGATGAGTTTCAAACTAACCTTGGACAATAATCGTATGCCACTGAACAAGTCACTTAACATCTTTGGGATTGAGAGGGTTGAATTTGATGACTTCTAAGGTCATTTACAGTTCTAAATCTGTGCTTCTATGATCCTATTCCCTATTCCTTGTTTTCCCCAACCTTAGTAGCTTGTCACCCTTCTCTCTACCATTTAGTAACAGGGACTTCCTCTCCAATGCAGGAATCTATCCTTCTACTAGCACTGTTACTAAAGCAGAGTAACTAAAGTTTGGCCTCAGAGCACTGATTTTAATAGGGGTTAAATATATATATATATATATGTATATATATATATATATATATATATATATATATATATACAGTTCTTTGGTAGCATAGAAATGAAAACCTTTAACATCTAGCTATTTGAAATAATTAGTTAAAATAGAAGCTACCATTGGTGAGTTTGCAGGAGTTTCTGCTATGCCTGTGGTGGTGAACCTATGCCACATGTGCCAGAAAGGGCATATAGAGCCCTCTCTGTGGGCACACATGCTATTGCCCACCTGAGTTCATTACTAGAAAGCCAAAGGGACCCAAAGTCAAGCTACTTTCTTCCCCTTCTCTATTGCACCTGAGGACATTTTTTTCACATCACCCATCACTCTATCCAGCAGCCTGATGGGAGCTCTTCCTCTCTCCCCTGTATGAGTTAATACGTAGAGTGGGGTGGGGAATGGCATAGAACTCCATCTCTAAAAGTTTGACATCACTGTGCTACATGCTTGCCTATTCAATTCATCCTGTCCTCTTGACCAAAGCACCTACCTCATTCCAGTGTCCTAGTGAGTTTATTACTCAGAGCACCTTAATTGAGGGCTTACTTTATGTTACTTTGACTTGGGTATTTCTGGGGTTCACTTTGTGTTACTTGCTGCAGGTCCAAAAATTCCAAGCTATGCCCCTCTGCCTTACAATCTTCACTTTTCTTCCTTCTGACTCTTATCAGAATCTGAGCTCAGGAAAGGGTATGAAATTCATCAAAGCCAAGATACATAGGATTGATAACAGCTTAAAGCAGTACTCTTCTATGACATTTCTTTTAACCAGCCAATATATACTTACACTAAAAGAATTAAGGTCTAACCATAGAATTTTTGCTTTGTGATGATGACCTGAGATGATAGGGAAGGTAACTTTTGCTTTGTTTTTGTTCTGCTCTTTAAGGAGCAGGAGCTTATCTACAAGCCTGAAATCAGCCCATATAAGTGGCTAGACTTAAAAGAAAGGTAATGGTGAAGCATGTATAACTGAATGTTTTAGTTATTATTACAGCCCCAACTCCTCCATCCATCACTGAGGCATCAGATCATTGCAATACAACAGGAGAGATGGAAGATCCAGACAGCTGGCCTGCCCACCAGTCTGATGTGATTACAGCTTTGCACACCAATATTCAGTCTACAAGGAAATGTGTATCATCTTTATTATATTTTAGAGCAGTATCAGATGGGTTGCTCACTGCATTCTGTAGCCTGTGCAAAATAGAAGAGGACACACAGTGTCTACCATATGCCTGAAGGGACTCCCAGACAAAGCAAAGGGAAGAGATGTGTCACTGATTCCATTTGAAAATGTATTTTAGAAACAGAAGGGAGATAATAGAGTACAGGAATTCATTCCTCCAATAAACTTGGCTCTGCAAAAACACCCCCCAAAACCCCCAGAAATCTCCTTAATATGAAAAGGCAGAGAAATAAGCCACACAATACCAGAAATTTGTCCTTACCTCTAGCAAGAACACATATAACCTCTCAGGGGCTCAGTTTCCCCCAAATAAAAATAATTTCATTGAGATAAAAATAATGCTCTTAAATGATTTTAAGTGCTTTATTAATACTTTGTTCTTTCCATTTGCCATCCCGGCAACTTTCTAAACAAAAATACTCCTCTCTGGCCATCCATTTGCTGGTCTGTGCTGTTTCCCTTATTAGAATGTAATATTCTTGTTCCCAAGACACCTCAATGTGCCTTCTCCCTCCATTAATCCTCTCTTGAAACAAAGAAAAACAGTAAAAAAAAAACCTACTAAAAGATAGCAAAAGTAATATTCTGCCTCCATAGTCTCCCACCTCTCTACCAAGAGAAAAGAATGTTACATTTCTTCACTTAAACCAAGATTGGCCATTGTAATTCACCCGAGTTCAACTGCATTTTGGCACTGTCTTCATTGGCATTAGTGTCACGCTTAGGCACACTCTTCTCCCAACTGCTTTTTTTTTTTTTCAATTCAAAATCAGTTTCCCTAATGTTTTTATAAGCACACGTGAGGGTGGTTCTAATTTGACAAACACAAAGCAATAAGGTATAGAGAATGTGCACCCTGCCAGCGAATGTATTTACATGGACAGCTCTCTCTTCTCTCTTTTTGTTTCATTTCGAGATAGGACCCTTTTTCCTCAAGATGTGATGGCAGAGGAGACTATGTGTTCACCAGGTTGAGTTCAGTCAGATTAAGTGTCACCTAGCAGGTGAAGAGTCTTTATACAAATCATATTTTGAACCAACACAATGGAATAAGTTTGTGCCTCTCCTCCAGAACACCTATTTTCCCACCATGGAGCTATATTCAAACCAACAATGCAATGGCAATCTCCTACAGTTTCACTCACTGTTCTTATAACTTTCTAAACCAAAATACTCCTCCCTGGCTCCCACTTTCCAGTCTGTATTGTCTCTTCTGTTAAAATATAGACCGAACAAGGGCAGGAACTGTCTCTGCTTTTGTACTTCTGTCCTCAGTGCTTAGCAAAATCCTTGGCAAATAGCGAGCACTTCATTTTCTTAACTTTCATTTATTCACTTAGGCAAGAAAGTATTAATTAGAAGACAATGAAGAATGAAAACTACTGGTGTACAATATGCCGTACTCATTCAGTCTGAGTCATTCATGACCTCTTCTGGCTAAGGATTGTCTTCCCTTTGCAACACCAAGTAGTATCTTATCTAATTGTCCTCTCATGTACTAACTCCTCAAAATGAAGTAAAACTCCCAAAATATCCCTTTTAATAAGCTATTCTCCCTGAATCGATTATAACATACGTCAGATGGTAGCATATGATACTTTTGTCAATCACATAGCATATACACAAAGCATGGAAAGGTTAATGTATTCAATTAATGTGACATTTTACGTGTTTCCAGTTCAATAACTTTAAAAGTTACTAAACTGATTATGTCCCAAAAGCCTAGCAAGAACAAAATGCGTATTTTCTACTTACAAACAAGAAAATTATTTGAGTATCTTAAATTTTAAAATTAAATCATTTGTTCAGTTTCCTAATCTGTGTATTAAAAGGCTGAATATGTTCTAAGGTCCCTTCCAGGTCTAATATACTTTGATTCTAGTCTCTTTAAGAGAGAAAAGGCTATTTTATACACCCAGATGTCCGAGTCATCTTCACGTTAAAGAATGACTTTGGTGTCCATCGCTATCTTCAAGAATACCCAATAGCCAAATACCCAAAGATCTCCATTCCTCCAGTGAAGCATTTCAAGCTACTATGGAATTCTAACAAATAGAGGCTTCTGGTGGTCATAAATACAGTATTAATCTGATTGACAGAGATAGAACATACCTCCTAAGATCCCTTCTCCAGCTCCAATGACATGTTGCTATTTTTACTGACCCAAAGGTTACTCTACTCACTTGAGAGCAGTCTATAAAACCTCGTAGGAAATGATGCAGATCCAAGTAAAAAAAAATAAAACCAAGAGACCAATTTACAAAATGACCACAAAAGAAAGCTTAAAGAAAAAATAGCATGAAAAAAAATAGAGCTCTTACCAACACAGGTAACTAGTCATGACTCCAGAAGATGTAGGGCAAGGTGACATAGCTCCTTTTTTTTCAGAGAAGTGATAGGTATAAGTGTAAAATGAGACATCCGCCATCAAACATGAATGGAGTAGGAGGCATGATTCAGTTTTGCTAGTCTGTGTGTTACAAGGTAAAATTTTTTGAGGGTAGAAGAGTAGCAGGAATGTTTTTTTTTTTTTTAAAAAGAACTTCAGTGAAACATGTATTTTGAGGGAGGAGGAAACAAAAGGAGAGACAGAGACAAAGACACAGAGGGAGGGAGGGAAGGGGGAAGAGAGAGGAAAGAGGGATGGACAGATGGAAGGAAGGAAGGAAGGAGGGGGTTAAAAAAGTAGGGAAAGAAGAAGGGAGATGGGAGGGGAAGGAAGATGGAGGGAGAGGAAAGAGGGAATGAAAGAGACCAACCTACTTTTTGAAGTGCAAAGAGCAGTTTTGGCATGTACCAAATACAAGGAAGAATCAACCTGGCTCATTAGCTTAGGAGAAGAACATTCTTCCCACCTCCATGTGCCCTCTAGCAAATTTCTCTTGCCAAGCACACTTTTGCTGTGATAATCCCTCCCACGAATATACTTGAGTCTTCATCTCAAAAATCCCCTGTTAGCTCTTTCCCCCAAAAGTTGAAGAATCTGAGACCTGAGGTGAATTTTTCTTGTACACTTTCCATACAATTTAAATCTTCCAAGCGGCTGTTCTGGCCTCCCTTGGAGCTGCTCTGAGAACAGAATAGCTATTTACATAATGGAACTCCTGAATAACTTCAGAAGAAAAACAGGAAGAGAGGCATGCGGGAGAGTAGAGCAGCATTTGAACTGAACCATTTATATCAGATTTGTCTCATCTAACACATTGTGAGCATAAGCGAGGACAGAGACTACCAGAATATTGTTCAGAACTGAGTTCCCATTTGCACACAGGTGTAGTTAACACTGAAGAAGCCTCTACAGGATTTTATTTTTCCCCAGTCCTTAGCCACAAATTATCAGAGCCCACCATCTCCTAAACTGAGATTCCCTTAGCTTTAAAACAAGAATAATCTTACAAGCATCACCAAAATTGGATGGGAAGTAATTCAGTAAAAATAGCAGGGCACCTAGGTGGCACCATGGATAGAGTGGTAGGCTTGGAGTGAGGAAGACTTAAGTATCTGAGAATTTCTTTTTTATAAACTGTATTAGTTCTCTGACGGGCTCTAATCAATTCCTTTGCCTGCATGCTGAACTGGGGGCTTCATCCAGTCTATTAATTTTTGCATTCTCTTTGTTCTTGTCATCAAGATTCTTTTGAGATGGTGTCCCTCTCTTTCATCCCTGGTTCTTGTCTTGGTCATTTCTCCTGCAAAAGGAGATTTAGATTTCCAACTTCTTTGCCCTTTCTGTCTCAGAAATAACCATATTATCCTCCCTCAGATTTCCTAAGGATTTTTTTTGCTGCTGACAGCTAAAGGAAAACATCAGGGGTAACAGCATGACAAACCTTAAATAGAAGCATAATTGATTTGTATGGGCACTCCCTCTGATGATACAGCTCACACCTCCATGCTTTCCCATCTCTGGGCTATATCCTCCTATAATTTTGACACAGGACATCTATAGAACCTGCTGTGAGTCTTCCTCAAGTTAGAACACACAGTCTGTCCAACTATCTCACATTTGCACTCTGACCAGTTCATTATCTTTTTCTATCCCCTATTTCTTCAAAGACTTCCTTTGCTCCTCTTCTACATAACTCTGTCTGTAATGTCTTGTAGTCTACTTATACCCTTTCTCATTAACTTGTTTTTTTTTTTCCTGGATTGTTAGGACAAACTTATTCATATCATTAGGTATGTAAGTTAGGAAGCTGTACAATGTTTCAGGCTTTGAAGCAATCAGCAAAACACAGGAATACAGCTAGATTCCAGTTAGTACAAAAAATCAGCCCCCAGAAGTGGTCTCCTTATTCAGACATTCATTGTATATTTCCATTAGGATAGAACCAACTGCCATATTTTGCATAATTAAGACTTCCAGTATTATGAATTTGAACTCATGCATCTATTTCAGAGGATTCATTATTCACACTAATAAAAACCTCGCTTCAACTAGACCACCTCACTGACTACAAAATCTCTCTTCATGCTAGAACTCCATGACAATGTTGAGTACCTTTTATGTGCATTTATCTCTCTACAATGCTTTGCTTAATATTAGCAATAAGTAAACATGAGATCACCAAAAAAAGTTTACTTCTTGTAATACACTTTGCTCCTCTTAGCAATGCAATGTTCCAGGACAATTCTGAGGGATTTGCAACAAAAAATGCTCTCTACCTCCAGAGAAAGAACTGTTGGAGGAGGAATGTAGAGAAAAACATATGATTTATCACGTGTTTATTTGGGTATATGTTTGGGGGTTGGGGTTTTATAAGATTATTCACTTACAAAAATGAATAATATAGAAAAATGTTTTACATGATAATACATATATAATCCAGATTGAATTGTCAGGTCCGGGAAGGGAGAGGGGGAGAAGAAAAGGAGACAACTTTGGATCATATAACTCTGGAAAACTTAGGTGGAAATTTGTTATTACATGTCATTGGTAATAAATAAATAATTTTTTTTTAATTTTACTTCTGTTTTTGTAATAGAATGTAAGTTCCTTGAAGGAAGGGATTATGCTATTTTTTTTACTTCATTTCCTCAGCATCTAAAAGAATGGCTGGTGTGTATTAAGCCAATAAAAACTGATCAATTATTTTACCTTTCAGGGATATTGTATATGAATTGGACAAATGCATGGAAACCCTTAAAGTGACATTTTAACCAATTGGATAAAATGTTTGAGTAGTGTTGTAAAGGATTAGCTTTGCAAAAGGCAAGAACCAAAGAGATCCCACAGGGCAATGACAGGTCCAACATTCCAAAGCTCTCAGGAGGCGAGGAACAGAACACAGAGTTGTTGTTGGCAGTTGGTGGATTCTGGAGGAGTGAGAGCCTGCTTTTCCTCTAGCTGGCAGGATAAACCAGGAAGGTAGCTGTCTGGTTTTCTGGGGTGGACCAAGATAGCCATTGGTTCCCTCTTTCTTTGGCTGTCCTAATCTGCCTGTTTCTACTGTTGCTGTTACAGAGAAGTAGATTTCTGCTGTTGCTGGTAACATCTTACTGAGATTTCTATTTGGATCAAAGAAAGGACTCCCAGGGGGAAGCTGGGTGAGATTTCTATTTGGATCAAAGAAAGGACTCCCAGGGGAAGCTGGGTAGCTCAGTGGATTGAGAGCCAGGTCTAAAGAAGGGAGGTCCTAGGTTCAAATCTGGCCTCAGACACTTACTTCCTAGCTGTGTGACCCTGGGCAAGTCATTTACTCCTCATTGACTAGCCCTTACCACTCTTCTTCCTTGGAATACACAATATTGATTCCAAGATGGAAGGTAAGGGATTTTAGAGAAAAAAAGAAAAGAAAAGAAAGGACTCCTGTGTTGTGAGATTTCTTTGGGCCCTTTGTCCTTGCCTCTACCAATCCTTAACTTTAATTAATTAGTTTGTTTAGTATAATTATAGAAAGTTTTGGATTTTACTATCTGGTGTAAGTTAGTAGTTAGTTAGTCCCTGATTTCCTTCCCTTCTTTCTCCTTTTTGTTAAATAGACCTTTTATGATATATGATATATATATATATATGTCTCTCTCTCTCTATATATATATATATCTAGCTAGTTTGAACCCTTCTTTTAACCTACCCTATAACAGTGGGAAGGGTTATAATCAAACAACAGTAAGTATAGTGGGATTTCATGTTTTCTGTATCTTTTAATCAATTGTGTAAAGGTAAAGTTGTAGTGTGCTTCACCTGAACAAATTTATCTGCTTGAGCCTTCACCAAGATACCCTTGATAAGATACAGATGGAAAAGTGGGCATGTAGGTTACTAGTTACTGGTGTTCTCTCAGCTTTTATGGGCTTTTCCTCACAACTTTGAAGCCTTCAACTTCTTCAAAAACTTTGAGAATTATTTTTATTATAAAGATATTTTATTTTACCAATTAAATGTAATAAATTTCCAAATAAGTTTTCTGAAGCCATATGATCCAAATTGTCTCCCTTCCTCCCTCCCTCCTCCTAAAGCTGGAAAGTAATGCAATCTGGGTCATACATATATTATCATGTAAAACATATTTCCATAATATTCATTTTTGTAATAGAAGAAACATAAAACCAAAACCCCAAAATAAAAACCTAAATAAATCACAATGAAAAACCCTATGCTTTAATCTGCATTCTGAATATAACAGTTCTTCCTTTGGAGATAGGTAGCATTATTTGTCATTGGTTCCTCAGAATTATCCTGATTTATCCTATCCTAATTATCCAGAATTATCCATTGTATTCCTGAGAGTAGCTAAATCTATCACAGTTGATCATCCCACAATATGGCTGTTACTGTGTACAATGTTCTCCTGGTTTTAAATATGTCATTCTGTATCAGTTCGTGTAGGTCTTTCCAGCTATTTCTGAAATTATCCTGTTCATCATTCCTCATAGCATAATAGTATTCCATCACCATCAGATACCAAAATTTATTCAGTCATTCCTCAATTGATGGACATTCTTTCAATTTCCAATTCTTTGCCATGACTAAAAGCACTGCTGTAAATATTGTTTTACAAGTGGGTCTCCCTCCTCCTCTTTTTTATATCTTTGGGATATAGACCAAGTAGTGTTATTCCTGGGCATAGTTCCAAATTGCCCTCCAGAATGGTTGGATCACAACTCCACCAGCAACGCATTAGTGTCTAACATTTATCACTTTACCTTCATATTGGAAAATCTGATAGGTATGAGATGTTACCTCAGAGATGTTTTCATTTATATTTCTCTAATAAGGATAGAACATTTTTTCATATGATTGTTGATAGCTTTGATTTCTTCATCTGAAAACTGCTTATTTATATCATTTGAACATTGTCAATAGGGGAGTGACTTGTATGCTTAGAAATTTGATTTTGTTCTCTATAGGTTTGAGAAGTGAAGCCTTTATCATAGAAATTTCTTATAATTTTTTTTCAACTTGTTTCCCTTCTAATCTTGGTTACATTGGTTTCATTCATACACAAACTTCTTTTAAATTTAATATAGTCAAAATCATTCATTTTACATCTTGTAATGTACTCTATCTATTGTTTGATCATAAATTCTTCTCTTCTCCATAGATCTGACAGATAAACTATTATATGTTCCCCTAATACCTTGAGAATTATTGATCCTTCCATGCCATCAAATTTGTATCAATGCCAGCATAGACTTCTTTGTAACTTGTCAAATTCATCTTTGTTTTATAGAGTAAGCATTATTATTTCCACTTGATCTATAATAGCCTCTCCAATATATTTGATGTTCAAAAGAGATTGATATAAAATCATTACAATTTTTTTATATTTTTATCTATTTGTTGTGCTTTCAGGTTCATCCTTGAGTAGCCTCAGAATGATGATAAGCAGTTAGGACTCTTGTCTAGATTTTTTTCACAAAATTTACATTTCACAAAAATTCTTAGGCCAGAACAGAAGGAAACTCAGAAGAAAACATTCATCAGAGAATAACTTGGAAAGTAACATGATGAGTTTATTATTTATTTTTTTTTAAAAACAAACTATACAGAATAGAGATTTGCAGTTTTACATGTAATCATCTTTTATGTTTTACTTTGTCTATGGACACATTCTTTAGAGGGGAATGTTTGTGAAGTTGAGAATTTTAAAAATTAAAAATATAATAGAAAACTTATTTTTCTCCTATAGCTTCTTGCTGATTTATTAAATTTTTTAATTAAATGATTCTACAATTCAATCTCTCATCATCCTTCTTTGTAAGAAATTATAAATGAGTTTATGCACTAAACCACTGTTTGCCATGATTGCCTTATCTTCTCTTTATAGAGAGAGTATTCATTCTCCGAGGAAATTTCAAGATTTGTATGTATAGATGTGTTTGGGTGTCTGTCTGTCCTAGTTATGGCAACTGATTTTTCAATAGCTGCTATGGTTATGGTTATTTATGGTTGTTATGATTTTTGTCATTTTGTCATAATTGTTTCATCAGCCAACTTGAAAAAAGTCGATTATCCAAACTATTGTAAGCAGCTGAAGAGAAAAACTATAGCACTCATCCTCTACACCTATACATAGGGTCTTTATGTAGATGTATTTTCAAAATGAAGTTATCTGTAACTTGCTAGCTCAGGGTGGAGTTATTTTAATTGCATACTCTATCTTTTTCTCATTTTTATTCCTTCTTGTGGTTTTGTGTTTCTTTTGAACTTTGCTCTAATTAGTTGGTGGCTGCCTTTACACTGACAAGTGATTCAGGATGATACCCACATCAATAATGAGCCATTTTCTGTCCATTAAGCTAGAGGCAGTTCCTTTTTTGTGATGTTATTTGGTGTTCTCCATATTGGGGACCTCATTATTCTTTTCTTTAAGAATTCATGAATTATAGACCTCTCTCACAGAACTACTTTTCCCAACATGTTTTTCATTATCCAAGCCTATATTCACTTCTTTACTGAAATCACTGATTAACAAAGTATATAGTAATTTGATTTGGAGGATCTTACCTGATTCTTTCCCAATATAGTCTTGAATATATTTGTATTTCCATGTTTCCCCTACTCTCTCATTCCTGCCACCAATCCTTGAGACCATGTCCAACACTGCACCAAACTTGAGTGTACTCAACATGCTGTTGCCTGACTTCACGTTGTAAGTGTATTCTCGTCTTTGTGTTAGGTATGCATTTCTCTGTGTTTCCATGGTCCTTAGCGATAGATCTATATCTATTGAAGTTTGGAAATGATCATACACACTAGAGGCTCCCTGGGAATAAACTCTTCAAAGCTGCCCATTAACCACAAAAAGGAAAAGAAAGAAATGGAAGGGGATTGCACAGGATGAACTATAAGAGGTAGAGATGAATAGGGAATATATTCCACATGTTTCAGAGAGCCTGTGTAAAGATAAAAGATGGATATGGAATGTTAGCTGTGAGGTATAGCAAATACATTAGTTTGGCAATGTCACGGAGTTTCTGACAAGTTTCAGTGTGTAACAAGTCTGGAGCTGGTAGAGACAAACTGGAGTTACTCTAACTGATAACTGGACCTCCTAGAGACAACCCTTGAAATTTTGTTTAGATTTGTCTTTGTTCATGACCAAAATCAATCTTTGGGGGGAAAAAAATCTTGTTTTCAGCAAGTCTACTGCACCAATATTAAGGAATGTATGGTCTAATCTAAGATGAGCCGTCCAGCGGTCTCTCTAATCTATTCAAAAATTTACAGATGATTTAGGCTTGAAAACACTGAAAATTGCACATTATCTACCCACAATGATTTATTTAAAATGATGTAGCTATAACTATATCTAATTTATGACAGAAGTACACACATTGTTTGATGAGCCTGGAGGTTATTTTGTGGTAATTCAGTCCTGGGTGATCAGCATTAAAAATTATTGCAAGAATTATAATGAAAAGAAACTGGATTGATGATAGCTACAAAAGATAGATGACAATGAACAAGACAATAGAATATGTAATCGGAGTGTGTACTGTCTTGGTTGCTGTCAATTATGTTAACGCATGTGCTAATGTTCCTAGCATTACACAATTAGCCCTCAAATGTGTTACTAAAGGGTTTAATGCCACATTACAAATGTGAACCAAAGAACGTGTAGGAACAGCTGCTCCCAGATATGCTTGGAGAGAGCCATGATGACAGAACAACAAATTCCAGTCAGTGGTTTAGTTAGGTGTTTGGCTACTTAAGGAAGGTCAATAAAACAGTAGATTTTAGATCACTCTCCTAGTAAGCAAGGATATGCCAAATATGCAAAAAAGATGTGTGGCAGTCTGGAGAAGGAGCTGTCAGAAGCATGGAGATTGAGATACAGTAAAGGGAAGCCAATTATTATCACAGTAAAAGGGAGTGATTCTGCAGACACTAATTAAACACATCTTAAGGAACTGAAGATCCATTATGTACTGAGGCCATTTCAAAATGACAGTATTTCTAAATTCCTGTCATAGAACCAGGTGATGTTTATCTCAGTGGGAGATGATCTTAATGGACTTGGCTCATGCCTTTATTATAAAAATGTGTAAAGAGCAGATTAATGTAAAAAAGAAGAAAAAAATACATAACCAAAGTAACAATAATACTTTTCAAAGTTGACTTTTTAAGGACAAGCATCACAATCACACCAATTGATATCCTAAGGGATTTCTATTGCTCTCCAACCTCTAAGCCATTTCTCCCTCCTTTCTCAAGGAGTTCAGCAAGTGTGCAGCCTTCTGTTCCTCCCAAATTCTGCCTTCGCTCACACTGGAGGATTTCAGTGTGCATGCATATACATACATATTTACATGCATATAAATATATATTGCTCAAACATCCTGGCTTTCCAATTCACCTCCTTCCACCCTCTTCAATTCCTTCACTCCAATTCTACCACTCACAAGAATGATAATGCCTGAGATCGCCTCCTCCCTTATAACTGTGCCATGGCCATGATTTCAAATGCTATAAATTTCCTCTGAAATCAATATCCTCCTCTTATTTTCCCTCCTCTTCATCCTCATGGCAAACAATAGTCTCTGTCCCTCTGTGTCTTTCTGTCTCTGTGTCTGTCTCTATCAGTCTCTCTAATTTATCACCCATAATTAGGTTTTCATTTTACTTCATTCAGTCTTGATTGTTTATTTAACCAATTCATCTAAATATTTAGATACATCTTTGATGTTGTACCCTTCCCCTTCCCAGTCACTTACAGTTTTACAATTTTACAAATTTTACAATTTACAAAATTTTACAATTTTCAAACTTGAATCACCATCTTTAGTGCTCATCAGTCCAGATTATGAACATTGCTGGAAGAAGTTACAAAAGCATACCAAGCCTGTTCTCTACAACTTCTTCTTACTAGTAACAGTCCTTGCTGCTGTATTATTTTTATGCTTCTTTCATTAGCAATCCTGCTCCCTTCAGTAAACACTTCAAGCTTTTTTCTCTTCAAGTCTTTCAAATCATCCATACACTTCATCTCTTTCAACAGACGTCCTGCGATCCTACTTTACCTAGAAAATCAAGGCCATTTGTCAAGAGTTTTGTCATCTCCCCGTTCCACATTTTGAAACTCTTCTATTTGTACCTATTGATTCAACTTTTGCTCTAGGTTAGGAGGAAGAGGTATTAGTTACCACTTCTTGTCAAAAATAATTTCCTACTTGTGCCCTCTCTTCTAGTCTCTTCTCAGAGACTTCATAAGGAATTCTGGCACCTGGGATGAGGTTGGCAGAGGGTATGGGCAGAGTACAGGTATATCAGTCAATCCTTGGGAGAAGGCAGAGAGGCAGTGGAGAAAAAACACAAAGTCCCCCTAGTCATGTAGTATCAACAGGCAGTCCACAGTAGGGAAAAGAGATGAGTGGATGCCAGAGAACAAAAGTAATGCTACTTGGCTGTAATACCACCAGGCAAACCCATGGACTAGGAAAAAAGACAGAATGATGATCAGAGTGTGTTAAATGGAACTTTAATCCTGCTATAACCAAATTTAGAAGGTGTCAAACATGCCATAGGCATAAGAAGGGACATGGGTGAGATAGACCATTTATATGCCACACTCTGCCCATCTTTTAGGATGTCTCTTCTTCCCTCAGGCTACTATGGCTCAAACAATCTGAAAATCATTCCATTCAAGCCTGGGCTAGAAGAAGTGTAGGGATGGACCATTAAACCTCTCCACTGGAGATAAGCTAGTTATTTGGGGACACAGAATGGAAAGATTAGGGTGGGAGGACCTGTGAAACTGCCTGTTCCAAGTTTATATTTACCCTCTCCCCACTGAAGGGATAAAAGTCTAGAGGAGGAAGGAAGAAGGGCAGGACCAGAGGATCCCTGAAATAATGGCAATCCTCTTTCCTGATCAAAATCAAACTGAGAAAGTTAAGGAGATTGTATCCTGTCTGGTAGCTGTAGCCAGAACAGGAGGTGGAAGTCAATTCTCCTTCCCCATCTCCCCTTATTGAAATCTTTGTTCCTTCTTTATATATATAAAGTGACATATATATATATAAAGTGATATTTTCTCCCAGACATTTTTCCCTGATCCATACTCTACTCAATCCTTAAATTTTTCTTGTCTTTCAGTTTTTAACTTTGCTTTGAATTTTATCATTTTTTAACCTATGCATAAATGTCTCTCTCATCCCACCCTATTTAGCCATAAAGGTAAGGTAAATGGTCTATCTCACCCATGTCCCTTCTTTTTATGCCTGTGGCATGTTTGATGCCTTCTAAATTTGGTTATAGTAGGATTAAAGTTCCATTTAACACACTCTGATCATCATTCTGTCTTTTTTTCCTAGTCCGTGGGTTTGCCTGGTGGTATTACAGCCAAGTAGCATTACTTTTGTTCTCTGGCATCCACTTATCTCTTTTCCCTACTGTGGACTGCCTGTTGATACTACATGACTAGGGGGACTTTGGCTGGGGGCAAACCATACTGTTCTCAGCTTGAAAATAAATCCAAAGTTCAAGACTAGAGTTGTGAAAGCACAAGAGACCTTCCCAGAAGCCCTCCTGGTAGCTCATATTTAAGTAGCCTGAGGATTTACAGTGCCCTTTGTATACATAATTACATCACTCTCCCAACAACCCCTTACATAGAAGCTTTAATTATCCTCATTTTATAAATAAGGAAACCAAGTCTCTAGGAGGTTAAATGATTTGCCATGGAGTCATTCAACAAGTGTTTGACAGAGGCTTTGAACCTCTATGAAGCCTACATCAGCTACATGAGTATCAGCTACCTACTCAAGTTCACCAGTCCTATTTCACCCAGTTTTCCTTATTCTTGTTCCAGCACTCTGCTAAGAAACAACACCAGGAGGTGGAGAATGGCTATTGGTCTCTCACAAGTCTGCAAGATTTCAATGACAGCCTGAACCTGATCTGCTGGCCCCATACCTGCTTCATGCCTGCCTAGCAATGTCCAACTTAAAAAAATAACATCTTGGTCAAACTATTTATTTGAAATAGTCAAGGAAAGGAAAGCCTGGTGATCGATCAGCCAAGGAGATACTATGTTTTCTCAGGGAGCAAAAACAAACAAACAACTGCCAAATTTCAGGTCAGCAGGAGGCAAAAGAGGCAACAGAGCCTGGCTCTGAGGAGTGACAGTTTCAGATTCACTGTTCTCACTTTCTGTTTATCAGCCAACAGAGGAAGCTGCCTGGCTGATGAGTGAAAAAGATAGAGGAGTGTACTTGGCTGATGCTGATATTGACATACCCCTTTGTCGCCTGGATCATTTTGGACACAACATCGGGGCATGTGGGAAATTTCACCAAACCCTGCAGTCAGTGAACAGGCAAGTCATTTAACCAATCCCTGCTTTTGTCTGCATCCATCTGTGACATAGACCCAAAACAACTCATTACCCTACTTGCTTCCCTCTTTGGAATGCTGTCAGAAATAATGTTGGAAAGTGACTGGGGCTCCTTGAAAGGGCCTTGAGAAATACCATCAGAAAGAGTCAGGTTATCACTATCAGTGCATTCTAGCTTCTTATTCTTCTTTCTTTTCCATCTGTCTTTCAGACCCCAGTCTAATAAGAAAAGCCAGCTTGGTTTCATGGTGGCTTGTTGAATCCAATAATCTTCTTCTGGGGATGTTAGTACAATGTATCCATGGCCCTGACTTTCCCTAGCCTAAGAAACACTGGATTTCAAACATTAACAAGTCAGGTGTGTTTTAGCAATCAACCTGGGGCATACTTAAGTATCATGTCATCACAGTGATTTGGTGCTAAATCTTACATGAAATTGAATCTTTCGATATCACTTTCTCTGTGTACAACATCAGGTTAACCTGTGGCACCTCTTCAGGAGTAAATGACAGGAGGATGAATGACAGAATCACCTATCAGTAATGGAAACACCATAATGGAGCTCTTCTATTCTGCAATGAAAACATCATAAATGGACAAATTGCAAAAGAAATCCAACATCCAAAGCACGACAATGGACATCCGGTTGGATGCTACAGCTGTTGCTCAAAACTGATCAATGTTTAATTTAATGGATGGTCAAGTGGCTAATTTAATGAGGTTGTAAAAAAAAAGATAGCCTCCGGGAAAAAAAAAAAGAAAGGAGAGGAGGAAAAAAGGAAGGAGAGAATTAGGAAGGTAAGGAATCCTTATCTGGTAACCATTTTGTAAAATTCCTTTAGATAAAAAGTAATAAATTTGGAACCTCAAGGTATAATGATTGTTTTAATCTTACACAATAAAAGGAAGTGAGTCATTTTGAAGGCATCATTGCCAGCTGTTATCTAATGGAATAGATGCCTTTGGAACAGCATTTTGAGGACAAGAAACAGGCAGAAATCGATGAGGAAAGGTTCAAACTTCTGACCCCAAACAAGTCTATTATGTTATCAGGACAATGAGATGTTAAATGGCATTTATGATATTATGAAACATTAAATGACATAAAGGACATACTATTAGTACTAGTCAGAGGCAAGACCTGAATTTAGACTTTCTTTATTCCAAGACCAGCCCTCTACTCACTATGGCAAACTGACTTTCCAAAAGAAAACTAGTATGTCCTTTAAAAAGAGATGTTTCTTTGATATTCTAATTGACATTGTTATATATTTACTGTGTGCTATTTTGGTCAAATAAGTGCATTTTATATATTGTTATCTTTCTTCTCTATGTCCCCTCAATTTTTAAAACCCGTGTAAGCCTTCAAAACCTACTTCCAAACCACCCAATTAAAATTTGCCATTTGAAAAATGTTCATTTCTGAAGTTCAACTAGGTGTTTTAAGATGAAAAAAGTTACTCTCCTTAGCTTAAAGAAGAGTTGTCTTTAAAACTCCTAAATATATAATAATGCTGAAAGAAAAGCAATAATTCTACAACAGAAAGGAATTGAGGAGATTTAGCTGTATTCAATCCAGCTTAAAATAAAGTTACAGTCTTGTCCTTTCCTATGGCTTATGTCTCTGACAGCAAACATAATTAAAGCCATAGAGAGAGAAAATCTCCAGTTGCTCTGAACCATTGCAAGTTGACAACAAGAAAATAATGCCAAGGCTCCCCACCCTCCCCTAAGCACTTATTCTTTTCACAGTCCCTTCTCTTTTCTCTGTCACTTTTAATAGTAGATATAAATATACAACTAACATGAATCACCAGGAAAGCAAGAGGGAGAGAACAATTAAGGGATTTCTTTCTTGGTTTTGTTTTGGTTTTGCTGTATTATACTTCAGTGTCACATACCTATAGCCATCAGAAAGGTATGATTTTCTCCAAGGCCCTGAACAGATCCAACACAGTAGTATTGGCATCTATCCTACTATCCCAGGATGCTACATGGTTTCGACCTCTTCTTTCTCCAAGTAAGATGACTATCAATTTGGTTATCCCATGGGACCAGTGAGATTCCCAGACTTGTTCCCTTCAAAGATCAGTAATTTCAGTATGACCGCTTGCCTTAGAATCCGGAATAGTGTTAGGGGAAAGTGATTCCAAGGAAAAGAAATAAAGTTGATTTTCATTAATATTGTTACTCATGTTAATAATTATATTTCTTCCTAGAATTATTGAAATGATTATCCTGAACCAAACCCATTCATTTAAAGCATGCCTCCAAGTCATTTCCATCCTAGACTGAATCTGATGAGGACCTCGTATCCAGAAGGGAGACAAAAATCTTCAAAATACATCCATCTTTTGCTGATTACTACTGCACTTTTTTTGCACTTCTTTTTTTAAAAAACTTAAATCATATTTATGATGATTTTCCTGACACAGATTTTAGCTGGTTTCACAGGGTCTTGGCTGTGTCAGGAAAAGCAATCCAGAAAAAATGATCAGTGTCAAATTGTCTCTTGCACTTGAGCCCAGGAGGCAGCAACTGGCTGATCATTTCTTTAGAAGCCCTGGCAGAGAAGCCAGGTTTCTGCACAACTGGGCACCTCAAGTGAGTCTGATGCTTGCGTTGCTCAATTTTTATCAATGTGCCCAGCTGTAATTAATCCATAATGTCATTCCACTTTGTCATCAGCACCATATGGGCTAACCATTCCTTTGAAGGACTAGCCACAGTATGGCTGAGTGCTCTAGGATGATTGTAATTAGATGGATGATAAGGTCCTGGGGGCTTAAATGTGGATGAAAATTAGATTTATTTACTTTTTTAAAGAGATATACAGGACATTAGCTTTTCCTTTGTCTCATGATTAGAAGGTATAATGTATTAGAATTTTACCTTCAAATTCCAGTTTAGTCAATGATCTGATTTCATGTGTGTATATATATATATGTATATATATATATACACATACATAGTAGAAAGGAAGCATATGTGGTGGATAGAAAGCCAGCCTCAGAGCCAAGAAGATGTGGGTTCAAGACCCTCCTCTTACACATGCTGGTTGTGTGACAAGTCCCTTAACTCTCAGAACCACAGGAAACTCTCTAAGACTCTAGGTTGCAGAAAAGGTGCTGACCTATAGCAGCAAGAGTGTCTTTCTTCACAAGGGAATTGCCTATATAAATAAATCCCAAGTCCAATACCTATCCCAAACCTATATAGCAAAAAAGTATCTATATTCTGTATGCAGACACAAATCCATATATGTGTGGAGAAAGGGAGTCAAATTTTTGTCTATGTCCAAATCCTAGGCAGATCAAGCCTGGGAGAAATGATTTTCCTTACTGGTGGGGATTAACAAATAAAAGAGAGGTACTAGAATACAAACTATTTCATGTTTCCACTCTGTTTCTGTTTAGAATTGTTTATTTACAAACAAGTTGATCTGATGATATAAACTTGGAAACATTTTTGAACTTTTAAAAGGCACTACATTTTGGCATGGTATGTTGTCACTTTTGTAATTTCAAAGTCAACAGCAGGAAGAATGTGAAAGGTTTCTAGAGTTCATGTTTTCATACACCACTTTTAATTAGCTTTTCTTTTAAGTACTTTGGAAGATGCTGAAGCAAGATAAGTTCTGCCAAATATTTGGGCAAGGTAATTTGGTAAACTTCAAGCTTGGAGATTTTGAGAAAAGTCTGAGATCTTGAAGATAGCTCATGCTATTGATTTACTTTCATACAGTTACCAATATTAAAATATCTTTTCCTGAGCTATTTATCATACTTAACTTTTTATTACCCATGTATTCATTATTGTGAACACCTCCATTAGTACAAATTGTGATCTAGCTTTGCTTTCTTATCCTATGTAATTTATTGCTGCTCCCTAACAAATCATGCATGTAGCATCCACCAAATGTGATAGGTACCTTCTAAAGATCTCTTGACAATACATAGATAGTCAAGGAACAAGTAAGCAACCTACAGGCTATTCTGTAGTCTCAATACATGACAGACTCATCTTTCTTTCCTGTCACTTTTCTCTCTAATGACATCCTTTACAACACTTAATCTTGTGTAAGTACTTCATTGGTAATGTGATGTACGTTATTGATGTCCACCATGTTATAATGATAGATAGATTGATAGATAGATATAAACATACATACACACACACACAGAGTTAAATTTAAAAATTTATCTTACCTAACAAGGAAGTCTATAGACAAAATAAGAAAAGGGGCAATAATAAAGGGGAAGGACAATTAAGGGAAGTAGTGATCAAAAACAAAACAGACTTTTGAGGAGACAGAATAAAAAGATAGAGAAGGATAAACAGAAGAAAATAGGAAGGGGGGGGTCATAACTGTGAATGTAGATGGGACAAACTTACCCATAAAAAGATAGTGGATAACAGAATGGATTAAAAACCATAATCCAACAATATGCTGTTTACAAAAGACACACTTGAAACATGAAGATACTCACTGAGTTAAAATAAGGAGTTAGAACAGAATCCATTTTGCTTTACCTAGTCTATGGAAGTCAGAGATAGGAATCGTGATTTCAGACAAAACAAATGCAAAAACAGAATTAAATAAAAGAGATTGTGTGAATTTAATATAAATTTTACTGCCTAATTACATCTGAAAACCCATTTTGGTTAGTATCAGCCCCACCCTTTGACTAACATGATGGACAAGGAAAATGACAAAGTTTAGAGGGGATGTGGAAAAATACATACACTAACACTCTTTTAGTGGAGTTGTGAACTGGTAAAACCATTTGGAACCAGACCTAAAGAGCTATTAAATTGTGTATACCCTTTCATACACCAATATCACTACTAGATCTATCCCAAAGAATTCAAGGGAAAAGGAAAAAGACTTATGTACAAAAAAAATAAGCTCTTTTTGTGTGATAGAGAATTGGAAACTAAGGGGATGCTCATCAATTGGGGAATGGCTCAATAAGTTGTGGTATGTGATTATAATGAAATCAAAGAAATGATGAGAGGAGTGGTTTCAACAGACTCTGGGAAAAACTAGATAAACTGACATAGAATGAAGTGAGTAGAACCAGAATATCATTGTACATAATAACAGCAATATTGTAAAGATAATCAATTGTGAAAGATTTAGCTACTCTAAGCAATATACAGTAATTTGAAAAAATTCAGAGGACTCATGTTAAAAACTGCTACCTACCTCCAGAAAGAAAACTAATGAATTCTGAGTGAAAACTGAAGAATAATTTTTCACTCTTTTTCTTAGGATTTTTTTTTAAATGGCTATTATGGAAACGTGTTTTGAATGATTTCACCTGTATAATGATAATATATTGTTTGCCTTCTCAACAGAGTAGGGGAGAAGCTGGGGGAAGTTAAAAAACTTGGAACTAAAAAAAAGTTACAGATAAATAACTATTTTTGAAAGCAAAGCAAAAAGGAGGGGATAAGGGAAGACATAGCATAGCTTTGTCAAAAATAACTCATACAAGACTAACCATATTTCCTTTTTGACAATTACTAAACTGGGCATGCTATAGGGGCATGCTATAGACATAGGTTAGCTTTTGATAAAATATACAGTAATGTTTTCTTAAAGAAGTTTGGGTTCCAGACCTGATTCATTCATTATGACTCTGTATAAGTAACTAAACTGCCCAGACCTTCAAACTGCTCTCTACACTCTAAACAGATGAGACTAATCTAAACTTGTAAAAGAAATTCCTTACCACCAGCCTCCTACACAGTTCACATCACAGGGCTACTGACAAATACTAACAATAGTTCAATAAAAAATTTCTTTTAAAATCTCATTTGATAGTTGAATAATACATAAAATTAATTTACATTTCTGCTAAAGTTCCAAAACAAGCTTTTCTTTGTACTTGGGCAAGTCCCACCTGAGAGTATAGAAAACATTCAGACTTTAAAATGGATATCTCTACATGCAATCATAATATATATATAATATTGTCATTAAAATTATAATCTTGAAGAAAAGTTTATAACTGGATTTGATGGTGTTTGGAAACACATTGAATATAATCAGTCAGTATTAGATAGGAATGAAGCAGTCCCTTTTTCTAAGGCTAGACTTGAACCTATGATTGAACCTTTCAATGTCTTCACCTAATCTTTCCTCTATTCTTCTAGTCTCAGAAGAACAGCTGATCTTCTTGCCAAAACTAATCCTTCCAACTATGCTTTCATTGATTGTCTCTCTTGTCCCCTCCACAACCCAGTTCCAGCAATCATTCCTGCTTGTGTATCTTCTATTCAATTGCTTTTTCTCTGATGGCCTCTTCTGTTCTACCTAGAATGCTGCTGAGGTGTCCGTCCCTTAGCCTAAGAAATTCCTTCCTTTATCACTACTATTCCTTCAATCTATTGTCCCATCTTTCTTCTCCCTTCCACTGCAAATTTCTATAAAAAGGAGTCTACTATAGCTGTTTCCTCTTCTCCCATAAATTACTCCCCAACCCCTTATGATCTGGCTTCTGTTCTCACCATTTTCTTGAAGCAGCTCTCTCTAAGGCCTTAGGACCTCCTAATTAACACACCCAGTGGGGTTCTTTTCTCCTGTTCTTATCCTCAGTGATTTCCTCATTTAATATTATGGAACTATGCTTTTTAAAAGAAAATTATCAGAATCTTCTACATCCAATGATATGCCAAAAAAAAAAGAACAAATTAAATGGATGATTGCAAAAATATCAAATACCCAAACTAATAAAATAGGAAATAGAGGTTTCTAAACAACTCAATTTCAAAATAAGAAATTATCAAAAGAAATCAAGTCCTAAATAATTCCCCCTAAATACTTCAAGAACAGAAGGATTTACAAGCATATTATGGCAAATAAGAAGAAGAAAGAGGAGTAAGGGGGAAAGAATAAGCATTTATTAAGTGCTCATTATTTGCCAATAAGGAAACTCCAGAGAAATATGGGAAAGCTTATATGAACTGATTCAGAGTAAAGAAAGAAGAACCAAGAGACCAATATTCACAATGGGTATATTAAAGTAAACAACAAAACTAAGATCAATGAGAGAGTAGATAATGTCAGTTCCAATTTACCAAAGAAAGAGCCCACAGTCCTTCTTTTTAAAGTTAAAAAAAACTATGCTCCTAAAATTTAAACACTTGCTATCATTCAGTGAGTCAGTTTTGCTTAAATCATTTTTAGAGGAAAGTGGCCTTTGGGAGATTATTTGATGGGAAATAACTGTTGTGTCAAAACAAAACATAAAAAAAAAGAAAAGGAAAAATAAGTGGCCTAAATCACTATTAAAGATGTCCTGAAAAGAAAGATCATTATTGGTTGATGTGGTCAAGAAGGGCTTCCAGAAATAGGAGAAATAGGACTAGAACTTTTAGAACAGGCAGGATTAGGAAAGGTATGGGGAAAAAAGGAAAAGTAGGAAATCTTAAAAGCAAAAACATAGAGAATAAGATGACATGATATGGTGATAGAGATGACCCAGGCTGTTTCACCCTATAAGCTTTTGGGAATATTTCATGAGATAAGGAAAACAAGAAAAATTTGAAAGTTCTTTCAAAGATAGAAGCAGTAGCAATTTTGCATTCATATCACAAATCATGTACCTTCTATTTTCAAAAAGTGCCTTGCCTATCTGTTTATAGTGAGTGGTTACTGAATTGATCCGTTTTATTATACAGTTTACTTTATTCCATATGTTCCTGGTGTCCACCACTTGCTTTATTATATAAAATTCAGAAAACACCTACTCTTTAGTGTTAATGCACTGATTATTAATTATCATAGAATCATAGATCATAGAGATAGAGCTGGAGATTATTCCAAAGACCATTTAAATAAACATCCTCATTTTCCAGATGAAGAAACTGAGGCTAGAAAGATTAAATGACTTGGACTTGGTCACATAATCCTCAAAGAAGTGCAATGTACTATACCTACACTTTGATCCTCACAATAATCCTGGGAAATGGGTACTATTAGAATTCCCCATTTTATACATGAGAAAAGTGAGGCTTAAAGTTTAAATGACTTACCAAGAAAACCTAGTCCAACATTAATGAACCTTTAGAGATCATGTTCCCAAATTGTAACTTCAAGCTGCCTGTGAGCCCCCCATATTACCCTAGAGAGCAAAGGGAAGAAGTACTCACATTGGACTGCTGAACAGAGAGGTGGGACATGCAAAAAAATGAACTCGGGTCATTTGAGAGGGGAAACAGAGCAGCACCCTCTGGCATACTGGGGCATGTGTTCCATGACTTCGCCAACACAGAGTCCCAGTCAGGAAATCTTCTGGATACCAAGTTCAGTATTCTATCTACTATACTGTGCTGCTTCATTATGAAAAAAAGCAAATAAATGCTCTATAAATCTCAGAAGACAGTTCTGCTTTGGAGGGTTTTGTAGGGGCCTTTAGGGAAAAGATATAGAATTGGTAAAACATAAAAGTCTGGGTTAAACCAATTTATGGATGTTTTCAAATGCAGATACTGATCTGCTGGATTTAAAACACATCAATATTTTTTGAGATTTGCTTTCTTCAGTTTGTGCACTTATTTACTTGTATGTTGTTTCCCCCAATAAAATAAAAAGCTTCTTGAGGGCAAGAAATCTTTCATTTGTATCACTTTGGTTTTGGATTCCCAGCATCTAGCACACTGAGGGCACTTAAATGCTTGTTGATAGTCTGAAATCTTCTATTTCAAACTCCTCATTTTACAGATGAGGAAAATAAGGACTTGAGAGGTTAAAAGACTTCTTCAAGGTCTTGCAGAGAGTTGATGGCCAGTCCAGCATTAATTTCTGTAGCTATAGCAGTTTGTTTCTGGTTTAGCCTTAGTCTTGATTCTCTTTTTCAGCTGGCAGGAGCATCTTCTTTCTCTTTGATAAACAGTGACAGAAAAATGAGATGTTGCATTACCCAACAGTGTATCTCAACTGAAAAAACTACTATAACCAGTAAGTTCTCTGTCAATAATAATAAAAAAAAATAGCAGGGATTTTCCCTCCTTTACAGTACAAACATAAGAGTAAATAAAGTGGCAAGACTCATGATTTTTTTCCGTAGGAATTCCTATAAATGTAGAGGGGCAACAGTTGGTGCTAGGTTTTTTATTTGATTGCCACAGGAAAGCAAGAGACATGAAAAATTTTAGCTCTCGATTTTACAGCCTGTTCTCTGACACGCTGTTTATTTGTTTTATACTGGAGCATCAGCAGCTTATGCATCAACTGATGACTGCTGTTTGCTCAGTTTTAATAAAAATAAATGTCATCCAGCAGTCTGACTTGGTTTGCCAGGATAGTAAAAGCCAGAAAGTCAGCTTGCATCAGGAAAAAGCTAAACTAAACCTTCTTCACTACGGCTGATTTGTGGGCCGTCTGTCTTGATTTACTTCCCCAGATGGGCCACCTTGTATCACTCCAGAGGGATGGTTACTAAACATCCATGCTGAGAAAAACAGCATGATTACAAAGATTCTACATATTTGGAGAAATTACCAATCACTAGAACTTAGGAGGAAGAAAGTTATTGCCAAAGATGGTTTCTTTAGCATTTGCGAAGGTCCTGGAGGTGTATGGAATATAAACAGCCTATTAAAAATATTTTTCTCTTCATTTTTTATCAGCTATTGCTCCTATTGTGATGGTCACATAATCAAAAAGTTAGCCTAGTCCATTGAATTATGAGGCAAAGCACTGAATTTTTTAAAGGATCCCTGAGGCTTTCTTTCCCACCTCGAATGGCTAAGTGACCTACAACAACTGCCCCTATTTCAGTTGAACTTTCCTAGAATGGAGATAATGCAAAATTATAGCCATTGGATTCCTCTCCACTACATGGGAAGATTCCACTTCAAATAATCTTCATAACTTAAATTGACTATCTGTCTCCAAAGGTCTGAAAACACTATGAGATGTTTAGGAGATAGCCTCTAGATCAGAGATGACATGTTTTCTTTTGAAAGCATTCCTCTCCGAATTCTGCAAAGCAATTAGGAATTGTGCAAAGAATGGTGCCCTTTAAGCTGGGCTCCTCTTGTAGGCATATCTATCTATATGCCTGTAGGTCAGAGGTCAATGATCAAAAGAGAAGCGCTCTGCAAGCCAAAATATTTACGCAAAATTTTTTGTTGCAGAAAGAAATAGAAACAAAATAAACATCCTTCTACTGGTGAATGATTAAATAAATTATAAGCTAGGAATGTACATTGGGATGGAAGACAAAACAAACATGATAAACACAGAGAAGCATGGAAAGGTATATAATTGATGCAAAGTGAAATAATATATGCGAAAATAGGAAAACAACATATGCAATGACTACAACACAAAAGGAAGAAACAATCACTTCAAAATATTACCAAATTATGATCAAGCTTGGTCCTAAAGAAGGTAAATGGGAAGACAATTTCCCTCCCAATTCCTCCCATACACAAACTTCCTCACAAAGGATAAGAGCTCATGGGTCATTGACTATAATGTCATTTATAGTGTCATTCATTTTGCTGAATTTTTGATCTATTTTTCCTCCTTTTTCATTCTGTTTTAAAAAAGTTCTCTAAGGGAGCTCTCTAATATTTGGGGTTAAAGTAAGCTACGTAAAAACAAAATGTATCAATAAAATCTATTTGTAAAAAGAAAACATACTTTATAAAGCCAGATCTAATTACCTATACACCAGAATGCACAACAACTTATATGAGATGTCTGATAAGTTTTTATTAATGCTAAAAATTAGCAAATCCCAATGCCCCAAATAGTCACCAATTTGGTCAATGAAACAGTACCTAGCTTTGGGTAAATATGAACACCTAATGAAGACTCTGAAATGCTGAAATCATCACAATAATGCTCAATGTAGCTGGACTATAATGCTATACTATTGGACTGAGAAGTGTATTTTAGGATGTATAAATGAATGAAAGTCTTTATTAGGCATTTAGCAGGCAGTGCACTGGGTGCTGAGGTTATAAATTCAAACTGAAATAATATCTGCCCTAGAGGAGCATATTAAAAACTCAGTTCAGAGTCCAGAGCAACATGAAAGCTCTAAGAGGTGGAAATAGGCTGTAGAAAGGGAGGTAAAAAGATGCTAACCACAAGCCATAACTAGTTTAAAATGTCTTATTTAATACTAATATCTAGCACCTATAAAATACTTTAAGATTTGCATAACCTCTTATGTTATCTCATTTGCATCAGAAAAAACCCTATCATTATTATTATTATTCTATCATTATTCCCCATTTTACACATGAGAAAACTAAAGCTGATAGAGGGTTAGTAACTTACTCAGAGTCACACAGCTAATAAGTGGCTACAGCAGATTTTGAACTCAGGACTTGCTGACACTGACTTCAGTGCTCCAAATAACTATATTACCTAGCTCCCATGGTTGTTGGTTAATCCCAAGAATGACTCCACTGAACAAGAGCTTTTATAATTCTTTTCTGCTTCCAAATCTTAGCTTCACCTTGAATCTTTAGCTTAACATGATCACATGATGAAAATTTTGCTGAGGATTAACCCCTAATAAAGGAAAGGAGATGGTCACTTTCTTTTCCTCCCTCTTCTCTTTTAAATAATCCCATCTTTTTCAGCCTACCTTGGGATAGATGTAAATATTAACTGTTCTGAAAACTCGATTGTCCATGAGTGCCTGAGTAATGTCTTGGCAACCTGAGTACAGATTTGTTCCATCTAAATATATGATCTAAATGACTGCCATATCCATCACTTTGACTAGATCCTGAAAAAAGCTTCCTCTTCCTGATTAGAAAAGTGACAATAAAATGTTTTGCCATGTGTACTCACTCACAAATACCTATACGATCAGTGGGAAAAGTGGACAGATCTGGGGAACATTCATGAAGGAGCACAACAGAAGGAACATCTATCCCCAGCAGTTATTAGGAAGGGGCAGACCCAGAGGGGGCATTTGGAACTGGGGTGTCTGGGAGATGGCATATTCTTAGAGAAGATGTGTGAGCAGGATTCATATGTGAAGGGGAATATAAGTTCATGGAGTGAGTATATATGGAAGAAAAACTCACTTTTCTAATTGAGCAGGATGATTTCTAGTGACATTATACCACACCTATAGATCTGCTCTCCATTGCTCTAACATGCATATAGTAATTGCTAGAGGAGCTCTGCCAGGTATGTAGACTAGAATTGTAGTTTCCCCTAAGTTCCCATCAGGTCTTGTGTTACTAAGGCTATAAGACCAGTCCCATTATCATGACTAGTTTCTAATAGGTATGACTCCATTGGGCAAAGGGTTATAATATGTCTCTCTCTTCACCTTCTGGATTCAGCTTCAATTTTTAGCTAAGATACTAAGATGAAGATGGAAAGAGGTCTCCATGATCTCTCTTTTAATTTAAATAACAACAACTAATAATAATAATAATAGCTAACACTTATTGAGCACTTAATTTGTACCAGGCACATTGCTAAGTGATTTCTAATTATTATCCCATTTGATCCTCATAATAACCTTAGGAGATGAGTGCTATTGTTTTTTTTTTTAATTTGCTTACTTTTTTAATCACATGTAGAAAGAGGTAAAAAAAAAAAACCCTTACCTTCCATCTTAGAATCAATACTATGTATTGGTTCTAAGGTAGAAGAGAGGTAAGGGCTATGCAATGGGGGTTAAGTGACTTACCCAGTCACACAGCTAAAAAGTGTCTGGGGTAAAATTTGAACCCAGAACCCCCATTTCTAGGCCTGGCTCTCAATCCACTGAGCAACCCAGCTGTCTCCTAGAAATGGTTTTTGTTTTTTGGTTTTTGTTTTTAATTTTTATTTATTTTTTTGTTACAATACTCACTTTATTTCCCTCCCTCCCCTCCACCCACCCTTCCCACAGCCAACACGTAATTTCATTGGGTATTACTTGTGTCCTTGATCAGAAACTATTTCAATGATGTTGTTTGCACTAGAATGTTCATTTAGAGTCTATCTCCCCAACCACATCCCTTCAACCCATGTATTCAAGCAGTTGTTTTTCTTTGGTGTTTTTATTCCCATCATGTTTCTTCTGAATGTGGATAGTGTTTTTCCTCATAGGTTCCTCCAAGTTGTTCAGGATCCCTGTGTTGCCACTAATGGAGAAGTCCATTACATTCAATTGTACCACAGTGTATCGGTCTCTGTGTACAACGTTTTCCTGGCTCTGCTCCTCTCACTCTGCATCATTCCTGGAGGTCATTCCAGTGTAATTTTCTTTTATCTTTTGGGGATATAGAGGTAGTAAATGCTAATTCTGGGTCAAAGGGTATGAATAGTTTTATGGTCCTTTGGGCTTGATTCCAAATTGTTCTCCAGAGTGGTTGTATCAGGTCACAGCTCTACCAACAGTATATTAGTATCCCAATTTTCCCATATCTCCTCCAACATTTATAATTTTTCCTTTTTTGTCATATTAGCCAATCTTATAGGTGTGAGGTAGCACCTAAGAGATGTTTTAATCTGCATTTCTCTAATTAATAGTGATATAGAATCAATGGATTTTTTTCTTAAAATGATGGAAAGAATCTACCTAAAACTATCAGCAAGTATCGAAACAAGGAGAAGCTAGAAAGTTTCTCAATAAGATCAGACATGAAACAAGAATACCGACTCTCACCAACATCATTTAACATAGTATTAGGAATGCTAGCAATAGCAATAAGAAAATAAAAAGAAATTGAAAGAATCAGAATGAGCAAAGAAGTATTAAAACTATCTATTTGTAGATGGCATGATGATATATGTGAAAAATCATAGAAATTCAACTAAAAATTTAGTTGAAACTATCAATAATTTAGCAAAGTAGCAGGATATAAATTTAATCCAAATACATAATCAGAATTTTTATATATTACTGACAAAAGTCCTACAAGGAGAGATAGAAAGAGATGCTCCATTTAAAATAACTACAGATAAAATAAAATACCTGGGAGTACACTTACAAAAACAACCTAGGAACTAGATGAACATCATTATAAAAAACTTTTTTACACAAATAAAGTCAGATCTAAATTATTGGGAAATACTCATTGTACATGGATGGACAGAGCCAATATAATTAAAATGGCAATACTACCTAATCTACTTATTCAGTGTCATTCCAATTAAATTGCCAAAAAATTTATTGTTAGAAAAAATGTTAAAAATAACAGCAATTTTCATTTGGAATTTGGGATACAAGATCAAGAATATCAAAAAGAATTAATGAAAAAAATGCAAAGGAAGGTCTAGCAGTACCAGATTTTAAATTGTACCATAAAGCAGTAATGACCAGTACTTTGCTAAGAAAGAAAATGGTAGATCAGTGGAAACAGATATACAGCAAATAGCCATAAAAGATCATAGTAATATCATATTTGACAAAACCATAGGCCTACTTTTTTGGCATAAGAAATCATTATTTGTGAAAATGGAGAGAATAACTGGAAACTAGTTCAGCAAAAATTAGGTATAGACCAACATTTTATACCATTCACTAAGATATGACCAAAATGGATATATGACATAGGCATAAAAAGAGATATCATGAGTACATTAGAAGATGTAACATATTACCTGTCAAATTTCTGCAAAGGAGAGGAACTTATAAGTCAATAAGAGGTGGAGATAATTGTGAAATATAAAACAGATAATTTTGAGTATGTCAAATTAAATTTTTTTCTCTACAAATAACTGTTGCCAAAGTAAAAAGTAATGCAGAAAACTGTGGGGGTTGAGGTGGGATTATATACAGTCTCTTAGGTTGAAGTCTTCTATCTAAAATATATAGAGAACTTTGTAAACTTTATAAGAATAAGAGCTATCTCCCCATTGATTAATGGGAAAAATAGATGAACAGTTTTCAGCTGAAGAAATCAAAGCCATATGTTAGTATATGAAAAAAATGTTCTAAATCACTACTGATAAGATAAATGCAAACCAAAACAACTCTAAGATATCATCTCAAAGCCATCAAACTGGCTAAAATGAAAAAAAGAGGCAAAATAACAAATGTTGAAGTGAATATGGAAAAATGGGGACAGATACACTGTTGGTGGAGCTACTGATTGATCCATTTTGGAGAGCAATTTGGGATTATACACAGAAAGTTATAAAATTATGTATACACTGCATCTATTTCCCTAGCAGATCAGGGAAAGAGGAAAAGAATACATATGCTCCAATATTTATATTTATAGCAGTTCTCTTTGTTTTGAATTTGAAACTGAGGGGATGCCCATTGATTGGGGAACAGCTAAATAAATTGTGGTGTATGGTTGTGATAGAATATTACTTCACCATAAGAAATGATGAGCAGATTGATTTAAAAGAAAACATTTGGAAAGAACTATGTAAAAGAATGAACACTGAAATGAGAACAAGGAGACCATTATACACAGGCACAGAATTGATGCTAGAAGAATAAACTGTGAATGTTATCTACAGAAAGTGAACAGAAAGGTGAAACATGAAAGATTTAATTTATGTATACATGTTGGTCTCCCCGATTATATCTTCTATGATGTGGTGAAGGTGAGGAGGTGCTAGGAAAACTTATGGGTGGGATTTATTATGTTGACATGAAGAAAAGTCAAATACAAGCATAAAGGAGATTTGTAATTTTATTTGTGTGCTATCTTCTTTTTCTTTGTATATGGAAATCCTTATTTTGTTTGGTTTTATAAATTTTAGAATTAAAAAATAAAACAAAATAAAATTTGAATAAAAGTTTAAAAATGGTGATTTAGAACATTTTTTATGATCTGACTAAAAATATTTTTGGTTTCTTCATCTGTTCACATCCTCTAATCATTTGTCATTTAGAGAGTGTTTGTGTCCCTCTAAATTTGACTCACTTCTCTATATATTTGAAAAATGAGGCCTTTACTAGAGACCCTCATTATAAAAAATATTATTCACAATTTTTGTTTCCCTTCTAATCTTGGTTGCCTTGGCTTTGTTTGTGCAAAATCTTTTAAATTTAATGTAGTCAGTTATCTATTTTATATCTTACAATGTTCTCTATGTCTTATATGAATATAAACTTCCTTATACATAGATCTGCCAGGTAAACTATTCCATGCTCCCCTAATTTTTATGATATTATTCTTTATTTTTAAATCCTGGATCCATTTTTACTTTACCTTGGTATGAGGTATAAGGTGTTGGTCTGTATCTACCACATTATTTTCCAGTTTTCCCTGCAGTTTTTGTAGAATAAAAAGTTCTTCCAAAGTCAGTTGTTTCTAAGTTGAAACTGCCTTGAATGCTTCAAGGAAGCTAAAGGCACTAATAATCTTTTCATGAGAACTGTAGCAGTGCATAGTGAGTTCATAGCTGGTTTGCCTTCTGTCTACTAACTCTTAAATTACCAATATTCATCAAACGCACACACGGAAACTCCTGTGATACCATAAATCACAAAGATTTTCCTATCACTCTGTACTATTCAAGCAAGGCAAAGAAGACCTGAGTCCTGAAGGGAAACCTTATCCTTCAGAAGAGATTTACAAATGGAAGGAAAATTAAATATATTCTCAAGGTCTGTGCTGATTTGTAATGGGGGAACAAAGTCACAGGAGGGCACTTAAAATTATGTTTTATCAATCCTGGCATGGCTGATCAATAAAACAATTTTGGCATCAGTTAAACTAAAATAAAATGGCTAACAAGCATGTGGGCATACAAGTGGTCATCCAGATTTCTGAATCGATTAGATGATACCTCTTTTCTCCTTGTCTTTCTTCTTTAGCCAGTCCCTCAGTTTAAGTCTTAACAGAAACACTATTTGTCAACAACACAAGCCCAAAAGGCAACTTTAAAAATAGATACAATTGTAGAATGTCTGTATTATACACTATGCCTTTTAGACTCCATTGAAATAAAGGAGCTATAATCTCTGTGACAGTTGCTACCATTAATGCTGATCATAAAAGCTGGTAAGGAAGCAGATATGTTGATTTATCATGCATTGCTGCTCCCATATATCCACTTACTAATAAAAATCAGTGAAATTATGACTTGCTGAGAGTTCAGTGCTTCAACATTTGTATTTCTAACTTCATCTACTGTGAGATTTCAGTCTTATTCATGCTGGTTTTTTTCTCCTCAAAGTACTTCCAATTTGAATGTACCACACTTGAGTACCATGGCACGTTAAGCTGAAGGATCATACTTTCCTATATCCTTAGTGGAAAATGTGGTGTTTAGGGAGCAATGAAGCAAGCTGTAACTTAGACTTAGAGCTAAAAACTGTTGGGGAGTCTAGTTCCATGAACATATATAACCCAATTTAGTAAACATAAGAAGCATATTCTTAATATTTTTCCTCACCAAGCTTCATTTTAAATATTACATTATGACATGCATAATACCTATTTCTTTTATTCTACTGCTTAAATTTTATCCAATGTATTAATGCATATATAGTTAAGCAGTACTAAGAGTCTGTTGTAATAAGATATACCATCTGCTGACATGATGGGCACATAAATCTGAATAAAGATATAACCCTCAGAAAATATGGAATTAATCTGATGAAGCCCTATGTTTTATATAGGTTATCAGTAAAGTCCATTTAATTCCATATATATGTCAGAAACACTATGACCTGCCCTCACTATAGACTGAGTTATATCTATTTGCCAAATCACCAAATGGTGGAATATAAAGGGAGTCCTAAGAATTCTACATTTTAAATGACTTTAATATATTCTTATATTATGAAAGAAAAAAAGGAGGAAGGAATGAATGAAAAAAGGAACAAAGAATGGAGAAACAGAGGAAGAGAGGGATGGAGAGAAGGGAAGGAGGGGTGGTGAGAAGAGAAAGAAGGAATTGGAACCATGACTGTCTACGAGCTAGACAATGAGAAAGAGCACTATGCGCAGTCCTTCTTTGAGTGAAGCCTATCTATATATCCAAACTAGCTCACTGACTTTTTCCACACCAAGACAACTAAAACTAGGTAAAACTGAATCACAATCAATTCAACCCTCATTTTCAAATTTACAAGGAAATTATCTTAGATCCACCAAGGTCGGGAATTTTGAAATTAGCATCTAGGAGTTTGGTTTTTAAAAGTCTTAATATCTCTATATATCAATACATATTCTTTATTTTATAATTCTAGAGTTTCATTTTTTGCATTTATAAACTATATTCTGAGAGGAGATTCATAGGCTTCACCAGACTGCCAAAGAAGTACATGTTCCAAAAAGGTTAAGAACTCCTGATCTAGTCCAACATCTTCATTTTACAAATAATGAAAATTAGTCTCCTAGCAATCAAATGACTTCCCCAAGATCACACAAATATGTGTCAGGATCACAATTTAAATTTAGGTCTTATAACTCAAAGCCAATCCTCTTTCTACTGTAGTCCTCCCACTCTCATTCAATATATTGATCAGAAAAGACAGGTCAACCACTCAGTTGATAAAGTCAAGTCTTGCTTATTTTCTCTGAGGTATCATCTATATAAGGTGCAATAGGAAAGTGTCATAGTAGTAAGAACAGAACAAGGAGTACAATTCCAAGCAGGCAAGGGAATATAGAGGCGTTGATATGAACAAAATTGACATCTCCTGGGAGGGAGGCAGCATGATACTATGGAAAGAACCCTAGTTCTTAGGTAAGAGTACTTCAGTGTAAACCTGCCCTCTGATATTACTTGTACAAGCTTAGGTACATAATTTATCTTCCTTAAGTCTTCAGTTTTTGGCTAGACTAAATGACCTCCGAGCTCCCTTCTAGTTCAAAATCCCTAATCCTATTTCCCTCTACTGATATATATTCTCTGCCAATCTCTGCCTATCAAAGTATTTCCCCCATTCCTCAAGACCAGCTTAAATGCCATCTTCTCAAGAAAGTCTTACCTGCTCCTCCCAATTTGAAATAATCTCACCAAACTAAATCCCTCATAACACTATCTGTATTTATTCTATCACATTTAAATTAATATCATAATTACTCATGTCCCTGTTTCATCTTTCCCCTTGATAAAAGTGACTAGGTCATATTTTAGGTTCCTATTCTCAGTAAATAGAATATTATCTTTCACATAGTAAGATATTAATAAAGTTTGTTAGGATAAGTTGAATTCAATCATGAAAGAAATAAAGAGGAGAAGGTCCAGAGATATGACATCATGATTGCCTTGGGAAATCTTTTTTGGGGGCATGTCACCTTTTTAGACTAATGTAAAATGTTTTTGATTTAAAACCAATGATGAAATGAAAATGCTGTCATGGGGGAAGGGAGGAGGGGGTTAGAGGGTCCACCATAGATTTTCTTACTTTTGAACACCTATTAAAAAAGATTTCAAAATTTAATTCTTTGTAGTACTCAGATGTCTCATCTATAAAATGAAGGAGCTAAACTCAATGTCCTCTAAGATCCCTTCCATATCTAAACTCACCTATGATCCTAGGTTGAGTCTGTGGTCCTTCCCTAGTAACACGATTTAATGTTCCATAGACAAACACTTAGAATTCTAACTTTTGTTGAGTTCTAATCTAAATCATTCTAGTGAACTAAATAACATCCTGATTATGACTTTAAGTCAGTAGTTTCTCTAGTACAGTGACTTCCTGATTATTCATCATATTGTATATGGTGAGAAAATTGAGGGAATTAGCAAAACAAGTGATGGTGGGAATTGAATGAGCACCACTGATTCTGTCTTATGACAATTCTGGAGCTAGTTTAGCTCCCTTTCTATTCAGTTCTGGGCCTACTTCAAATTCTATCTTATGAGAAAAGTTTATTCAATTTTGTGAATTGGAAGAAAATCTAATTGCCTTGTTTGAATTTAGCCTAGTGTGGCTGGGAAACTGGACCACCTGTACCTTAGAGATGCTTAACCAAGGATTTAGGTTATGTTGGCCAGAATTGCAGTAAGAATCTGAAATTGATGTAAAGAGATTTCTCATAATTGTCCATCTCAAGCAGACAATGTCTATATCTGAAAATTGTCATTGTACTGATCAATCAGCTGTTTCCATGTTGCTTTTATTATTTATAGATACTTGGGGAGGAGTAAGAAAACTTTCTAGAAATCAGGAAATTATACCAAAGATTCCACACTCCTGCCCCTCTCACCCCGCCCAGTGAGGTGATCAATTCCACAAACTTTAGCCTGGCACTTTTCTTATGTGCCAGCCTCTGCAACATACCTCTTCATTCTGCCCTTCCCAATTTGAAAATCCCTAATATTTCACCAAATTAGAAATCAGATTACCTAATGTTATACCACTTCTTTTAATTAATTGGTCTTATTTGATTAATTACTTCTAACATACAAAAGTCTGTCTCTCCTTGAATTCAAGGTCCAGCCCAAAACTGAGAAAAGGGTTTGGTCCCAATTTGTTGGGTAATTAGCATGCATTCTTTAATAAATTGATACGCCCAGAAAATCAGACTTTGATTTATTCAGTCATTTTATCTTTTGCTCATTACAATATAGGGTATATCTTAGTAGGGTCCAAAGAACAAGATATATAAAAACATGATCCAGTCATGTGTCGCTCAAGGAGGAAAGATGGAATAGGGACACAAATAATGACAATACCAATTAAAATGTCATAGATATATGGAATTGCTACTGACAACATGTTTTGGGGGATTTAAAAAGAGATTACTTCTAACTGACAGGATCAGGTAAGACTCTGTGGAGCAGGTGGCACTTAAATGCTCATAAGGGATGAGAAGGACTTCAATGGATAGAGATACTAGTCCAAGCAAATGGGATTAGAGATTTAGATAATAACCATAACAGTGTAAATATAGTCAAAATAGGACAATAAAAATTAGATCAACCACAATGAACAATGTTGGCACTATACCATGAAATTTTAGGATCCATCCTTCCTTCGAGTTAGTATTCAGCCAAACTAGAGAAGGGTCTATTGACACCTGCATATCTTTCACAACCTTTGGTAAAATTTTGTTAATCAGTTTTCCAGGATTGAATATGGGAAGAAGGAGGGGTTTGTGTCAAAATATATTTAATGTAAATTAACAAAGGAAATTTTTAAATAAAATCAAGCAGTAACGTTCCCTTCTAAATCCAGTTCCTTTTCCTAATAGATAAACTATTCTTTCTTTTATTCAAAAAGTCAGAATGGACACATTGCTAACCATACCTAATTTGTTTCATTTTAAATGGGGCAACTACAATCCCACAATTTCTCTTTCTTCCCTCCCCCTTCCCAGTGTTGACAAGCAATTCAGTCCAGGTTAAACATGTCAAGCAAAACACATTTCCACATTACTCACTTTTGTATAAAACCAAAACCCCAAGTCATATACCCAAAAAGTCATGTGATAAATCATATGTTATAATCTACATTTACACTCCAACAGACAGCTCTTTCTCTGGAAGCAGGAAGCATTCATTTTCCTAAGTCCCTCAGAATTGTCCTGAATCACATTGCTATTAGTAGCAAAATCTATCGCATTTCATCGTTCCACAATATTTCAGTTACTGTGTATGATGTTCTCCTGGTTCTGTTCATTTCACTTTACATTAGATCTCATAGGCCTTTCCAGTTCTTTTTGAAATCATCCTGTCCATCATTCCTTATTCATAAGTCTAAGAAATTTTAAGGTTTATACTTCTCCAGCTCATTTTACAGATGGGGAAACTAAGGCTACGAAGGTTAAATGACTTGTTCAGGGTCATGCAGCTAGTAAGTACCTGAGGTCAGATTTGAATTTAGGAAAATGAATCCCTGACTCCAGACCTTGCCTTCTTACCCACTTCACCCAGTTGCCCCTGCCTTGCACAGAGTAAATATCATTTTTAACCCTTACTTTCTCTCTTAGAATCAATACTTAGTAAGGGCCAGGCAATGGGATTTAAGTGACTTGCCCAGGGTCACATAGCAAGGAAGTATCTGAGTATAGATTTGAACTCAGGACCTCCCATCTCTAGTCCTAGCTCTCAATCCACTAAGCTACCTAGCTGCCCCACACCCATGGTAGTTTTTTTTTTTAACTGTTTGTTGAATGAGAACAGATAGGATTGGATTAGAACAGATTCTGGAGATCATCTAGACTACTTTAACATGCACTTATAAAGTATTTATTATCAGTTTACACATGAGGAAACTGAAACCAAAGAAAAGAAGCAACTTGCCCATAATCACATGTTCACTATAGTAGGAACTAGAATTAAGGGCTCCCAGTTCTCTGCCCAGTCTTCCCTCACTAGGATACAGAAATAATCCATCTAATGCTATTAATTAGGTCCATAAAAGTGTGTCATCAAGTAAAACAGATTTAAAGGCAACAACTAATTCCATAGTAACAGGGTTATAAATGGGAGCTATTTTCTTGGGCAGGCAAATTCAGACTAAAAAGGCTAAGAATAGATCTTTTGAGAGACCTGAGACTTGAATAAGGAATTCCACTTCTCTATGGCCAATCCAGTAAAGTCATGCAGGCCATGCAGCTCTGGGCACAATAGGGAGTAGTTAAGATGACAGCAAGAGGTGAATACTGGGGTGCTAATGCTGGGAAAAGGGACCAGTGCCATAAAAGGAAAGAAATGTCTTCACTTGGGAAGACAGAGGGATTCCAAACTTCAAAGATCAAAAATCTTCCTTGTCTCTGACCCAGATAACCACATAAAAGAGAAGGAATGGAGTAAGAAGTTCTGAAGAAGGATGAAGTTTTTTCTAATCCTGGGGCATTGATTTATCTTGGACTAATTCCCAAATAATGTAATATGTTCCCAGGACAAAGCCACCACATATAAGATATGTTACATGGTGGTCTCTCACTAAAATCTTACAAAAAAACATGTAGGAGATGTCAGAAGGCCAGAAGATAATATGGTAAGAACCGAATTGGACTAGCCAGAATTCTGGATTTGAATTCTCGCTCTGCAAACTAATGTGTATGTTATTTCATGGGGTATATGGTATGTTTAGGGAGAACTAGCACCTTTGGTTTCCTTTCCAGATTTGCTCATCTACCTTTGGTGTCTACCTTTCACTCAATTCTCACTTGTGGCTTTGAGAAGCTGTAGCATGCACAGCCACCACACCCTGGTAAAATCATCTCTAAACCAGGTTGAAAGTATGTGAAGACTTACTCCTGTGGAAGCCAGAGGAGGAGAACAATTTGCTCCAATCACTTTACAAATGGCTAAAGCAGGTACTGTAGGATGTTTAGAGCTTGGTCAAACATCAAAGAAGCCAAGGTTATTCATTTCATCTCATGCCACTATCCTGACTTTTTGTATTGCCACTTGACTTGGATGGCTCAAAGAAAGAATGAAGCTGGCAACTTTGTGTAACTGCCTGTTTTAAATCCAATTTATGCCCAAGTCAAACATCACCCTGCGTTGCCATGGGTCCTCTTCAAATGGAAAGAACAAAGTGTGACTTTTGTGGAGGGCATTTGACTAGATTTTTCTCCTCTTCTAGAAGATGAGGGGTTGAAAAGATAATAGTTAGGGTTCCTTCCAGCTCTAGATCATATAGACTGCCTTAGACTCAATGTCTAGGCTCACTCAACTCTCCACATGGAGCAAGATTGGCTGGGGGAACAAGAATTATTGTAAAGTGTCCTAGACCTGACAACAATTCAAAGAGTGAAGAGTAAGGCTGGAAAGCCAGTAGTCATTTAGAGACCAAAATTCACATTATGCTTTTTGGCAGGGTCCTTTAAACAGATGAGATAATGAATGTGAAACTGCTTTGAAAAATTAAGAACTCTGTTCACATGCAATCCATTATTATTCCTAGAGTATCTTCCCCCAGGCTGATCCTGCTTATATAGATATCATAGCTCCAAAAATCCAAGCTATCTATTTCAAAACCGTGATTCTCTCTTTTCTGTGTATGCATATGATGGGATCTCTGATTACAACATATCCATACAGCAATACCATTCACAAATTACAATTTCATCTGGTATCAGATTCAAGACTAAAGTCCCTTCCCACCTGCCAAGAAAAGTGTTTAAAAACAGATGTGTTTACTTCAATGAAAACTAGGCAATTGAAGGAAAATGATTCCCTCAAGGAACTGAAAAACATAATGGCACTACATTTCTATCTGGGCTAAAATTTGCACAGATGAAACACAGGGGATATTACACAGGATCTCATGTCCAATGATTTGGGGGGAAGGGTGGTAATGGGGGAAAAGTGATGACAAAAATTACCACAGACAAAAGAATTCTATCTTGTAAAAAAATTCTATTAAGATTCTGGGACATATGACATTACGCTGGCTAATTTCTTTTTCCAAGCTGAATGAATTGCAAACAAAAAAGGGATAAAAGTAAATTTAGATTAAGTAATTCTACAAGTTAAGTAAACAAAATGAATTAAAATTTAGGAAATCGAACTTGATGTCCTTAGTGTCCTCTTAATGATTTGAGCTGTTAGTCATCCAGGTGAACCTTTTTAAATATGTATAATTTTTGTCTCAACAGTATCCCTTTAATTAACTCTCTGGTCTAATGTGATCCAATTGTTTAGCAAATGGTTATTAACTTCTGCTCCATTGCATCTACAGTGACCAAGCTGTGCCTCTCCAGTGGTTGCCATTTCGTACATGAAAAAGCAGAGGAGAGGACTGCTAAGGCGGTATAATAGCAAAGGCAATATAAAAATGGAAATGTCCTTGAAATTATTAACTGGTCAATGCTAATAACTTTCAGAAATGCTGCATAGGTGAATTTTAAAAGACTAGTGATAGGAAAAGAACAAGGCAGCAGGAACATTGAAGCAATCACATATGTTAGTTAAAATTAATTATAGAACTATGTTTGGATGACCAAGGTTACCCAAGCAACTATTATAGACTTTATCAAAAAGTTCAATACTAAAAGCAAAATGTTTTCTTTTAAGTATATACGAAACCCCTCACCATTTGTCTTTCCCTCTACTCTAGTGGTAATTAGTGTCACTATTATTTTTAGCATGTCATGCTCTTTTTGACAGTGTGAGTATTTTACTCTTAATCTCACTTCTTATTAGATGCTATGGAAGATCCTGGGGGTGAGGACCCTGGATTCCTTCGCTCTTCAGCACTAATACAATCACCTACCACCACCACACTAACATTCCTGGGAAATCGGCATAAAGCAAATTAAATATTGGGTTACATGAATCCATGGAATAAGGAGGTGATGGTCTGGCTATCCACTGGAGAATTGTTTTCAGTTGTGAATACCAAAACTTAGATAAGACATTGATAAGCTGGAATTCAGGTTTATTCAGAATTTGGTTTATTCAGAGGAATAAACCAAAAAGGTAGTGGGCATAGAGTCCATCATGAGGATTAGCTGAAATAATTGAACTGACCACAAGAGAAAGAAACATAGCATAGAAGGTACCTTGAAAGGTTGTCATATCCATTGTAGGACTATCAAGAGTGCCTTATACAACATAAAAAATGAAAAGAGGCTTTAAAACTTTCAGTCTAGGTGTCTATCAGGGTAGAGATCTCACCCCTACAAAGAGCAGGGGATCCTCGAGAGGACGCTCATTGGAGAGGAAACATTTACTGAAAGATGTATAATTGAAAAATCTGTTACCCTAAAAAAGAACTACATTTCCCAAGAGCCCACTGACTTTCTGTCATTGCACACTTCCTGTAGACAGGGAATAAATATCCAGAGGGAAGTCCTGCTCCCTTTCTTTGGACATGATACAGCAATCAGCAGTGATGGTGGTAAGTGGGGATTTTGAAAATGGCTAACCAGCCATGGGCATGTGATTTTTATTTTGTATCCTCTTTATTCCTTGATTTCTAATGATCTTTAATAAACCTCATAAAATATAATATTTTTTATTATTAGAGACTAGATTTTAATTTTTTACAAAGAGAAGATGTCAGTCACAAAACAGGGAGGAGTTGGTACACTTGAAAAGGATCAGAAACAATGGAATGCAATAATTCAATGTCTGATAAATCTTAAGCATAAATTATCTAGGGAAGAAGAATTGCTTGGAAAATTAAAAGAACATCTAGTAGAAATTGGGTTTGTCAACATTTTATACCATATTCTATAATTAACTCAAATACATCTATGACCTGAATATTATAGGAGATAACAGAAGGAGAACCAGGTCTAATATCTTCTAAAGCAATGTCTAAAACAAGAGTGCTTAACTTTATTTATATTGTAGACTCCTGTGTTATAGACAAGACTTCACAGTTTATGAAGCCGATAACTCCTCAGATAATGTTCTTAAATTAAAACAAACACGCAGAGTTACAAAAGGAAACAATTCTATTTAAACAGTTCTTATTTAAAAAATTGTAAAGTTCACAGACTTCAGGTTAAGAAATTTTAGGGCTAATCGATGAATTTCTAACCAAAGAAACATAAAGACAAGTTAAAAAAATGAATTCAATAATTTAAATACATGATTCTGATCATTTTAATTGCATTGAATTGAAACATGTTTGCAGGAACAAAACTAATATGACTAAGAAAAAGGAAACAGCAAATATTCAAAGGGTAAGAGCAGTTCTTATAAGAAAAGCAAACCATTAACAACCATGGCCAACATTGCTCTAAATTATTAATAATAAGAAAAGTGCAAATCAAAACAACTCTGACCACCTTTTGCTTCATACAGCAATTTTGAAAAAAACAACAAAAATGGACATAGTCAACACTGTTATAGCAAATGGGTACACTAAAAATGTTGATATTAGTGTCCTTATTCTTTGATCCAAAAATCCAAGTGCTAAGCATAAAACCCAAAGTGGTTAATGATAAAAATTGAAAAAGGTCCCAAAATAGTTGTAGCAACAACTTTGTAGTAACAAGAGACCTGGAAATAAAGTAGATACCTGCTGATTAAGGAATGACTAAGCAAATTCCAGAATCCAAATGTATACAGAAAAAAAAACATGAGAAAAATTAAAAATTAAATATAACTGATTGAGATTCAGAAAAATAAAGCAAAAAAAAATCTACATCTAATTTTTAAAAATGAAAAATTATATCCCCTAGAGAATCAAAGTAGTACTCAAATACAAAGGCCTGAATCCTGAATTACTCCTTTGACACAAAAATGCCAAAAACATTTGAAGCCAATAAAGAGCAAATACTAGTATCTGAAAAAGGAATTTAAACATTTTCTATTACATACATATGTATATGTGCGTATATTAAAAAGAGAGAGACAGACAGACAGACAGACAGAAGGGGAGAGAGAGAGAGAGAGAGAGAAACTCTGGCTTAAGAAGAGGAATTTGGTTTCCTTCAGGTCTCTCAGCAGTACTAAATGAATCAAAAATGAAGAGAAGAAAATGGTTTCTTAATCCTCTGGAATGAACTGCCAATGTTAATCCTTAAGGATATTTCCTTTGTTCTCTCATTAGAAAGGGCAAGCTTGATATAAAGAAACAAAGTTCTTGTGACATATTTTCTTTAGGACATAATTAGTCAACCATTGGAGAACATTAATAGAGAAAATGACAAATGTGTTCTGTGGCTTCATAAATCACAAATTTGACTTCCTAAATTCCTAATAAAAATTCCAAATTTCTTAGCAATAACTTCCAAACTCCATGATAATTGCATAGATTTATATGTAGATTTTATGAGTCCTTGAAGACTTCTTAGCAGCATCCAGGACCACCTCCTTAACCTTCCTCCTGCTGTAAGATATAATAACTGACACTTAAAATGATTATATGTTGACTTTCAAAGCTTGAAAGGAACCCAAGAGATTTTCCAAGGGATCCAAGCATTTTCTCTGGCTTTCCCCCAATTCTTAGAATGCACTTCTTACTCATCTCTGTCCTCTGGCTTTCCTGTTATTGTTGTTCAATTGTTTTTCTGTTGTGTCTAACTCTTCTTGATCCCATTGAGATTTTCTTGACAAAGATACTGTAGTGGTTCACCATTTCCTTCTTCAGGATATTTGCCATGAAAATTCTAAACGAGGTTGAACAACACCTATATAAGGGAATAGAAAAAAATTAAATTTGGTATAAGATCACTACTCAGAGTAGATGGAATATTCATATAAGCTGGGAAGAAGTAGAGCTACTAAACTCTTCCTTCTAACTATTCTAACAAAATACTATGGAAAGCATAAAGCAAGGGAAACAAAGAAGTTAGTGGATAAAAGGAATTAAATATTCAAGATAAGTAAGGTCATAGGAAGTTTGGCCCTAGTCAAACAAATTCTATCTAAGAAGCTGAAAGAACTAATAGATGTTTATTGAATCATTGTCAGTGATCTTTGAAAAATCATGATCATAGAGATTCCATAAACCTAAAGAAGAAAAGTAAATGTTGCCTGACTTTAGAGGAGAAAAAACTTATCTGAAAACTGTAAAGCAGTGAGCAAAACCCTAGAATATATCACAACAATAGTTAGTGAATATGTATAAAAGAAATGGAGGTTACTAAGAGTCAGCATGTCTTTACCAAGAATAAGTCAAATCAGTTTAAGCTTAGTTTCCTTTTTTCAAACCTTTACTTTCTTCCTTAGTACAACTCTAAGACAGAAAGACAAGGCTTAGGCAGTACTGGTCACACAGCTAGAAAGAGTCTGAGACCAGATTTAAACCCAATTCCTTCCAAATCTAGTTCTGAAGTTTTATCCACTGTGCCACCTAAATGCTTTTTAGTTTCTTTTTTTTTTATGGGTTTACTCAGGTAATAGATTTGAGGAATGCTGAAGACATATATTTAAAATTTTTAAAGCATTGAAAATGTCTCTTAGACTTCTGGAAAACATCAAAAGATGTGAACTAGGCAAAAGAACAAAGTTTTATTCAGAGCCAATTAAATGGTCAAAGCCAAGGAGAAGTCATTAATGGTTTGACAAGCAGTTTGCAACAACTTAAAAATAAGCTATTATTTAGAAGTGATAAACATTGACATAAGGAAATATAGTCTTAGTTTCAGTTTTAATTATCTCTTCTTTGATTTTCAAGATTTCTAAAGTCGTGTTTAATTGAGGATTTTAAATTTGTTTTTTTTTTCTAGTTTTCTTAGTTGCAAGCCCAATTTATTATTCTGCTCTTTTCCTTTTATTGATGTAAACATTTAGAGACATAAATTTCCCCCTAAGGACAGCTTTGACACCATAAATTTTAGAATGTTGTTTCCTTGTTGTCATTCCATTTAATGAAATTATTGATGGTTTGTTTTTTGACCCATTAGTTGTTTAGGGTTAATAGTTTCCAATTAATTTGCAGTCTTTCTACTATCTTTTATTAAATGTTAATTTAATTTAACTAATTAAAATAAATTAAATTGTATTAAATTTATTACATTATACTCTGGAAAAGGTATATTCAATATTTCTGCTTTTCTACTTTTTGTTATGAGGTTTGGGGACCCTGTTATATGATTAATTTTTGTGACGGGGCCTTATTCTCTTAAGAAAAATTATATTCCTTTCTATTACCATTCAGTTTTCTTCAGTGGTCTATCACATCTAACTTTTCTAAATTTTTATTTATCTCATTAATTTATTTCTTATATTTTTGTTTGGATTTATTCACTTCTGAAAGGAAAAGATTGGGGTCCCCCTCCAGTAAAATTTTATTGTATATTTCCTCCTGTAACTCACATGTAACTTCTCCTTTAGGAATTTGGTTGCTGTCCATTTGTTACATATATGTTTAGTATTGATACTGCTCCATTGTATATGGTGCCTTTTATCAAGATGTAATTTCCTTCCTTGTCTCTCTTGATTAGATCAATTTTTACTTTTGTTTCCTCTAAAATGATGCTACCCCTGTTTCTTTTACTTTGCCTGAAGTATAATAGTTTCTGCTCTAGCCACTTACTTTTTCTCTAACTATGCCTGCTTGCTTTAAATGTATTTATTATAAATAGCATATTATGGGGTTTTGGTTTTTAATTCAATCTACTGCCCTTTTTCATTTTATGGGAGAGTTCATCCTATTCACATTCATGATTGTGTGTTTCCATTTTAAGAATATAAAAATTTAGGTGTATATGCTAATATGAAAGTTCTAAAGTAATATTGTGATTACCAATTTAAAAATATTATACTTTAAGTCAAAATTACTTTTAGTAGATTTATTTACCAAAAGGTGGAGTGAAAGTGGAAAAATGTAAGAAGAGGGTAGAGAAAATGTCTAGCCTATCATTTTTTGTGTTGCTCCAGCTTCTGGCTCAGTCCTGGTAGGACTCAGTAATCTTTACCAGAGGACCTGGTGGTGTCTTCAGCAAGGGTTCCTGCAATGCAGCCTTCACCAGGAAAGGAAGGCCATTCAGAATCAATCTCTCTAGAAGCCAGGAAAGGTAGGCCAGCTATTCACCCAGCAAGCCAACATAGAATTCAGGGAAAGAGTCTGCTCCTTCAGTCCAGCTTACCAACACAGAGTCTCCAAAGCAGTCCCAAGAAGAAGGTCCAAAAGTGAAGCCCAAGTCCCTTAGACAGGAAGTTGAGGACTTTTTATAGTCCTATATCCACATCACTTCCTGTCTTTTCCTCCACTTCATGGGAACCAATTGCAGTCTTTCAATTTGCTTAGCACCACCCAGGGGCAGGGTAGTGGCCTCTGGAATTGTCACCCACTTTAACAAGTGACTTGGGAACTCTTTTCTTTAGTATTAAGTAGGGGTGCTTAAGTTTTTCATTGATTGATTTAAAAGTTGCTGATTGATAAACAAAGAAAGTTTGATTCACTCTTCACACCATCCATCTTATTTTCACCACTTAACCTTCTCTCACTTCTTTCAGCTTTTCCCTGTTCACAAATGTTTTACTTCCAACCACCACTTCCCCTATATGCCCTCCTTTTTATCTGTCTCTCCCCTTCCTTCTCTTATTCCCCTTTCACATCCACTTCCCTGTATGGCAAGGTAGATTTCTACAGCTGGCTGAGTATGGATGTTTTTCTTATTACTTTGAGCTAATTCTGATGAAATTAAAGTTCAAGCATTGCCTGCAATACACCCCAATTTTTTCCTCCACTGTATTGACTCTTAAGTATCCCTTCACCTGAAATAATACACCCCTTTCTATTTTCTCCCTTCTCTCTTCTTCCCATGTGTTTCTCTTTCAGGTCCCTTGATAATATGAAGGGATATCAACCCATGCTGTTATGCTTGCTTCCTTCCATATATATGTATATATACATATATATGTGTGTGTGTATATATACCTTACTGTCCTAACAGTGATAAAGTATCTTGAATGCTTTAAGTATCTTGAATATTTTAAGTGCCTTACTTAACTCAAGAATCATTTATATTTTAAGTATCTTGATTATCACCTTCCCAGATTTGCAAATTTAACCTTATTGAAATCATTAAATTTTCATTTTTCTATTTACCTTTTAATGATTCTCTTGAGTGTTGAATTTAGTCACCAAATTTTCTTTTCAGCTCTGTTTTTTTTTTCCTTTAGAGATACCTATAAATCCTCTATTTCATTAAATGTCATGTTTTTCCTCTGAAGGGTTATAATTATTTTTGCTGGGTATGTTATTCTTGAATGTAGACCTAGATCCATTGCCTTTTAGGATATCATATTCCATACTTTCCAGTCTTTTGAAGGAGAAGTTGACAGGTCTTCTGAAATCCTGACTATGTCTCACAATATTTTAATTATTTCCTTCTGACTGCTTATAGTACCTTTTTCTTTGGTCTGTAAGTCTTAATCCTGGATCTCCCTTTAAGAAGTGATCAGTGGATGTTTTCAATTTTCATTTTCTCCTCTTGCTCAAAAATATCAAGGCAGATTTCCCTGATGATTTTTTGTAATATTGTGTTCAGGCTTTTTTTTTTATCATAGCTTTCAGGTATTCTGATAATTCTTAGATTGTTTCTTCTATATCTATCTTCCAGGTCAATTGTTGTCCAGTAAAGTGTTCTTAGGTTTTCTTATGTTTTTTCATTCTTTTGATTTTTGTCTTATTTTTCCTGATGCTTCATGGAGTCATTAGACACCATTTACTCAATTCTAATTTTTAGGAAAGTATTTTCTTCCTTATGCTTTTGTATTTCCTTTTCTATTTAGCCCATTCTAGTCATTGGGGAATTATTTTCTTCACTGTTTTTATTAGCCTCCAATTAACTTATTATAGTTTCCAAGTTATTGAATGTGTCTATCCTTTCTTTTATTATTTCTTTACAAATTCTTCCAACAAGTCTTTTGTGACCTGATAACCTTTCTCACTTTCCTTTCAGGCTTCACATGTTCCCTTCTTGCTGTAGCTGACCTCTTCTGAATTTATATTTTGATCTTCCCTGTCACTAAAGTAACTTACTAAGTTAGGCTTTTTCTTTGTCTTTCACTCATTTTTCTACTTATTTTTTTCCCCTTGTTACCTTGTCTATCTATTGAGGTTCTGTGTTGCTCCTGGGGAGGAGGAAGCATGTTCTAAGCTCTCAGTATAGCCTGCTCTAGTGCTTGGGGTAGGCCTAGATGTCTTTGGGTCCCTAAGTGTGCATTTTGAGGAATTATTCTGCCTAGCTTTTGTGAGGATGCTTGCAGAAGTTTTTCCAACTATATTCCACTCCCCCTGCTTTCTATTTTCCTTTTGTCCCCTGTGTGGGACTGTTCCATGCTCTGCCCTATCATTACCTCAAGTCATATGGAAATGGGTAGGCTATAGAACTAAGTTACTTTCCCCCTCTGCTGGTTTTGTTGTTGTGGTAGCAAGTAGGACTTCTCCCCTACCAAAAACTACCAGGTTGCCTTAGGCCATGTGGAAGCTCTCTAGACAGATATGCATTCTTTAGTTTCCTCCCAGATATAGCACTCACTGGGTTACTCTCCCTGCTCACCCCAATAAGGCACAGCCCTCTTGCTTTCTTTTATTTTGAGCTGCTTTACTTCCTGTTTTTGTGTGTTTGGAGAGTTTGGGTGAGCTAAGTGTCCCTTATCCACCATTTTAGTTCCTAGAATGCACCCAGAAATGTATGACCAAAAGAGACGCCAGGCTGATCATATGGTGAGAGCAAATAATAACCAATGACAAACCCAAATGTTCTATTTGTATCTCTGTGATGTTGAGAAAACTTAAGAAAGGTCTCAAACACTTTGGGTGGACACCCTTTGGCTAAGGTTTGTAGAAGAGGACAAACAAAAGAGTTGAATAGAATGAAAAGTCATTGGATTAAACTGGATTAAACCAATTCAAGTGAATAACCACATTAATGAAATCACAGATCTATTGACATACTGGTGAAAACTAGAAAGGAGATCTCTAATGGAATACTATAAGGATATGTACTTGGTATTTTCTTTTCTATAACTGATAAAGCCATAGACGACATGCTGGTAAGACTTAAAGATGGCACATAAATTGGAGGGATAGGCAATGCATTACATGACAGTTAGGGTTCTATTTTAAATTTATCCTGTATATATTTTGGTTGTATACAGTTGTTTTTAGGGGTTTTTTTTAAGACTATGAACTCTGAGCTCAGACTTTCTTTGTATCCACATGTAACATTTAAAATAGTTGATGTCATAAACTGTTATATTTAAAATAGTTAGAGACATAAACTGTAGTGAGTTAAAATGGTGGAAGATATAAATTGTGATAGATATAAGAGAGGGTGAGTAAATTTGACTGCAGAAAATATGTTTCACTACAGTGTCTTGGTTTTTAAATCAAATATAAGGTGGTCACCAGGGAATATATTCCCAAATTATGCATATGCCCAAGTCAACTGGGTTTTATAGAGAATTTAATTAATAATACAATGAAGAATTAAAGAAAAGGAGAAGGAGAGAGAAAAGGTATTAATGAGAAAAGAATAGGTAGGCCCAGGGCAGGCCTGGCCAACCCAGGCCGAAGCCTTAAGAGAGAAACCAGTTAGTTATCACTCACCACAAGATTTGTCTTAAGCAAGGATGTCTGGGGAACAGAGTCTCCCCAGAGGGAGTTCCAGCCAGAGTCAGCCTCCCAAGGGACTTCTTCTCAAGAGCTCTTCAAAGGGCCTCCTCCAAAAGGATCTATCTCCAAGGACCCAAGGATCCAAGGATCCCTTGCTCAAGAGATTCCTTTTCTTATATAGGGGTTTTTTTTCCTATGTCACCTCCCCTAAGTTCTTCCATCTACCAATCACCGTAGATGTTGTTTTCTAAAAGGACAGCCCATCTGAATTCCTGCTAAGTCAACTAATCTCCTCAGTAAGTCTGAACCAGAGAAAATGCTGCTGTGTCGACTAATCCCCTCAGTAAGTCTGAACCAGAGAAAACACAGCTGAGTCAACTAATCTCATTAAGAGAAAACCTGCCCGACCTTTTTAGGTACCTAGCATCCCATTGTATCAATTCTAAAAAATAGGCATGGCTCAAAGAACTCCTTGCCTTATTATAAGCATGGGTCCATGTACTTTTCATTGTTTAGCAATGAGTTTTCTCCCCTAAAGCAGTCTTAAGTACAGGTGGAGTAGAGGTCCTCCCATAGCAAGGAGTTTTCTCCCCTAAAGCAGTCTTAAGTACGGGTGGAGTAGAGGTCCTCCCATTTCTGATCCTGGTGAGTTCTCACATCAAAATGGGGAATGTTTCCAGTAGGGAATTAGTTCCAATGGAGGATTCCTTAATGTGGAAATTTTTAACATTCACAAGTCTAAGAAATTTCAAGATTTACACACAGCACTTTAATTGTTTTGTTCATTCTTTGTTCATCTTTCATTCATAAAGAGGACACATCTTGACTTGTGCATAAATTTACTTTAAGTGAGGCAAAGTCCATAAAGTCATCAGCTTCATTCTCTCTTCCAATCATCCAAGTCCAATGGCAAGACAATAATAAAAACAACTGGAAATGGCTTAGGATTCAGTGGATGACCTTGGCATCTTTGATGTCTGACCGAACTAAGCATTCCACAGTGCCTGCTTTGGGCATATTCGTGGCAATTGGAACAACTTGCACTCATCTACCCATTCCATTTGGGGAAGTATTCACATGCTTGAGGTGGTCACTGATGGGTTTGAGTCCTGTCAATTACTCTTAACCAAGTTTAGCCTAGCTTATGGCTGACTAACTGGCTGATAGATTAGGACAGCTGTGTTGACACACTCTGTATATTGACTTGGAAAATCACACTGGCATAAAACAGCATATATGGTTAATTATATTTTTATTTATTTGGTTAAATATTTCCCAGGTGGTATGGGTTATATTATAGATCACAATGACTCCTCTCAAAGCCCTTCTTTATAGGGGACAAAAACTTGACTTTTGGTCTCCCTCCACTGTTTCCCCTGTCCAATCTGATTTCAACTCAATGGACCTGGGAACAAGATTCCTCCCTGCATGGGGTATGTCCTATTGATTCCCCACTCTGCTTTCCTTTGACTTTCGGGTGTTGTCTCTCCCCATTAAACTATATGTTCCTTGAAGGCAGGGACTGGTTTTCTCTTCTTTGTGTCCCTAGCACTTAGCACAGTGCCTGGCCCATGGTAGTAATAAATATTTACTGGATTGGATTGGATTGGATTGGATTGGGTTGGGTTGGGTTGCCTTAGAAGAGAGTTAATACACAGGTTGGACAAGATGACCACTTATTTCACTCCTGAATCTGTAAGTCTACCATTCTGTGCTTTATGAGGATAGCATGATCCCCAGAACTCTTCAATTTATGTTGCTATAGATCCAGAAAGTGACATTTTTGGAAACGGATTTTCTGTATATGTACTTTTCTGAAAGCTAAGGATTGATTTGTGGTAATCAAGTATCTGTTAAGTTATCTATATATGTTTCCAAAAAAATTCATCCACATGGATATAATAGGAGCATCAGTTTCTACATTTAATATACACAGGTGTAATACAATATATTGAAACCACTCTTTGCCTGTCCTCTCCAGCTTTCTGCAGGGCTAGTCCTTGTGCTCAAAAAAAGAAGAATTAACAAATGACAGAATTTTAAAGCAACCAAAATGAACTCTCTCTATTGTCAATCAATTTTGCCCTGACTCCAGTCCTAGTCCCAATCCTAATCATGGGAAAAGAACTGCCAGAACTTCAATAATTATATTCTTTACCAGAAAGTATTAACTGAGCTTCCTCATGTGTAGTACTCCTGAATCACTGAAGGTCTTGTTTATCTGGCTAATAACGAGGGAGAGAACATTTTCTCAACTCTGTTTCTCCAAAGCCACAGGCAGCCTCATCAGAAGGCAGCAGGAAGCAGAGAAACAGGTTGGTCCAGGTGCAGTTCTTGCATCACTTTCTGTCAGCCTCAGAAAAAGAATGTTCACATCCAGTGATCTGTTGGAAAATTATAATAATACCAGCTCATACGTATGGAGTACTTCACTTCCTTTGTTCTTTTATGTCCATTATATTGTCTGATCCTCACACCTACTTCATGATATAGAGGGAAAGCAAATACTATTTTCCTTGGCTTAAAACACAAAGAAAATGAGGTTAGAGCTACTCAATGTCATATACATAACTAGTACAAGGAATAGTTCAAGGAAGTCTCATCCGCAGGATGTGGTTCTAGGGAGGGGAGCCTTCAGGCTTGGGATATTGGTTGCTTTTCCCTATAGAAGATATGAACACGTCAAGATCCCTCAGTCAGAAGCTTATGGTCATCTTCTGGCCCAGGGCACCTGCATGTCTCATCAAAGATGGCCAGTCAAGTCACAGGGTCAATAATGGTTCCTTGATTCATCAGGGAAAGCCCTATTACTAGGCTTTTTAAAAGGTGATCGAAGTTAAGGGAGAACCATAGTAGAGCTAAGAGCAGACCTGTTAGTGTTACTTGTACATTCTTTCAACCTTTTTGGCCCAAGCAATGGCAGCTAAGTGAATCATTGTTATCCTTTGGGGGCAGATCTCAGATGGGATATTTAAGAAGAAAGAGCAGTGATTGGTGTCAGAAGATTATTGTTGCCTCTAGGTGCTTATTTGTAGAGTAAAATGGATTAAATCTCTGGGATGTACAAAGAGTAAGGATCTCCCTAGGTGCTTCCCCTAAATAGAAAGGTTTTCCTTTGTTTTACTGGTCACTAATCCAGAAGGAGATAGCCAAGTAAACTGGTTACACTTATCCTCCTGCAGGTGCCTAAGTATTGTAACTTTGCTTGTTATGTTCCCTCATTGAACTAAAGAGTAGATTAGGATGGAGAGTCTGATAAGGCAATAAAAGCATGGACTATTTCTCATGTACTTTATTCTGAGACTCCAGTCCTTTGTGTCTATGAGCATGGTTAAAAGCCTCCAGACTTTCCACCCTTTGTCCCATACATACTATTGCCACCTTTATGTTTTTCTTCCCAAAACCCAACAAATTCACCAAGTAGAACTGGATGTGTATCATCTTTCTGCTGGGATTTAGAACAGTGCTTCTCAAATATGGCCTGGGGACCCCTCTGAGGGGGCCTAGAGACCCATCCAGTGGTTCCACAAGGTTGATATTCTCATAATAATACAGAGATGTTTTCACTTCTGCTATAATCAATAAGTAATAAATACAATCCATCCAAAATAAAAGAGGACTCTTTGAAGAGTCCTCAATCATTTTTAAAAGTGCAAAGGAGTCCTGAGACCAAAAAGTTTGATGCTGCCTTGAAATATAAGTTCTTAGAGAGCAAAGTGTTTGGTGTTTTAAATAATGCCCAAGACATTAAGGACTTTTTAAAAGTGAGTGCAGATCTAAGGGTACAGAATAAGGCATGTGTTCTTTGGAAGTGTCAAATAAAGGAATTTAACTTGCTTAACTAAGCACATTTTTAATAAGAGTTTTGTTTTCCTTTTTCAAAGGTGGGGGAGAAAGTAAGAAGGAAGGAAAAAAGATTTTTTTTTATTAACAAATTATTTTAAAAAAAAACATCAGTTTTCATATTTGGGGCAGAGTATAATGTATCCACACCCATGATTTACATATTGACAATTTACAGAATTAATGCTTTCAGAAAGTTGAGAGTTAATGTGGGAGAAACTGAGGGTTTAAATTACTTGCCCAATGTCACTACCACACAGCTAGCATGTGTCAGAGTTAAGACCTGAATTCAGAACTCCCTGACTCAAAATTCAGCTCTCTGGCCATTGGACCCCACCACTAACTCTACTTTGTAAACAGCAATCACATAATAAGTGTTTGTGTTAGATTGAACTGATTCTATAAAAGGGAAAAATATAATTATTTACAATTACTCAAACCAAGACCACATTATGTCTTTTTTTAGATGAATATAACTGCTTTCTCCTGTGAATTATCATTTTCCTTTTTTCTATGTAAAAGAACTATTGCTAACCCACCGAGTCTCTGCATTAGGCCTTGCTTAGACTCTTCTCTCTCTCTTTTTGTCACAGCTGGAATTGTAACAGATGGAGTTATTGAATGTGGAAAGGGAGATAAAATTAACACAGGTAATGAGCAGTAGTTTTACTGAAGGAGGAATTTTAGTCCATTTGGAAGAATTCCAGAATCTTAAGATGTGAAATAAGATAAATCAAAATCTAGTTTGGGGAAAGGGGGAATATTGTAATTATTTAACATTTACCAAGCACCAGCAGTATATGAGACACAGCACAGGGCAAAGGAGAACACTTGGTCATTCACCTCTGGATCACCATTGCGTAGTACAAGAAAAAGACTACTATAAATTGTGAGCCAAAACATATTTAAAGAGTGCATACTGGTCTTTCATTAAAAAAAAAACCCTTCAGTTAAAAGTAGCTCACTGACCACCTAAGGGCTCTCTTTATCTTCTTGTTAAGTATTAGGGATCCCTGACTGATAACACATCCAGAATTGCAAGGACTTCATTTTCATGATGTAGTCAGTCCTTGACAATACACTCAACTCAAAGAGGGAAAATCAACTCAAGTTATCTGGAATTTATTAAGTACCTACTATATGCAGAGTGCCATGCTAGCCACTGAGGGAGTTACAAGGCTCATAAAGCTTTTTAGTCTTCATGTAAATACCCAAAAGTATCTACTGGAGAGGGTAGCTCTGGTTTTTTCCATGGCAATGGTAATGCAAGAGAAATTCATTCTTAGCTTTTCCCAGTTATCTTTCTTCCTTGGATATTTAGGAAACAACCCCAGGTAAATTGAGCAATCCTACCCAGAAGGACAACTGGGAGGAAATCAGGGTCCTGTATCAACCATTTATATTACTGGGAAGTTTTGGTGTGGGCAGGAAGCACACTGACCAGGTGTTAAGGAAAACAGGTTGTGAGAATGTCTCATTGATGGAGAGAATTTGGAACTAAGTAGGGAAGGATATGCTCCTGACTCATGCATGAATTTTTGTGTGAGGTCAGAATTTGGCAGGAATAACACCTCAAGGGAAAGTGTATCCTCCTTTCCCCCACATTAGTTTTTGATTTATCTTATTTCATGTCTTAAGGTTCTGGAATTTTTCCAAATGAACTAAAATTCTTCCTTCATCACTAAAACTACTGCTCATTACCTGCATTACCAGTAATTTTGTCTCCCTTTCCACATTCAATAACTTCATCTGTTTCAAATCTTGCAAAGAACTGTGGGAGAAGCAATAATATGGGCAGATGACAAGTACCTACTGGGAGCTGAAGTACATAGTACTACTATCTGTTTGTCTTTTCATTTTCAAGAGGACCAATAACATAACAGGGTGATGTATTGACTTGTGCATAAACTGAATTAAAGTGAAGCAGAGTGGTGCAAAGTTGTCAGCATCACTCTCTTTTCCAGTCATCCAAGTCCAGGGGCAAGACAAGAGTCAGTATAACTGGTGATGGCACAAGTGGATGACTTTGGCGTCTTCCATGCCCAACCAAGCTCTAACTTCTCCACTGAGCCTGCTTCAGCTCCCTCGATGACCCTTAAAACAATTATGCTCATCCACCCATTCCACAATGGGGAAGTCTTCACATGTTTGAGGTAGGCACCTCCCCAATTTGCCCATCTGCTGAGGTTTACCAGGATGTGGCCACTGGACATGCTATAGCTTTTTGGAGCCATTGGTGAAAGTCGAGCTCCAGGAAGACCCTAAAAGTGGATAGGCAACCCTGAAAAGGATGTGAAACATCCATATATCCATAGTATATATTTTACAAGTAGTATCTATAGTACCACTCATAGGAAACTCTTTGTACTACTCTGCTACGGTCTATAATATGCATTGAGGAATTCTAAGATGAGAAGCAATGCCTCTGATGACCATTCAAGTGTGACTCTGCAGTTCTGGGAAATGGTTTCTCTTGCTCTATATCAATGGTTTCCATGATCTCTCATAATGTCATCATAAATTTACAACAGGAAGGAGCTTTAAAGGACATGTAGTCCAGCCTCCTCCTTTTACAAATGAGGAAACTGATTCCCTTTAAGGTTCATCCAGTCACCCAATATCACCCAATTCTGGGGGCAGAAAACAGATTCAAATACATGTCTTCCAACTCCAAATCCAGATGATTTTTCTACCTCACTTATGAATAAACTTTTTCTGTCTTGAACTTTGTGAAGTATGGTCTTGTAAGAGAAAATGGTAACCATAGGTTCATGTGTCAAATGATGGAATTCACAGATTTGGGGTATAGAAAATGCTAGACAATAGGGAAACCTCCCCAAATGTACCAGCTACTTCATGTCCCTGGAGACTCGGACACAAGGAATTCTGGGTTTTTTTAAATAGTACTGTGATGTCATCAATGAACTCCAAGTGAGGAAACTTTCTCAAATTATATATGTGTATATGCATACACACATTAAGACTATACAATTTATATTCTCAGACCTATTGTGATTGTACTTCTAACTCTTCATTTGACATAGCCTGAGAATCATGATATAACAATTATAGGCACCTAAATGATGCCATAGTTAAAGAATGTTGACCTCAGAGTAAAGACCTGAATTCAAATCTGGCATCAGACACCTACTAATTGTATAATACTGGATAAAGACTTTAATATGTTTGCCTTGGTGTCCTCAGCTGTAAAATGGTGATAATAAAAGCCCTTAATTGTTATTGTTGACATTATTACTCCTTGACTAAAATGAGAGCTAATTGTGCAGTTGATTAAAATTTTAGAGGAAAAGAGGACAAGGAAGAGAGAGAAGAAATGGAGAAAAGATCATACCCTAAAGGACCCTATGTGAAGGATATAGGAAAGACCTGGGAAGGGTTCTGTTCTGTCCCTATTTAGAAAGGAGGAGGAAACAGAAGATATAAGTGCCAGGGGACAACTCCACCTTCCCTGGGAATAGCCACAACTAATGGTATTACTAGCCCCTGGCCCACTGAAAGGTTAAAATACTTGCATAGGGTCACACATCTGTGTTAGGACTGAGACTTGAACCTAGGTCAACAGAGGCTTATTTGTTTCCTTCCATATCCCTAAAGTGGATATTTTATTTTTTCCTTCCCTTCAAAGGCTATATGCCCTGTGCCTAGAATGTGCTCCCTCCTTACTTTACCTAATGGAGGTTGGTTTTCTTCCAAGTTCAGGAAAACTGGAATGTCCAAGTTTTCCAATAATCTATTTATTATCTGCTGGATATGTTTTTTCCCCTTCAGGTCTCTTTTCAAGACACTACATCTTGCCAGCATTCTACCTAAAATATAATGGCCAGCACTGAATAAAATGCTCTGGATGACTTCAGCCAACCAAAGAACCATCACTTTTTTAGTCTTTTAAACTATGACTCTGAATAGCACCAGGTTATTTTTGGCTCCACACTATGGAATTTGTAATGCACTGATGCCTCCAGAAATGTTTTTCCAAATGAAGTGATAGAACCATGTTCATTCATCCTGTACTTGTGCAGTCAATTAATTAAACCCAAACATACTACTTTATATTTATACCTATTAAATTTCATTTTATCAAATTCAATCCATCATTATAGCTTATTGATCTCTTTGGATCCTGTTAACCAAAATATTATGTTGAATACATAAGTAATGGGATACATATGTATATAAAATATGCATACATGCATATACATATATATGGACAGCATAGCAAAATTAATTAGCATGCCTTTTGTAGCTTCATCCAAATTATCTTTAAAAATGTCCAATAAGACAGCACCATGTACAAAACTCTAGAGAAATCCATTATAGGACTTGCCCTTGGCCACTAATGACCCTCCCAGTTCTGCAACTGATTGCCAATCTTCATCCCAGCAGTTGTTTGTTTTTTTTAGCATAGAGATGACGACAGCCCATTTCTCAGATTGGTCAGTTTCTGTCTAGACCCTCCACCTGAGGCTGTGCCTATGCCAACAATAACTTGCTTCTCTCCAATTCCTATTTATGACTCTCCAGATTTTTTAACACTCCCTCCTCTCAACCTGCTTTTCAGCTCCCTTTTTACACATTACCTTCCTCCATTAGAATGAAAGCTCTCCAAGTATGGACAATATACTTCTTTTGAGAATATATTTTGTATTCCCAGTGCTCAGAATTATACCTAGCCCATAGAGTTTTAATCAATGATCCATCTAATAATTCAACTAATTCTAAAACGATCCACCTTTAGTACCAATCTGTCTTACATCTCTCCATCCAGTCTACACAAGCAGGATGCTTTGCTAAAATCGAAGCATGCTATGTACAGTTTGTCAGCCTCAAAGAGTTGCTTTGACAATCAAATGAAATGGTTCATACAAAGTCCTTTGAGAAGCTAAAAGTGCCATGGTAACATCAGCAATCATTATTGTAATTAGGATTTCAGAATTCTCCAATGTAGCAGTCTACAAACACAGTCAAAAATGGAAGTAAGATGAGCCTGACCTGATCATTTCTTGATGAAGCCTTTCAGGTCCAGAAAGGTAGCAAAACATTGAAGGACTGATTGATCTTCAAGATGGAGACAGCTTTTATTGATAATTTTTGTAATGATAGAATGACAATTCAGATAGGTCCATCAAAGTAAAAGGAGATGAGCCATTGTGCCTCAGCAACTCCCCCTTTGGCATTCATGAGGGCTAACATGATATATAACAGGTAATACAAAGATGGCAAAGTGGGTGACCTCTCATCCAACTGAGCCCCCCTCAGCAGTCATAGGACTTTAAATAATTTTTCTCTGTATGTTGCTGTATTTGTTTAATGACTTCATTACGAAAGAAATAAAAATTAGGCATCCTTCAATCATGGATCAAAGTAATGACAAGCTTAAATGGTCTCTTTTTTCAGTCCATTTTGGAAGCATGCTTGTAATTTAAAAACAGTACCATTGGTTTTACCTTTCACATTAAGTATATTACCACTGAGACCAAGGTGCAGGTACCAAAATGAGCAACCAAAGGATATCTTTTCTCTAAAATCAGCTTCTTAAGATTGGCTAAATTTGATTAGAATGGAGCTATACTCAGTCCAAAGGGAAATTTTTCTATTACATTACATCGCATACTTGAGGAAATTATAGCAAAATCAGAAGTACATATCATCAGCTTGCAAATGCAGATAAAAACATTATACTGTTTTATATTATAGAATATATGTTTTACAGATACTACAGAAGAAAAGCCATTAAATAATCATTAGTCTTGTCTCATTTGCCATGTGTCCAAGTAGAAAGAATACATTGTGTTCATCACTCTATGCTCTAAATCCAAGAGGATCAATTATGCCTTGCTGGTCCCCTACAAATATCTTTTATAATGTCTTCTGCTCCAAATGTCCAGATTCAATATTTGACACAGAAACAACTGAAGTGAAGATGGTAAGAACTCTTTATTCATATTTAAATGACTCAGATGTAATTTCATTTAGAAGATTTAGAAAGTTGAGGAGGGAAATAAATGTGATTCCATACCACATTGTGGGAAGCATATCTATTGTAACTGCTGAGAGCTAAATTTGGTAAACAGTGGGAGAATGTCAAAAAATTTAACCTAGTCTTAATTGGCTCAGTAATCTGGGATACCAGACTGTATCCCAGTGAAGAACAGATAGAAATGTAGCATTGGATTTTTTTAAAAAGCCAAATGTTCTCTTAAAGGCTCTTTTCCAACAAGGTATCTCCCATGCTAAGAGGTACAAAGGATATAACTGTAGTGAGGAGGACAAGTTCAAATTCAGCGTTAGACGCTAGTTGTGTGACCCTGGGTAAGTCACTTGTTCTCTGTTTATTTTAATTTCCTCAATTGTAAAATGGGGATAATAATAGTACCTACCTCAAAGAGTTGTAAGGATCAAATGAGAAAACATTTGAAAACTGCCTAGCACAGTCCCTTGCATTTAGCAGAAGCTTAATAAATGCGTGTTCTTTCCCCTTCTCCCACTTATATTTCAAAAATTATATATTATCCCTTAAAAGATGTAACAACAGTGATAATGTTATCCTAAGACATTATTCTAAGATCCTCATTACTATCAAATGAGGCATAAAACATGGAAATGTACGATTATTGAAGGTGTTTGCCATTGTCATGGTGGATGTCTGGTAGAGAGTACAAATTACACTATGTACGAGGAACATTATGAATGAGATGAGATTTGTGGATGATATTATACTGATTGTTATCAAGCCCCAGAGCATTACAGAGATTCCTAAATGAAATCTATAACCATTCACGAGATTTCAACCTCACTATTCACCCAAGGAAAACCATCTGGATAAAGAATGTCTATTGTCTAATTAGAATGAAATGCATTTAGATGGACTGCTCTTGAGCTAGCCCATCAATGCATGCTACAAATAGATTCAGGTTAGAATTAAATAGGAGCAGAAGAAGATGAAATGACTTTGGAAAAATATAGTTCTTTTAATGATGCTAAAATGGTCCCTCAAATCAAACAATCAGTCAACAAACATATTATATGATAGGAATAGTACTCAACAGGAGGGACATGCAAAGAAGCCCATGCAAAAAAGAGCAATCTCTTCCCTCAAGGAGTTTATAGTGTATCAGATGCAGATAGATAATACAGGGAAATAGAGCATTGGATCTGGAATGAGGATGGCCTGAATTTAACTCAGACCTCAGACATTTTAGCTATGTGATCCTGGGCAAGTCACTTAATCTATGTTTGTTTCAATTCTTTCAAGTGTTAAATGAAGATAATAATAACTCCCCAGAGATGTAATAGGATCAAATGAGATAACATTTGTAAGTGCTTAACATAGTACCTAGTGCATAGTAGGTACTTAATGTTGGAAGAGCGTGCAGAGTACAACAGGTACATATAGAAATATATAAAAGTAAATGGAAGCTGATTTTTATGGAGTGATATTAACAACTGAAGAGATCAAAGGCTTCATCTTGGAAACCTGTGAAACCAAGGTCCATCATTCTAATTCAAATGGTCTTCTAGGACTGCTATTGGGCACAAAGCTATGGAACTCTACTCATTCTGAAGACATGAAATTAAGAATCCTCCAAAAAGACAACAGATAGATGCTTGATAACTATAAGCAACCATCAATACACAAAGGAGTTACATCATCAAAGAAATAGAAAAAAAGAAGCTACCTTTTGTCCTTTCACATGTGTGTGTGTATATGTATCAGAAGCCTGTAGATAAGTTTGTGTGTATGAAAAAAAAAACCCAAACACACAATGATCCAGGGGATCTGGGATCTCATCCAGATGGTTATTTCCTCCCATAATGCCAATTTTAACCTACCTGAGCCATCTTGAACAGTTCAGGTTGTGTCTATTATCCTTTGTAGTACCTAGCACAGAGCCTTGGACATTAGAGATGCTCATTGATCATTGACTTACTTGACTGAACTTTGTTGACCTCATTCATAAGATACTTGGGGGCAAAGCTCTAGTGCCTCTTGCCATTTCCCCAGGAGTTAATCCCAAAAGATTAAGTCATGGACCACCACACTTGACAACTAAAAATGCCAAATCCTACTTTTTCTCTCTCAAAAGGGCAATGATTTTTTTAAATGAGTCAGGAATCCTGCTTCTGATTTCATTTTTATCTTTCCTCTTCAACAGAGATAACACTCATATTTTTATTTCAGATTTGTCGTGATCAAAAATATAACTAGTTTGCAAATTTCAAGAAATTAATCCTTTCCTCTGCCCTGAATCGACCTTCAATTCATGTATCTTCCCTCTTCCTCCATCCCAACTCTACCCTGACTAGTTTTAATCCTGACCTATGCATACTTTTGTACCCATCTCTCCCTTATACTTTCTCCTTCCAACTGGACCCATCTTTTTCCATGAAGTTCCATTGATAAGGAACAAGTTCTGGATTACAAGGTATACTTTAAACATAATTCTTAGTAATATCACAATGACTTACCCCCATCTTGCTTACTGGCTTCATTCTAGTTATATAACTTCATGACAAAGAAAATAAATAAATTAGCTTCAGGTTCTTAACCCAAAGTCTGTGAACCTTTGTTTCTAAAGTATTTTTTGTAACTACATTTTAATATAATTTGGTAATATACATATATATATATTGGCGATATATATGTATTGGTAATAACATATATTTTGTTTTATGTGTCTTAAAGGATTATTCCAAGAAGGGGTCCTTACATTTTACTAAACTGTTAGAGAAATTACAAGGGAGCTAAGTGGTCCAGGGAAGAGAGAGTATTAGATATGAAGTCAAGAAAACTCAAATTCAGCCTCAGATGCTTCCTGATTCTGTGACCCTAAGCAAGTCACATCACTTTTGTTTGCCTCAGTTTCTTTAACCATAAAATGGATATAATAGTAACTCCTACTTCTCACAGTGGTTGTGAGGATCATAAGAGTTGATATTGGAAAAGTACTTTGCAAACTTTCAAGTAATATATAAATGCTAGTTATTGATATTATTATTATTATTATCAGTCCATGACAAAAAAAGTTAAGAGCCACTGAATTAATTGTTAGATTTGGACCTTGAATCTGTTCTAGTATCAATTTTAAATGTGTATTTCTTTTCCTAGAGAATGTGCTTCCCTCCTTGCTAACCAACAGAAGGGACTTTCTCACTGCTGGATTTTTCTTACTCTTTTATAATTTTTGCTTACCACAGAACTTTTATTTTATTCCATTGTGTATGAATTAAAGTTTATTTAATGATCTCTTTTATGTAGGAGAGAGAATAAGGGTTTTTCAAAACAAATGCAAGGTATTCTCTTCCTTTCTCTGAATGAAGAAGAATTACTGCTTTGGTCATCTTTCCTGACTAAATTTTGGATCTTTATTAAAATGGTGCCCATGCAGGTCAATCCAATGTCAGTGTTTGTTGCCCCTGCTCCTTGATCAACATGTCATACGCTTGTGGCACCTGCAAGCTCGTGCCCTCCCTGCCTCTCCTCCTGATGTTCTGTCAGGTTCCTGTCAGGAGCTGCACTTGCCCAGGTGTCCTAGTGTAGCGTTATATTGTTTCAAGCTGTTTTTCAGTGTGTCCTGGCCGTGCTTTCTCCTGATCTCTCTAGGAACTACTACCCCCTTTGGGCTCATCATTCAGATAATCAGCACTACCCAGGCAAGCCTTTTAATTAGAGGCACTTGGCTAACCCAAGCAGGAAAATGGGAATGTTCCCAAGTACTGGAACAAGGAGCTTTGGAAATGGATGGCCCTGTTGGAGTTATAGCTCCTCATATAAGGAGTCTAATCTGTGGCAGGGAATCTCAAAATGCCTCTTGTCTCAACAAATATGTAAATGGGTGGAAAAGTCTTCTGGAAGAAAAACAAAAATGTAGAGAGCACTAGAGGGCAGTTAGATAGGTGACTCAATGTGCTGAACCTGGAATCAGTCTTCCTGAGTTCAAAAATAGCCTTAGATTAGCTGCATCTGGGCAAATCCTTTAACCTTCTTTGCCTCAGTTTCCACATCTATAAAATAAGCTGGAGAAGGAAATGGCAAACTTCTAGTATCGATCAAGAAAACCCCAAATGAAGTCATGATGAGTCAGATGCAACTGAACAACACCAAAGAAATATCCATATAAAATGCTTGGCCGGTATAAGTTCAAACATGAAAAATTCACAGAGTCTCTTTGAGGATTCAGGGAAGCTGAATTCAAAACCTTGCGGACTATCTTGGGAGAGCTTTTGTTGGGAGTGTTCAGACTCAGGTAAATGGTCAGTGATTGAACAGTTAGAAGAATAGGATGTCTTGAGGTCAGACCCTTCTAAATGCTTTGGGCACAGTCTCGATGTCAAAAAAACAAAGAAACAAACAAAAAAAACTGGAGGAAACAGCAAAATAAACAGGATAAGGGTTTTCTCCCTTCTATGTGCTCAGAGTAAAGCCTGTGATGGCTACCAGGCATAGGGAGAGTGGGGGGGGGGGGGATCATATAAAATACAAAAGCAAAGTAAATTTAAAGCCAATATCCAGTTTTTTGGTTTCAGGTGACATCTTCCTAGTTTCAAAACATAACAAGCAAAAGGCAGTGAGGTGGCTTAGTGGATGCAGAGCCAGACCTGAAGACAGGATGTCCTGGGCCCTGGGCAAGTCATTTAAGCCCCATTGCCTATCTCTTATCACTTTTCTGCCTTAGAACCAATACATAGTATTGATTCCAAAATGGAAGGTAAGAGTTTGAAAGAAAAAAAAACCATACAAATCTAGTATAGATAAGTTATGAAATTATAAAATCCTGGCATTGTAGAAGCCATCTGGTCAAGCCTCTTCCTGGGGAAATAATCCCTTCAACAACATATCCAACAAGTGATCACCTACCCATACGCCTTAAGGTCAGCCATTCCATTTGAGGAGTTCTATTTTCTTGTGCCCCTGTAGGTGCTGTAAACCTTGGAGATAAGCGAATTCTTATACCTACTCTAGAATTGCATTGAGGTCTATCCTTTTGCTGTTCTTGCTACATAATCTCATTTCATGACCTCATTAGCTGCCATGAGTTAAAGTGTCATCTCTAGCCATCTGAGTCCCAAAATATGTGTGTATGTAGGTGTGTGTGTGTGTGTGTGTGTGTGTGTGTGTATTCAACCTGAATCTATTTTCAGTCCAATTTCACCAAATACCTACAGACATCTCAACACATCCAAAACCAAACTCTGGATTATTTCTCTATCACACGTCTTCTGCCACAGACACTATTATCACCTTCCCCCTCAGACCAGTTCCACTCCTCTTGAGATTTCCCCCTACTACTCTTGAGGGTACTACCCTCTTTTCAGGTTTATCCAGGTATCCTCAATATATCATTCTCCATCATCCAATATTTCCAGTCAGTTGCCAAATATGATCATTTCCATCTCCACAATATCTTTCATGTGTCCCTTTCTTTTCACACAGTAGCCATCATAGTCCAAGTCTTCATTACCTCATGCGTCAGCTATTACAGGATATTTCTAATTGGCCTCCCTTCCCAAAATCTCTCACTACTTCAATCCATCATCTACACAGCCACCAAAGGAAATTTTGTTCACAAAGTTTAAGTCAGCCCCTCACACAATAAACTCCCCTTTACCTTTAGGACTAAATGAAAACTCCACTATTTGTCATTTCAAACTCTATAATTTGGCCCATTCCACCTTTCTAGACATGACACATTATTCCCTTCCATGTATTCTTTATTGTAAACCAAGGCAAAACTCTATAGAGCTTAGTTCTCTCTTTCCTCCAGTGGGAGCAATAACCCTGGGACACTGTGACCTCTAGAGACTTCCACTTTCCCAGAATAGGAAGATAATCTTAAAATCAAGATCATATTTATAAAGCAAAGACATACATGTGCATGGAACAAATTAGTTTAGAACCAAAAAGCACTCAAAATATAGCTGATCAAGCAGCTATCTTTCAAATGCTTAGTGAAAGGGGGCAGGAAAGGAGCTGGAAGGGGCTGATCATAGGGAGAGAACTCAGGTAGAAAAAGTGGGGAGTTCCTAGGAACAGGATGACAGATTCCCAGGTACAAGGGGAAACAAAGACATCCCTGGTACCTATTTTTAACCTAAGACAGAAAGATAAGAACATGAAGTAACTCATTTCCAAGGTATCAACAATACAATGACCCACTGACTCTTAGAGCCAGATGTCCCATAGCTGAGGCCAAGTGATCAACTCAGCCAAAGACAGAGAGTCTGGGACTAGGGAAGATGTTCTATGACCAGAGGTACCAAAGCTAGGACCAGACCTGTTTACACAAAGTACAGAGTTTTTGGTTAGCTCGTCCTAGAGAGACTGGGAGAATGAGCCAATAGCTATCCAACCAGGCTATAATGTTCAGACAGTCAGTTTCTTCAAGTTGAAATGTTTGGCTGGTATAGGTTCAAGCATGAAAAATTCACAGAGGTTCTTTGAGGATACGGGGGGAAGCATTACTGTAAAAGCTAGCAGACAATCCCATAGAGGATCTAGAACTACAGGTGAGTTTGAGAGAGCTTTTATTAGGGGTGTTAGCATATCTGGGCTCTTCAGGATCCGGGGTTTAACAGAATGTTTTACGTTCAGACCCCCCAATGTGCTTGGAGCACAGTATAGGTGCCCAGAAAACCGGGGGGGGGGGGATAGTTAGAAAAAGAGAATTCAATTTCTCTCTTCTACATGCTCAGAGCACAGCCTGTGATGGTTGCCACCCAGGAGGGGGACAGTCATATCACAGTTACTCTGGGTCCTAAAGACAATCAGTTTCTTTAAATCACTCTGAGTTCCAGGGTAAATAGAGTCAGTCTTACATATCTTCATTAAATAAAGACAACTCTAGCATTTCAAGGTAGCAAACAGATAATTAACACAATGCCCTAGCCAAACTGGATTCCTTGCTTATCCTCTCACATGATACCCCATCACCATGTCTTTGCACTGTATGTCCCACAGACATGGAAGGCACTCCTTCCTTTCCACTACTTCTCAGAATCCCTGGCTTCCTTTAAAATTCAGCTCAAACTCCATCTTCTTCAGGATAATTTTCCTGGTCTGCTCTAGCAGGCTGATTTCCACACACCAACCAATACCACTTGAGGTTACTTTGTATTTGCTTCGTATATGTTTTGTTTGTATCTCTTTTTTTTTCTTCAGTCCCTTTAATTCACTTTTGGCATGTGAGCTGGGGAGAGGGGAGAGGAGGGCTGCAGGAACTGTTTGACTTTTGCCTTTGTATCCCCAGTAACTCAGTATCTGGCACCTAGTAGGTACTTACTAAATGTTTATTCTTTGATGGATTGATTCTTCTTTCCACACATAATTAGCTGGAAGATTGACCATGTCTGCTTCACACTGAAATATCTAACAAAATCAATAAAAGAATTAATCAAAACAGTTGTTTGGTACTGTGTAAATCAAACAGAGGAATTGCTGCCTGAATTGACTAGATGTTTTGGTCTGAATGTACTGGAAGTAATGACAAGAGATCTCGGCGTTTTCTTTCCGATGAGGTTATCATCTGCATGGCTTACGATCTGGGATTTGGGTGACTGATTCAAGTGCGTAGGGATAATAGTGCCTATTTCTGTAGCCCGTGACACCATGTGAAGTTCTGTCGTTACAATCCCATGAGAGAAGAAATAGAAGCATCATTGCAGTGTATTTTGCAAATGAAGAGACTGAGGCATAAAGATATTCAATGATTTGGAGTCACTCAGCAGACTCGGGACTTGAACTTTTAGGTCTTTGTTCTTCCAAGTCAATCTTTTCACGATAGCACACTGCCTCTGAGTTTATGGTAGATTAAAAATCAGGCAAAAGGGTCACCTGGTCCTGGCTCCTCTATGCATCAACCAGAGGATGCATACTAAAGTAACATAAAGCTTATTCATTTTTAGAGCAAAGTCAAAGATTTCTAAGATTTCTAGAAGGCATGTTAAGTAGAGATCAACTAGTCTGATCTCCTCAACTGAAAGATGAAGATCAGCATAGAACAGTGGATAGAGTGCCATGCCTGGAGTCAGGAGGTCTTGGATTCAAATCTGATCTCAGACACTTCCTGGCTGTGTGACCCTGGGAAAATCACTTAACCTCAGTTGCCTAACCTTTACTCCTCTTCCATCCTAGAATTGACTAAGACATAAGGTAAGGGTTTCACTTTGAAACCAGTTGAAAAAATGGAAATCCATTGATATAAAGTGACTTGTCTATGGTTACCCAGATGCTAAATTGTAGAAATGGGATTAAATACCAAATCTTCTGAGTATATTTTTTTATTATTTTATTGCTGTGGTAATATTATTATAATTACAGGAGATAATTTTACTAATAACTGACATTTACATAGTACCTACAATGTGCAATGCACTATGCCAAGCACTTTATAGTTATTGTCTCATTTGATTCTCACAACAATCCTAGGAGGTAAGTGCTATTATTATTCCCATTATACTGATGGGGAAACTGAGGCAAAGTGGCTTACCTGAGGTTACTCAGCTAGTGAAAGTATCTAACTCCACTTTCAAACTTTAGTCTTCCTGACTCTATCCTCTATGCCACCTAGCTGTGGCCTATTTATCCTACAGATATTTGCAACCTGGTCTAACAGAACTATGCATCTGTCTCCAGAGCACAGTGAAAAACTACTTTTTACAAACTGATTCATTCTAACAAGACCTGACCAATGACTCTCAAGACATCTTTCTTCCAGTCCAAAATAAACCCACTCAGCATCCAGTGTTTGATCTGCTTTCAGTCTTTTAAAGCTTTTTCTTTTTATTAATTTTCTTTTTTTAATTTTTTTTAAATTCAGAATATTTTTCCATGGTTACATTATTCATGATTCCCACCCCCCATTCCCACCTTTTTATTAATTTTCAGTAGGACAGAACCATGAGAAGTGACAGCAAATCTAATAGCATGAATAATATTTTTTTTAATTTTAAACATTATTTTATTTGGTCATTTCCAAACATTATTCACTGGAAACAAAGATCATTTTCTTTTCCTCCCCGCCCCCCCCACCACCACCACCTTTCCCTCTCCCATAGCCGACGCACAATTCCACTGGTTATCACATGTGTTCTTGACTCGAACCCATTTCCCTGTTGTTGGTATTTGCATTAGAGTGTTCATTTAGAGTCTCTCCTCAGTCATATCCCCTCAACCCCTATAGTCAAGCAGTTGCTTTTCATTGGTGTTTTTACTCCCACAGTTTATCCTCTGCTTATGGATAGTATTTTTTAGATCCCTGCAGATTGTTCAGGGACATTGCATTGCCACTAATGGAGAAGTCCATCACCTTCGATTGTACCACAATGTATCAGTCTCTGTGTACAATGTTTTCCTGGTTCTGCTCCTCTCGCTCTGCATCACTTCCTGGAGGAAGTTCCATTCTCCATGGAATTCCTCCACTTTATTATTCCTTTTAGCACAATAGTATTCCATCACCAACATATACCACAATTTCTTCAGCCATTCCCCAATTGATGGGCATCCCCTCGTTTTCCAATTTTTGGCCACCACAAAGAGTGCAGCTATGAATATTCTTGTACAAGTCTTTTTCCTTATTATTTCTTTGGGGTACAAACCCAGCAGTGCTATGGCTGGATCAAAGGACAGACAGTCTTTTATCACCCTTTGGGCATAGTTCCAAATTGCCCTCCAGAATGGCTGGATCAATTCACAACTCCACCAGCAATGAATTAATGTCCCCACTTTGCCACATACCCTCCAGCATTCATTACTTTCCATAGCTGTCATGTTAGCCAATCTGCTAGGTATGAGGTGATACCTCAGAGTTGTTTTGATTTCCATCTCTCTGATTATAAGATATGTAGAGCACTTTTTGATGTGCTTATTAATAGTTTTGATTTCTTTGGCTGAGAACTGCCTGTTCATGTCCCTTGCCCATTTGTCAATTGGAGAATGGCTTGATTTTTTGTACAATTGATTTAGTTCTTTGTAAATCTGAGTAATTAAACCTTTGTCCGAGGTTTTTATGAAGATTGTTTCCCAATTTGTTGCTACCCTTCTGATTTTGGTTACATTGGTTTTGTTTGTACAAAAACTTTTTAATTTGATGTATCCCAAATTATTTATTTTGCATTTTGTAACTCTTTCTAATTCTTGCTTGGTTTTGAAGTCTTTCCCTTCCCAAAGGTCTGACATGTATATTATTCTGTGTTCGCCTAATTTTCTTATAGTTTCCTTCCTTATGTTCAAGTCATTCACCCATTTTGAATTTATCTTGGTGTAGGGTGTGAGGTGTTGATCTAAACCTAATCTTTCCCACACTATCCTCCAATTTTCCCAGCAGTTTTTATGAAATAGTGGATTTTTGTCCCAAAAGCTGGGATCTTTCAGTTTGTCATATACTGTCTTGCTGAGGTCACTTACCCCGAGTCTATTCCAATGATCCTCCTTTCTATCTCTTAGCCAGTACCAAATTGTTTTGATGACCGCTACTTTATAATATAGTCTGAGATCTGGGACTGCAAGGCCCCCATAATATGTGTTTTTTTTTTTCATAATTTCCCTGGATATCCTTGATCTTTTGTTCTTCCAAATGAACTTTGTTATGGTTTTTTTCTAAATCAGTAAAAAAATTTTTTGGCAGTTCCATGGGTATGGCACTAAATAGATAGATGAGTTTGGGTAGGATGGTCATTTTTATTATATTGGCTCATCCTACCCATGAGCAGGTAATGTTTTTCCAATTGTACAAGTCTAGTTTTAGCTGTGTGGAAAGTGTTTTGTAGTTGTGTTCATATAGATCCTGTGTTTGTCTCGGGAGATAGATTCCTAAGTATTTTATTTTGTCTAAGGTAATTTTGAAAGGGATTTCTCTTTCTAGTTCTTGCTGCTGAGCTGTGTTGGAATTATATAGAAATGCTGATGACTTATGTGGGTTTATTTTGTATCATGCAACTTTGCTAAAGTTGTTGATTATTTCAATTAGCTTTTTGGTTGAATCTCTTGGATTCTTTAAGTAGACCATCATGTCATCTGCAAAGAGTGATAATTTGGTCTCCTCCTTGCCTATTTTAATGCCTTCAATTTCTTTTTCTTCTCTAATTGCTACTGATAGTGTTTCTAATACAATGTCAAATAATAGAGGTGATAATGGGCATCCTTGTTTCACTCCTGATCTTAATGGGAATGGATTTAGTTTATCCCCATTGCATATAATATTAGCTCATGGTTTTAGATATATACTGTTTATTATTTTTAGGAATGACCCTTCTATTCCTATGCTTTCTAGTGTTTTTAGTAAGAATGGGTGTTGTATTTTATCAAAGGCTTTTTCTGCATCTATTGAGATAATCATGTGGTTCTTGTTGGTTTGCTTGTTGATGTGGTCAATTATGTGGATGGTTTTCCTAATATTGAACCAGCCCTGCATCCCTGGTATAAATCCTACTTGATCATGATGGATGACCCTTCTGATCACTTGCTGGAGTCTTTTTGCTAGTATCCTATTTAAGATTTTTGCATCTATATTCATTAGGGAGATTGGTCTATAATTTTCTTTCTCTGTTTTTGACCTGCCTGGCTTTGGAATTAGTACCATGTTTGTGTCATAAAAGGAGTTTGGTAGAACTCCCTCTTTGCTTATTATGTCAAATAGTTTGTATAGTATTGGAGTTAGCTGTTCTTTGAATGTTTGATAGAATTCACTGGTGAATCTGTCAGGCCCTGGGGATTTTTTCTTAGGAAGTTCTTTGATGGCCTGTTGGATTTCTTTTTCTGATATGGGATTATTTAAGGAAACTATTTCTTCTTCTGTTAGTCTAGGCAATTTATATTTTTGTAAATATTTATCCATATCACCTAGGTTGGTATATTTATTGCCATATAGTTGGGCAAAGTAGTTTTTAATGATTGCCTTAATTTCCTCTTCATTGGAGGTGAGATCCCCTTTTCATCCTTGATGCTGTTAATTAGCCTTTCTTCTTTCCTTTTCTTAATTAGATTAACCAGTACTTTGTCTATTTTGTCTGTTTTTTTCAAAGTACCAGCTTCTAGTCTTGTTTATTAGCTCAATAGTTCTGTCACTTTCGATTTTATTAATTTCTCCCTTAATTTTTAGGATTTCTACTTTGGTTTTCTTCTGGGGGTTTTTAATTTGTTTGTTCTCAAGTTTTTTGATTTGCATTTCCAATTCCTGGATCTCTGTCCTCCCTAATTTGTTAATATATGCACTCAGGGATATGAATTTTCCTCTAAGTACTGCCTTGGCTGCATCCCATAAGGTTTGAAAGGATGTCTCGCCATTGTCATTTTCTTCAACAAAATTATTAATTGTTTCTTTGATTTCTTTTCTAACTATCTGATTTTGGAGTATCATATTATTTAATTTCCAATTAATTTTTGATTTTGCTCTCCATGTACACTTACCGATCAATATTTTTATTGCCTTGTGATTTGAAAAGGCTGCATTTATTATTTCTGCTTTTCTGCATTTGAGTGCCATGTTTCTGTGACCTAGTGTAAGATCTATTTTTGTGAATGTGCCATGTGGTCCCTATTTATTTTTCTCCATATGTCTATTAACTCTAATTTTTCTAAGATTTCATTCACCTCTTTTACCTCTTTCTTGTTTATTTTTTGGTTTGATTTATCTAAATTTGATAGTGGTTGGTTCAAGTCTCCCACTAATATGGTTTTACTGTCTATTTCCTCCTTCAATTCTCCTAGTTTCTCTATTAAAAATTTGTATGCTATACCATTTGGTGCATACATGTTGATTAGTGATATTTCCTCATTGTCTATACTCCCTTTTAGCAGAATATATTTACCTTCCCTATCCCTTATGATCAGGTCTATTTTTGCTTTGGCTTTGTCAGATATCATGATTGCAACTCCTGCCTTCTTTCTATCAGTTGAGGCCCAAAAGGTCTTACTCCAACCTTTAATTCTAACATTGTGAGTGTCAACCCGTCTCATATGTGTTTCTTGAAGACAACAAATCGTAGGGTTTTGGGTTCTAATACAATCTGCTATTTGTCTACTTTTTATGGGTGAGTTCATCCCATTCACGTTCAAAGTTATGATTGTCATTTGTGGATTCGCTGGCATTTTGATATCTTCCCCTAGTTCTGACCTTTCTTCTTTAGCTATCTCCTTTTGAACCAGTGATTTACTTTAGGTCAGTCCCCCTAGTCCCCTCTCTTGAGATGCTTCCCTTTCTAGTCCCTCCCTTTTTATGTTCCCTTCCCCTCCCCCCTCTCCTTCCCTCCCATTTTATACTCCCTCTTCCCTACCCCTCCTTAATTTTCCTTTCTTTCTTGCCCTAATGGATAAGATAGAATTCAGGATCCCACTGGATCTAGATGTTCTTCCCTCTCAGATTTGATTTCACTGAGAGTAAGGTTTAAGTAATTCCACTTCACGCTCTCTTCCTCTCCTCATATAAAAGTTCTTCCCCTCCCCTTCCCATGTGTATCTTTATATGGGAAAGATTATTCTATTATGTCCCCCCCTATTTCTTGAAGTAAATCTTAGTATTATCGATGGTTCCCCCTTCCCTTTTCCTTTCTTTGCCCCCACTTTCCCCAAATCTTCTTAATGCCCCAATCTTTCCCTATGCATGTTTCTTCTAACTACTCTTATGATGCTACAATTTTTGAGTTACCCAAAATATTTTCCCCACATATTAATATGTATAATTTAATGTAAATGTAGTCCTTATAGAAGAGAATGTAAACCTTAAAATTTCTTAGACTTATGAATGTTGGAAATTTCACCATTGGGAAATTTCATACTTGGAAAAAATTTCCTACTGATAGTAAGAACTCTATTGGAATGTGAAACCCCTTGGCATGGGAGGATCCTTCTCCTCCCTACTTAAGACTACTTTAGGACAGAAACCTTTTGCTAAACAATGGAAAGGGTTTTGACCTATGCTTAAGCATAGAACAGGAAGTTCTTTGAGTCATGATTGATTTTAGAATTGATACAATAGAGATGCTTAGAATGATAGAACCAGGTCTTGGAAAATATAATCTCCACCCTACTTAGAGTAACAGGATTTAGGAAGGGCTGCAGCATAGATCAAGATTTAATTATTTGAGAATATGACCTTCAACAGACATGTGCAAAGCCACAGACCTCTGGGCGGTTCTGGGTTAAACTAGAGCCACCATTGGCACAGATGAGACATCGACAGTGATTGGTAGATGTGAGAACTGAGGGGAGGGAACTTAGATGGTTTCCTTAAAGATAGTGGGGTCTGAGGACAGAGGGGGAGGAGGTTTTGCTCTGAGAGGGGTGGCTCTGATGGAGGACTGAGGAGGTTGCTCTGTTGGAGGACCAGGAGAGAAGCCTGGCTCTGAAGGAGGAGAATTCTCTGGAAACATTTCTTGAAAGGAGGCTCTCTTGAAGGTGGAGCCTGAGGTTGGCATGAGAAGCCTTACCTAGAGAAATCTTGGGTGAGTGATAAAACCAAATGACTGATTTATTCATTCTTATTCCTTTCTTACTTTCTCTCTTTTTCTATTGATTAATCAGTGTATTATAAATTAAATTTCTCTATAAAACCCAGTTGGCTTGGGCATATTCATAAATTGGGAATATATTCCCTGGCAACCATCTTATATTTATATAAACCCAAGACAGTAGAAAACATAATTCAGTGGTCATAATTGTTATATATTTCCCTTGCTCCCAAAACATTTTAATTATCACAGTTTATGGCTCCCACTCTCTTATCTACAACTATTTAACACTCAAAACTATTTTAAATCTGACAGAGTTTGACTTAAAGAAAAAGATAAGATTTATCTCCTTTTCCCTTTCTTTCATATTTACCTTTTCATGTTTCTCTTGCTTTCTGTGCTTGGATATCAAATTTTCCACTAAGTTCTCGTCTTTTCTTAGCAAATGCTTGGAAATCTTCTATTTTGTTGAATGCCCATTCTTTCCCCTCAAAGTATATAGTCAGTTTTGCTGGGTAGTTGATTCTTGGTTGGAGACCCAGCTCTCTTGCCTTTCTAAATATCATGTTCCATGCTTTGCGGTCTCTTAGTGTGTTAGCCGTTAAGTCATGTGTGATCCTTATGGGAGCCCCCTTATATCTGAAGCTCCTCGTCTTGGCTTCTTGTAGGATTTTCTCCTTTTCTTGAATTTGGAAGCTCTTGAATTTGGCAATTACATTCCTAGGGGTTGTCTTTTGGGGATTTAGTATAGAGGGTGTTCTATGAACCCTTTTTATTTCTATTTTGCCCCCTTGCTCCAGAACGTGTGGGCAATTTTCTTTTATAATCTCCTGTAGAATAATATCGAGTTTATTGTTTATCTCTGGTTTTTCTGGGAGACAGATAATTCGGAGGTTGTCTCTTCTCCCTCTGTTTTCCAAATCTGTGACCTTCTCAGTGAGATATTTTATGTTTTCTTCTAATTCATTAATTTTTTGTGTTTACTTTATTGATTCTTGCTGTTTTATCATCTCTCTTTCTTTGAGTTGCTTGATTCTGGTCATTAGGGACTGGTTTTGCTTTTCAGCTTTGTCTGCCCTTCTATTGGATGCTTCAAGCTCTTTTTCCAATTGAGTAGTCTTATCTGTCAGACTGCTGATCTCTTTCTCCCATTTTTCTTTCCAGGTTTCCATCTTTTGGATAAGTTCCAGTTTGACATCTTCCAGAGCTTGTTGATAGTTTCCATTTTGGGAGGCATGTTCTGATTTTTTTTTTATTTCCTCCTCATTCTCTTCTTTTCCTTGGGTACTTCCGCCATAAAAGTTTTCAATAGTCACCTTTTTCCCTTTCTTCCTGGAGGCTTGATTTTGGGCCATGTGAGCCATCCCTTTGGTGGTTTTATTCCCCTTTCCTTTTTGGTCTGGGGTCTGGGTGATATGGGCGGGTTTTCTGTGAATTTAGGTTGCCTCAGACTAGTTCTTCCCAGCCTCTGAGGTTTCTTAGAGCGCTGGACCCCTGATCACAGCCACACTGCCCAGGTGTTCAGCTCTGCCCAGATAATTGGTGTGTGGTCTGCCCCTGGTGTTTAGTTCCACCCAGATGTTCAGCGCAACCATCCCAAGTACAGCTCCACGGACCCCTGTGCTCAGCGCCAGGTTCTCCCGTGAAACCGCCCTGAGACATTTTTTCCTGGAGGACCCTGGAGTGCCCCCCCCAGACAGAGACATTCCCCACTAGCTCGCTGTCCCAGTGAGCACTCCGGTAGCTCACTCTGGTTTGGTGGGGGAGGTGGAGGGGGGGGGAGGGTGACTCAGTTCACGTTTCTGTGGAAGCTTTTTCTCCTTCTTATTATAGTGTGGAAATGTTCAAACCCCACGTACCTTCACCTCTGTGGGGTACTGGGGAGTACTGGGGTGTCCTTCTGTTCCTCCAAAGGTGATTTTTATGCTCCTTTGATGTAGTCTATTTCATTCGGTGCCGGGGAGAGGAAGCGTGTGGTGTCTAGATTGCAGCCATGATTACCCGGAAGTCCATGAATATTATTTTTAAAAACCATCCTATCAGTGGAACATATTTCCTTCTGATAAGTAGATTCCTTTTGATTAAATTATGTATTTTTAGTATAAATTTTTCATTTCTCAATAGTTACATGTAAAAAACTCATACCATAGGGTAAACTAAAGGCATTTCATGAGTCCTTACATGTGCGTGTAATGGAACTCCTTTGTACTTCAAACTCATTGAATGAAAGGACAGTCAAAGTGCTTGTCCCAATCCCACTATGACAAAGAGCACTATACTGCTCTTAAGAGATAGGAGAGAAAAAGGAAGATCTGGAGGAGGAGTGACTTTTGCCCAAGGTCATTAAGGAAGGGATGAAACAAAAATAGAGCCTGGAACTATTTACTCTTGAACCCTGGTTGTCCAAAGGGCTGGTTTTTTTTTCAGTGTTCCATCACCATTTCCTTTTGGGAGAAGCAACTTACATATTTTATATGATACCCAAAGAGACTGGGAGAAACATTTCTAAATCATTCCACCAAGGTTTATATTCAACAGTGCTTCCTTCCCTTTGGTTCTTACATCTGGAACTTTTGATGGATGAGTTACACAAATCTAAATAGCAGGCTAAAAAGTCATTTTATTTGGCATTCATGGGAATCTTCTACAGGAAGCAAATTGATCCAGATATGTATTAAGATTTAAGCTTAGAATGTGAGGGTGGGAAGAGACTTTAGTGAACAAGTGGTCCAAAGTCTTATCTCATAGATAACGAAACAAGTCTAGAGAAAATGTTATTTGTCCAAGAATCTAGTGGCAACGATGGAATTCAAACTAAGACCAGTGTTTTTTTCCACAGCATTCATGCTGACTACATGAAATAGAAAGATAAATATGAATCACACATTGCTGGAGCTGGACCTGAGAGTTTCTTCATCATAGCCTCTGTTCCCTATGTACTTGAAAGCAAGCAGGAGAAATAAAACATATACACATACACTAAAAGTAGAATCTGGTAAGCACACAATAGGGAAACATCATAACATAGTAGATAGAGGTAAAGCCTCAAAGTCAGAAGAACTGCTTCTGTCATAGACTAGTTATGTGACCTTGGGAAAGTCATTTAACTTCTCAAATCCTATGCAATTCTCTAATATTTTGAATTCCAGAAGGTTGCCTCAGTGGAGTGAGATGTCATACAGATTTGCCACCCCAATAAAATAGCAGATCTAGATCCCCCTAAATATGGAAAATGATTTATTATTTCACCCCTGATATGATGCTTTATTCACATCTCTCCATCATGTTATCTGGTGGTATCTCATAATAGTTTGTCTGCTTTCTACTAAAGTCCTATTCTAAAATCCTATAATATATAAAGATGAGTCTTTATTCTTGAAGACTTAAAGACCCTATGGAGCAAAGTTCTAGAAAGTCCTATCTAGTCAGAATAACTTTAAATACAGTATAAGTTGGGGGACTGAATGTTTGTCATCAAAGACCAATCTAATTCAATACGATGATATGTACTATGTTGACAGCAAGTTAATGATTTTTCAGCCACAACTACTATTTTGATATGTATCAATAAAAGGAGTACTACAACTTCCTCCTAGACACTCTCATCTCACTGGATTTTCATAACACTACTCAATTGATTCATATACCTCATAACTCAGCCATGCATCCCTAAGTGATCCCTATGTTTTTCAACACCCTCTTCAGGGGAGAATGTATTATTATTCTAAAATGCAAAGTTTAAATTCTTTTTGAGAGCAATTTTAGGTTAAGAAACATGATACCTCTCTGAACTCAGAAAGTAAACTGTTTGGAGACGGTACCATGAGGATGTCTCCATAGACCACACACTACACCAGAAGATCCAGAGTGAACTTTGGGATGTGGTGATCTGAATTGTGTGGGGTTGAATGCAGTTGTTTTGTATGTATACTCTTATGCGCCCTAGCTAGCTTTTTGTCAGTGCCCTTAGTAATCATTAGTTTTGTTCTCTTTTCCTCTTCTCCTCAAATTATTGTAATTTCAAAGTTGGTTATATTTACAAGATCCATTGGAGAGATTAGTCTTCCACAGATTTCAGGGTTGAATATATAATTGAAAATCTGTTACCCTAAAAAACAACTACATTTCCTGGAAGCCCACTGACTTCCTGTCATTATGTACTTCCTATAGACAGGGGATATTAGGTGAGGATGTGGAGGGTATGAACCTTAAAAGATTCTCAGACCCTACTTCATAAGGTTGGGTTAAGACCATTCCCCATTTTGAGCAATGAAGGAACTTAGATCAAGAATGTGAGACTTCTACTTAGATCAGGAATGTGAAGACCTCTACTTCACCCCTACTTAAGCATACTTTAGGGGAAGATAAAGTTGTAAACTCTTTGCTGAACAATGAAAAGTACTTAAACCCATACTTATAATAAGGCAAAAAGTTCTTAAGCAGTGCCTATTTTTAGAACTAATACAAAGGAGTGCTAAGTACCTATAAAGGTCAGGCAACCTGTGAACTTACAAGGAGCAAAGAGGTGAGAACTTACTCAGAGATTCTAGGATACTCACGTGTGAATTACTCAAAAGTTTAGACTTCTTAGGTGTGAATTAAGAATGGTCTGTCCTTTGAAAAACATCTACTGTGATTGGTAGATGTAAGAATTTAGGGGAAGTGACATAGGAGAAAATTCCCTTTAAATAGGAGCTCAGATAGAACTGAAGGGACATTCTGATTCACATTCACATTCACATTCACATTCAGGATTGAGCTGGTGGAGTCAGCTGAGATGAAGCTGGCCTGGTGTCACTAGAATCCTTGCTTGGACAAATCTTGAGGTGAGTGATTAAGGACTGACTGATCTTTCTCTTAGGGCTTAGGCCTGGGTTGGCCAGGGCTGCCCTGGGCCGGCCTATCCTTTTCTCATTGTTCCCCTTTTCTCTCTTTCTCTCCTTTCCTTTAATTCCACATTTGTATGAATTAAAATCTCTATAAAACCTAGTTGGCTTGGGTATATTTCATAATTGGGAATATTTCCCTGGTGACCACCTTATATTTGATTTAAAACAAGCCACTGTCTTGAAACCATATTTTCTGCGGTCACAATTTACTAATCCACTCTTTTATCTACTACAATTTATGTCTTCCACTATTTTAATTATTACAAGGGCCCCATCCTCTTTTTTGGTTCTGTCAGCGAGCATGGTGGTAGTGAGTGGGGATTTTGAAATGGCTAATCAGCCATTGGCACATTGTCTTTATTTTGGATTCTCTTTATTCCTTTATTTCTAATGATCATTAATAAATCTCCTAAAATATAACATTTTTATTATTGAGATTTAATTTTAACTTTTATAATGTGTGACCCTGGACAAGTCACTTAACTCACATCGCCTAACTCTAACCACTCTCATACCTCAGAATCAATACACAATATTGATTTTAAGATGGAAGGTAAGGTTACAAAAAGAAAAGAAAAGAAAAGAAAAGAAAAGAAAAGAAAAGAAAAGAAAAGAAAAGAAAAGAAAAGAAAACGAAAGAAAAGAAGAGAAAAGAAAAGGAAAGAAAAGAAAAGAAAATGAAAGAAAAGGAAAGGAAAGGAAAGGAAAGAAAAGGAAAGGAAAGGAAAGGAAAGGAAAGGAAAGGAAAGGAAAGGAAAGGAAAGGAAAGGAAAGGAAAGGAAAGGAAAGGAAAGGAAAGGAAAGGAAAGGAAAGGAAAGGAAAGGAAAGGAAAGGAAAGGAAAGGAAAGGAAAGGAAAGGAAAGGAAAGGAAAGGAAAGGAAAGGAAAGGAAAGGAAAGGAAAGGAAAGGAAAGGAAAGGAAAGAAGGAAAGGAAAGGAAAGGAAAGGAAAGGAAAGGAAAGGAAAGGAAAGGTAAGGTAAGGTAAGGTAAGGTAAGGTAAGGTAAGGTATTATTATAGTCCAGGCAAGAAGAGATAAAAGACTAAATGAAGATGCTAATTCTGTGGAACTAAGACAAGTAGGAAGACTAAATATGGATAATATTGTCAAGTTAGAATTAAATGGATTTGCCATTGATTGATTAGATAAAGGGGGAAGGGTATAAGCAAAGTAAAAGGAAGAGTCCAAAAAGGGTCTAAGGTTTTGAAGACATGTCACTAGGAGGGTAACAGTTCTTTCAATAGAAAGAAAAAGTTTGCAGTTGTGTTTATTCTGTGCCAAGAATCTGAACCTACTAACATAAGAGAGGAGAGTCTAATGATTCTTTTTATCAAATTCAACAGAAACAATATACCTGGTTGCCTAGTCTAAAGAAGTCCTTCTGTCTTTCAGGGACATATCTAATTGGTCCAAAGGATATGAAGTAACTGCCAGTATTGTCTATAAAAAGAGAGATCTCCTTTTACTTGCCAAGTCTGATTTTGAGAGTGGGATTTGTACTACTGATTCTACTCCATCTGAATCAGGACTATAGACAAATTAGAGCCAATGTTAGATGACTTAATGGCCTGAGGTCTGTACCACCTTCCCTAAGAGCCATTCTACCTTCCACTTGTGATACATCTTTCTCCCAATCTGCCTGGAATATCTCATTTTGTCTGCTTACCTCCTCTCTGTGATCTTTTGCTTTCTTACCATCTGATGCTTTGAGCTTCAGGATGTCTTTTGACACTAACAGTAATTTTTCACACAGGTTTATTCCCCCACCCCCAGCCCCACACCATGAAATCCATAGTACTGTGTGTGTGTGTGTGTGTGTGTGTGTGTGTGTGTGTGCTGAAAAAGTGACTGAACTGAATGTGTCCCCTTTCTTTCTTCATAGATAGTGCTTGAAAAATTGTTTTATATTCCTGACAAGAGAGCTACACCCACACAAGATGCTAAATGTTTAAACATTCTGGTATGTAGTCCAATTCCTCGCCATGGAAGGCTGTTTTGTGTTCAAGGAATGGTTAGCAGCTCAATTGCAGGGCTTCTGAAAGCATACTGAAAAATGCTATAGTTCATAGGTTTGTGGAACAACAGACTTCTGTAGAGCTTCAATTGTCTAACATGACAATCTGTGGGGGATGTCCAACTTCACTTTGAAACGTTGTTGGCAGTTTTGTTTTTTCAATGCTATTCTGAATTTGGAAAATGGAATTCAGATTGCAAAATGTGTATGATTTTCACAGACATGGGCATGTCAACCTAGTCTTTGAGAGAAATATTTAGTTACTGCTCCAATGGATTTATTTCTCTTACTGCCTTACAGTTCAAACCTAGAGGTGGAAGGAAACTTAGAGTTCATCTTGCCTAAATCCTTCATTTTAAAGATGAAAATAACAAGCTCCAGAGAGCTTAAATGACTGGCCCTAGGCTATATAGATAGTAAGTGACAAAGCCAAGAGTCAGACCAAATCCCATGATTCTACCTGTAGAGTTACAAGTTTCAATGCTCTTTCCATGGTATTAGATAATCTGATTAGAGCCACAAACTCTTTTCTAATTCCTTTCTGGGAAGATATTTGGACAAATGCCAAAAAGAGAGAAACATTAAGTCTAGTCATGATCCAATTACTTATCCATGAGCTTCAACGGTATCACTGATAATAACAGTTTACATTTTTTATGTGCTTTACAAAGCAAAGCATTTCCACTTATATTATTATATTTGATGCCCATAGCAACTCTGTGAGCTACCTGAAATAAAGAACCTAGAATGCCAAGAAGGTAGTTAAGTGATTTGCCCAAGGTCACATAGTTCAGACAGGAGACAAAAATTTAGGGTTTTTTATACAAAATCCATTGCAATTTCTACTGTGCCATAATGTCTCTGTTATTTAGATGAAAGCCTGTTAGATGTGAGGTTTATCTCTAATATTTGTCTATTGATTTTACAAACAAGGTTTTTCAAGAATTCAAATGGAGAGTGACAACTGGTGAGGATGAATTTAGGTTACATTTTGAATATTCAGCCTTGTGAATAATAGAAGCCATACCAGGAAGAAATTGGTTCTACTTTGTTTGGTGTTCATTTGTTTCCTTTCTCTTTAGTCTCAGTTTTTCTCTCTAAAGTGGAAGTCAATGAGTTTGCATCATATCATGACTAAATAGGTACAATAACTTGTGAGCTGGTCTTGCTAACTTCAGACCCAATCTTCTCTAATCTATGTTGCCCAGGGAAGGCCAAGTCTTGTTTTCATCCCTCTTCAAGAAATTTCAATGCTACCTTCTTCCTACTGTGTAGCTAGAAACCTCTCCCTAAGTTTGTCCTACCCTGCATCCTGTTTTATGTGTGGTACTTTGGGGGACAGAGATAGGACAGGAGTAAAAAGTTGTGGTGTGGTCTAGAGTTGGAGCTCTGGTGCCTGCTGTGTGCTCGAGGGCTTGTGCTAGATTTTGTGGCTTGGCAGGCTTTCTGATTCGACTCTGAATTATTTCAGATAGGTGATATTTTCTGTCCCTTTCCTACATTTCCTTTTTTTCTATATCTACATATTTATTAAAATTTAATTTTTAAGAGCTACTGACTCTTGACTTGAGAGTCAACTTTAGAAATTGGCAACCACTCTTTTTAAAATTAATATTACATTTAATCATTTTACTTTCATTTATTAGACTATCATATCAAGTCCATACTCCTCTACAATCTAGTTAAGAGTACTCAACTAGGGACCATGAATTTTGTGTGTGCGTATTGGAGGTTTAATACTTTAATCATCAGATTTCAACATGATTAGTTTCCTTTGAGATACTCTGTATTTTGTTTTACACATTTAAAAACTCTTGTGATCAAGAACTGTGAGAGTAGAAACACAGAAGAAAAACATCTCCTTGATCACATGGTTCCATGGGGATGTGATTGGGGATGTAGACTCTAAATGATCACTATTGCAAATATTAATAATATGGAAATAGGTTTTGAACAATGATACATGTAAAATGCAGTGGAATTGCTCATTGGCTATGGGAGGAGGAGGGAGGAAGAGAAAGAACATGAATCATTTAACCATGGAAAAATATTCTAAATTAATTAATAAAATAAATGCAGATAAAATGAAAATAAAAACTCTTATGAGACGGGACCCAAAAGCTTCATCAGGCTACCAACAGAGTCCATGACCCAAAAAAGGTTTTAAGAATTCTTGAATTCTAGACACACTCTGCCCATCCAAGCAATTTATATTCAAACAGGAAATCTTAAGTCTGAAAACCTTGAGGTTTCCCTAAATTTCTTAATATATACTCTCTATTGCCACTAGTTTCCTCACTTGATTCTACCATTAAAGAAGTAAGATATCATATCACATCCTAATACTAGCCATAAAGCTGTAGGTGGATAAGGCAAAGTTGGTTGTTAAAATGTAGAAAAAGTTGGTTTTTCTAATGGATTTTTAGAGTGGTCAAGTCAATTTCTTCCTTTCCTCATTGTCCAAGTACATCATACTGCAACTGCCTTAAAGTTGGTTTAAAGTCAATTTAAATAAGGCAAAGCCTGACAAAATTTCTAATCCTCACCATTTAGAGATGAAGAAAGGAAAGTTGTCCAGAAACTTAGGACTTTTACTGAATAATGAAAGGCAGAGTTGAACTTTCTAGCTTAAAATTTGTGTTACAATGCTCCCCATCCCACCCCCCAAAACTTTCAAGTTGAGTCCAGGAAAAAATGGTGTCTCTACTAAAAAGAGAGTAGATTAAATAGATGTGGTTTAATTATCACAATTATACCTTATTTTTCTTTTTTTTCATGACAATTCTTTTTTCCCTACTGGTCTCAAGATGCTAACTAGCAATCTGATTTAGATCATAGAACATTTTAGATAATTGGCAACCAATATTACAGAATTATCTGGACTCACACTGAAGTTGCAAAAATCCAGAGAAGGAATAAAATAGAAATGGATAATACTTCCAAAGTTTGCAATGCAAATTAAATACAGCACAGCACATGTGCAATACAAAAAAATCCAAAACCGATCCCTGGGGTTTTCAACTGTATTCAAAATGGCAAGTCATCAGTCCACACTGAGAACATGAACAAAATTATTTTTAAACACCCAACACATTTTTTTTGCAAGAATAGCTTAAACCTGAAAATAGCAAGCCTGAGGTAAGAGAGAAATGTGGTATTAAGACTCACAGATGCCCTGTGCCACTGTCTGGTGAAAGAGGACAGGAAGCTATGGTTCATTCATTATTCAGGGCATTGTTTTTTCTTTCCTCTTCATTGCTTATTTTTACCTTAATGAAGAGTTATTTCTCACAACATTAGTAAGCTTATTTTATGGTCATGGAAACAGGGAAGCCAAAGACATTGGTTCTCACTGAATATCAAAAGAGATCTCCATTTTGGAATTATCAGAGGTTAAGAATGGACATCCACAAAATTGTGAAATTTGTCAAACTCCCTATTCTGTACTTTGTCCATGTTTCTCTTTCCATTTTAAGAGGCAACAGAGCATTATGCCAAGAGAATTAATCTCTAAAGATGAAATTTCAACCATAATATTGTTGAAGTACTTCTACAGGACAAACCATGTAATGAAGAAATTTCAGGGGTTTCCTATTGACTCTGGGATAAAATGGTTAAAATTTGGCATTTAAAGCTCTTCACTATCTGGGTATAATCTAGATTTACCAAATGAATTTCCTTTATTCCTCATAATGTACTCTATATTCCAGACCAGCTGACTTCCCTATTGTTCCCTATATAATACACTCTTTCACCCACCTCCTTGTCTGTGCACATGCCTGGAAAACTCTCTCTTCTTAGTTGAATTTCTTGAAATCCATAATGCTATTCAAAAGGCTTTATTCTATCTAAGTTTCATCTCCTCTGAGAGGCATTTCTAGTTCATAATCACACACCCCTAGATGGCCCTCAAAGAAAATTCCCTTGTATTTACTTGGTACATGTTTTTTTTTTTTTCCAGGGTACATATTCTCTCCCTCACTCCCAGAAAGAAAGCTCCTTAAAGGCAGAGATTATTCATTCTTATCTTTGTATACCTAGTACCTACCATAGTTCCTGATCCATGGTAGGCACCCTAAAGAGTTAAATTTTGTGGGTAGGAGTTTGAACAAAAGTCAGGAGAGCAGCTCCTTAAACACAAAATGTTTAGTTTATTATTAGGAAAATATGGATAGGAAAGAGAAAGGAGGAAAGTGAGAGTAATCTTATAATAGCTTATAACTATACCTAAAATCCCAATCCTAACTAAATTTTTTCTAGAAAACCCTAAATCTATCAGCCTTCATGGGAAGTTACTTCTGCCAGAGAGAGGCTCTGGCCTAACTTCTCTGCCCTGACTGTCTAATAACATACCCACTATCTTTCTACTTATCTACCCAAGATAATTAATAATCAATAAAACTGTTTAGGCCTTAAATCCATTTCTCTGACTCCTCTAAGTCCCAGAGAGAGCAAGCCACACACTCCTCTCCCCAGGGGACCCAGAAACCAAAGCCCCTTTCCAACTGCCATCCTTAAATGGACTAATTCCCAGACACACCCTTCTAATTGTCATCAATTGAGAGTTTGCATAGCAGGGTTGGGGTGGGTGGGGGAGACTCTTAATTACAAATCTTTTTGCTCCCTTTCCACTTAAATAGAAAAAAGGGAGAAATTAAGAAAAACTCTCTTAAAAGTACTTAATAAATGCTTTTTGTTACATTTGTAGCTGTTGTAATCTTTCCACAAAGGTAGCAAGGTACTCTATGTGTAAAGTCCCTACTCTTTCTCTTGACTAAGCTTCTACCAAAAAAAGGAAAATACACTAGTATTTGTTCCCCTAAAATTCCAGGGTCCACACAAAGCATTTACCAACCTGGGCAAAGGAGAAGGAAGATGTTCTGTGTCCTATTCTTGAATCTTCTGAATCTGGGACACTGAGTCCTGATTATTTCCCTACATAGCCATCTCCCCTGATTGTTTCATGACACAGCCATCAGGACTGTTCCCAAGAGTTCAGATTCTTTAGCCACTTAATAATGAGAGGATTTGATGCTGAAAGTGACCTCACAGTTCATCTAAGGTCCACCTCCCACACACACAATTTTACAGATGAGGAAAATGAGGTTCATCTGAGATGACAGAGGCATTTAGTAGTAGAATTATAATTCAAACCTAAGCCTTCTGATTCTAAAATCAGCACTCTTCCACCTGTGACACATTGCCTCATTGATTCTTTTCTACATTCCTTAACTTTGCTATATTTGACCCTTTTTTCTGACCTGTGGATCACCTTACTTCTTTTGAAAAGTGGATGAGGTCCCAGATGGGAGAATAATTACAAACTGTAACTAATTGATCATTTTGTCTCTTCCAGGTCCAACAAAAACTAACATCTCAGCTATGATATGAAATTCAGAAGTTCCTACAGATGCCTAGAAACAGTCTTGAAAGTACTGTGATTGGTGTTTGAATATTTGTAACTTCACTCCCATAGGACTGGATCAGACCATAAAATAATTTAATTAGGAAAATTGCATATGTCCCACCTCTGGGGAATGTTTCAAATAAGCCATGATAGTTGACCACTGAAACTCACAGCAGAGAAGCACCTCAAAGGCCATCTAATTTAAAGCATACCAAAAAAAAAAAAAATAGCCCTCCTCAATGCACAAGACAAGTGGTTATAAAAGTCTCCTTAAAGAACTATATCTCTTCTCTGATAAGAAAGAACCCACAACATTCTAAGGTAGCGCATTCCCCTTTCAGAGAACAATCTGGATCCCAGATTCTTTCATAAAATAAAGGAGTTGGAACAGATTGGATTAGAGGTTGCTTCTTACTCTGAATTTCTATGAGTTGATGATTCTAAGTCTGGCCATATCTAAAGAAGGTAAGGCTAAACAAAATTCTCAGAAAGTTTCTCAGAATCCAAGGTAAAGATGTTCCATCAGATTTTCATTTTCTATATGCACCAACCAAAATGTCAACATAAAGTAAATTCTTAACCTTTGGCAAATGAGGTCCTAGAAAGAAGTTTATCAAAATATTATTTCTGTTGAACCACTTGGTATATTAACTTTGAAAATGTTGACAGCAGAGACCAAGTAAGAGAACACAAGGTGGTGTATGTGTTTGCAATTTTCAAAAGTTTCATTGTAGGATGGTGACAGGAGGTGGAGGCGTGTTGTGCTACGTGTCCAACATAAACATTTTTAGAAATATTTAGCAGATAATGTGGCTCCCACTAGGGCAGTGTACTCAATAGTACCGTGTTGAACCACCCACAATGAGAGATTTTCCAGCCAAAAGAAGTTTCTGATTTTCAAAAGGGGACAAAGGAGAGATGTGCCTGCCACCTCCATAGGACTTCTAAATAAGGTAAAATGTTGAGAAAAGACTCCTATATGCCTTAGTTGGAGGGTGGCATGCCAGAGGAGCCTCACTCCCAGAAATATACGCTGGCTAGAAGAAAAAGTTTAAATTAGTCAGTGTTTGAAATGAATAATACACAATATCCTTCACTCATGCACTACCACCATGAAATAGTCTGACAACCTGACAATTGAGGCCAGAATCCACTGCTTGCCAGACTAACGTCCATCAATTTGTAATGCTCTAAAGTACTTCTCCATAAGGCAAGTAAGCAGGCTGACCATGGTTAAAGTGACAGGGTCCTTTATCCTCTAGTTCTTTACTTTTGAACAATGTGGCAGAGGAGAAAGAATACTGGCTTTGGAGGTAGAGCACCTGAATTTAAATGCTGCCTCTGACACTACTATTTTTCTTACCTTAGGAAAGTCAATTAAGCTTCTTGTTTCTTCCTTTATAAAATAAAGGAATTGAATTAGATGGCTCTAGGTCCTCTATTCGATGTATTTTTATATATCATCATATTATCTTTCCCCTTAGAATGTAAGCTCCTTGAAGGCAGGGAATATTCTTGTAGCCTGGGGGCTTAGTACAGTGCACTTAGTAGGTTTTTAATAAATGTATATTGATTGCTTTGATAGGTAAATGATCATTGACACATTCATCTTGTGTGACCCCATAATATCTTAGGAAAAATAAACAATGATATCATTTATACAGCAACCATTACTATAACATGGGTGGCACAGGTATCATTATCCTCATTTTACAGATAATAACAAGCCTTAGCTAAGTGGTTTGTCTACAGTTACAAAGTCAGTAAATATTAAAGCTGTCAATGAACCCCAGGAAACTTAACTGAAGATTAGTGACTTCTTTTCACTATAACACACAAATTATAAGAACTGATATTTACATATTTTAAAGTTTGCAAAGCATATGCCTTCTCTCATTAGAGTTCTACAACAACCCTGTGAGATACTAAAGAGGAATTTTTTTCATTTTACAGATGAAGGTGGGCTAGAGCCTGCTCCTACCATGTGAGCTGATTATTTCATTGTAAGCATTTACCTCTTGGAAATCAGCAAACTCTACGAATCAGAGCTTGATTTATTCTATTGATTGTCTAGACTGAAGAAAGTGATGAAAAATGTTAATAATGCATATTACAATTAAAAGTATGTTAAGTTTACATTTTTAAAGCCTTTCCCTCTGTCTTAGAATTGAAACTAAATATTGGTTCCAAGGCAGAAGAGTGGTAAGAGCTATGCAATTGGGGATAAGTGATTTTCTGAGGATAGATTTAAACCCAGAAGATCCCATTTTCCAGTCCTGGCTCTATATGCACTGAGCACCAACTGTCTCTACATTTTTTTTTGAGAGACACTCATTAAATTTAAATAACACTCTGAAACTAAAGCTCAGAGAGTTAAAATATATGAGAGATGCTTGTTAAACATAAATAAGAATATCCCTGAAACTAAAGTTCAGAGAGTTTTTAAAAGTATTAAGCACTGTGCTAAATACTATGTTCAAAAAGAAAATAAAACAGTCTCTCATGGAGACAACATTCCAATGGGAGAGAGAATACACATAGGAAGTTTCGCTGCAAATCAGGCAGAAAGATCCCATGGTCTTTAGGTGTAATAGCAACGCCCTCTTTAATGTTGTTCAAGTGACTTGCTTGTTCATGGTCACATAGCTAGTAAATGTTGGAGGTAGGATTCGAAATTGAGACTTTCTGTCTTCAAGTCCAGCATTCTAGCCACCATCCCATGCTATCTCCTACATCACAGAGATTACAAAAAGAAAGTCAGCCCCTCCAAAAGAATGATAATAAATAACAATAGGTTTATCTTTTCATTTCATGAAACTACCAACTACCAAAAAAAAATGTCACAGTTCAATTGACTTCCACAAAATGATAGGAGAAAGAAAGATTTAACAGTTAAATTCTCTTAAGATATTTTTCCCTCACATATTCATATTCTGAAGATGAGGTTCTTGATTTTTACTCCCACTCCCTGAGAAAGTCCCGACTGGGAAATTCAGGGGGGAAAATAATGCTTTGGTAGTTATTTCCCGGAGATAATCTGTCTAAAAGGTGAGAGTCCATTTTCTACCTTTGCTTAAAAGAAAGTCATCCTTTCTCTGGTGACTCCTTCTCGTTCCCTTACATTTCACTGACCTCTAGTGGCCCTTTGTGGCTACAACAGGGACTTCGAGAGCCATTCCATTGTAACATGGCCATGTTTCTCTCCCAAGGGCATTGGCACACATGAGTACACGCGGTTTTAATCATCTACATAGTCAACATTAAACAAATCCACAGTGCATTTAACTAATATGTGTCTGGCTCCCTAGGACCTATGATTTGCGACTATCTTCATTGCTCCTTCTAGCATCCTCATCCTTTTCATCTCAACTCGAGTTTACCACAAAATTGCTTTGCAAATCAAACTCACAATGGGCTTTGCAGGATATTCAGTTCCTTCTACTCATATGGAAATCCTCTCAGTGCCAAGAAAAGATCTTAGATTAAAAGGAGCGAGAGAGCGAGCAGGAGGCTGGAGTCAAATATCTGATTTCAGGACTGAAAGGAAACGAAGTCTCAACGGTTATGAGTAAACATGGTGCCTTATTAGATCAGGCTATACTGAGTTGTGCTAAGAAACAAACCATTCCTCCCACCCCACTCCTGCACACTTGGCTTCTTTGTGTTTCTTTCTTTCCCTTGCCCCCAGCCTCCCTCCCTGTCCTTAGCTTTCTCAAAATTAAATTGTGTTCAGCCAAAGTTTCAGGTCAAGAGTTTATTGCTGAGCAAAAATTGTTGTGGGTGATTTATGAAGCAGTTTGGAAGGGTGGGGATGAACCTCCTGTAACCGCTACCCCTTCCTCTTTTCCTGTGTGCAATGTCTTCTGCACTGCTTTCCATGAAGAAGAAATAAACTTGATCTATAAAGGAGTTAATAGGTTTGATTACATTGGTATTGCGAACTGTCAGAGAGGGTGCTCTAAATGTTAATGGGCTTGGGTGCTAAAACAATGGCTCAGCCTAGACTTCAGTGCCTCAACTTTGTACCCAACACTGGGTATCTGAAAGCAGATGGCATTCTTTAAAGAATGGTAATTAATGCAATAATTAAAATTAACTGAAGGAGAACATCATTTGTGCAAACGTGAGGCAATTTGTCCAAAAGACTAAGGAAATTAGGGAAAAGGGACAAGATCAACAAAGTGTCTTAGGACCCAAAGGGGCTAGTTCTGCAAGTGTTTAGGGGATATCTGACATTGAGCTAGAAAAGTTTTGTAGAATATGGGGAAGGGGAAAAGCTATGAACAAAAAAAATGCAGAAGCTAGCTTCAGTAAGTTCTGGGAAAGAGTTCAATACTGAGAATTTTACTATCACTAGAGTATTTTTTTAAAGTGCTATCCTCTGATATATAGGCATTCTAAAGTAAAAGAAGGTTTAGACATAAATTTATCATCCTCTACCTCAAGTTCAGTCATACCTGAATAATGTGTTACATATATGTATATATGTTCAATAAATATATAGACCACCATTAAAATCCTCCTGTAATGACAACATAAGAAGGAAGTAAGCCTGGGTTCTCAAAGGATATGCCAGCAAAGTACAAATCCTAGTAAATCTTGCCAAGCTTAAAAAAAGGCTTTTAATACAGATCCAGGAGTTGACTCTTTATTATTTGTCTCATGATTGGCCCAGCTAAATTCAAAAAGGGTTCACTCCAGAAAGTTGGCTACCAGTTGATGAATTTATCCAAACAAGTAATGCATAAAGGATATCTAACTCTTACCCCTGTGGGGTCAAGTAGAACAAGTCCAAACTTTCTTTAATATGGCAGTTTTTTCAAAACCTAAAAGCAGTTAGCATGCCCCCTTTTATCTCTTCTATCTCCAAAATAATTCCTTGAATTCCCTAATTCCTTGAATATTTTTAAATGAAATGGTCTCCACTTCTATCACAATGCCCTTTGCCATCCGAGGGAAATACTTATATGTCTTCAAACTTTTATTAAGCACTATCCTAGGTCCTAGGGATGAACAGATAAAAACAAGACAATCTCTACTCTCAAAATCTTATATTCTATTTGGAGGTGGAGATGGCCTACTACACGTACACAGATAAATAGATACAAAATCACAAAGTAATTTCAAGAGGAAAAAAATACTGGGGAATGGCTGAATGAATTGTGGTATATGTTGGTGATGGAATATTATTGTGCTAAAAGGAATAACGAACTGAAGGGATTCCATGTGAACTGCAACGACCTCCAGGAATGGATGCAGAGCGAAAGGAGCAGAACCAGAAGAACCTTATACACAGAGACTGATACGCTGTGGTACAACCAAATGTAATGGACTTCTCTACTAGCAGCAATGCAATGATCCATGACAATTCTGAGGGACTTATGAGACCAGTTGCTATCCACATTCAGAGAAAGAACTGTGGAAGTAGAAACACAGAAGAAAAACAACTGCTTGATTACATGAGTCAATGGGGATATGGTTGGGAATGTAGACCCTAAACAATCACTCTATTGCAAATATTGACAATATGGAAATAGGTCCTAACCAATCTTATATATGTAAAACCCAGTGGAATTGCTTGTTGGCTACAGGATTGGGGAGGGAGGAGGGAAGTGAAAGAACATGAATCACGTAACAATGGAAACATTCTAAATTAATTAATTAAATAAGTTTTTAAAAAATACTATGGGATAAGGAAATGTATCTCCTAGATAAGTGATGCACCATAGTTCTAATGTGGAATCCATGAAATATATATATTCATTATTCTTTGTTGTTTAATGGTTTCTGTTGTGTCCAACTCTTTGTGACTCCATTTGGAATTTTCTTGGCACATATTGGAGTGGTTGGCCATTTCTTTAATCCATAAGATTAAGTGGCTTGTCCAAAGTCACACAGATAGTAAGTTTCTGAGGTCAGATTTAATTCTTGAAGATGAATCTTCTTGATTTCAGAAACAGCACTCTATTCACTGTACCACCTAACTGCCTCATATACATATATACATACACATGTATAAATGTATTAATAGCTGTTTTTCAATATAATTGGTTTCCTTCATTATCCTATTTTATTTTATTATCCATTTAAAAATACTGGAATCCATATTTTCCCCCAGTTACCAATGGGGTCTACAATACATGCAAAAAAAGGATTAAGAAGCCTTGCTTTAATATTAGGAAGCTACAAAGGAATCCTCAAAGTTGAGGTGACATTAAATCCTAGACATGGGGTACTACCTATATAAAGGCACAGAGTAGGAGATGGAGTATCCTTCAGGAGAAAACAACTAGTAGACCAGATTGACTAAAATGGAGAGTACATGAAATGGAATAATGTTAAATAATACTGAAAAGTTAGGTGGGATTCACATCGAAGAGGCCTTTAAATGTCAGACTGGGGATTTTGTCCTTGATCTAAGATACTGCCAATATCTTTGCTAGAGTATGCCCCCTCCTCCAAACTGAATACTATACTCCAAGTGTGGAACTGGCCACAGCAGGACGCAGCAAGATGATCATCTCCCTCATTCTGGTCACCATGCCACCTTTAATGTAGTCTAAGAGCATGTCTAGCTTTTCTGACTGCCTTGTCACATTACTGACTCATACTGAGTTTGTAGTCTCAGAACTATTCCAGATGAGCTGCTATCTATCCACACCTTTACCTTCTTGTACTTGTGAAATCCAAGTTTTTTAATTGGTGTAAAACTACATTTATCTCTACTGAATTTCCTCTTATATAATTCAGCCTAATATTCTAGTCTATCAGGATCATTTTGGATGCTAACTCTGTTATGAGCTAGGTAGATAGAGCAGGAAGATCAGATACTAGCTAAGTGACTAGCAAGTCACTTAAACATGGGTTTCCTTAGTTTCCTCATTTGTAAAAATGGATGCTAATAATAGCACCTACTTCCCAAGGATACTGGGAAGATAAAATATGCTAATATTTGTAAAGCATGTTGAAACCTTGAAGTGTTATGCATATAAATGATGATGATGATGATCACTATCATCATCATCATCATCAATTTGACAGCTGTTTCTTCCAGATTTGAGTCATCTGAAAATCTCATCACCAAGTCATTCAAATTATCAGATGAATAGTTCTTTTTCTCTATCACCCTTGTCCACCATTCTGATGAGGAAATAATTTCCTTCTTGTATTTCATTTGTCCTCATAACAGCAAAAACAGTTTTCTTTTATCCTTAATATTTATCACTTACCTCAGCTCTTCTGAGCATTAGCATTTCTGACACTGTTCATATAAGACTATGCCACTCTTATTTTAATCTTCTGTTATCTGTCCTTGCTTCCATTTTTTTTGTGTGTGTATACATCTATTCAAATGCTATCTTTAGAAAATCTTTCTGCATTCATCATTTGTCTCATTCTTCTCCTGGTAAAGGGAGGGCTTACAAGGAGCCTGAGTCATTAAAAGCTCTACAGAAGATGAAGGAGGCTGTTTCAAGGTAAGGGCAAGAACTACCAAAGCCAAAAAACAAACAAACATTAAAAAAAAAACAATTTCAGAATCAGATGTGTTGGTGTTTTCCTCACCACCTACACCTGAAGCTAGGATGAAGGACTTAAAAGGGGCTGAAAATCCTAGGAGACATACTAAAATCATCCAAGCTACTTAAGCTCAGGACCCCCCAGGGAACTTGACCTAAAATCCATCCCCAAAGAATTGAGACCAGGCGGGTTCTGTGGTCATTGAATAGGAGGGAGGGTAGGAAGAAGAAAAGCCTCCCTTCATGGAAACCTTTCTGGAAGATCAGACCTGGCTACTTCTAGAAGCTGGTAAGATTCCTTATAATTTGAGAACTGTGCTTTCCTTGTAGTTTTTGGGTATTTGGAGGAGGGGAGGCAGAGAAAACCTAAGGAACAATCATATACTTTTAGGACAATAGCTTAGGGACAAGTTAGGAATTCCATTTCCTTCCACCAGAAATGATGAGGGCTATCTAGTAAGAATAATAAGGGCATAGATTGAAAGCTGGAACTGACTGCAGAAATCTCTGCCTTGCAGCGGCTGCTCGATCTAGGGTCCATTCTACTGAACTGATGCCCCTCCAAGGTGAAGCTCATCACCTCTGATTTCACTCCCACGCTGCTGCTAACTTAAGCCTTGATACCACCTACTTCAGCTCCTTTTCCTTCTGATTAGAGGGCTGGAGGGCGGAATACAAACTCCTGGCAATGCCTTTCTTTACACAGGGCCGAAAGTGAGTTTTCAAGCTCCCTCCATTCCCAATGTGCTGCTTTGCCTGGTTTTAACTCCGTGGAACAACATGGATACCCCATGGATTCTTCCTCCACCTTTCCTGCCTCCTTTCCTATGTTATTTTTACACACACACACACACACACACACACCCCCACACACACACCCCAATAGATTGTGAGATCTTTGCAGGCAACAACTGTCTTTCTTTTTATTCATTGTATCCCCAGCACTTGGCATAGTTCCTAGCATATAATAGATACTTAATATATATTTATTGGATAGGGTTGGATATAATCTAACCTCATTTTACACAAGATAAAACTGAAAGTGACTTGCCTATTGTCTCACAGCAGAATATAAAACAATAGAGATGAAATTTGAATCCAGCTCCTCTGCCTCAAGAGTCAATGGAAAGAATCAATTTATTTTTTGTACCCCAAGAAAAGAGAGACTAATAACTATGGGATAAGGGAAGCTGACTTCCTCAGGCAGAAAACATATGCACATATATACACACACATAGCCTTTCCAGAATCTAAAGTGCTTTCAGAGATTTAACCCTCAGAAAGTCCATCAGGAAACTAATTTCAAGGGTCAGGCAAGATAAACTAGAAAGTGTTTTCCACTTTTGAAAAATAGTCATACTAATTTTTTTTCTTTTTGAGATATTTTTAATTATGTGAAACAATTTTTAACATTACTTATTTTAAATTTTGAGCTTCAAATTCTCTCCATCTTTCCCTCCCCCTCAATGAAAAAGAAAACAATTCTATAAAAGTCATACATGTTCAGTCATGCAAAACATATTTCTGTAACAGTCATGTTGTGAAAGAAAATAGACCCTGCCTCCCAAGTTTTTTAAGTATGCTTCAATCAACATTCAGATTTCATTAATTCTTCCTCTGAAGGTAGATACCATTTTTCATCATGAGTCCTTCAGAATTTTTTATATTGCTGAGAATAACTAGGTCATTCACAATTGATCATCAAACAATATTGCTGTTACTATGTACAATATTCTTCTAGTTCTGCTCTCTTCACTTTACTTCAATTCATTTGTCTTCCCAGGTTTTTCTGAAAACATCTTATACCACAATAATATTTCATCACAATCATATACCACAATTTGTTCAGCTGTTCCCCAAATGATGGGCATCCCCTCTCTTTCCAATTCTTTGCCACCATAAAAAAGGCTGCTATAAATATTTTTGTATCCCTTTTCTTTGATCTCTTTGTGATATAAACCTATTAGTGGTATTGTTGGGTCAAAGGGTATATACACAGTCTTATAACCCAGTAGGCATATTTCCAAATTGTTTTCCAGAAAGATTGGACCCATTTTCTTTTCTAAGAAAGTCCAGAGGCGTAGATTCTCCCCATTTTCTTTCTGATTTGCTTTTACCATCTTAAACAAAGGGCATAGATTCTTTAGTTGTTTCTCACAAAGTGTTAATCATGTTAACTTGCAGTTTTGTGAAACTCACAAAGTGTTAATCATGTTAACTTGCAGTTTTGTGAACTGTAAATCCTACAAAGTTCAATCACATATTATAGTAACCTCAATCCATATACTAAAATTCATTGAAATCTGTTTTGAAAATTATAGGAGATATACTTCAAGAAAACTTTTATCAGCTGTCAGTTTTTGTCAAACTGGTGGACTGAGCCACAAATCAGACTTTAAGTAAATCTCTAGGTCTTTTCATAATGTACTAAATTTGTTTAAAATCAGTGAAGACTTTCAAAAGTTATTGAGGAAAAGAGATAAATAGAAAAAAAGTAGACATGAAGGATAAAAAAAGCTAGAGATGAAAGTACATTTTTATCTTCTTCAGTCAATTTCACTTAAATTTGGACACTGCCCCCCACTCCAGATATTTTAAAAACATTTTTAAGAAAGAATGACTTTTTTTGCACCTTATAAAATATGAGCACAACTTTCCACACTTAAAAAGAGAAAAAATGGAATGGAAAATTATCTAAGACCATTTAGAGCTTCTAAGGTTACCACTTCTTTCTGGCATAGCCAGACCCTGCTTGACACTGACCTAAGCAAACCACACAACTCAGAGAGGACAGAACTGGTCTCAGAATCAGGAGGTCTATGTCCTAGCCCTAGATCTGCCTCTTAATAGATACTTAACCTTGGGAAATCTATTTAACTCCTTATGGCATTAATGTTTTCTACAAATAGGGGGAAATAGACTTCATCTCTCAAGTCCATTTTGGTCTAAAGTTCTAAATATTTCATGACCTTCTTGGCAAACATATTAAGTATCCTGGAGAATCTAGAGGAAGGAATAAAAGTGATGGAAGGCCCTGGGAAAGGGGCAGGGAGGAGGGAATATTCTCCACTTTTATGAATATCTCTGAAGTAGAGTACTAAGAGTCAAAAAGAGTTTCTGAGGGATCTGTGTTTGACCTTCTGCCATTTAATATTTTTATCAAAGGATAAAGGCTTGGATGGCATTCAATTTGCCATGACACAAAACTGAGAAGGACATTTTACATGTCAGGTAAAAGGATCAAGATACAAAAAGATCTTGACAGGCTAGAAAGTTGTGCCAAATGTAAGACAAAATTTAAAACCCTACCTGAGTTAAAACTGTCTTTCATCTTCGTCTTCCTTCCTTGAACTAAAGGAGACAATGTCATTTAGGATAGCAGTGTCAAACTCAAAAACAAATGTAGTCAAACAAAATAGAAATAAAAGTCAACAAATGTTAACTTTGAAGGTCACAAATCTATATTAACTTTGCTGTATTATATTTTTATTTATTTTCATTAAACATTTCCCAGCTATGTATATATTTATAAACCCTTACCTTCTGTTTTAGAATCAATATTTGGTATTGGCTCCAAGGCAGAAGAGCAGTAAGGACAAAGCAATGGGGATTAAGTAATTTGCCAATGGTCACACAGCTAGGAAATATCTGAGGTCATACTGGAACCCAGGACCTCCCATCTCTAAGCCTGGCTCTCAATCCATTGAGCCACCTAGCTTCCTTCCCCAAATATATTTTAGTTCCTTTTTGAGAGTTTGATCTCTCTGCTTTAGGATATCACAGGTACCCCTAAAAGGTTTCCCCTCTTTCCAGCTATAAATGAAATTCAAGGGAAATAATCTCAGATAGCTCTTCCAATAGCAGAAGATTTTCTTTCTTCCAATCATATCCCAATAGTTTATGGACATATCTGGCTTCAGTCAGCTCTCTTCCTTAACTCCTTCTTTTTCTAGCCAATCAGCTCTCAACAAAGCAATGCTTCTTCCAATCAAAAAGACTCTGAAAAACAACTACAGAGACTTCTTGTCAACTCAGTCCCTCTCAACTTCATTTCTATTACCTTACATCTTCTGTCCTTGACTCTTCTTGTGTTCTGCTTTCTTTCCTTCTTTGACCTTCATCTCATTGTCTTTTCCTCTCTTGGTTTCTGTTGTCTCTGATCAGTTCTTCCTTATAATTAGTCATACATCTTTAACTTAGGATAATCAACTCAAAAAAAAAAACAAAAAAAACAGATGTTACCCTGAAAGACCTTGTATAAAAGTTCCATACTTTCTAAGCAGTTATTTGACTTATTACCTGTTTCCTAAATCCTTCAAAACTCTGCAAACAGTCCCATGAATATAAACTATTGGACCACAACCTACAACAATCATTACTTCAGGCACTTCCTCACAATACATCTATCTGAGGGGACAGTTTACTCTTAGATCCTCAGAAGAGCCTGTTTATCTCCTAAAGTCTTTTTTCATCTGAAATACTGCTTCTTCTCAAGCTGATCTTGTTCCTTATATAAATGTTATCTAGCATCCCCTTCAGTAACCAAATTGTCCATGTATCAAAAGGGTAGAACTTCACATACTCATTAAAGTATGTGTGTTTACATATGTATTTCATATAATTATATATTATGTATGTAAATACATGTAATATATAAAGTGACCAATTTTACAAAATAATTTCAGTGAGGAGGTACTAGCAACAGAGAGATTAGGGAAGGCTTCAGATAAAAGATGACAATTTTGATTTAAGCTTTAAAGAAATCTGGGGATTCTAAGAAACCCAAGTGAGGAAGAAATATATTTCAGGCATAGAGGATGCCTTATACAAAGGTACAAAGATAGGAATGGAATATCGTGTGTGAAGAACAGCAAGGAAATCAATTTGTAGCGTTCCACAGAGAGTGTAAAGGAAAGTATTATATAAAAAGCCTGAAAAAGTGGGTTGGGAACAAGTTGTAAAAAGCTTTAAATGCACATTAAGATAAGTTTGTATTTGATCTGAGAGGAGATAGGGAACCAGTGGAGTTTGTTGAGCAAAGGAGTGACAATGTCCAGGTCATACTTTAGAAACACCATTTTGGCAGCTGTGTGGAGGTTGGATTTGAGAGAAGAGAGGCTAGAGGCAATCTTCAAGTACTTTAGGAGAAATCAACTGATCAAGAAACTATGTAAAATGTGCTAGGGAAAGAAGGAAGGAAGGAAGGAAGGAAGGAAGGAAGGAAGGAAGGAAGGAAGGAAGGAAGGAAGGAAGGAAGGAAGGAAGGAAGGAAGGAAGGAAGGAAGGAAGGAAGGAAGGAAGGAAGGAAGGAAGGAAGGAAGGGAGGGAGGGAGGGAGGGAGGGAGGGAGGGAGGGAGGAAGGAAGGGAGGGAGGGACGGAGGAAGGAAGGAAAGGAGGGAGGAAGGAAGGGAGGGAGGGAGGAAGGAAAGAAAAACCACTGTTTTCAAGTAACTTTTATTATATATATATATATATATATATATATATATATATATATATATATATATTCTATCTCATGCCTCTGTGTTTATCTCTTTTCTTGGCAAATATACTGGAGTGGTTTACCATTTCCTTCTCCAGCTCATTTCATTAATGAAGAAACTGAGGCAAACAGGGTTAAGTGACTTGTCCAAGATCATAGCTACTGTCAGAGGCCAGATTTGAATGAATCGTCCTAAATCCAAGTCCAGAATTCTATTCACTGAACCACCTAGCTGCTCCAAATTTTCTTTACTGGGGTCAAGAGAAGAGTTTTCAGACATTTATGATTTTTTCCTTATTCTTGTACCTCTGAAAATTGTCAAAATAAAATGGTGCTTCTCTTCACAATAATTAAGGTCATAGACTTAGAACTGGAAAGGGCCTTAGAAGTCATCAGTTCCAACTCCTTCATTTTACAGAGGAAACTCAGAGAGGTCAAGTGACTTTTCAAGGATCAAAAAGTCATTAAGTGTCAGAGACAGGACTTGAACCTAAGCCTTCCTTATTCACAGTCTAGCTTTTTATCCACTCTTTCATTTCCCCAAATATTGGATATCTTAATCTTTGTACTTAAACTCTTACTTTCTATCTTAGTATCAATTGTGAGATAGAAGTGTGGCAAGGTCTAGGCTATCATGATTAAGTGACTTGCCCAGGGACACACTGGAAGTGTCTGAGACCAGACTTGAACCTAGGTCCTCCTGACTCCAGGACTGGCACTCTATCCACTGTGCTACCTAGTTGCCCCCTGGATATCTCAAGTTTTATGAAATTTAAGTAAGAAGGAAATCATGTTCAATAAACTCAGACATATGTTCCTTACTTATCTTTTAACAAGACATCTCTCTCACAAACTCCTATACCTAATTCATTTCAGCAGTGAGTCGGCACAGTTCCATAGTCAGTTTGAATTCATTCAGTGATGTGAAAACACGTCTGTTAGAAATCTGAGATTTGGTTTAGTTCCTCGACTTACCCAATATTCCACAATCAATGCTTTAAGGAACCATGGTTTCATAAGTATGGCGACTCCTCCAAAGATAAAATTTCAGTTCTTCTGTGCCTTAGTGGTGATCTTCATGGGTTGCTGTGACAACAAAATTTCCTACCCTAGAAGCCAACCATTGTGTAATGAACTTCTCTGAATTTCTCTAGACTTGTCTTGAATGACAGATGTGCAATATTTCCATCATCCCAAACTTGATTCCTTTCCAGCTTGGCAAGACAAGTCTGAGCACTGAGCACTGGCCCGATAGCCTTTGAGAACCTAGGGTCATCTCTACATGATTAGGACAGATCTCTGGAAGATTTAGACAAAGCATTAGCCCTTATAACTGATAAAATAACACATTTTCCCAACCCTTGGCTCTTGATATAATGTAAAATAAGTTGTTTCAGATTTTTCAAAACCATCTGCTGATATTTTTCCCTCTTTTTGGCGTCAAAATACTGATGGCAGCATGGTACATGGTACATGATACACGAAGAGAACATTCGCTCTAGAGGTGGAGGACCTAGCTGCAAATCAAACTTGACATTTACCATCTGTATGACTCTGGGCAAGTCACAACCCTTCTTAGCCCAAGGTTCCTCATTTTGAAAATCAAGGTCCCTCTGATCCGCTGAACTGAATGAGAACTTATGGTAAAATGGTTCAGAGAAGAGTTGTACCTGAGTGCAAATCTACCTTGTCATCTCAGAACAAAGGGAAGAATGAAGAGAAAGGAGGAAGGAAGGGAGGGAAGAAGTACATTTCAAAGTTGTTTGTTTTTAATGTATTGTTCTTGTAGGTATACATCATTCTGGTTCTGCTCCTTTCAATCTTCATCAGGTTATTGGCATCTTCAAGTGTTTTTATGTATATAATATTGATATTATGGATCTCCATAAATGAGTTGCCACTGAATAACTGCTACTTTTTTCTGTGATTTTGCTCCTCCCTCTTGTTCATTAATCAAAATCCATTAATTTATTATCATCACAGACAGCTGAAAGGTATCTTAGAGGTCATCTAATCTAGCCCATTACTTTGCAGATAAGGAAACAGAGACCCAGAGAGATTTGGTGACTTGCCCAAGGTCACAGAGGTGATAGTGACATTTGAGCCCACATTTGATTTTGGACCTCATCAGAGACTACTTCAAACTCTTGTCTGCCAAGTATAAAATATCTTGCACTTGCTGATTTATGGCATCCTAGTCTCAAGTCATGTCCTAAGTGTCTTTGTATCTCAAAGTCCCATTTCTTTTGCACCTCCTCCAAACCCAACATACACAAAAAGCCCTTTATAAATGTTGAACCAATTTGACTATCACTTCCAGAGATCCCCACATCTTCAAATGAGACATTCCCAAGAGGCAGCACTTCTTCTATCCCTATAGCAAGACCCACAATCCTTACTGATCCACTTCATGCTTCCAACATGCTCCCATGGGAATTATAGTCAGCAAACTGGGTTCAAGAACTAGCTCTAATCCTTCCTCTATTCCCAGAGCTCCAACTTTAGTATCTCTCAGCTTTCATCCATTCTCAGGAGAAATTATATGTCCTTTTTGTAGGGTCTCTCCCTTCTAACGAAAACATAAAAACTTGAAAAGAAACCTCATCTTTTTCATTGTCTCTTGCTCTTCCTCCTCTTCCTGCTGCCCAGACCCTGCTGTTACTTCTTATTATATTCTACAGTGGAGAAATATTGCTAGAATATTCCTGTAACCCCTAAACCTATGTGCAGCCTGTTGTCTTCTGCCCCACCCCCAGTAGGATGCAGAGTTAGACCCGCTATGCTGCTGATCACTGGTTAATTTCCTTTTCATCAGGAAGAAAGAAATCCTTAATTGCCTCCTGCAATACAACTGGCATAATCCTGACACTATCCCATCACAATGAACAGGAGACCCATTAATAAACATGTAGTGCTGTGAGAAATTTCACTGATCCCTCTCCAGGTCATTAAATCTATACATGTTTGATGGACAATAAAAGGAAAATGTGTAATGATAATGGCAGCTGGAGGAGGCTGCTGTTGCTCAGTGGATCTGATTTAACTGGAAGAAAATAGAAAAGAAGAATCATTTTTAAAATTATACCATTAATTAATAATAATGAGTAAGTATATTTCTGTATTTATTATTACTGATTCCCAATGTTGATGCATATTTCACAGGCAACTACTTCATAAATAAAATGTGTGTTGAGATTTCAACATGAAATCCTGTCTGCTGTAAGCAGAGATGTTATATCATCTTTGATTAAATGTGGACTAATTCTCTCTTCTAACTGGAAGAGTTTCTGAGGATGGGTGACAGAAAGGGCAGGTTCTAATCAAAACACATTTCCATTTTGTCATCTTTCATGATAAATATAAGGGCTACTGACATATGCTGATGGGATTAAAAACACATATGTTAGGCAAAGTAAAATTCTTTTGTAGAATCAAATTTTCAAGCCAATGAAACATATTTTACCATTTTTATAACTATAGAAAGCAGTCTTATAATAATTCTATCTTTTGATGGCTTTGTTCAGATTTCAGCAAAAAAATATTGAATAGCACATGGTCAAGAACAGATAAGAACAAAAGATCTGTATTCAAATCTTGCCTCTTCTACTTATTGCTTGTCTGACATCTTGGGCTATCACTTCTCTTCAGGCTTTAGTTTATTGTGCAATGAGAGGTTTAAATTAAATTGACTCTAATAGCATTTCCAGCTCTAAATCTATACTATGAAATTTTCGTCTTTATGTTGAAAATCAGGTCAAAGTTATTTTTTAGACCTTTTTATTCCCATTCACTTTCCCAGATGGAAGTTCCAAGCATACCCAAACACATCACATCACCCAAGAGTATTTGGTCCCCCAAAAATTAATCTTTAAAGATTTGTTTCATTTTATTTGAAAACATTTAAAAACACATTGTTTTGCTCTGTCAATATCTGTACTCTTAAATGACTGGAACCAGATGAATACTCAATAGCAGTTATAATAATTGTTTTCAGAAGGAAAAGAAAAAAGTTACAGACAATGGGACAATATAGTGTATAGGAAAGAAAGCTAGACTTGTCATTAGCAAGGCTTGGGTTTGCATCCAGCTTTTGGCACTTTCATGACCACAGACAAGTCAGTTATCCTCTTAAGGCCTCTCCTCATCAGGAAAATAAAAATAATGATAACTAATGTACCCATTTCACAGAGCTGTTATGAGTTTCAAAATAAACAGTGTATATGAAGTGATCTGCAAACCATAAAACCCTAACTAAATGTTGGTTCTTATTTGTTTTTTGTTTTTTGTTAATATTGCTTATTAACCACAAAAGCCATTGATTATTTCACAATTGTTTTGGCAAGTTGAAGTAGAATACTCTACTGTAATAGAATCCTATTAAGAGAAACCAAAACATCCAAGCAATTGTCTAAGTGCAACGACACTGTCTTGTCTTACTATATTACAGTGGTTCATTGGCCCTACTATAAAACCACCTATGTGAATTTTGCCAGCGGTTATCCTCCTGAAGAATCTCGGAACACTTTTCAATCTTTTCATAAAATCATCACTAGAGGTAAAGATTAATAGCAAAGTGACAGTCTAATTCTCTCATTCTCCCCTTTTAAGTTTTCCAAATCTGCTTAATAGTTTATCCCTTACCTTCTCTCTACAACTAAGAGTAGACATTTCACAGATCTTAAGGCTAGAGCATCTAATCTAGCTTTTGTTTTATAGATGAGGAAAAAATAAAGCCTCTGGTGGGAGCAACATGGTAAGTTCAAACATCTACTAAGACTCATCAAATTAATACCTGATTTATCTTTCCATAATGGTGGGGAGAGATTGGGGAAGAATGCAAGTTTTCCTCAAAGGTCACAATATTCATAATCTAAATGAAACTCAAGAATCAAATCACACTGTGATCTTTCACTGTTTTGGAAGTTCCCACCAATAATGCAGTTTAAAACCCATCCATGCCTGCCCAAATCGTGTCCATGTCCTCCCAGAAGTTTGCCATGTGGGATCCATTCAACTTGGCAGAGGTCTTCTTCACTTCTGGCATAGCAAGAGAATCAGTGGAGTTTTCTGTCTAACAATCATCCCCAGCCCCTGCCTCATCCCTAGCCCATCTTCTCTACCATATATTTTCTTGATAACATCTTTTTTTTTGTTCTTTTTCAAGGTTTTTCACTGCTTTTATGCTACAGCCTATTCCTGTTCTCTATGTGATTTTCCATTGTTCTCTGGGTAATGAGGTTTTTCCCAGTTCTTTAGAGATGGGTATAGTCCATATTTTGCTGCCATATAGCAATGACTACCAGTAGAATGTTGGCATCAAAAAGATGGGCCTGTTTTCATAAGAAACTTGGAGTATTAAGGAGCTAACAACATCTATGTACACTTGTCCAGTTAATAAGTGAGAAAAGAGCTTTTCCTAGAGTCTGTGAAATTGGTTTAAAAAATATTTTAGCTCTCAATACAATTTATTTCCTTTGCAATTCGTATACTTTATTTTATTTATTTAAAAACATTATTTGATAAAAAGGTGTAGGCTCCATTAAGCTGTGAAATGGGGTACATGGTACAAAAAAGGGTTAAGAGCCCCTGATTCAAATAAGAATGTAAAGGAATTTGAAAAAAAAAAGAAAAGAAATCAAAAGGACAGTTATATTGCTCACAGGATATTGCCTCTCTAAGAAAACCAGAAAAGGAGTACTTTAAGTAAAAGTTTCAGATCTTTAAAGATAATGCTTTAAGAGACATTTAAACATTAGTCCAATGGAAAAAAATAATACTCATTAAAATAGTTTTTTATTGATTAGTCAGTCACCGAGAGTTAGTTTATTAATTGCATACTATGTGGAACACACTTTGTTAAACACTGGGAATACAAAGAAAGGTTAAATATAGTTCCTTCTAGAGGCAACTAGGTATCACAGAGCCAAGCCTGGAGTTCAGAGGATCTGGGTTCAAATTCACCCTCAGACACTTTTTAGCTATGTGACCTTGAACAAGTCACTTAACCCACATTACTTAGCCATTACTGTTCCTCTGCCTTAGAACCAATACACTATTGATTCTAAGACTAAAAGTAAGGGTTTAAAAAAATAAGAAATTAGGTGGGATTTGGGGGGACTTTTGCAGAAGCTGCAAATGATATGTAAAAACCAGCAAATGACACAGAAAATAATTTGAAAACTGAGAAATGCATAAAATATATGTATAGTATATAATATCAATATATTTTATCTCTTAATACCATAAATATAAGTAACTTCTTTTCTCTAGACATCCCATAAAAGAAAAAAAAAATCAGATTCCTTCTCTGGTTCAAAGGGAGAGCCAAAAAATTTTACCTGGGTTTTCCCATGCCCCTGACTCCTGAAATGTGGAAGGATTATCTGTATATATAGTCTTTGTTCTCAAGGAGATTATAGTCCCATGAAGGAGACAATAAACAACCATCTACATATATACAGGATAAATTGGAAAAAATCATTAGAGGGATATAATTATTGATATTATCATTATTTTGCTCCACACTAATGATTTCAGTGCTTTTGGAAACCCCCAGTATAGAAACACCCTCCATAGATACTGCTCAGCAACTCCTCTGTGACTTCACTAGGGCTCATAGACAATACAGAAAGGGACATCAGAGGCTATTGACTCCAGCCTTCTCATACTACAAGTAAAAAACAAAAAACTGTGGCTAAAGAGGTTAAGTGATTTGTCCAATACCATTGCTAATAAGTAGCAAGCCAGTTTCAAACCCAAGGCCTCTGATTCCAAATCTAGCTCCATGGTGTTAGACTGTGACACTGCACGATAGTGAGAAGATTTCTTTCTAATGTTGTACCTTTTTTTTTATTTCTAACTTTTAAATTGAGGCTCTAATCTATCCTTCAAACCTCTTTCCTCATCCCTTTGTTCCTAAAACATCTAAGGAATGTTTTTCATATTCCCTATCCCACATCATCTTCTAAATTGAATTAATTGAAATTGAGATTGCAAATTCAGTCCTATCTAATAAACAAAAACTGGCTTAAGCCAAGTATGTCTGTGGGCAAAAGGACATGATACCAAGTATATTTCTGTGTTGTTAGTTTTAGAATATGACATGACTAGAGACAAGCATCTCTCCGCATCAGCAAGCTTGGCAAGTCCTGATGATCAGAGGAAAGCCAGTATTAAGTACCTCCCACATTGAAATGAGATAAAGAGGTCAAAACATAACCAGACCTAAATCAGTCTTCCCATCCAAATCACCCTGGACTATTAGAATCTTATGGCCAATCATGACTCCCTTCACCACTAGGAAGGAATTGGGAACAATAAAAAAAAATTAGTCCTCCTCTTCATTAAGTATTCAACAATTAGAGATGTCTAAGAGAGCGCTGCATAATGACTTTCCAGAATTGTATGTAATGATGCAAGTTGCTGAATGTCTTTTTCTCTGATCACCAAAAGAGATCACTGACCATTTGATTTATTGGTTATTGCTAGCCTGATCAATAAACTGATTTTCTTATCTGGAATCCAGTCTCTCAAAAATTTTAATTGTCATAATAGAGTAATATTTCCCATAGTCATCCAGTTAATATGTTTCAAAGGCATAAACCCTGAGGGACCTCATGATCCTTGAAGCCCACCCTAAATGCATCGTGCTATGTTGCCACTCACGTCTTTAAAGGGGACATATATTTGGTACCATTTTTTTATTGTGCATCTAAGTTCATTGTGGGATTCAGAGGCACAAGAAATGTTAGAGGTCTACTCCAATACCTTCTTTCCACTGATGAAGAAACTGATATCTATGGAGTTGAAGTCATTTGCCCAAGGTCACAGGGAGTGAGAGCCAAGCTGAGATCCAAATTCAGATGCTCTGATTTCAAATATGGGACCTATTCCATTATTCCCCCCTGGTAAGCAAGGGGTGAATTCATCTTAGAGACACAGAACTCCCTGAGATTTTAAGAGCAGACAGAACTTTTACAAGCAGCAGTAAAAAAAAAAAATCTGAGCATCTAAGCATGCTGCTGAGGAATTAAAAATAAATCTCTGCAGATTTATGTACCCCATGGATAAAAAGAAAGAGAAAATATTAAAAAACCAATGCTTCTGGCAATGAAAAACTAATGGGGCATATTTTTCTCAAGGGAAAGAGATACTCAACACTGGTTTTCCTCTTTGATCATCAGGACTTGCCAAGCCTGGTGATGTGGAGAGATGCTTGTCTCTAGTCATGTCATACTATAAAACCAACAACACAGAAATACACTTGGTATCATCTGACACATTTTTAGGATTACTTCAAAGTGCCTCTCAAATAACCCATGACTCGACATGCCTCCTTCCCCTCCTCCTGTCCACTCCACATCCATCTTATCTCCTTTAAAGCACAGCTTGAGAACTATCTTTCTCAGGATGTTTGTTCTGTGTTAGTAAAATTTAAAAATAAACAAGCAATATGCATAAAGACTACTCATTGACTTTTTTCCACCCTGCCTGCCACATGCCATCAAGTTCCTCCAGAATCTCAGTGATTTATATGAAGCTCCTGGCTCTATAGAGAGAGAGATGGACACAGAATGAGGAGGTAGTTTGCCAAAAGGACCTAGCTGTATTTCACACAGATAATAAAGCCTGTCATCCCTGGCTGGTGGATATCTTCAATTCTTGAGTTCTCAGATACAGTGTGCCAAGCCAAGAGAGTATCTAGACTAATTCCCACATCAAAATGGTCAGCCCCTGGCAGTAGAGGTCATCAGGTCGCCTAAGCAGAGGCAAACCAGCCTGGGTCAGAAATGGAGCAGGTCAAAATATGCATACAGATAAGTGGTGGGATCAGGACTGTGAGTGGCCCTGTACTTCCAGCCTAGGAGGAATAGAAAAGTCTAGTTTTAAAAAATAAAAGAAAGAAAAAAGAAAAGAAAATTAAAAGAAATTAAAATTAAAATTAAAAGAAATTAAAAAATAAAAGAATTACTGGGTCTCAGAGATAGGCATGAGAGCCAGTGGCATAGCTGTGTGTCCTTAAACTACTCTTCAGTCATGTGGGCATCTTTGCTCCTCGCACTATTAACCTACCTGTGCAAAGACTCTATGGAATTGTCCTTTATGGGCCATTGGCAGGGCTAGTCTCTCATATCCCTTTCAGGTTTCTCCTTCCTTCAGCACTTTTTCCCCCTGCCAGGCATTGTAATTAATCCTTCTTCATGGGCTTAATTGTAAATTTGTTTTGATTAATTAGCCTCAGAGCTGACTTGGCAGTTATTGAGACATTGGAAAGGGTTCTGGGTTGATTCAGAGTACTGGCTCTTATATCCTGTGGGAGTCTTCTCCCTGTCAGCAGGAAAAATTCAAATGCAAAATCTTTTGTGTTTGAAAAATTCTTTGACATAATTAATTATCAGGTCTAGATAAGTAAGAATAAGCAGACAATTCTCTCACAGGTGGTAGCATGCACACGTTACCTTGTTATGAACTAAAGAACTCAAGAATCTACTTCCAGACCCCTAAAACTATCCCAAGTTTTAATAAATCATGAAATGCATCAAATGTTTCCTAATCTTATAGCCACAATCATGGAAGTGTAACTCAGACCTTCTGTCTCAATATTTAGTTCAGACCTACACATGAAAGGATACAGAGAAATTTTTGAAGAATTTGGTGAAAACAGCATCATAGTTGCCAACAGAAGATCCAGGCTCTAGCCCTAACTCTCCCATGAACTAGCTATGTGAGTTTGGATGAATCTTTTAACCTCCTTAGACTTGTTTCCTATCTGTAATGAGTATAATAATTTCTATCTAGAGGGTCATGCTGCCATCAATATGGATACCTCCTCTGCTGTCAGAGCTAACAAGCTCTCCATACATTCTCATCCATGTAGTTCCATCAATACTCTCTGAGACGTCCACGGAACACACCCATAGTCTCCTTTTTATTAGAGGTACCAGTAAATACCTTGGATTATCCAGCTATTATTTCTCATCTTCATCACATCTATACATGTCATTACTAGTAACATACTACCATCTACTTATGCCCATCAGGCATCTATGTTTCACAGTGATAAGGCATCATCAGATGAACACCAGTGACACAAAAAATAGACACTAAAAATGGTGCATTTTTCCAAATAAAATGTAGAATCGCCTCCTTCTCCCAAAGTAATTCTGGGTCCAGTTAGTTCATTGACCATCTGCATCTTCTTTCTAAAATCAATGTATTGATTAACTAGACGAGTTTCTGGCTTAGCTGCATATCATAGAGTATCTTTTACCATCCTTGCTTTTCCAATATGGATGGTTAGTTCATATTCATTCATATTACTATGAATTTCCTTAGGGAGGAATTGGTATACTCTGGAATTTGGTGCCATTAGTAGAGTGCCGTCTATGAATAGAAACATTTGAGGGAATTTCATCATTGATCAAGAATCATTCTTTTGTCTGGACTTTGCACAGGATAGCTTCCATAAACTTATGATCACCTTAGGTGAGCATATGTCTTCCTGTTTAAAACTTAATTAAATGTTAATTCTAAGCTCTACAGTCATGTATTATGAGAGATAAAGATTTAAACTTTTCAGAAACTAGTAGAAATAACTCTGCTAGCTTCTGCTTCCTCTTTAGGAAGGTAGACCGTCATTGTTCTTCACAATAATTTTTATCTCAAGGAATGTAGGAGGACACCGCATAAATCTTTAAAGAAATATCACAGGAGGAAGAAGGGGATAATGCATGAGAAAAGCCATCGAATTCTAAAATAGAGACTAGGTCAGGGGTTCATAACTTTTTGGGGGTCATGGATCCTGATTCTGATACTCTGATAAAGACCATGGACTCCTCAAAGTAAGGTTGTAAATGCCTAAAATAAATGCATGAGTTGCCAAAGAAACCAATCATATTAAAATACATAAATCAAAAAACAATTGTTAAATCTTCCAAAAATCCAAGAACCCCTGAACAAGGTCACAATAACGATGAGATCAATTGAGTCACCAATATGCAAAAAACTATAGGGCTATTAACAGATCATATAAATAGCCCACACACACACACACTTTCTGGAGCTTGCAGGGCCATGTAGGACATATCAGTATATGCCAATATTATGATAAAGATAATAAAGGAACATAGCACAGTTTCTGACAGAGTAAGTGCTTTAAATGTATTATCAAGTGATGTTTTGAGTAGGGTGAAGGAAGAATAATATTTGCAAGTATCATGGGGCAGAAAGAAAAAAAGGTTATGTCTTAATGAAGATGAAATCCTATATTCCTAGGGCAAATTGGAATTCAAGCTATGTTCACTGGGCAAACTTATTCCATATGGCTGCTACCTGAAGCTGTGTGGATTCATTATTGTTAACAAAGGCCACAAATGGAGAGTGTGGGAAAGCAATATCATTTATCATAAGGAATGATAGCTATAAGCATAGAAGACCCATTGACTGAAGAGCCTTCAAGGCTGCATTTTGTTCAACTGAATCAGTTTGTTTGTTTGTTTGTTTGTTTTTAAATAAACACAGATCTTACATTTTCTACACATCTGTCAGCTGTGTGATTGGGAAGAAGTGGTCTGCTACAAAAAAAATCATCTGCAAAAGCCTGTTAGTTCCTTCTTCATGTTTTCATGGAGGATTAAAAAGGATAAAATACACAGATAATCCCTTTAAAAACTAGTTTAAAAATTGTTAGGAGGTCTCCTCAATTCCATCTATACTTAGTAATGTTGTGGGTGGCAGCTGACACCTGGAAGCTATTCATATGGAGTGGAACTATCAAGGTGTGTTCCTATCACTTGCTAATGCACTAGATAACAGTGTTAAGGGTGTAGCTTTCTATCGTGGATATAAGGCAAGAATTCCTTGATGCAGGAATATGGTATTCCAAGGTGTCACATGGAATCAGTTGAGGGAGACTACTTCTGTTCCAGTAAGGGGCTAATAGACTGTTCCATACTGATTCTTCCTCTCCAAGCTTGAAATGCTCATCTTCTAGGATGGAGTCTTATCTCTGTGGAATAAAGCATGTGTGAGTGGATTTGGCTGAAAGGTGTAGGCATAACTTCAGCCAGGTCTTCTGGAGAACTTGCCCTCAACTTTCTCTTGTTCTCTTCCATGACTAACAACTTCTTGGTCTCTATCTGGTCTCTTAGACCTCTTCCATTCTCTCTATACTCTCTGGGTGACCTCATCAGCTTCCTTGGATTTAATTCTCATCTCTATGCTGATAATTCCTAGAATTATACGTATCCAACCACAGTCCCTTCTGAATTTCAATTCTGTATCACTGATTACCTTTTATACATTTTAAATTTAATATCTCAGAAACATATCAACTTTAACATGTCCAAAATAAAACTCATCTTTGCCCCTAAATCCATCCTTCTTCCAGACTTGTATTTTTATGTCAAAGATACCACTAGCTGTCTAGTAGCCCAGATTCATAAACTAAATATTAGTCTTTACTCTCCACTTTCCCTCATGGCACATAGCCCATTATTATGAAATATTGCCATATCTACAACCACATCTCTTATCTCCAACCTTATTTTTTTCACTCACACAGCTACCATCTTAATTTAGGCTCTCATAACCTCTACTTAGCTTATTCACCCTGAGACTGGTCTTCCTGCCTCAAATCTTTCCTACTTCAGTCTACCCTATATATTGCCACCAAAATTATTTTCTTCAAGTAAACAATTGATAATGTCATTCCTCTACTCAATAAACTCAAGTGTGTACCTATTGCCTCTGGAATCAGTTATAAACTCTTTTGCTTTATTTTTTAAAGTCTTTCATAACCTCTTCCAAATCTGTCTTTTTAGTTGCATTAAAACTATACTAAGACCTTGGGGATGTCCCGCATCTTGCTTCTCCTCCTAAATTTTGTGATCTAGTTAAACTGAACTTCTCTCTGTTCCTCACACATGAAGTTCCTTATCTCTTCTCTGTCTTTTTTTTCCCATCAGTTATCTTCCACTAAGGTTACTTCCAGTTACAAATGTCTATGAGTCTAAATTTTAATAGATAAGTAAGACTTTGCACTAAAGGAATAAGACTTTAATTCTTAAATTTTAGGCATCAGCCAACAAGTAGAAAAGGCTTTGTACTTTTCTTTTTGAGGAAAAAGCAATAGAACCTTCTCAGAGTACTGAAATATCATAGCCAGTCACCTATTCTGCCTCCAACTAAAGTTGGCCCTAGTAAAATGAGATTTCTAGGCTGAAGCCTTGTAATAAACCATCCCTAGTTGCTCCCTAGCTTCATCCAAACAAATTGAGGTCAGCGAAGTAATAGGAGTTTGGAACAAACAGTCTAGTGCATTTGGCTCTGTGGTATTATGGCTAGAGAATTGGACTTGAAATCAGGAGACCTGAACTCAAACATTGCCTTAGACACTTACTAGTCATGTGATTATGGACAAGTCATTTAACTTCTCAGAACTTCTGTTTCCTCATTTCTAAAATATTTACAGCACATACCTGCCTCAAGGAGTGGTTGAAATTGAAGAATTATGCAATTGTGTGCTATTCCTGAACATTAGCTGAAATCATCATTGGAACTGGAGGGGACTCCTGAGGTCACGTAGTCCTATCCCCTTACTTTATAGGAGAGAAAATTGGGTCTAAAGAAATGAATTGATTTCAAAGGCAGATTACTTTTCATTTGGCACTTCTGCCTCAGAGTTAGAAATCCTAGCTTTAGGTCTAGCCTCATGCACCTACCAATTGTGTGACTCTGTGTAAGTCACTGAATCTCTCTGTGCTTCAGTAAGTTCTCTAAGGCAATAGGTTGAAGAACAGATGTTAATGTGAATTTCTAAAAATAATTTCCTTCCTGAGAATTCCGAACAATGTCACAAATTTTTCCCCTTCAAAAACAAATCTCTCAGTGCTTACCACAATTCTTTGGACATTATGAGGGAAATTAATATTTATTTCTTTGAGTCTGATTTCATCCAGGTTTACACTCACTTTTATGGCGACAGAATCAAACAGAGCTAAAATAAAGGATGACTGACTTAATCAGCCTAGAATCTAGATATTTCTCTGATGAACCAAAGTTTTTAGGTACCAAGGGATATAGATAACTACATCTTTAGAAGGGTAAGGTGATGAAATGTCAGCAAGGCAATTCTCTACTCTGATCTCTGCAATACTTTTTAACATGTGTACTTGCTATATGTGATTGTATATTGTCTTCTTGTTCTCTTTAGTGTTAGAAAGCTAATGTCACATTTTCCTGGCTGTGGCACCTGAAAATCCACCCAGTAGATAATAATCCCCAAAGCCAATTAAAAAAAAAAACTTATCTGAAAGAATAACTACAGTGACTTCTCTTTACTAGTCACCACTGGTTAACTGCTCTACATAAAGGCTAGTATCATAAAATGAACACTGTACCCATGGCAACCCAGCAGTTAAACCTCAATAATGTTTTCTCTTATCTTTTTTTTTAGTATATATATTTGTCATGGTTAATAATACCTTCCAGATCTGGCATTTCCTGATAATGCCTTAAGCTTATTCAATAGCTTTCATCCAAGGATCTTTAAAAGTCCCATAATCTAGCATGTATTATCCTTATTTTATAGACGAGGAAGCACCAATAGATTATGTGATGTCCAAAATTACACTGAGTCAGTTGCTAAGGCAAATATAAAACTCAAAGTGTCCAGTACCCAATCTATTCCAAGTATTTTTTAAAAATTCTTTTGCTCTCTATTGAATTAACCTTAAAGCCTCAAAACAGGTCAAACACAAAGAGTCCAGGAAAGGCTCAGAACCATATAATTTATTTTATTTTTTTATAAATAAATACTTGCTGACAAATTTTTTGACATTTTAAAATTCAGATTTTCTCCTTTCCTCCCCAGCATCCCCTCCCCAAAATGGTGACTAGTCTGATATAGGTTATATATGTAATTTCATGTAATACACATATCCATATTGCTCATGTCATGATAAAAGACATCACACATACAATAGGAATCTCATGAAGGATACAGTAGATTTAGAAGATGGCATTCTTTGCTCTGTACTCAGATTCTAGCAGTCCCTTCTTTAGTTGTGAATAACATTTTCATCATGAGGCCCTTATGGTTATCTTTGAAACTGGCTTTGCTGATAATGGTTTATTCCTTCACAGTTGATCATTGTATAATATTTCTGGTGCAAGTAGGACCTTTTCCTTTATCTCTGATTTCTTTGGGATTCAGATACAACAGTGGTATGGCTGGGTCAAAGGGTATTCATAGTATTGTGACCCTTTGAGCCTGGTTCCAAATTGCTCTCAGAATGAATGTATCGATACACAGTTCCATCAACAGTGTAGCAGTGTCTCAATTTTCCCATATCTCCTCCAACATTTACCATCTTCCTTTTTGGTCATGTTAGCCAATCTGGTAGGTATGAGGTGGTATCTCAGAGTTGCTTTAATTTGCATTTCTCTAATCAATAGTTATTTGGAACATTTCTTCATATGACTATGGATAATCTTGACTTCTGAGAACCACTTTTTCATATCCTTTTACCATTTTTCAATTAGAGAATGCTTTGCATTCTTATAAATTTGACTCAGTTCTCTATGTATTTGAGAAATAATGCCTTTGTCAGAGATACTTCCTATAAGTTTTTCCAAATTTGTAGTTCCCTCCTCATTTTGATCATATTAGTTTTATTCATACAAAATATTTTTAATTTAATGTACTCAAAATTATTTATTCCATTTTTTGTAAAGTGCTTTATATTTTGTTTGGTCACAAATTCTTCCCTTATCCATAAGTCTGACAGGTAAACCTTTCTATTTTTTCCCAATTTCTTTATGGTATCACCCTTCATCTCTAGATCAAGTATCTATTTTGACTTTATCCTGATGTATAGTATGAGATGTTGGTCTATGTCTAATCTCTGTCATATTGCTTCCCAGTTTTCCTAGCATTTTTTGTCAAATAGTGAGTTCTTTCCCCAAAGGCTTAGATCTTTGGGTTTACCAAACACTAGGCTGCTATGGACTTTAGCTGCCATGCGTTGATTACCTAATCTTAGTCCAATTGATCCACTATTCCATTTCTTAAGTAGTACCAGATTGTTTTAATGATTACCACTTTATGGTATAGTTTCATATCTGGTATAGCCAGGCCTTTTTTCATATTTCTTTTTCATTAATTCCCTTGATATTCTTGGCCTTTTGTTCTTCCAGATGAATTTTGTTGTTAATTTTTCTAATTCTATGAAATAATTTTTAGATAGCTTAATTGTCATGACACCAAATAGGTAAATTAATTTAGGTAGGATTGTCATTTTCACTATATTGGCTCAGACTATCCATGAGCAATTAAAGGTTTTGCAGTTGTTTAGGTCTAACTTTATTTGTGTGGAATCTTTGGTAATTGTGTTTATATAGTTGCTGAGATTATTTTGCTAGATACACTCCCAGGCATTTTCTATTGTCTAGAAGAATTATATAATTTCTGAGCTGAAAGAGACTCCAGAGGCCATCCTAATCTTACTTACACTTAGGAAAGACTCTCTTCTACCACATATCCAACAAATGGTCATCAAGTCTTTTCTTAGAAACCTGTGGAGAAAATGAATATCCTATATCCTGCAGCAATCCATTCCACTTTGTAGTTCATCTGAAACTACACTAAGTAGGAAGTTTTTGCATTATATCAAACTTATAGTTGCCTATTTGCAATTTTTACCCATTGTTCTTAATACCACCCTGTGGGGCCAGACAGAAAAACTCTAATACCCCTTTCACATGACAGCTTTCAAATATTTAAAGAACAATATTTGTGCCTTTTCTCCAAACTAATTCTTCTTTTTTTCAGTCTAAATATCCCAAGTTCTTTCAGTCTTCACATGGCATGAATTCATCATGATCAACCTCCTTTGATTTGTCAATTTCTTCCAAAAATTTTGGTAACTAAAACTGAATACTCTACATATATTTTTCCCAGAACTGTCACTTCTTATTCTGGACATTATACCTCTCAAAGCAATCTAAGCTCATATTTGTCTTTTTTTTACTCCCATAATCATATTGTTCACTCTTATGGAGTTTGTCAATAAAACCTCTAGATATGTTTTAGATAATCTGCTTTTTAATCATGCCTCCTCCATCTTATATTTGCAAACTTGAATTTTAAAGAGAAATATAACCTTACATTTATCCCAATTAAATTCCTCCTTTTTAGATTCAGCACTAATCCTGACCGTTTTTATGTTGAGGTGGGTTTTTTTTTAATATCTTAACTGTCATCCAATACATTAGTTCTCCTTCTAAGCTTTATATTATCATTCAAGAGTCTACTAAATGTGCCTCTATTCCTTTTTATATAAAAATAATAAAACAAAACAGTTAAGGATTAATTCTGGGGACACTCAAAAAAAGAAATACTTTCATATTCACATTGGTCCTGGTCATTTAAGTTGTCAAAATTATATTATTATCTAGTAATCTCACAAGTGAGAGGAGGTCTAGTGAAGCCTTACATGGAAACCTCAGTGAGAGACAATATCTTCTTATATCCACATACTTCTCCTTGTGGGGTCTGCCTACCTTCCTCTCACTGCTGCCATATTGGGCATTCTCGTTCCTGACTTGAGTCCAGTCCACAGTTGGCATGGCTCACAGCTCAGATCTCCTTCTCAGTCTCTTTCTCAGAAGCATGACTTTTCTCAGAAGCTTTGACTTCAGTAGATTATCTTCTTCTATGCCTCATTTATACAAATTAGATGGAATTGGAGGGTGCCTTTCCCCAAGTCCCAACATTAAAGCCTTGGGCCTAAAGAAAACCCAAGACATAAAGTCCAAAGTGAAGGTCTGCCAGAGCTTCCAAGAGAAAGAAGTGCCTTGCCGCTAGTCCTTAAAAAGTGGAATTAGGCCACACAGAGAAATATCTGGCTAACTAGAGAAGTCCAAGCCTACCTACAATTGTATTCTTCATATTCACATAAAAGAAATACATGTTTTCCTTTTAAATATGTTCCTCCTATTAACTTCTGGTCTGATTAGTCCCACATTCTTTTCTACAGTAATAATCATAGTTCCACTATGGAAATTAGAAAAGTACCAATTTCCCTACAGTGTAAACAATATTCCTTCCATCAACTTGTAGCAACTGACATGTAGAGAGCAGAGTACTTAGAAGTCACAACATCTAGAATGATAAATCAAATCAAGAATTTCCATAGAGGTAGACTTCCTTGGGAACATGGATGCCACAAAGATCTATTCTCATTTGATATATTCATAACCAAAAGGTCTGGCATGCTCAGTAGGGTTAGCAAAGATTACCAGTACTAAATGGGTTTCCCAATCTGGCTATAATAACCAACACACTGCCAGTTCCATTTCCCCAAGAGCCATAATATTGTCTTCAGCAGTAAGGGAACTGGCCATGTCAGCACCATGGCCAAAGGTCTGTTCCAAAGCTTAATTGCCCATATCTAGTTGGAAGTTAAAAAATCTTCACATCTAACAAATATAAATAGCTCATTCATGATATATCTTGAGTTCTGGAGTCCTTCATTAGCCGGGCATTTTAAAAGGAAAAGAAAGAATCCATCTCCTCTCATTAGGAAAATTATAAACATGGGAAGAAACGCATTTTCCTTCTCTAAAATAGCACTCTAACTAGTCTCCAGTCTTGGGCATAGACACTTCCTGAACAGTTGCTGCATTGCAGTGAGCTCTTTCTGAGATGTCTGTTTGGAGCCCAGAATTTAAACTTCAGTCACTGACAGTAACCTCATTTGTAGTCTCCATAAAGACTGGGAAGTCTCTTTTTATTTTTTTGATCTTGCTTTCCTGCAAAGATTGTTCACAGAAATTCATTGTTTCGACCAAAAGAAAAATGGAGCCAACCATAAAAGCAACACATGCATAAACATACAGCAATATCCATCTATACCTTTCGTGCATTTCTTTCAAGTTCACTCAAATAAGACACAGACCTAGCATCCCTTCCTTCTAAAACCTGATCAAATTGACCTTTAATTTATTCATAGAGCTCCCAGAATTAGAATGAGTTAAAAATAAAACACAAAAGCAAGGGGAAATACATTCAGGAACCAAAGCTGCATGCAAACGTGTAATGTTACTCCGGGACATGTGTTTTCCATAGACTGTTTGTACTTATTAGGACTGCATCATTTTGGTGATGGTGGTGGTTTTTTCCTTCCCCAGAGGCAGCAAGAGTTCAGATCAGCAGAACACTAATCTTCTATTATAGAAGGCCCTTCTGTTATGGTGTCATTATCTGTAGGGGACTGAGTAAGAGGAATTGTGTCTTCTTTCTTGTATTAAAGTGCTTGCTCCTTGACTCGGTTATTAAACTGAGGGAGCAAATAGCTCCTTGTTCTAATTTCCCTTATCAGCCTCCACAGGGCCCATTTCAGGCTGCTGGTGGAGTGTTAGAATGCAATTGTATGCTTGAATAAAAAGGAGAAACTGAATTAGAGCCTCTTAAGCCCATTATATTGTCCTCTTTAGTGACACCACTTGCCTCACCATTGCTGAGCATGGAGCTAAGTGTTCTTGCTGCACAAAGTAGAACATTGAGGCTCTCCCACTTCTGAAAAGGCACAAAGCTTCTCTACAAGACCCCATTTTTTTATGTTGAACTTCTTTGTGAAGGTATCAAAATTCTAAGGTGAGAGCATGCTCACAGAGAGTAGGAACGCTTTCAATTTTAACAGTTTTAGCTTTATAATATTAACATTTGTCAAATGGAAGTGTTGATAGCTATTCATTCATAAAGAAAAGAGGTTTTTAAGAGGCTTTTCAAAAAAATGAACTTTTGTTTTATACACATTTGCCTGTGATTTCAGTTTATCTTTTTAGTTGGGTTTACTTACATACAATTATCATCATGACCTTTGCTTCACAAAGTTCTATGTCCTAGATAAGTCCAGGTATGCTTTTGCAAGAAATAATATTTAGTTTGTTTGGTCTCAGAGGAAAGAGCTAGAGATAATTGGTAGAAATTTCAGAGGAAATTTTAAGCTTAAAGTAAGGAAAAACTTCCTAATGATTAGAATTATCTGAGCGTTGAAAGGGCTGCACTTTTGAAGCTGTGGCTTCCCCATTACTGCAGAGCTGTGAGAAAAGTCTATTGTAGAAGGGATTCTTTGTCAGATACCAGTTGGACTGAGTGACCTCTGAGGTCCCTTGCACCTTTGAAGTTCTGTAAAATAGTTGTGTTCCTTAAAAGTTACTTGGAAATCCAATTTCTACCCAATTAGATTTCAAATGTTTGAGGGTTGTGAGGTGGAAGGAGCATAATTATTTAAAAGAACCATGGATCCAGCCATTTTTAAAGGAGAAAAGTCCTTCTGTAATATAATCACACCCTAATTTATCTCCTCCATTCAGATTCTAACAATAAGATTTTCTTTAAAAGGAAAGTTCTCACATGCATAAATTACTTTGGGGACTTTCAATCCCTAGTGCCTAGAACAAAGCTTGTGCTTTCAATTTGATTCAACTCAAGAAGACTTGTTGAGCAACTACTAAGTTCCCAATTATATGCTGAGTGTCAGAGAAATGAAGAGAAAAATGGAACGATTCCCTCTTTTCAATGAGGAGGTAAGGGTAGGAAGGAGAAGGAAGCCCCAGGCATAAATAAGCCAATACACAATATATACAGAGCCAGAATGCAAATCCCCAGCAAGTGAGGGAGAATACTAACCACTGGAAGATCCAAGAAAAAAGTACTCCTGTGGAAGGCAGCATCTGAGCTAAGGATTCTCCTAAGTGAAGGTGAGAATGGAGAACATTCCAGGCATGAGGGACAGCTTATGCAAAGGCATATAGAATGCTCTAGAGAGGAATCATTTGTGCAAAGAGGAGAAATATGCCATCAGTCTGGGAAAAGGGGCTGGCACCAAATCATGAATGCTTCCAATATTGAACAGATGAGTTCGTTTAACTATAGGAAAGAAGGAGCCTCCAAAACCTTCATGAAATTAATTTCATGTTCATCCACATATTCCGAAATGCTATTTAGAAACATCAGTTTTGTGTCTGTGCATAGAATGGATTGTAGATGCAAAAGACTTAAAGCAACCTCTAGGAAGCTATTGTGAATAGCTCTGTGACAGAGCAATTCATTTAACCTGTTTGCTTTAGTTTCCTCAAGAGTAAAATAGGGATAATAATAGTATCTACCTTAAAGAGTATTGTAAAGATCAAATAAGATCACATTTGCAAAACGGTGCCTTACAAAGTGTCTGACATATAGTAGGTGCTATATAAATGCTTGTTCCTCTTATCATAATAATGTAGACAAGAAATAATAAGGGCTGGCTACTTAACTGGAGAGAAGGGAGTGGATAGAAGAAATGCAGTAAAATTAAAATTCACAATACTTGGCGATTGGGGCAATATAAGAAATGGGAGAGAATGAAGAATTGAGGATGAAGCCATGGTTGTAAACCAAATGACTGGAAAGATGGTGATGTCCATAACTGGGAGAATAAAGGGAAATTAGGGAAATGAGTAGATTTGGAGGGAATATAATGAGTTTGGTTTCAAATACATTTCATTTGGAACTTTATTGGGATCTCTAGGTAGAAATGTCTAACAAGCTGATGATTACAGTATTGCAGCTAAGCATATAGATAGAGGCTGAAAATATTGATTTGAGAGCTATCTACACAGAGAAGATAAATGAAACCAGGGGAGAAAAGAGGGAAAGAGACAGGGAGACAAAGAGAAACACTCAAAACAGACTCCTATGGTACATCCATAAAAAAGCACAGGATATGACATGAGTATTGACCCAGAAAAAGAGACTAAGATGGAATCGTCAAACCGGGTAAGTTTAACATCATGAAAGAGGTCAAGAACAATGAAGACTGAATAAAGGTCTCTGAACTGAACAGTTAGGAAATTATTAGTAACCTTGTAAAGAACAGTTTCAATAAAGTAGTTGTATGGCAAGCGAGGCTGCAAGTATTGAGGAGCAGAAGATTAAGGAAGTAGAAGTAAAGAAAGCAAACAGCTCTTTCCAGCAGTTTAGATGGGAAAGAAAAGAGAAATATGAGGATAGATGTATTAGATAAAAGATTTTAAGGATCAGGGAGGTCTAAAGAATGCTTGTCCAGAATAGGGAATAAGCGATGGAGACCAGGTTGACCTGGTTGACTATAACATAAGCATTTTGAGGTGAAGAAAGGGAGGCCAGGTTAGCAGTGATTGACTTGGGAAGTAGAGAGGGGTGAGGTGATTAGAGGTAATGATAGAGGACTGAGACATAGGGAAATATGGAAAGACAGGAAGATATAATCAGATAGGGAAATTTCAGAGCTTCAAATCATAGAAATAGAACATTTGAGTGTGATGATTGGAAAAAAATATAAAACCATCATTGAATGAAGCAGAGATAATAGTGAGATGCAAAGAATAAGAATTGAGGAATTAAAAGTTTATTTTAAATTGATTTATTTATTATATATATCATATATAAAATTAATTTATTTATTATATATATTATAGATATAAAATATAAATAAATTAAATTAAAAAGTTGAATTAAAAGTTTAACATCTTTCTTAGGAGATATCAGTGTATATTTGAAGTTCCTTCACTAAAAGATGGATATTGGGCAGAAGAGAAAATCTGAAAACCAGGTACTGAACTCTCTGAGAAAAAAAGAATGACCTAGGAGCCAATAAATAACTGCTATAGGTTCTGAGTAAAATAATAAATCCAGAGAGAGTGAACATCTAAGGAAGAGAGATTAGTGGATGGGGAGTTGATGAAAGAGGCTCTAGAAGACAGAAGAGAAGAAGAATGAGTAGGCTTATTTCTCCTGGCCCAGTGTGTCTGAAGGCATGAAGTAAAGAAAAGCCAGGACTAAAAAGGATTGCCTTTCAGAAAGACAGGGTCTTCTAAGGGAGTCCAATTTTCCATGACAGCAAAGAAATGGAAAGAATGTAAGAGAGAAAGGCATTTTAACATAAAAGGAAATAGAATACTTAAATAACCCCATTACAGAAAAATAAATTGAATAAACCATCAAATAATTCCTTTAGAAAAAGGCCCCAGGGCCAGATGGATTCACAAGTGAATTCTACCAAACATTCAAAGAACTAACCCCAATATTACATAAACTATTTAGAAAAATAGAGGAAGAGGGTACCCTTCCAAATTCTTTTTATGATACAAATATGGTACTGATACTTAAGCCAGGAAAACCTAAAATGGAGAAAGAAAACTATTAATTGATCTCCCTAAAGAACATTGATGCAAAAATGTTAAATAAAATACTAGCAAGGAAATTAAAACATTATTTCACAAGTATTATTCAACTTGATCAGGTAGATTTTATACAGGAATGTAGGGATGGTTCAATATTAGGAAAATCATCAGCATAATTGACCATATCAATAACAAAACCAGCAAAAATCATGATTACTCCAAGATGCAGGAAAAGCATTTGACAAAACACAATTTTCATTATAAAGTTCATTATAACAATGTTAGAAAATATTGGAATAAATGGAACCTTCCTTAAAGTGATAAACAGCATCTATCTAAAACCATCAGCAAACATTATGTATAATGGGGATAAACTAAAACCCTTCCTGATAATATCAGGGACAAAGCAAGGATACCCATTATCATCACTACTACTTAGTATTGTACTAGAATTAGATCTATAGCAATAAGAGAAGAAAAAGAAATTGAAAGAATTAGAATATGCAATGAGGAAGCAAAGTTATCACTCTTTGCAGATGATATGATGATATATCTAGAGAATCAACCAAAACATTAAAAAATATAATGAACAACTTTAGCAAAGTCACAAGATACAAAATAATCCCATATAAATCATCAGCACTTCTTCTATTTACCATCAACAAAGTCCAACAGCAAGAGATAGAAAAGGAAATTCCGTTTAAAATAACATTAGACAATAGGAAATACCTTGGGGTAAACCTACCAAAACAATCCCAGCAGCTATATGACCTCAATTACAAGACATTCTTCACACAAATAAAGTCAAACCTAAACAACTGGAAAAATATTAATTGCACATGGGTAGGTCAGGCCAATATAATCTTACCTAAATTAATTTACCTATTTGGTTCTATACCAATCAAACTACCCAAAAGTTATTTCATTGAACTAGAAAAAATAACAACAAAGTTCATCTGGAAGAACAAAAGGCCAAGAATATGAAAGAAATTAATGAAAAAAGAAATATGAAGGAAGGAGGTCTACATGTATCAGATTTCAAACTATACTAATCATCAAAATAATCTGGCAATGGCTAAGAATTAGAGTAGTGAATCAGTGGAATAGATTAGGTAATCAACTCATGACAACTAAAGTCCAGAGCAACTTTGTGTTCAATAAACCTGAAGAATCAAGGTTTTAGGAAAAGAACTCACTATTTGATTAAAAAAAAAAAAACTGGGTGGGGGGGAGGAAAAGAAAATTATCTATGTCTTTAACGAATAATGCTTGGAAATGATCAAATAAAATATATTTTTAAAAAAAAACTTCTGGAAAACTAGACAACAGTATGGCAGAAACTAGGCATAAATGAACATCTCACACCATATACCAGGATAAAGTCAAAATAGATACATGATCTAGAACTAAAGAGTGGATACCATATGCAACTTAGAGGAACATGGACAAATTAACCTGTCAGACTTATAGATAAGGGAAAATGTTATGACCAAATAAGATATAAAGAAAATTATAAAAAAGAAATAGATAATTTTGATTACATTAAATTTTAAAAGTTTTGTACGAAAAAAAAAAAACAATGCAACCATGATTGTAAATTTTGGGGAAAATCTTACAGCAAGTGTCCCTGACAAAGGCCTCATTTCTCAAATATATCTAGAACTGAGTCAAATTTAAATGAATACAAAGCATTCCCCAAGTGAAAAATAATCAGAGGATATAAACAAGCAGTTCTCAGAGGAAGAAATTAAAATATCTATAGTCATATGAAAAAAATGTTCCAAATTACTATTGATTAGAGAAATATAAACTAAAGCAACTCTGAGATACCACTTCACTCCTATCAGATTGGCTGAAATGACCAAAAAGTAAAATAATAAATTTTTGAGGGGATATGGAAAAGTTGAGATATTAATACACTTTTAGTAGAACTGATATGACCATTCTGTAAAATAATATGGAACTATGTCCAAAGAGTCACAAAACTATGCATATCCTTTGACACAGTAATACCACTAATGTGTCTGTATCCCAAAGAGAGCAGAGAAAGGGGAAAAGAACCTACCTATACCAAAATATTTTAGCAGTTCTTTTTGGGGCAGAACCTGGAGAATAATGTATATAGTCACAGAAATATTATCCGATGATCAACTGTGAAGGACTAACCATTATTACCAAAGCAAATCTCCAAGATACCCACAAGAGGCCCATGATGAAAATGCTATCCACAGCCAAAGAAAGTGTTAGAGACTGATTAAAGATTAAAGCATGCCATCTTCCACTTTATTTCTTTCTTGAGTTTTTTATTGCATGTGTGATATGTCTTCTATCACAACATGAAGAATATAGAAATATGTATTGCATGAAAGCACTAGTATTTCCTGTATAAGATTATTTACCACCTTGTTGAGGGGTGGGGGGAAAGAGGCAGTTAGAAAATTGAATCATAAAATGTCAGAAAACAATTATTAAAAATTGTTTCTACATGTAACTGAAATAAACAAATTTTTAAAAATAATGTAAGAGAGAGTTTAAAGTGAAGACATCTGTTAATGATATAACTGGGGTCTAGAGAGCAGAATAAAAGTGGAAAGTAGGGCAGGATAAGGTAGAAAGCACAAGAAGGAGGTGAATAAGGGAGTGGGCAAAAGGAATTTGATGGGGGTAATTTATGATTCTAAATCATAAAGATTTAGAGAGGAGAGGAAAAAGTTATATCCCACTCAATATGCTGCTCTATTAGCTCACTTTTAGAGAACATAAAGAGGGGAAGCTCCTGAAACAAAACTACTTCCTCTAATTGTCAACCAGTCAACCAGCAGCAATTTTTTGAGTCCTATCAGTGAGGCACCGATGGATATGTCTAACCATGGGGAAGTCACTCTCAGAGACGGTCAAAAAAAGACTAGTCCCCCATAATATCATCAGTCATTTTTATTTCAAGTAATTTTTTAATCTGTCCTTCTCCTTCCCTCCCATTGAGATTTTTTTAAAAGAACATCTGAAAAGCAAATCCTTCGATACATTTCTACAAAGTCCTGCAAAATAATTTCCATATTATATATGTCCAAAGAGGTACGTCTCCTATTGTGTTCTTTCTGCATTTTAATTTCATCATCTTTGTGCCAAGATTAGCATATTTCATCCTCATGATTTAGGGCTAGTGCTTTGTCATGGCATTGATCAGAATTCTTCAAAGTTGTTTTTCTCTATAGGATTATCATTGAAGAAATTGTTTTGGTTCTGATCATTTCCCTCTCCACTACTTTGTAAGAATCCTCTCAATTTCCTCTGAAACCAGCCACATAATCTTTTCTTGTGGCAAAATAATATCCATTAGTCATATAGAAAAATTTGTTGAGCCATTCTCCAGTAGGAGGACACTCCCTTAGTTTCGATTTTTTATCACTACCAAAAGAAATGGAAGGGATACTTTTATGCATATAGATGCTTTTCCTCCTTCTTGAATGTTTTTGGATGTTCAAAGACCTAGTAGTAGAACAGCTATGTCAGAGTATGCGCAGTTTGGTAACATTCTGGGAATAATTCCAATTTTCTTTCCAGAATGGCTGAACCAATTCACAACTTCACCAACAGCAAGTCATTACTTACTTCCATATTTTGACATCTTTGACAGCCCAACAGGTAGGAGATGGAACCTCAAGTTTGCTTTAATTTTAATTTAATTTAATCTAATTTTTAATGATTTAGAATATTTTTTCATATGATTGTTGATAGCTTGTATTTCTTTCCTCGAAAACCGCCTGTTCTTATAATTTGACCTTTTCTCTATGGGGGAAAGACTTGTAGTCGTAAAAATTTGAATTTCTGCCTTATAGATTTTGGAAAGACTTAGACACAAATTACACAGATTGGTTTGTGGATGTATTCCAATCCATGCTATTAGAAGATATACCCATTTCAACAATGCAGGTCTCTCAGGGAAGCTGGGTGGTTCGGTGGATTGAGAGCCAGGCCTAGAGATGGGACGTCCTGGGTTCAAATCTGGCCTCAGATACTTCCCAGCTGTGTGAGTGGGCAAGTCACTTGACCCCCATTGTCTAGCCCTTAACACTATTCTGCCTTGGAACCAATACGCAGTATTAATTCCAAGACAGAAGGTCAGGGTTTAAAAAAAAATGCTGGGAAAGCAAAAGAGTTTTTACAAAATGCTTGCAAACTATGTTGGTCTATGAGAACAATAATGACAAAAATGGATTCATTTAGATAATATCCTCATTAGAAGCAAATGAATTGGGGCAGCTATGTAACACAATGGATAGAGTGCCAGGCTTGGAGTTGGAAGAATCTGGATTCAAGACACTTCCTGGCTGTGTTACTCTGAGCAAGATGCTTAACCCCAATTGCCTAGCCCTTAGAATTGATACTAAGACAGAAGATAAGGTGTTTTTTTAAGCAAATAAATGCAAAAGAGTCAGAAGTGTAGAATACAGATATCATTAGTGTCTATCTGCATGAGTCTACCTAGTTTATCTGTGTCTTTGAATTGGAATAGTCTGTCACTTATGGCAGAAATGCTATCCTTCCTCAATTCAGCTCAAATCCCACCATCCCTCTGAGTTTTACTGTATACACCTTGTACATAAATGGTAAAATTTACATGCTGTCTCTCCTATTAGAATAGGAGCCCCATAAGTGCTAGGACAGTGTTTTTTGCTTCTCTTTCTATGTCTAATGCTTAGAACAGAGCCTGGAATATTGTAAGCATTCAAATGTTTGTGGACTGACTATATGATCAGAACAAAGCAACATGAAGTAAGTGGACTAAGAGACTGAAGACCTAAATTCCAAACACAGCTTTCCCACCAGTTACAGGAGCTTAGAAAGCTAATTTTCCTCTTCAAGCTTCCGTCTGCTCATCTGTAAAATGAAGTTAAAATCCCTGGCCAGTTTACTTCACAAGCTATTTTGACAATCAAATAAAATAATCAGTGTGCCCACACACACACACTTTGCACCTCCAAGTGTTCTGCAATTTTAAAGTCTCAGTTGTTTGGAAGTTAAAATTTTCTTTCCTGATCCTTGAGATTAGGTCTGTAGGAGGGATGGGAAGATGTATGAGATATTGAGAGAGGTGGCACCTTACACACCCAATAGACTCAAAGAAATGCTTCTTGGGTCTGGCTAGGGAACCCACATAGAGCCCAGAAAAATAAGGATCTGTATCTTGCTACATTAGTCCTTTTGAGAGACAGTTGATCAAAAATCCAAATCACCCTAAGTAATGGTGATCACGGTCATCAAATGTCAGAGCTGGAAGAGAGCTCATTCTCCTGGCCCATTGCCTTGAACATTCATCTGGTTCCATGCTCTTCTACAAGGTATAGATGGGCACTTTTATTCTATGAAGAACGGGAAGCTTAGTTTTTGTTTCTCCATCACCCATCAGTCCTGGTCTCTTTCATTTTGGAATCTCTCCTGCCAGGTACATCTTCCTGCCCTTCATTTCTCCCTGCCTCCTCCACTAAGTGGGTCTGCCTTACTTAACACAATAGTGACCCTATACCCCACGGAAATGTATCTGCCCTTTTTTCCTTTCTCCCCAATCCCAGCTACTTCTGATAAATGAATAATGACATAAGAATAAATGATAAAGGAAGCACTAAATGGGTACCTTAATATACCATTTTTTATTTGTATATTACTGGGCATATGCTTTAAGTCAAAGGCATATGCCTTTGCAATTTATTTGCATTTTAATGGGCGAAATGCTGGGAAGTTGAAAGCATTCTAACCTAGGAATCAGGAGATTTAGGGTTCCAGTTAATCTTGTCCCCAACACAAATCACAACTCTGAGTACCATTTTCTTCAGCTACAGAAGAAGGGATTTGGATTTGCTAATCCCTAAGGCTGCTTCCTTCTCTTAAAATCTATGAATTTTAGGCAAGAGATGAGACTGTAAAGAACATAGGTTTTGATGGCACAGGCCTTTCAGGCCTGGATCATACCATCTCATTGATGCTCTCTCCAATACAGAAATCTCACTTCCCCTGCCTCCTCTTGGTCCTCCTAAATTAAAGGCTTCAGATTTTTCTATACTTCAGAAAATACAGAGATTTAATTTAAAGGCAATTGGAATCCATTTGGTGTTGAAAATGTGTCTCCCGTGAAATCACTGGAGACACCATGAGATGCCCCCAAACCACGAGATGAGAACCGCTGTACTAAGGTCAGTCATTTTCCTCTCACTCCTGCTGAAAGAAAGTTTCAGAGCAAGAAAGAGCCCAAATCCTCCCTCCCACAGTCATTTCTAATGATCAAATCACTCAGTTTCTCTGTCTCTTACAGTCGGGACAGCCGAGTTAAAACTCCTAAGTGAACAATAAGCTGGTGTGCTTTCTGCTTTTTTTCTTTTGTTACATTGATTTTTTGGTGTTTAGATAAATTGAAAGGCTCAGAGCTCCACCTACTGGTTGAAGCATCCAAATGTTCAGCAAATTCTCAGAACCATTCCCAGGTCTCCACAACCAAAGCAAGCTAGATCCCAGAATTCAGGGAAACCCAGAAAATGCCTTTTCCAAGGTGAATTACACTCTCGAGAAGATCCCAATGCTTTCTTTATTCTAAACGGGAAGAGAACTAGGGAGGAAATCCAGCCCAGCTGGAAACAAGAATATTGGATAAGAATAACTTTGGAATATTGAATAAATAGCTAAACTTTCTATGGGGCTTCACAGTTTCCAAAATGATTTCCTTATAACCTTCCTGTGAAGTAGGCAATGACATGGCTAATGTTTCCATTTTGCAGATTAAGAAACAGTCTCAGAGAAGCTAAGTGACATGTCCAACAAAAGTAAGCGATTTGTCTTCTCAAGACAAATCTAGTGCTCTTTCTTGCTGCTCCCCATGAAACCGATGAAGATAAAAGTAAATGGCCTCCCTCATTAAGTGGTAAAAATGGGATAGTCACTTAATATTTCTAGGCTTCAGTTTGCTAATCTGTAAAATGAGAAGACCAGCTTCGATCACCATTATAATCCCTTCAATTCTAAAAAAAAAGGGATCCTACAACCTCAGTTTTAGAGCCAGCTTGAACCCATCTAAGAGATGTAGGGCATGTCAAGTGTCTTTACCACTCTGAACTTTGGTTTTCTCATCAGTAAAAAGAGGAATACCGCTAGCGCCCCTGACTGCCTCACAAGGTTATAAAAATATGACAGAATGTATATCTTTGATTGTATTTAAACTTCTTTTGAAACAGTATTACTTTTTCATAATAGCAAAAAGATATGCAACTACAGAGTTCAGATATTTTTTTAACTCTAACAGCCCAAATTATTTAAACTAGCCATAGCCAAATATCCTATTGATCTCTTTAGTAATATCTCTCCTCCATTTGAGGTCACAAAATTCTAGCATAACTTGATTTTTTGATATCTCTTCTTCACACTAAAAGAGTAACATGGCATCTTTTTATCCTGGACCTGTGATTTCATCAGTGTAGGACTTCTAAGTGAGAATGGTATATATTTATACTTGACTTATTTGTGCTTTATGAAAGGATTTTTAAAATAAATATAATGTGAGGCAATGAGGTGGTTTAGTTGATAAGTCACTGGGCCTGGAGTCAGAAAGATAGCCGTCCAAATCAGCCTCAGGCATTTACTTGACTGGGTAAGTAATTTAACTTACTTCAGTTCCAGTTTCCTCTACTTTAAAAGGGAGATTATAATACCACTTACCTCCTAAAGTTGGTTTCAGGGTAAAATAAGATATTTATAAAATGTTTTGCAAACTTTAAAATGTTATACAAATACTAACTCATTAGTTTTATTTTTTTATCAGCCATTATAACATTTCATGTGTATGAACAAATACCAAAAAAAAAAGAAAATATAAAAACTCCCAAATTAGGCAAAACAATGGAGAAAAGCTATTGTAAATAATAATAAAATTGAAAATTTGACTTTTTCTTCATTTTTGTTCATATTTATTTCCACAAAAAGACTAATGTAGAAAAAACATTTTATATGATTGCTGTAACAGTTAAAATTTAGGGAAACTGAGGCAGGTAGAAATTAGTTTCTGCAAGGAGTATTATATTTTTAGAGGTTTATTAAAGGTTGAGAATTTAAGAAAATACAAGTAAGAAAGGCACGTGCTAGGTTGGCCGAGAGGCCCAATTCAATTTCACTCACATCATGAGAGACGCAACTGCGCCTAAGCGGAAGTAGGAAAAGAGAGCTTCAGTAGGCAAAGTCCTTTAAATAATAATTTGTGATCTCGCCCAGGTGAGAATTCAGTATGATTACAAAGCATTCTGGGAAGTGAGCAAGGGCTTCTGGGGATTGGAGTCCTGGATTCAAGTCTCCATTTTTACATTGCACATGTAATTTCTATATCAGATTGCTTAACTCTTGAGGAGGGAGGAGAAGAATTAAGGGAGAGAGTTTAGGATTTTTTTAAAAAAGTTTTAAGAATGCAAATGATAATAAGAAAATCTCCCTCCAATACTTCATCATAATCAAGTAAACAGCAACTGATTGGGTATGGGTTCTACGCAAAGGCTTTCCTGATTGCATCCTCCTGCTGCTACTATTTCCTTTAATTGTCTTGTATTTATTTAGCAGACAGACAGACAAACAGAGAGGTGTATGTGTGTGTGTGTGTGTGTGTGTGTGTGAGAAAGAGAGAGAGAGAGAGAGAGAGAGAGAGAGAGAGAGAGAGACTTTCCATTGCACATAATTCTATACTCAAGGACCAAGCAGAACTTCATTCCTCTTTCAAATGAAAACCTAAGAAACAAATACTTGAACATGCCTGTCATGTTACTAAATCACCTCTTCTCCAAACTAAACAGTTTTTCCATTGATCTGTTTACTGCATGACCTCAAAACCCTTCACCATTCTGATTGTTCTCCTCTGAATGATACCTAGTTTATCAATACCTAGATTGTTTTCCTAATATTGAATTATTCTTGTATCCCTGATATAATTCCAATTTGGTCATAATCAGTCAACATGCATTTATAAAATGCCTACTATGTGCCAGGAACTATGCTAAATGCTAGAAGGTTTATATATATATATATATATATATATATATACACATATGTATATATATATATATTATTATTATTATTATAGTATTATAGTGTTGTTGCTGATGCTGTTGTTTGGCTAGATTCTTATTTAATATTTTTGTGTGAATATGTTAGTGAATTCTTGGCCTATAGTTCATTTTATTAGCTTTGTCTTTTCTTGGCTTGAGTACAATGACTTTAATAAAAAAACAATAAATTAGTTTATAAAAGGAATTAGGTGAAATGATTTCTTTAATGGTTTTTAAGATAACTAACTCCTTTTCTCTAATATTATAAAGAGATAGACTTTTTCCTTGCCCACATGTGCCTCCCACTCCAGTCCTTCCTTTCTTTAGCATCTTACAAATTCAATCATACCTCTTATCTTTACCATATTCTTATCTACTGCCTTCCAATATGTCAAAGTTTCCTGTCATTAAAAAAAAAATCACTCAACTCTGTTTTTCAGCCAAACTCTTTGGAAAAGTTATCTTACACTCATTTCCTCCAACTCCTATTCTTTAACTTCCTTCTCAGCCTTTAACAATTCAAGCTCTTGACCTCATTCAACCTAAATAGCTCTCCCCAAAATTACTAGTGCTTTCTTAATTATCAACTCTGATAGACTCTTTGCAGTCGTACTCTTTCTCAACATATTTGCTGCATTTAACAATTAATAACTTTCTCTTCTTGGGTAATTTCTCTTCTCTAGGTTTTCATCGCCCTGCTCTCCCTTGGCTCTCTATCTGTTTGTCCACTTCATTCCAGAGTCTTCTTTTTTCTCCTGGTCATCCATGTCATGTCCCCTAACTATGGATGTTCCCCAAGGCTTTTTGTTGAGGTCCTTCTCCTCTCTCTACATGTTCTCTTGATAATGTCATCAGCTTCCACCAATTTATCATATCTATGCCAATGATTCACTAGTCTAAGTATCCAGGCCCAGGCTTTCCCATGAACTTGAGTTGACTATCACCAACTGCTAAATGTACATTTCAAATTGGACATCCAAGAGAAATTTTAAACTCAACATTCCCTAAATTAAACTCAGTATCTTTCACCAAAAACCTGTATTCTTTCAAATTTACCTATTTCTGTCAAAGTCACCACCATTCTTCCATTTTCCATAGCTATAATCTCCATGTTATTTTTGACTTCTTAATCTCCTTGGTCTAAATATAACAAATAACTCACCAGATCTTTCTGTTCCTACAGCATTTTACTGCTGACCTTTCTTTCCTCAAAGAGCTACTTCCTTAATTCAGGCCCCTGTGACCTTAGAATTAGCTTCCTCTGCTTCAAGTCACTCCATTTCAATTCATCTTCCACAATGCTTCCTAAGGGATTTTCCTTAAGCACAAATAAAATCATGTTACTCCCTTACCCAAAAAACTTCAGTGGTTCCCCATTGCCTCTAGGACCAAAGTCCGTAAATTTGTCCTAAGCTGTTTTCCTAATGGCACTGTATATGAGGCCTCCTACCTTCTGTAAGCTAGCTAAATAAAACAAAGAAGGAAGGAAGGAAGGAAGGAAGGAAGGAAGGAAGGAAGGAAGGAAGGAAGGAAGGAAGGAAGGAAGGAAGGAAGGAAGGAAGGAAGGAAGGAAGGAAGGAAGGAAGGAAGGAAGGAAGGAAGGAAGGAAGGAAGGAAGGAAGGAAGGAAGGAAGGAAGGAAGGAAGGAAGGAAGGAAGGAACTGAATACTATAATTTATACAAACCAAGCTTGGCCTCTGTAAAGCTTTGAGAAAACAGACCTTTCTCTTTTTTAAGCAGCTGGGGAATGGGGAGAAACATGTTGTTATTAGTCAAATAGTACATATAGGATGCATTAGTTTCCCTATATTATATATATATATATATGAAACACTGAAAATAAGTTGATGATGAGGTATTAAACAGCTTATAAAAGGTGAGTTAGTCCCTTCAGTGAATCAAACAAATCAACAAATAGGATAAAAACTGAGGCAATATTTCCTGGTAACTTTAAAATCAGTTCAACAAGTCTCAGAAGTGGAGAATGGGAAGTTTTAAAAGAAAACTAAAGACAAAGACAATCACCAAAAAGAAAAGGTCAATACTTTGAGAGGAAGACTGCTTGGGCACTGGAATATGCCAGGACACAGGCTAAATTGTTGAACACTCCCACTAAGGAGTTCCGGAAAATTATCCTGTATTTCCTTTCTTACTTTGAACTCCTCTATGGCAACCTGTAGCTTTTAGGGCAAGGGTAAAATTTCCTTGCCTGTCTTTCATTTAACTCTTTATTTTGACTTTATAAACTGGGGGCATTTGTTTTTATAAAACAGGGAAGTCAGGATGATGCAGAAGAGGGGAAGTTTCTCAAAGAGTCCAATCTTACAGGAAGGTATTTTGCCAAAAGCACCATCTCAGCTGGGAGCTCTTAGCTAACAATACCATAAAGTGTTACAGATTCTTTTACACTACTTCCCACAAACAGAGAATGTGATTAATACCCATAAAAAGTGTCTCTTCAAGGAGTCATAAACATCCTGGGTAACATGCATTTCTGGTTGCTAGAAAGTCAGGCAACATATCCTCTAACGGAATCCCCTTCTACCAAAAATTATATAATTCTCTGGAATTATATTATTACCTGTACATAGGCTTCTCCCAAAAGAAAAAAAACCCTTTAGGGCAGGTAAATGGTACATGAACAGAGTGCTAGGTTTGGAATCAGGAGGAACTGGACATCATTTAAACTGCCTGCCTCAGTTTCCTTAACTATAAAATGTGGATTATAATAGCACCTCCTTCTACAATTATTGTGAGCAACAAATGAGATAATATTTATAAGTACTTAATACAGTAAGAGTCAGGCACAGATCTCTTCCTTGGGGAAAGTAGTTGGCCATCTTGGGCAGCCAGGAGTAATCGGAAAGAAAGAGAAGAATCTAATCCTCATGCTCTTTGGGTGGCAAAAAATAGTCAAACCCAAGATTCTTTTGCTAGAGGAACTAATTTTGGGCATATTATTTTTAATATAATAAGAATTAATAATATTATAAATAATCTTAAGTAAAACTGGAGAAACAAAAGCAATTGTAAGGTACCAAAATCTGCTGATGAGATCTTTTGCTGTTAAAGTACTAGTGATCTCTTGTAATCTTTAGGTTCTTCGGCATCAATTGTGAGGACTAAATGGAACATGAGCTTGTCCCTAAGTCACATAGTTGGGCTTCCTTTAACCCAAGTCTCCTTAAGCAAACCCTGTCTTCTTCCTGAATTTATCCCTCAAACCATGAAAAGGGGCAGGGATAAAGAGGGATTAGATATAAGATTTAATTGGTTTAGGGAACTCTTGGTTGAGGAAACTTCAGCTATCAATGTGGATCATCAGCTTCTCTACAACTTTTAGAGAATTGTCCTAATCACTGAGAATTTAAGTAATTGGTCCAGAGTTACAGTCAGTATGTGTTAATGGCAGGGCTTAAACCTAGAACTCCCTGACTTAGGAGTCAGTGCTATAACTACAATATGTTGCCTCTTAAAGCCAAGAAATGGGCCTAAAATAGAAGACACTAAATACATTTAAGAAACAGTAATAATCTATTAGGTTAAAATTCTGATTCTACCTATTGTGATTGGCTTTGAAATTAAATTAAAACCTTTAATTTCTAGGACAGATTGATATAGATAAATGTAGATATATTTACTGGAAAGCAAATGTTCATTCCTTAGCATACTCCAGATATAAATTAAGTGAGAATTGTTAAAAGTTTTTAATATTTTTGGAAGCTCTGATTATTACACCTAGATTTTTACTAATTAACCCTGAGTGAATTAATGACAGAGTTAATTAGCTCAAACCTTAGTAGTTTATTTTTCTTGAGAAAAAAATATGTAGTTGAGAGTGATCCTTTTGTCATCTTCTAACAAAAGCCACAAATTATAATCTATTATTATTGTTCAGCTGTTAATTCTTTCTTATCACGTATTTATTGGATTTTTACTTACTCCAACTCAAAATGATACATTTAGCTCCTTTCACTACCTCTACCTCATCTCCACTTTATACTTGGAATCCAAGGTGAGGAGTTTACATTTGATATAAAAAGAAGCAAAAGGAGGTACAGAGGTATTACAGATTCTTGATTTTTTAATTAATATTTTACTTTTTTCAAATTACGTGTGAAAATAATTTTTAATATTAGCTTTTTATTTAAAGTTCCAAATTCTCTCCCTCCCCCCCCCTTTCTTTTGCCTTCACTGAGAAGCCAGACAATTCAATGTGGTTTATACATGTGCCTGTTTTTCCCATTTATCCTTCTCTCTTGTTCACCCTGTCCCTCTTCACAAGTGTTTTGCTCCTGACCATTGCCTCCCCCAATCTTCCCTTCCTTCTCTTTTCCTTGTCCCCACCTACTTCTATGTAGGGTAAGATAGATTTCTATACCCAACTGAGTGTGTATATTATTCCCCCTTTGAGCAAATTCCAAGGAGTAAGGTTCAAGCATTACTCACCATCCTCCACCTTCCCCTCCACAGTAAATGTGAAGTAATTACCTCATTTTGTTACCTCTATTTCCCTGTTCTCCCAGGGCATCCCTTTTTCTCATCCCTTCATTTTGCTTTTTTGAATCTCATTCTATCATAGTCAAATCACACTAGTGCTCTCTATTATTATAGATTCTTTAGCAAGCAATAAGATAGTTCAGCCTGACTTATCTTGAGAAGTATGACTTGCTTTTTTTCTCATTACATTATTTCCCTTGGAAATTGAATTTATTTCCTCATCTTTAATTATTACCTCCATATAGTCTAATTTCTTCATTTTGTAGGTTACTTTATGCTTCCAACTGTAAATCTTGAAATCTCTCAGACTTGTGAATGATAAAAATTTCCCCATCAGGGAATTCTTAATAGGAACAAATTCCCTACTGAGAAACATTCCCCATTTTGATGTGAGAACTCACCAGGATCAGAAATGGGAGGACCTCTACTCCAACCATACTTAAGACTGCTTTAGGGAAAAAAAACTCCTTGCTAAACAATGAAAGTACTTGGATCCATGCTTATGGTGGGGCAAGGAGTTCTTTGAGCCAGGCCTGTTTTTAGAATTGATACAATGAGATGCTAGGTACCTAAAAGGGTTGGGCAAGTTTTGTCTTGATGAGATTAGTTGACTCAGCTGTGTTTTCTCTTGTTCAGACTTACTGAGGAGATTGGTCGACACAGCAGCATTTTTTCTGATTCAGACTTACTGAGGAGTTTGGTCGACTTAGCAGGAATTTAGATGGGCAGTCCTTTGGAAAGCGTCTACAGTGATTGGTAGATGTAGGGACTTAGGGAAGGTGACGTGGGAGAAAAACCCCTATATAAGAAAAAGCAGAATCTCTTAATAGATATCCTTTTGGAGAAATCCTTTTGGAGGATCTCTGATGAGGATCGCTTGGGAAGAATCTCTTGAGAGAGGCTCTGGAGAAAGGCCCTTTGGAACAGTCTCTGGCAGGAAGGCTCTCTGGTGAAGTCAGCTGAGATGGAGCTGGCCTGGTGTCACTAGAATCCTTGTTTAGTCAGACCTTGTGGTGAGTGTTAAAAAACTGACTGATTTCTCTCTTAAGACTCAGGTCTAGGCCATATTGGCTTGAAACCCTTCATACTTATTCCTTTCTTACTCTCTCTCTCTTTCTTTGATTACTCATTGTATTGTTAATTAAAATCTCTATAAAACCCAATTGACTTGGGTATTTGAATAATTGGGAATATTTCCCTGGCGATCACCTTATATTTGATTTAAAAACCAAGACACTGTAGTGAAACATATTTCTGCGGTCAAATTTACTCACCCTCTCTTATATCTATCACAATTTATATCTTTCTCATTTAACTCACTACAGTTTAAGACCTCAACCATTTTAAATCTAACACAACTCTAGGTCTCTAAATCTATTCTTGACTTATCGTCTAAGACATTCTAATCCTATATTTCCAATTGCCTGATTAATAACTAGACCAATGTATCCAATCATCATTTTAAGCTCAATATTCCTTTGTGCTCCTTTTTTTATTTAGAATATTTTTCCATGATTCCATGATTCATGATTCCCCCTTCCCACTCTTTCCTTCACCCTCCCAAAGCTGACAAGCAGTTCCATTGGATTACATCTATCATTGTTCAAAACCTATTTTCATGTTATTCATATTTGTAGTACAGCAATCTTTTAACATCAAAACTCTAATCATATCCATATTGAGCTCCATAATCAATCATATGTTTTCCTTCTGCATTTCTACTCTCGCAGTTCTTTCTCTGGATGCTTTGAAGATTAAATTAACTCTCCTCTGCCCATTTTTAGATTTAATCACCAAAACCATATACACTTTACTTATTTGAGTGGGGGAGATCTGTGACCCAAGTGTGCAATAGTGGGTGACAAAATCAGAATCAACTGACTGCCCTCTGGGCAGTCCTAAACAAAGCTTTAGCTGTAATTGGTACATATGAAATGGAAGGTAGTGACAGGAAGTGATGCAAAAAGAAATGTCTTTAAAAAGGAGTTCCAACTTCCTGTGGGGAGTTCTTCTGGAGTTCTGAGTTCAAGTTGGAGGCTTGTAAAGAATCTGTTTACTGGACCTGAGACCTTGTACTTGGTGTGACTGTTCTTAAAGCTTTCTTCTCTCTTTGGTCTTTTAACTGACTTTGGAGAAGCTCAGGCTTGAGATCTGACTGCTTCCCTTTGGACTAGCACATGGTGAGTGAAAGGTTGACTCCCTTTCCTTGACTTTTCTGAAGGGACTAGCCTCAGGAGAGACCTACTCTCTTGAGAGAGACTCCCTGCATCCCCAAGTCCTCTGCTCAAGGCCAAGGCCCCTCTGGCTAAGGACTAATTAGCCCTGCCTGGGTTGAGCCCAGGGCCAGAGCAAAATGCATAATGCATTGGCTAGATATCTTATCCTATCCTCTCTCTGATTTTCTTCCTTTCATTCTTCTTATACTTCATAAATAAATTATTAAAATAAATCTCTTTGGAATTAATTAAATTCCTGGTGACCCTACTCTTGAATAATCCAGTCCAACATTTTATATAAACCCCTTACATTTCTACCCCCTACAATGTGGATATCATTCTTTCTCATATGTTCCTCTGGATCAGGGGTCCCCAAACTATGGCCTGTAGGCCACATGTGGCCCCCTGCAGCCATTTATCTGGCCCCCACAACACTTTTGGAAGGGGCACCTCTTTCATTGTTGGTCAGTGAGAGGAGCACTATATGTGGTGGCGCTGCAAAGCTTGGCATCGCTCATGTACAGTATTACTTCTGGTGACATAATCCTTTGCATGGAGCCTTGTTCTGAGAGTAACTGAATGAGGACAAGGTACTGCACAAAGGATTATGTGGCTGCACAGTGGAAGACGTCAGCATGGTGAGCAGCAATCTGGGGGAGGGGATTCCACACTGTGTATACTGCTGCCTGATATAGTGACATATAGTATATGTCACACCTATGGAAGGTGTGACAGGCCCATCACAGCAAGCGCTGCAACCTCCGCTATCCCAGACAGAGGTATACAGATTTGTTCATAGTTTTTGTTTTTGTTTTTTTTATAGTACAGCCCTTCATCAGTCTGAGGGACAGTGAACTAGCCCCCTGTGTAAAAAGTTTGGGGACCCCTGCTCTGGATTGTCCTGGATCATTGCTTTGCTTTGTAAAAAAGTCTATTATATTTGATTGTGCCATAATGTATCAGTCTCTGTGTACATTGTTCTCCTGGTTCTGCTCCTTTCACTCTACATCAATTCCTGAAGATCTTTGAAGTTCACATGGAATTCCTTCAGTTCATTATTCCTTTTAGCACAATAATATTCCATTACCATCATATACCATAATTTGTTCAGTAATTCCCCAGTTGATGGACACCCCCTCATTTTCCAATTTTTCCACCACAAAGAGCACAGTTAAGATCAATATTTCTAAAACAATAAAAATTCCTTTTCCTATGGAGTGTTTTCTTTTTTTCTATCAGCAATACTTGACATTCATAAAACATATAATTCACAAAGCACTCTTACATACATTAACTTATCTTCAAAATAACCCTGGGAAGTATATAACTAAAGTATTGTTTATTGTCTTCTTTTTATACCTTAGGTGGAAACTGACTGAGAGGCCAAATAGCTTGTCTCTGCTACTGCAGCCAGTTTTTTTTTTGAGAGGTAGAGTCAAATCCAGTTTCTGTATTTTACTTTTTATTTTAAGTCCAGCATTCTCTATGCTGTTACAGAGGTGCCCTGGCATCATGAGACATGTTGGGCAATGCTGAGATTCTGGTTTTGGAATGAGAATACAAAGGAAGAATGAATCTGTGAATGGCTGAATCTGTCAACACAATGAAAACACAGATAATGGAGGAAATTCTGGAGAGAGATCATTTGGAGTGTGAGGGAAGGTTTTATAGCAGAATCTCAGTAGAAGGGTTCAGTATCAACCAATGACTTATGATTATAGGTAAGTTAGAATTTTTACAGAATGGCAAGGCATATTTCTGAAAATGTGATTTTCTGAGCTATCTCAGTAGGGCAATGGGAATTTGGAAAGTTCCTAGAATTACTGTATTCACACAAGCCAGGATTGGTCTTTGAGACCTGATCTTCACCAGAATGTTTTTCTCTTCTGGCTCTGTTTCCTCCCTGGAATAAACGTGCAAGATCAACAAAACAAACCTTCATTAGGCATGATTCCAGAATAATTGTGGGAAAATGAAGGAATAAGGCAAGAAACTACCTGTCTTTCCCAAAGTCCCCCCAAAAAAAACCTAAAATGATGTCTCAAAATGAATTTTAGAGCAGCAGAAATAATTAAAAGTAAAAGGGATATAGCAGTCATCTAGCCTAAGATAACCTGGAAGGATGTTAGGGCCATGTTAACAAATAGCAAGCCCCAGGAGGCAGATTCAGCTTTGGGAGTTTTTGCTTCATGGATGGTGTGGGGGTCAGGTAACTGATCACGGGGAAGATTGTGGGGCCAATGCTGACACTGGACAGAGGTCCCAGACTGTGGCTTCAGGCAAGGAGGAATGACCACACTCAAGTGAATGTGGTTACAGAGGGGAAGAGTCCCTGATGATTGTAGTCACTCACAGAATATCAGAGTCCCTCATTTCAATTATGCTTGCAACCACCTGAAGGGTTGCAGGAGGAAAAGAATTTGGCATGGTAGGAATGCTCAGGAGCAGAGAAGAGTACCTGAGGTCACTCATAGACCAAGGTTGAACCAGAGGAGAAGAGACCACATGTGACCTTGGACTATATAGAACATTGGAAAAATCAAAAAGTCAAAAACCATCAGAAAAAGCTCAGAAAACAATAGCATAAAAAACCTTAAGCCTGGGACACTATCTCCTACATCCCAGAAGCAAAGCTAGACTCTAACGTAAAGGTGACAGTCAATAAATAAGGTTGTTTTGTTGTTGTTTTTTTTTAGATGAGTAAAGAGCAGAGGAAGAACTTGACAACAGATAGCTACTATGATGACAGAGAAGACTAGGCTTTAAGCTCAAAAGAAGACAATGAAGTCAAAATAACTACTTGTAAAGCTTCAAAGAAACGTGAAAAATTGTTACAAGACAAAAAAAGCTCTTAGAAGACCTTAAGAAGGACTTTAAAAATCAAAATAAAAGAAGTTGAGGCAAAGTTAGGAAAAAATAAGTAAAGCACAAAAATCAAGAAAATTAAGAAAAGGTCAACCAATTGGAAAAACATCAAAAAGCTTTGAAATCTTTTTTAAGTTTTCCAGGAGTTTTCATTGGCTTCATATCCAATCTAAATCTTTCTTTGAGGCATTGCTTATAGCATTTTTTCACTTTATTGTTTTTTGAGTTTATATCTTAATCTTCCCCTTTTTAGATTTTTATGGTCAGGTTCTTTTGTTGTGATTTGTTCATCTTTCCAGTTTATTTCCTGACTTCGTGTCAAAGTTGGGCTCTGTGTGGGAAGAGGAAGGGGAACTGTCAAGTGTCAGGTGTTTTCACACTGCTATTAGTTTTGTGGGTTTGGAAGTTTTGTGTGCTTCTAATGTGGTGTGATCTGGAGAGGGCTGTGGTTACTGTTTTCCTGGCCTGGGCTCTGATCCTTGCCCAGGAAATATTCCTAATTTCTTTGGATTACAATTGATGCTGCTTCTCAAGGTCTCTGCTCCCTCTTGACCAAAAGTGATCCTCCGCACCCTTGATCTGAGAGTAATAAATAGGGGCAATGGAATTGCCAGAAAGCTCCAGTCCCATGCTCAGTGCTAGCACAGTCAGGGATACCCTACAATCTTTTACTGTCCCCTTGCCATCTCTGACTTGAGAAGTCCTAAACCTGCTCCTACTTCTCTCCCTACCATCTAGTTCCATCACTGTGTTGCATCATCTAGTTAGATCTCTCCTTCCAAACCCCTAGGTTGTCTTGGGAAAGAAGAATATCTTATCCTGTCTTTTCTTTGGCTCTGTCACTCTAGATTTCAATTTGAGGTGTTATTTTAAAGTTGTTTGAAGGTGAATGTCTTTGGCTGCTAATTCCAAGCACAGTTTTCAAATATGCAAAAACAATTGTGAGACTTAAAATTAATATACAATAACTCAAGTATTATATTTATAAAATGTATTAAAATAAAAACAAGTTAAAAAGGAGCTAATTCAAGCCATAATCTTGAGAAAGAAGAGAAAGAGGGAGGAGTCCCAGAAAGTTATAAACAATCACATAAAGATACATGTAAACAAAGGGAAACAGATACTGGGAAATACAAAAGGAATTCTGGGGAATGTAGTCCTAGGGTTCAAGATTTTCTGACATTCCCCCCATGATCCTTTAGGAAATCAGTCTCCCAAAAAGGATCATGGAAATATAACTAACTTATAAATTGCAATAATTTATGGATAAAAGGAAAAGAGAACAAAATCAATGATTGCTGGGTTGACAAAAAGCCAATTAGGGGGCAGTCCCCTTTGGCATAAGAGTATACATTCAAAACAAATGCATTAAATCCTCAAAAGTTCAATTTAGCACATCCCAAAGTTCACTCTGGATCCTCTGATGCAGTGTGTGGTCTCTGCAGGCATCTGCATGGCACCTTCTCCAAACAGTTTACTTTCTGGATTCAGGGAGGTAGCAAGTTTCTTATCCAACTATTACTCTCAAAAGAATTTAAACTTTGCATTATAGGATAATAATACAGTCCCCCCTGAGGAGGATGGTGACAAACACAGAGATCATTCAGGGATGAATGGCTGAGTTATGAGGTATATGAATCAATTGGCAAAAGAAAATTAAAAAAAACATCAAAAAATTCAAAGAGAAAAATAACTTGTGGGTGAAATATAATACATCAAAGTCTTATGTCTAAAAATATAAGTAAAGGAAAAACAAACTTATAACAGGTCCTTGAATAGAGGCCCAGTTAAAATGATTTAAGCAATTATGCATTTACCCAATCAGTAGCCAGGACTACAGAGAGTTTGCCACCCTATTAAAGACAGAAAAGGGACTAGATTATGGGAGCCAAGAAGGCAGCCAAAGTGAGGTGCTTGATATAATGTAGGACAAGGAAGACCTGCCTCTGACATATGTCAAACAGCCGCAATCTCGAACCCCAAACAAGTTCAAGTCCTCTTGTCTTGGCTAAAAATCTCGTCAATCTCATTGGCATCAGTGGTTCTCTTTGACCTTCTGTTCTATTGGCACTATGCAGGTAGCTTTATGCTTCTTTGGCACTATGCAGTGGCTCTTTTTGTATTCCTTTCTCCTGGAATCAGATGGAATCATCAAGCAAAGTCCTATAATGTTTTAAACAATCAATGGCATCATTTTTATTGTCTAAAGCTTTTTGGGTATGCATTGACATTAGGGCAAATGTAGAAACTAGAAGGGGGGTGGGGCTGAATAGCGTGGGTTTGTTCTCCCCTGCTGAAAAATGGCTAGGACAGGTTGGAAGGAAAGGGATTTATCCTTCACCCAGTTCTTAAGAATTTCCAGGTTATGTGTTGAAAGGTGCAGCACAAGATCACAGCGGGGTCTTGTTGCAGGCTGGTAGAGGCTGTAGGCTGGGTGGGGATGCTAGCAGTCATAGGAGCTCAGGCAGCAGACAGCGAGGGATGCTGGCTCAAGTAGATGGATGAGAGAAGGGGCAGGAGAGAAAATATGCCTTACAAAATTTCTCTGTCTATTCTTTCTCAAAACCTTAAAAAATTATTTTTAATTATATCCCTATGTCATAAACCAAAATGTAAGAGTTAAAATTAATCTATAATAACTCAAGAATTATATTCATAAATTTTATTAAAATAAAAACTAGAGTTAAAAAGGTGCTAACTCAAGCTGCATTCTCAAGAAAGAAGAGAAAGAGGGAGGAGTCCCAGAAAGTTATAAACAATCACATAAAGACCCATGTAAATGAAGGGAAAAGGAGGCTGGGAGATACAAAAGGAATTCTGGGGAACGTAGTTCTGGAGTTCAAGATTTTCCAACTATACATAAGAGACAATCAGAGTTGGAAAGAACTTTAGAGGTTATCTAGTCCAACCTTTGTCCAATATATAAATGTTTTTCTATACCTCATATATTACATCATGGCAAAGATGTAAAGGATGGTTGTTCAAACACATTTCTTAAAAGAAAATAACAAATATTCTGCCCCAGGATCACCTGACAAGGTGTTTTACTAGAGTTTTTGGAAAATAATAAACCAGTCCTCTAAACAGAAGCTGTCCTCATGGGTGGAAGGGCTCCTTATGCAGAATCTTGACTCTGAAGGTAAATGCAACAAAATCACACCTATCTTCTAGTAGCATCCCTTGAGAACTAAATGAAACTTCATTAACAGAGTTCAGGTCATTTGAGTTGGAAGTCTTATCATTTTACTATCTAATCTGATCATATACCTTAGTGCATGTATGTATGTATACATATATATGTGTGTGGGTGGGTGTATATCAGCAGCCCTCTCTTTTAAACAGCCAAGTCCCACAGCTCCCATCATTTAGAGGTATAGGGGATTCTAGAGGGAAATATTTTTCCTTCCTCTCATATTTTCTTTTAATAAGACTGACTCCCTTGATGCAGTATCATCATTACTAAGTCTGTATGCCAAAGAGATTTTTTTAAATAGTTGGAGTGGAGGGAAGAACCTACTTGTAAAAAAGAATCTACTTGCACAAAAGTATTTATAGCAACTCTTTTTGTGGTGACAAAGAACTGTAAGTTATTGGGATATCCATCAATTGGGGAGTGGCTGAACAAATTGTGGTATGTGATGGTGATGGAATACTATTGTGCTATAAGAAATGATGAGCAGCATGAATTCAGAAAAAGATGGAAAGACCTTCATGAACTGATTTAGACTGAAATAAGCAGAACAAGGAAAACATTGTATACAGTAACAGCAATATTGTAAGACTATCAACTCTTACAGACTTAGCTACTTTCAGAAAAACAATGATGCAGAACAATTCTGCAGTACTTATGACAATGAATGCTTCATCTATCTCCAGAGTAAGATATGTTGGAGTCAGAATGAAGATCAAAGCATAGTATTTTTCAATTTGTGTTTTTATTGGGGGGGGGGGGGTTTTATATGAGTATTCTTTCACAATGATGACTAATATTGAAATATGTTTTGTATAAAAATACATGTATAATGCCGATCAAATTGCTTACCATCTCTGGGAGGGAGGAGGGAATGAAAGGAGGGAGACAATTTGAATTTCATAATATTGGAAAAAGTAAGTTCAAATTGTTATTACATGTGATTGGGAAAATAAAATATCAAAAAATGTATGAATATGGTTAACATAAAAAATGGGATTGACATGATTTCATTAAGCTAATCAAAGACTTGCTCCACATTTTTAAAGACTTGTCTGAAATGTTGAGTTGTTAATTGGCTTAATTCATGGTCAGAATTTTTCAAATGTTGCAAAGAACTCATAGAGCTATCTTCAAAATCAGGAAGACCTGGGATCAAGTATTGCCTCTAACATATCCTAGCTATGTGACTCCTTACACTAAAGATGAATAAGACATGGCTTAGAAAGGAAAATGATATGCCCAGGGTTGCACAGTGGCAGAGCTGGGTTTTGAAACCAGGTTCTCTGATTATAAAATCAGTTCTCTTTCCACTATTCCATGTTACCTCTTAGGAATACCTTTAAGAGGAGGTCCATAGAGTACATCAACAAGTCACGCATACGTATTCTATTCTATTCTTTTCTTTTCTCTTCTCCTCTCTCTCTCATATATTATGTATACAATGTATTCAATTCATATATGTCTGTCTACATATGTATATAAATATATGTGTACACTTTTGTTACATATTTATAGTCCAGATATATAACCTATACTTTTCTATTTATTAATCCACAGAGATTTTAAATTATATAAATAACAGAAGGATAAATACATTATCAACACTTCTATTTAAGAATCTACCCTGAAACTGGAACACACACAAACACACTTGAGCCCAGAAACAGCACTATGCATTCATTAGAAAAAAGTTATCCATATCAAGGTGACTTTGGATAGTCAACATTTCTAAAACCTGTATAAATGGAGATTTTGAACCTTAGATTTCATTCCCCAGAAGTCCGTGGTATTTCCCAGAATTCCCTATAATCTCTCCTGTGTCTCCACATTGGTGAGATCACTTTATTGGTGTTTAACTGGCAGTAACGCCTCCCACATCCTCTCTTCTTGCCGATGTAGCATCAGCAGTGATGGTGGTAAGGTGGGGAAAATTTGAAAATGTCTAACTAGCCATGGCCACATGGTTTTATTTTGTATCCTCCTTATTACTTGTTTTCTAATGATCATTTAATAAATCTCCTAAAATATATTTTTATTATTAGAGATATAAATATAATTTTTACAGTTTGGGCAATCACAAGTCAGATAAGAACTTCTCAATTTTTTTTTAAGATAGCCTAGATTTCTTTTTTAAAATCATGTGTCTCCTGCCAAGGTTTTTTGCCCACCCCACCCACCCACCCATCCTTACAAAGTCACATCTTATTCCGCTCGCTCCTGCTGCTAAATTCCAGAGGCTTGCTTCTACTCCTGCTGCCCACTCCTGCCTCCAACCATCCACTCTTGACCTTCTTGACCCAGATTGCTCAACAGGCCCCAGCCCCAGCCTCAGGCCCCAGCAACAGCAACTCTACTCCTGATCTCTGGCCTCCAACCGAGATCGCTCATCCAATCCCAGGCCCAGCCCCAGGGCCCAGACTGCTGGTACCTTCCACTGTGACTTCAGAATCACAAACCAACTGTTAAAAACTGGGATGTTCTTTCCTTAGGCAACAATTAGCCTCCACATGGTGGGGGATGTGGGGGGGGGGGGAGGAAGAGACGAGGAGAAGAAAGAAACTCTTCCAAACAGGAAGTTGATGCATGGTGTACTCTATGAGAGAGTAGTGCATTACCTATTTTAAACAGCTTCCAGCTTTAGGATGTTTTTTTTTTTTTCATGAGTGCACTGATCCTTTTATTTATCTTACCTGAGATTCAAGGGAGAAATTCAGCTCCCTGCAACTCTTTGCCATTTGGGCCTACCCAGTTTGAGATTTCTAAAACCCATGTTCTCCCTCGCTATGGGGAATACCAATGTGCTAACAAAAGGAATCTCAACAGATTAAAAAAAGAACTGGAGGTGAAAATTTTAAGACTTTTCAGACTCCAATGTTTTATAAAAGCCTCTGTATTTTATTGTATGTTGCTGATTGTTTTGTTTAAAATTTAATTTTGTGGTTTTAAGTTTATATATTAATGTATTTGATACTATTCTGTTACACTGAATCATTTCAATGTACTGAGTTTTAACTACTGTTATATTTTGCTGCTTTTCCCCTATAACTATACTGAACAAATTATTGAATAAGCCCATATTTAAAAAACAGCTTTTTTTTTTCATTTTGACTTTGTAAATTGTCATATAGAGGATGGATGAACTTCATCAAAAACTGGTTACAATTGTATAACAACCTTTGGTAAATTTAATAAGCTAAATATCTCAAATTGGTTTTAAAGGGTCTTTACATATGATTTTTTTAGATTTTTTTCTCAACTCTGATCATTTTGCCTGCCTCTTAGTTATTTGTAACAATAGGTAAGGTCCATTTTAGCAACTTGAGTGAAGTACAATTATAATCCCCACCTCCTGATGGGACATTACAGTCTCATACCAAAGGAACTGTGAAGTTGATCCCAGGGCATGGTACCCCTGGAGCCTACCAAGTCCTCTCTTCTTCCATGATGTAGCATTGGCAGTGATGGTGGTAGGTGGGGAAAATTTGAAAATGGCTAAACAGCCATGGGCATATGGTTTTTATTTTGTATCCTCTTTATTCCTTGATTTCTAGTGATCCTTAATAAACCTCATAAAATATAACATTTTATTATTAGAGATACAAATTTAATTTTTACAAACCTGTAATTCTATCATCCACACTTTACTGGTCCTATAGTGATATTATTCTTTCAGTTCAGAGCTGCAGCATAAAAAAGGCAGATACCACCCAACCCTGGATGGACTAATTGTGAAAAATGAAACACAGATTTCTGGATCTAATCAATGTGGGAATTTGTTTTATTTCTTTGTGTATATTTGGTTATAAGAGTTTTGTTTTTCTCAGGTAGAGGTGAGAGTTAAAATAAGTGTCAATTGAACAGAAAATTTAACTTTAAAAAAGGTTCATGTTTCCATTTGTCAAATTCATAATAATAAAAATTATTTTGAAAAAAGGAAAATAAGGAAAAATACAGAATTCTGAATGAAGAAATGATCAGTCAAAAATCTAATGATTTCTATCTGTGTTCACATTTAGCAGTATCTGGCACAATATAAGTGTTAAAATAATGACTGCTACTTGATTGAAAAAATAAAACAAAACAAAAAAATATACTTTTTGACAGAGAGGAGTACAAAATAAACGCATATTCTTAAACATTACAAAAATGATCTTTTTGCATGAATACATAAATATAAATATAACAGATAAACAGATAGAACTTCTTTTGGGGGAGAGATGAGTTAGTTTTGTTTTGTTTTTAAGATATCATTTAAGCAATTTTTTTTCATTTAAACATTTTTAAAGCATATAAAAAAACAAGGAAGAGAAAAAAAGTTATTACTACCTTCTTAAACTTAATTATATATTTCTTTTAAAAATTATGCTTGATTCTTTCAATTTTTATACATTGAAATGTTTTATGGATTATTAAATTCATGATTAAAGGACCTTAAAGACTGCTCTCCTGCAGTTTCTCCTAGCCAATATTTTATTTATTTCCTTCCATTTACACATTTCTTAAATGTGTAGTCATATCTACTTCATTCTTAATGACTCATCATTTCTTGACCTATCTGTCTGGCTTCCATCCCCACTGCTCCACTGAAACAGCACCCTTAAATACCACTAATGGCCATCTCCTCAATGAATCCAATGTCATTCTTAGCCTCCAGCACCTCTTTCCCAGTCTCTGGCTCCATCTTTTGTTCTTTTTTCCTCATTTTGCTCTCTCCCTCAAACTTTCCCCTCCAATGTTGCAGTCTTGCTCAAGATCCTGATCAAAATCTTTAAGTCCCTGAAAGCTTATTTAAGAATCTCCCCATTTCTTTCAGGATTGGGCAGACATTCTGCAGAGGGAATTTTGGATTTCTCCTTGAGGGTTAGAATTTTGAAATCCCTTGCAAAATCAGTTGTTGAAGACATCTGGCACTTTGCTGCAGGAAATCAAATCCACACACCAGTATATAAAATAACAAAGATAATTAATTCAGCATTTCAAGTAATTATCTTAACAAGCTTTCTCTCTATATGATATTATTATATCATACATATAAATGCAGAGGCATACCTTATTTGTTGTGTTTTGCTTTATTTTGCTTCATAAAGATTGCATCCCCTGCCTCAAGCAAAGTTATCGGCACCATTTTTCCAATGGCAGATGCTTACATTGTGTCTCTATGTCACATTTTAGTAATTCTCACAGTACTTCAAATTGTTCCATTATAACCTGTTATGGTAATCAGTGGTCAGAGATCTTTGATATTATTATTGTAATTATTTAAGGGTACCATAAATCATGCCCATATGAGTCAGCAAATAAATTCATGTTGTGTTCTGACTGCTACATGGACAGGCTGTTCCCCAACTCTCCCTCCCCACTCTGACTTCCCTATTCTCTGAGACACAATAATATTGAAATTAGGTCAATGAATATACCCCACAATGGCCTCTAATATTCCAGTGAAAGGAAGAGTCAATTTAGGAGATTTCATTGTTGAATTGATTTAAGAAATTGCCATAGCCACCCCAATCTTCAACAACCATTCTCTGGATAGGTCAGAGGAGCTGACAGAGGAGCTGAAGCATTTAGGTGAAATGCTCAAGGACTACAAGATATATCCTCCACTTAACCTCCCATCACCAATGGCTTGCCCAGAGGATGTCCAAGGACTCACCACAGGGTGAGGTTGGAAGCCTGGTTGTTTTTAAGAAGGATGAGAAGCTTTCTGATTTATGTCTTCACATACAAGGCTCTGTGACCAGAATTCTTTACCCATGAGATGGTGGTGAAACTTTGACCTATCTTCTAAAACTCTAAATGCTTCAGTAGATCAAGTCTTTCTATAATTTCACTTTTTGTCCCTGGGCATTTTGTAGCTTACAGCTATCATTCAAGATACTAGATGCCTTTTTGTCTTTCCCATTAGAACTTAGTTAATAAAAATGAATTTTATCTCTTCTTCACAACATCTTATTTCTCTAGGTCCTGAGCCCTAAGCAAATGTGATTGATTTAGATTGGGGTTTGGGTTGTTGTGTTTTTCTCTTGCTAGAAAAAACCCTGTAGCTTTAATTTAACTCTTCCTTATTTCATGGCCAGTTTAATTTGTTTTTTGATGTTTTATGATTATATTCATCATTCTTATTTTATTTCATAGATTTAGAACCAGATGAGGCATTAGGTAATTGTCTTGTTCAGCCCTTTCCTTAAAAAAAAAAAGAGCCTTTTCAAAGCAATTACCAATATGGCAAATAGCAATAAACATGAGCATTTCCATATACAAGTAACAGAAAAGAATTATTTATGAAAACATGAATATCTATTAGGTACAATAGGAATTAAATTATTTTTCCCATTTATTTTATTTTTTTAATTTAAATTAATTTTTTTAGTCAATTTAGAACATTATTCCCTGGTTACAAGAATTCTATTATTTCCCTACCTCCACTCCCCCCATCCTTCCCATAGCCTACACGCAATTCCACTGGGTATTACATGTGTCCTTGCTCAGAACCTATTTCTATGTTGTTGGTGTTTGTATTAGGATGTTCATTTAGAGTCTACATCCCCAACCATATCCCCTTGACCCATGTATTGAAGTAGTTGTTTTTTCTTCTGTTTTTGCTCCCACAGTTTTTCCTCTGAATGTGGATACTGTTCTTTCTCATAGATCCCTCCAAATTGTTCAGGATCACTGCATTGCCACCAATGGAGGAGTCCATTACATTCAATTGTACCACAGTGTATCAGTCTCTGTGTACATTGTTCTCATGGTCCTTGCTCCTTTCACTCTGCATCAATTCCTGGAGGTTGTTCCAGTCTCCGTGGAATTCCTCCACTTTATTATCCCTTTGAGCACAATAGTATTCCATCATCAACATATACCACCATTTGTTCAGCCATTCCCCAATTGAAGGACATTCCCTCCTTTTCCAATTTTTTGCCACCAAAAAGAGCACAGCTATAAATATTCTTGTACAAGTCTTTTTCCTTATTATTTCTTTAGGGTACAAACGCAGCAGTACTTTGGCTGGATCAAAGGGCAGACAGTCTTTTAGCACCCTTTGGGCAGAGTTCCAAATTGCCCTCCAGAATGGTTGGATCAATTCACAACTCCACCAGCAATGCATTAATGTCCCGACTTTGCCACATCCCACCCAGCACTCATTACTTTCCTTGCTGCCATGTTAGCCAATCTGCTAGGTGTGAGGTGATACCTCAGAGTTGTTTTGATTTGAACTTCTCTGATTATAAGAGATTTAGAACACTTTTTCATGTGCTTATTAATATTTTGATTTCTTTAATTGAAAATTGCCTATTCAAGTCCCTTGCGCATTTATCAATTGGAGAATGGCTTAATTTTTTTGTATAATTGGTTTAGCTCTTTATAAATTTAAGTAATTAGGCTTTTGTTATGAAGATTGTTTCCCAATTGGTTGCTTCCCTTATAATTTTGGTTGCATTGGTTTTGTTTGAAAAAAATTTTTTAATTTGATGTAATCAAAATTATTTTTACATTTTGTGATTTTTTTATAGCTCTTGCTTGGTTTTAAATTCTTTCCTTTCCCAAAGATCTGACGTGTATACTATTCTCTGTTCACTTAATTTTCTTATAGTTTCCTTCTTTATATTCAGGTCATTTACCCATTCTGAGTTTATCTTGGTGTAAGGTGTGAGATGTTGAACCAAACCTAATCTCTCCTATACTGTCTTCCAATTTTCCTAGCAGTTTTTATCAAATAGTGGATTTAGGTCCAAAAGCTGGGATCTTTGGACTGTCTTGCTGAGGTCACTTACCCCAAGTCTATTCCACTGGTCCTGCTTTCTTTTTCTTGGCCAGTACCAAATTGTTTTGATGACCACTGCTTTATAGTATAGTTTGAGAACTAGGACAGCAAAGCCTCCTTCCTTCGCATTTTTTCATGATTTTCCCTGGATATCCTTGATCATTTGTTCTTCTAAATGAACTTTGTTATGTTATGTTTTTTTCTAATTCAGTAAAAAAGTGTTTTGGTAGTTCAATGGATTGTTTAGATCTAGTTTTAATTGTGTGGAGAGTGTTTTGTAGTTGTGTTCATATAGATCCTGTGTTTGTCTTGGCAGATAGAGTCCTTAGTATTTTATATTGTCTAGGGTGATGTTAAATGGAATTTCTCTTTCTAATTCCTGCTGCTGAGATGTATCAGAGATATATAGAAATACTGATGACTTATGTGGGTTTATTTTGTATCCTGCAACTTTGCTAAAGTTGTTGATTATTTCGACTAGCTTTTTGGTTGATTCTCTAGGATGCTTTAAGTAGACCATCATATCATCTGCAAAGAGTGATAGCTTGGTCTCCTCATTGCCTATTTTAATACCTTCAATTTCTTTTTCTTCTCTAATTGCTACTGCTAGTGTTTCTAGTACAATGTTAAATAGTAGAGGTGATAATGGGCATCCTTGTTTCACTCCTGATCTTATTGGGAAGGCTTCTAGTTTATCCCCATTGCAGATGATTTTGGCTGATGGTTTTAGATATATACTGTTTATTAATTTCAGGAAAGGCCCTTCTATTCCTATACTTTCTAGTGTTTTCAATAGGAATGAGTGTTGTATTTTGTCAAAGGCATTTTCTGCATCTATTGAGATAATCATGTGATTTTTGTCGGTTTGCTTCTTAATATGGTCAATAATGTGGATGGTTTTCCTAATATTGAACCATCCTTGCATTCCTGCTATGAATCCTACCTGGTCATAGTGAATAATCCTTGTGATCACTTGCTGGAGTCTTTTTGCTAGTATCATATTAAATATTTTTGCATCTATGTTCATTAAGGAGATTGGTCTATAGTTTTCTTTCTCTGTTTTTGACCTGCCTGGCTTTGGAATCCGTATCATATTTGTGTCATAAAAGGAATTTGGTAGAACACTTTCTTTGCTTATTCTGTCAAATAATTTGTATAATATATTGGGATTAGTTGTTCTTTTAATGTTTGATAGAATTCATTTGTGAATCCATTTGCACCTGGGGATTTTTTCTTAGGGAGTTCTTTGATGGCTTGTTCAATTTCTTTTTCTGATATGGGGTTGTTTAGGTAATCTATTTCTTCCTCTCTTAGTCTAGGCAATTTATATTTTTGTAAATATTCATCCATATCACCTAGATTACCATATTTGTTGCCATATAATTGGGCATAATTTTTAATTGTTGCCTTAATTTCCTCTTCATTAAATGTGAGGTCTCCCTTTTCATCTTGGATACTGTCGATTTGGTTTTGTTCTTTCCTTTTTTTAATTAGATTGACTAGTACTTTATCTATTTTATTTGTTTTTTCAAAGTACCAGCTTCTAGTCTTATTTATTAAATCAATAGTTCTTTGACTTTCAATCTTATTAATTTCTCCTATGATTTTTAGTATCTTTCTTTAATTTAGTCTTCATCTGGGGATTTTTAATTGCTCACCTTCTAGTTTATTAATTTACATGCCCAATTCATTGACCTCTTCCCTCTCTAGTTTATAAATATATGAACTCAAGGATATAAATTTCCCACTGAGTACTGCTTTGGCTGCAGCCCCACAGGTTTTGAAAGGATGTCTCATCATTGTCATTTTCTTCAGTGAAATTATTGTCTCCATGATCTGTTCTTTAACAGATTTTGGAGAATCATATTGTTTAATTTCCAATTAATTTTTGATTTGCCTCTCCATGTACCCTTATTGTTTTCATTGCATTATGGTCTGAGAAGGTTGCATTTATTATTTCTGCTCTTTTTGCACTTGTTTGTAATGTTTTTATTCCCTAATACATGGTCAATTTTTGTGAATGTACCATGTGCTGCTGAAAAGAAGGTGTGTTCCTTTTTGTCCCTCTTTATTTTCTCTACACATATCTACAACTCTAATTTTTCTAAGATTTCATTCACTACTCTTATCTCTTTCTTATTTACTTTTTGGTTTGATTTATCTACTTCTGATAGAGGAAGGTTCAGGTCTCCCACTAGTATGGTTTTTCTATCTATTTCATCCTTGAACTCCACTAGTTTCTCCTTTAGAAATGTGGATGCTATGTTTTTGGTGCATACATGTTGAGTACTGATATTTCCTCATTGTCTATACTGCCTTTTTTTGTTTTGTTTTTAATCATTTTGTTTTGTTTTTAATCAGTCCCCCTAATTCCCACCCTTATTTTACTTCCCTTTATGCCCCCTCCCTTCTTCTTCCTCCCTTTATTTTCTTTACAGTCTTTTTAAACTACTCCCCACCCTCTCCCTCCCTACCAATCTGTTTGTTACCCTTCTACTTCCCTATAGGGCACAAATCAATTCTCTGCCTCAATGTATTGAACTGTTCTTCCCTCTTTGGGTCAATTTCAATGCATGTAAGAGTTGAGTATTTCCTGTATCCAACCTCTTTACCCTTCCAGTGTTTTGATGTTTTCCTTCCTCCCACCATGTGGTTCTTTGTGACATATAAATTTACCCCCTTCAGTTTCTTTTCCCATTCTTTTTAGTATTAACCTCTTTTTTAGTTGTAGTTGTGTGTCACACACACATATATATTTATTTATACATACATATATCTATCTATCTATCTATCTATCTATCTATCTATCTATCTATCTATGTCTTATCATTTCATCCTGTACAGTTTGTCACTGTTCCCTCTAAGTGTACTTCTTCTAGCTGCCTAGGTGATAATAACAATTTTTATGTTACCAATGGCCTCTTTTCTTATAGGGGTACATATCATCTTAACTTATTGGGTCTCTTAAAAAGATTTTTTGTTTTGTTTTTCTTTTTCCTCTCTTTTTTAATTACCTTTTGATGACTCTCTCAAGTTCTGTGCTTGGGCATCAAATTTTCTGTTCAGATCCGGTCTTTTCTTTACAAATACTTGGAATTCTTCTATTTTGTTAAATGACCATACTTTCCCCTGTAAGAATATAGTCAGTTTTGATGGGAAGTTGATTCTTGGTTGTAGACCTAGTTCCCTTGCTTTCTGGAATATCATATTCCATGCCTTTCGGTCCTTCATTGTAAATGCAGCCAGATCCTCTGTTATCCTCACGGTGGATCCATGGTATCTGAATGACTTCTTCTTGCCAGCTTGTAATATTTTTTCCTTGGTCTGATAGTTCTTGAATTTGGCTATAACATTCCTGGGTGATATCAGTTGGGGATTAAGTACAGGAGGAGATCTGTGGATTCTTTCAATCTCCACTTTTCCCTCTTGTTCTAGAATATTGGGGAAATTTTCTAGAATAATTTCCTGTAGTATGAAGTCCAGGCTTTTTCTTATGTCATGATCTTCTGGTAGATCAATGATTCTTATGGTATTTCTCCTGGAACAATTTTCTAAATCTTCTGTTTTGTGAATGAGATGCTTCATATTTTCCTCAATTTTTTTTTCATTTTCCTTATTTTGTTTTATAGTGTCCTGTTGCCTTGTGAAGTCTCTTGATTCTAGTTGTTGTATTCCAGTTCTTAAAGACTAGATTTCATCCCTGGCTTTTTGGTAATCCTTTTCCTTCTGGTCTGAATTTCTTTGTAAGTTATCTTTCATCTCCTTTGCCTCATTGTTCATCTCCTTTGCCTCATTTTCAAGCTGGTTGATTTTGGCTTTCAAGACACTATTTTCTCATTTTAGTTCAAGTGCCTCTGTTTCCAAATGACTTATCTTAGTTTTTAAGTTCTTTTCCCAATTGTCTTCAGTCTCTCTTAATTGTGTTTTGAATTGTATTTTGAATTTTTCCAAAGCCTGTATCCAGTTTGCTGGGTTTTCTGTTTTATTGCTTTGTGTTCCCTCCTCCTCTCTTCTGTTTGCTTTGTTCATTGCCTGTATAGAAGCTGTCGGTTGTAATTTCTTTTTTCTTTTTCTCTTGTTTGTTCATATTTACCACTTTTTTGCTCCCTGCAGTTTTTTGTGCTCTTGCTCCTCTCATTTTTTTTTTTGTTTTAGGCTTTTCTGTCAGTCTTCCCTCTTGGAATTTTTTCAGCAAATCACTCTGCAGTCTGTGGAGTATGGGGTGTTGGAACTTGAGCTTCCCTGCCCTCTGAAGACTTTTCATGGGATTAAGTCCAGCCAAATTGGGCTGGATGTGCCCTGAGGCCAAAACCTCCTGAAAGGGGGGAGCAATATGGAGGGTCTCCACTGCTGTAAATAGGTTGCCCACTTTGCGCTCCTTCTCTAACTCCTTTCCCACTGCCTATGTTCGATGCTCTGAGACTGGCACAGCTTTACCTGCAAGGTACTCCCTCCATACCAACACCTTTGCTTGACCAGAGGTTCCAGCTGCTGCTGGATGCTTAGCGTTCTAGGTGGGGGAGGAGTGCTAGTACCTTCCTTCTCCCTTCCCCTTAAACCAGAGTGTTCTCGAATTCCGGCTTTGGGGGGGGGTATACCTTTTAAATTGAATCTAGCAGGTGATTCTTTGTCACTGTCTTGTTGTTAGGTTTGATTTTCAGTCACCTAGGAGCATTTAGTTTGTAATTGGTAAGGAAGGGTTTTCAGAGGTCTGAACTTTCATTGCCTCTATGCCACCATCTTGACTCTGCCTTCAGGAATTAAATGCTAATGGTTTGACTAAAATATATGAAAATTATAAGTGATATGGTGGTTCCTGATTTAAAATATGGCTCAAAGGCAAAATGACTTTTAATAGTTTTTATTTACAAAAGAGATGGAAAGAGTGGAAGTAGAGAAATACAAAAAGGAATATAGAAGATGTCTAGCCCATTACACTAAATATTATTCCAGTGCTCAACTCAGCCAGGCACAATTTGTTAACCCTCTCAACTGAAGTTAAACTCTCTCTGGAAGTCAGGAAAGGAAAGTCAGCTATTCACTCACCCAAGTTCCCTCCAAGAGGCAGGCCAAGAGAACTTGAACTGAAGATGACTCCTAAAGCTGACTCTCTTCTTGAAGCTGACTTCTGAGCCCCCAAAATTAAGGGCCTTTTATAGTGGCTTCTTGTCCTTTCCCCTCTTCACAGGGGCCAGTCACAACTTCCAAATTGTCCAGCACTGCCCAAGGGGGCAATGTCTTGTAGGATCCGCTTCTCACCTCTGAAGGTGTTAATTCTTATTATAGACCTCTGAAGGTGTAAACCTTTTTTATCATGGGATTCAAACATTTCTGATTGATTGGGTTAAAAGGGTGGAGCTCTCTTTACTTAGTGGTTAGCTAGGTACTAAGTAGGGGTACTAAAAGAATGAGTTGACCAAGTGTTAACCCAAAGTAGACAAAGGGAATAAAGAATTCCCTTTCACAGTACAGATTCTTTTATAAAAGCATATATTAAATTCAACATGGTGGTGTAAAAAAAAAAACATTGAGGCAACATTGAGGCAAGACCTTCCACCAGCAAAAAGATTACCCACTGAAGACTCAAATGATAGTTAATATTTTTGACCAATAAAATATTTTTAACTAAGAAATATGCGCAATTTTTAGATATAATACTATTACACAATAAGGTGTAATGTAAATATAACTTTTAGGAAACCATTAGGAAACCCAAAAATTTGCGTGATTTTCTTTATACAATATTTGTTTGCTTTATTGCAGTGATCTGAAACCAAACTCATCATAAACTTTGAGGTATGTCTATGTAAAAGTGATGCTTTCTATTGTTATGTTAATCATGTATATTACTTAGCTATATACATGTGTGTATACATAAACACAGCTTTCCCACTCTTGGAATCTTCTTCCTCCTCTCCAATTACTAACTACCCTGGCTTAAGTCCCAGTTAAGTTCAAATTAAAATCACATCTTCCACAGAATGCCTCTCCCAATCACTTTTTTTTTTAACCCTTATGTTGTTTTCAAATCGAATTGGTTCCAAGGCAGAACAGTGAGGGCTAGGCAATGGGGGTCAAGTCCTTGCCCAGGTTTACATAGCTAGGCAGTGTTCGAGGCCACATTTGTACCCAGGACCTCCTGACTTTCGGCCTTGTTCTCAATCTACTGAGCCACCTAGACATCGCTCCAACCACTCTGAATTCCAGTGCCTTTCCCATTTATCCTGTGATTTACTGTGTTTCTATGTTGTCCTCCCATTAAGTTCCTTGAGAGCAAGGACTATCTTTTGCCTCGTTTTGTATCCTGGTAATTAGCACAATGTCTGGTACATAATCAATGCCAAATAAATGTTGATTGATTGAAAAGACCAGAGAAGTGTAGAATTTTGAGGTTTAAACATTGGATTAAGGAGAAACAAACAGTTAAACACAAATGAACATTAAGGGACTTAACAAGGATAAAATAAAAATAAATAAATGTGTGACTCTGCTGAACTATATCATAATCAGGGGTCATGGAAGGAATCTCATTTGACAGAAGACTTGAGAGGAGTGTGAATATGGCTTGATGATTCTAAGTGAATGGAGAGAGGAATGCAATGGGAGAATGGGAGGGGAGGGAAAAGAAGCTTAAGGAAAATTATATAACCAAAGTGTGTAAATAGACATCTATACCAGAAGGAGGAGGAAAAGGAAAGAGCAGCTGACATTTGAACCTCACCTACATATATAATTGTCAAAAGAGAAAAATACATACATACACAGTCGTTTATAAAAATACTTCTTACTCAACAAGGGAAAAGGTGAGACGTGGGAAAGGGAGAAAATTAATTATTCCTGAGGAAAACAAACTGTAAAGATACGAAAATATTAATAGGTTTTTAAAGGATGGAAATGAGAGAATACCCATAAATTAGAGAATATGAAAAGTGTATTCAGAGAAATCTGTCAAGACTTACAGAAACTGAAGCAGAGTGAAATGAACAGAACCAGAAAAATTTATTCAATATGACAAATTTGAAAAAATTGGGAAATCTGATGTGTAATTGTCAATCAGGATTCCAAAGGAGTAATAAAACATGCTATCTCTTGATAGAGAGGTGAAAGACTCAGGAGTGTAGAATGACTTTTTATTTTTTTGGACAAGTGCAGAAATTTACTTTGCTGGATTATACACATTTATAACAGGGAATTAGTTTTTCATTCTGAATGAAAATTTTCATTCTGGGGAGGTCAAAAGAAGCCCCCAACTCTACAAATAGGAACATAGAACTTATTTAGCCACTTACCTTTTACCTGGCTTTCTTCCTGTGGGAATATGCTTGGAGCCATACAGCTTCCCAGTGTCCCACAAATTTCCCTCCCCATCCCCCATAACTTCTTCCAGGACTCCTTGAGTACTCAGAGATGAAATAGCATTGAAGAATCACCCACCAAACATGTATGTAAAAAAATTAGCAATCCATCTATAGAAAGTATGTTTTCTTATTATCTGAATCATTTAATAAAGTAGAGCCCTTAAAATAATTTTATAGTCCCTTTAGATATATGACTCACAGGGCTTACTGTCTCTACTTTGACCATCAATTATGTCTTATTTCTCTCTGTTGAATGTCAGAATGATCTCACAATTTCATGATCTAGTACTTAATTTTTAAAACTGTTAGAGAAATTAAAATAAGGATGACACTTTTAAAAAAGAAAAATCCAATTCATTTGAAAGTGAATCTTCATTCTTCCTCTCAATTATAGATTAGCAATAACATTGTCAATGAGAAAAAGTATATGATTTGTGATTAACTTTTAAATCTTGTCATTGATTTGGTTTGCAAGAAGTTCTCACACTGCTTAGGACTACGGCAAATTCTAGTTTGGAAAAGAATACACTGTGCCACAGTATTATTCTTGGGATAAAACAAACAGTTGATTTCTCTAGGTTAGGGCCTTAAACTTTCTGCATTCTCCCTTCATTTAATGAGTAGCACTAAATTATCCTCACTGCTTACCCGATATTTCCCTCACCAGCTTGCCATTTCTACTCTTTTTGGATTGAGTGCTCTTTAAAAGCACATGCCATGCTTAATCTAGGATTTGTAACATGTTGACTCAGATTTGTTTTTAGATTATCTAACAGATAACAGAGCCTCTGGAAAATGGAACATGAGACTAGAAGATTTTAGTGAGAATACTTGATAAGATATAGAGATATGAGAAACTCTTTACAGTGTGATATAGGCTGGCACTAGTGGAAAAGTGCCAGACGGAAGAGTATGTGAAATTGATCACCTCAACGGGGGAGGGGCCCCAGGAGTGGATTTCCGGAGAAGACTCTGGTGAGGAGAGCAATGAGGGTCTCTCAGTCTTGAGATGTCTTGAGAAGGTGGATAAAGACTTTCTCCTGAGGGTTACCCATTTTTCCTGCTGGTGACTGGAAATCTTTCCCCCCAACACTTCCCAATTGAAGGGGCTTTCTGAAGAGAATTCTACCTGAGCAGACAGCTCCTGTTGCCCAGGGGTGAGTCAACCTGACTTTCTCTCAGGGGGGCTCAGGCTGCCAAGGCCTGAGTTCTCCCCAAACTCAAGGAGGGAGAAAAAGGGTTTAGATACAGAGACCCCCTTTTCCCATTTTCCTTTTCCCATTCTTCCCTGCCCATTATTTCTTTTTGTATTATCTAATGTAAAGATTAAAATTTAGGGGAAGCTGAGGCAGGTAGAAATTAGTTTCTCTCTGCAAGGAGTATTATTTTAGTTTTATTAAAGGTTGAGAATTTAAGAAAATACAAGTAAGAAAGGCAAGTACTGGGTGGGCCGAGAGGCCCAATTCAATTTCACTCACATCATGAGAGAGGTGTCTGATGGGAAGCAGAAATAGGAAAGAGACCCTCAGTAGGTGGAGAACTCCTTTAAATAATAATTTGTGTTCTCGCCCAGGTGAGAATTCAATGTGATTACAAAGCATTCTGGGAAGTGAGCAAGGACTTCTGGGGACTGGAGTCCTGGATTCAAGTCTCCATTTTTACACTAATTGAGTTAACATTAAAAGTTATCTGTTCCCCAAGATGAGTGTGAGTGAACGGATCAAGGGGAGACCTTTTGGGTCTCAAGTAGTGGAGGGGGGACAAGGGGGAAAAGAGCGAATTTGGGAGAGCAGCTTTCGCTAAGGAGGGAAGGCAGAAGGGGGGGGGGGGAATCTTCAAACCCCTTCTCCTCTCTCTGAGCCAACCCATTACATCTGCTATCTCCCCTGAACCCCACTTTGTAAAAGGGGGATTCTCCTCTCTCTTTTCCTTTCTTTCCCCTCTTAGATGTACAATTTTTTCAGCTCCAAAGTCTCTAGCAACAATGTCTCATTTAGCTATCTTGTCAGAATGGTCTGGATACTTAAGGTACTGTTTGAAAGATTTGCTAGCCCCATTTGATTTTCCACTGCCTAGATCCATTCTACAAGCTAAAAAATTTTCCAAAAAGGATTTAATCTGTTCCTTGCTTTTCTCCATGCAGTTTTGTGTGCCCATGTATTATGAACCATAAATGTCATGTTTCATGTCTGCTATTATCTGTGCAATTTCATTTTCCATCTCAATTATAGCTTTTTGTTTTGTACTTAAGTTGCTTCCCTTGGCATCTTGCCCAACTGTTTCTCCACCACTAAAATTTCAAAGTTTTCCTTTTCCTTTCTACCATCTCCCTTTTTTCCCTTTATGTTTATGCCCTCATGTTTCCTACCTGGGGTACCCTCCAAATTCATCTTTTTTTTTACTAGATAATGCTAGGTAGGGCCTGGCATCATGCAGTATAATGCTTATTTCTCGCTACAACTTCTGAATAACAGGGTTTTGCTCCAGAAGCTATTGTTGCTTACATGGATTTCAGGTCTGGGGCCTCCTGTTCTCTAAGTGTGCAGTGAGAGAAACACTGCTTGCTATTAGAGTCCTGTCTCCCATAGTTTTTGTTATTATATACTTTTCCCTGATAATATGTATTTTGGCCCTGTTCATAGTGATGTTTCATCGGGCAGTTTCTTTCTATGTGTCCTTGACGAGAACATAAAAAACAAGTCCTGGTATCTCTTTGTACTCTCTGTTGACTTTGGGGTGTCTTTCTATACTGTGTGGTTTGTCTCTTAAATATCTTAATTGTAGCCAGGTTTTTAACCTCCTCTAATTCTTTCTGCCTTAATATTTCAGAGGTCTCCTGGAGCTTTTTCTTTAGATCATTCTTTTCTTTTTCTTGATCTACTTTATTATCATGAAGATAGGTGGCAATATCTCTAAGTTCATTAAGTGAGATGGTGTCAAACTTAGGGCAATAGTTCCTGAAGAAATTCCTCAAGTGCTTACCACAGCCCTTAAGAAATTGTTTCTTCACGTGTACTTCTGATTCATTTGAATTAGGGCTACAACCTAACAATCCCTCAGTTTTTTCAATAAGACAATTGATAAATGTACTTGGGTATTCATTTTTTCTTGGGATAATCTATCAATTTTTCCCCATGCATTGGTTCTTTCCAACAATTGTTTCATACCCTGTAATAGATCCTCACAACATTTCCTTAGATAAGCCATTGATCTTGGATTAGAAAAATCCAGATCCTCAAAAACTTCTGGCTAGCTAGTGAGTGAAGAATCTTTTCTAGTTTGCTCAATAAAGTTTTTATGTTTCTGGGGTATAAAAAGTTCAGATAAAAAAATTTCTACATCCTCAAAATCTGGTTCGTGTAGGCGAAATGCTCTTTTCAGTTCTTTAATTGTGAGATGAGGCTCTAATAAAAATTTAGGCATACATTTACGTAAAGACTCCAAGTCATGGGTGGTGAATGACTTATGAATCTTTGCATTTGAAATGCCAGAGTTATCAGTGACCTTAGCTATATCACGCAAAGGCATAATCTTTTGAGTCTTTGATGCATTTGCAAGATTGTTAGCAGATGCATTAATTGGTGCCTGTATGTTATTGGCAAGGTCATTTCTCCCTACTGCACCTAATGGTATCCCAGTATTAATATTAGTAACTACATTGTCCTTATTAGTCTGTCTTGTCATGTCCCCAGTCTCCTCATCGGTTCCCTTACCCATGCTTTGTTTTCTCTGTATGTAATCCTGGCATATTTCAGTTATAATGGGGATCTGACCAAGCAATGCCTCTAATCTATTATCAATGACCAGAGCATGTAGTTTTCTTTGGGAAGGGTGGCAGCAGTTTTGATATTCTTTAAGATGTTAGTTGTTACAAGGGAATCACTTTAAAAGACTGATATATATTAATTTAAGATCGCCAAGGAATCAGCTATGTAATTCCTAAATAAAAAACTCAAGTCAGCCGTCAGCCTTTTTTGGAGTTTAATTACAATAGGAGTAAGAAGGGAATTAGAGATAGAGAGAGAGAAAAAGGGAGAGAAGGGAATAGGGCTTAAATACCCCTTCTGTTTAGGCTGGGCCAAAAGGCCCAAGCCCTTAGATAGCTGGGGCAAAGAAAAGAGATCAGTCCCTATTACTCACCTGTCCAAAATGGAGAAACAGTCTCAGAGGCCCCCACCTTCAGCTTCCTTCAGAGCAAGCCTTCTCAGAGCCCAGGAACCACACCGACCAAAACCTCAACCACCTTTCTCCCCTGGAGTCTTCAGACCCCCTATCTTTCAGCAAACCATCCAAGTTGCCTCCCCTCAGTCCTCACATCTACCAATCCCTGTTCATCAATTTCCCTGTCAATGGAGGCTCTAGCTTAACCCAGGACCGCCCAGAGGTTTCTGGCTTTTGCACATGTCTGTTGAAGGTCATATTTTCAAATGATTAAATCTTTACTCCTTTGCTACAGCCCTTTCTAAATCCTGTTAACTTGAGAATGGTAGAGATTGGAATAATTAAATTTTGATCTAGGCTGCAGCCCTTACTCAATCCTATTAGGACTGAATAGGGTGGAGATTTATTCCAAGTATCTCCATTGTATCAATTCTAAAATCAATCAAGACTCAAAGAAATTCCTGTTCTATGCTTAAGCATAGGTCAAAGTCCTTTCCATTGTTCAGCAAAGGGTTTCTGTCCTAAAGAAATCTTAAGAAGGGAAGAGAAGGAACCTCCCATGCCAATGGGGTTCCCATTCGAATAGACTATCAGTAAGAAATTTTCCAAGTATGAAATATCCCAATGGTGAAATTTCCAACATTTATAAGTCTAAGGAAATTTGAGGTTTACATAGTCACTGCCAGGAACACAACATAGACTTGGGGTATGATTTGCCAGAGGTAGTTTACATCTAGATAATTCATTGGCAACTGTGTCCATCCCATAGTCATATTGGTTAATGTCCCCAGAACATTGTCTATCATCCCTGCCACTGTATTATAAATGATACAGTATACCCAATAAATGGCAATTATTCCTAGCCCAGTCAACCATAGTATTAGTTGTAACATGTTCCCCACTAGATGTTTTCTAGGCCCTAACTGCCAGGAGTTAAGTTAGAAAATGGTTGTAGTCTCCACAAGCTTTGCTTCTAGCTACAGTTTCCCTTTTACAATAGACTCTCCCTCAGTTTCATAAGTGACAACAGTGGCAGTTGGTAACTGATTTGTTCTCCCCCCCCTCCCCACTAGGAATCAAGATGTTTTTGATCCTATGTGGAAGCTGCTAGTCAGAGTCAGTGACAAAGGCTGCTCTGACAACTGACAGTTGATGGCAGTTGGTGACAGTCACTAAAGATTTTTTTTTCTTAATAAATGGGGTCCTTTCAAATCTGGGGTGCCAATTGTTTTAAAAAAAATTTTAAAAAGGAAGGGATTGTACCCCCGAGGGGAGACTTGGACCTTTGGTATGAGAGAGGAAGGGAATGAGAGGAGAGAGAGACCCCCCACTTCTTCCACAAAGCAGGGTTCAGGGGAGACAGCAGATGTAACAGGTTGGTTCAGAGAGAGGAGATTTGAAGATTCCTCCCCCCTTCTGCCTTCCCTCCTTAGCAAAAGCTGCTCTCCCCAATTTGGTCTTGTCCCCCCTCCACTACTCAAGACCAAAAGGTCTCCCCTTGATCCATTCACTCACACTCAGCTTGGGGAACAGATAACTTTTAATGTTAACTCAATCAGGTAATACAAAGGAATAACGGGCAGGGAGGAATGGGAAAAGGAAAGTGGGGAAAGGGGGTCCCTGTCTCTATCTAAACCCTTTTCCTCCCTCCTCGAGTCTGGGGGAACTCAGGCCTTGGCAGCCTGAGCCCCCCTGAGAGAAAATCAGGTTTGACTCACCCCTGGGCAACAGGAGCTGAGGTAAAGTCTGCTCAGGTTTCTCTTCAGAAAGTCCCTTCAATTGGGAAGTGTTGGGGGAAAAGATTTCCTTTCACCAGCAGAAAAAATGGATAACCCTCAGGAGAAAGTCTTTATCCACCTTCTCTCTTTGACTTCTCAAGACCAAGAGACCTTCACTGCTCTACTCACCAGAGTCTTCTCTCCTCAGGATTCCACTCCTGGGGCCCCTCCCCCATTGAGGTGATCACTTTCACATCACTTCAGTCTGGCAATTTTTCTCTAGTGCCAGCCTCTACCACAACAGTTAAAACAAAATCTGGGTCACTGAACACTTGATGAGAAAAAAGAAAAGTGAAGAAAAAACATTTTGTCCTCAGTAGGAAAAAGCATTATTTGCAATTTTATCTTTAAATTATGAATTTTTAAACTCCTCTATCCCACAAAAAATTGCCTCATCTCCTTTAAATGTTTTATTTCCTCAATTTGGATTCTAGAATAGGAATTTTCAAAGTGTGAAAAGTTACACTTCCACCAATAGTTTAAATTTGGCAGTTTCTGAAAAAAAAAACTGTTAAAATAGTTCACGTTCACAAATATTTAACTATTCAAACTTTAATATTTAATTCTCTACGCACATTGGCTTCAATGAGATACTTTTAGGGGGCTAATTTTCCTGAGAAGTAACAGAATGAGTTTTTCTGAGGGTGTTTCTATGTATATCATCAACTCAACTCCCAACCATTAATACAAAGCAAGATACCTTCCTGAGCAGATGTTATCTACTTGACACATGAACTTTTCTTTTTTTTTCAGCATGTTTCCTTACTTTCTATCTTAAATACTCATGAAATTCATGTTGTTCCTTGAGGAGCTCATTATTCAGAGAGGTGGCTATGATTAGACAGGTGCTTGGTATTAGTAGGTTTCCATTAGGTAAAAAGAGGAAGATTATATTTAAATCTCCTTAGCCATCCTTGCCTCAAGTTCTTTTACAGAAAACATCCAAACACAAACATATCTAGTTTAGTGCTATAAGAAGCCTTCCATGCAATGAAATCCCAAAGCCCTTACAACTCTGAAGTCTTAGCCCAGTGCCTGGCACATACTAGATGCTTAACATTTGTTTCCTTCCTCCTTTTCCCTGTCCACTTACTAATCTTAGTATCTTTGGCTTCTTTCAAAACTCAAGTACCAACTTCCTGAAGACTTTCCAGGACCAGCTACTGTTATCCTTTCTAAATTATCCTTTAGACCCTACATTAACTAATAAAAACTGACATAAATGTACATATTTATATATGCATATATTCTCTTCCATTAGAATATAAGCTTTTTGAGGACAAGAACTATTTTTCTTTCTAACTTCAGGACTTGGCACATTCCTGGCCTATAAGAATTTAATAAACACTTAAGGATTATTACTCTTATTACACTCCATATCTCTATCTTTGCACTAGCTGCCCCTTCCCTCCTCTGCCCATCCCTGGTATACTCTCTCCCCCCAATTATTATCTTCTACATAAAGCTTTTCCTTAAGCACCCTAATTACAAGCACTCACCATGCAAAAGTATTTTGTATTTAGTCTGTCTCAAGTAGTGTGAATTTCAAAACTACTCCACCCTGTTCAGACCATTCTTTGGAGGATGGGATTTAGCTATTTCCTGATCAATGACAATGAAGATACTTGGAGTAACAGAGTCAGGTCTTGGAAACTGCAGTCTCCACCCTACTCAGGTAGAGATTAGGAAGGGCTGCAGCAAAACTCAAGATTTAATTATTTGAGAATTGGCCCTCAACAGACATGTGCAAAAAAAGACAGACCTCTGGGCAGTCCTAGGTCAAGCTAGAGGGACCATTGGGACTTGTGAGGCACAGGAAGTGAGGTGGGGAACAGCCTCTGGAATTGGCTGACTTCCTGGGGACAGAGGGAGACGGAAGTTTGTGCTAGGAGCTTGAGCAGGAAGGAGGCCCACAGACAACTTCCCTTGAGATCGATCACGTGAGTCAAGGACTGCTTCTTCTTCTCTACCTTGGCCCCGGGCCTAATCTCCCTCTGCCTTGGCCAGAAGTTGAGTAACCCCTTTCCCTTTTCTCCTCTCTCCTTCGCTCCCTCTCCCTTTCTTACTCCCATTGTGATTAAACCACCACAAACTCCATTTTGACTTGAGTGTTTCATTTTTAGGAATTTCATAAGTAAATTCCTTGGAGGCCATAAATTAATATTATAACGATCTCTAACGGTGAAATTTTCACCATTATAGTAGTAGGTGAACATCTTGAGGGTAAGCTATTTTGAAGGGACAATTTACATCTTTACTTTTGATTCCTTAGGACCCAACACATACTTGGCAACTAATAAATGCTTATGGATTGCTAGGCTTATTCTATATTATACCCTTTTATCTGTAACTTCGAACAATATTAGACTATTAATTTTTAATCATGTACTCTTTGAGGGCAGGGACAACCTCTCTTTTGCATCTCCAGAGCTTTGAACATTTCTTGTTATGAAATAATAAGCATTTGGTAAAAGCCTGTTGTTCATTGATTGGTTTAAAATTAAAAACTTTTTGTGAGAAAATGTTTTCACTAAATTCATGTATGTATTCTATCTTCCCCAAGAGAATATAAATTCTATTGAGAAAGGGGCTTATTTCATCTTCACTTTTTTATCACTGTAACCTAGCACAACGCTTTGCACATGACAGTATTCAGTTTAAATGGAATCAAATGGTATTAACAAATTCTAAAACATCAAAGTAAAATGAAGTAGTTTCTGGTTTTTGGCCTAGAAAGTCAACTAAAGCAAAAGAAAATAAGCCTTTATCATAATTTAGACTTGCTAAAAAAACAAGCTAAAATTTCTGCTATCTTGGGAATACTTTTCAGATTAAAAACAACCCTTACATTTCAGTCACTGGCAAAAATATATCTTCTTAAAAATAATTTACACACGATAGTTTGCAAGCAGTATTTTAGAACAATATTTGTTATTAATAATGAAACAGAACTTCCGGGTAATCATGGCTGCAATCTAGACGCCGCACGCTTCCTCTCCCCGGCACTGAACGAAATAGACTACATCAAAGGAGCATAAAATCACCTTTGGAGGAACAGAAGGACTCCCCAGTACCCCACAGAGGCAAAGGTACGTGGGGCTTGAACATTTCCACACTAAAATAAGAAGGAAAAGCTTGCACAGAAAAGTGAACTGAGCCGCCCTTCCCCCACCCCACCTCCCCCACTAAACCAGAGTGAGCTACCTGAGCGCTCACCGGGACAGCGAGTGAGTGGGGAGCGTCTCTGTCTGGGGGGGCACTCCAGGGTCCTTGGGATCTGGGGACTGCCAGGAAAAAACGTCTCAGGGCGCTTTCACTGGAGAAGCCAGCGGACCTGGACTTGGGGCGGGCTGCGCTGAACAACAAGCACTGATTATCTGGGCGGAGCTGAATACCTGGGCTCGGAGGTTGGGAAGAACTAGTCTGAAGCAACCTAAATTCACAGAAAAACCGCTCTTATAACCCAGACCCCAGACCAAAAAGGAAAGGGAAATAAAACCACCAAAGGGATGGCTCACATGGCCCAAAATCAAGCCTCCAGGAAGAAAGGGAAAAAAGTGACTATTGAAAACTTTTATGGTGGAAGTACCCAAGGAAAAGAGGAGAATGAGGAGGAAATCCAAAAAAATTCAGAACACGCCTCCCAAAATGGAAACTATCAACAAGCTCTGGAAGATCTCAAACTGGAACTTATCCAAAAGATGGAAACCTTCTGGAAAGAAAAATGGGAGAAAGAGATCAGCTGTCTGACAGATAAGACTGCTCAATTGGAAAAAGAACTCGAAGCATCCAATAGAAGGGCAGACAAGGCTGAAAAGCAAAACCAGTCCCTAATGACCAGAATTAAGCACCTCGAAGAAAGTGAGATGATAAAACAGCAAGAATCAATAAAGCAAACCCAAATAATTAATGAATTGGAAGAAAACATAAAATATCTCACTGAGAAGGTCACAGACCTGGAGAACAGAGGAAGACGAGAAAATCTCCGTATCATCGGTCTCCCAGAAAAACCAGAGGTAAACAACAAATTGGATATTATTCTACAGGAGATTATAAAAGAAAATTGCCCCCACGTTCTGGAGCAAGGGGGCAAAATAGAAATAGAAAGGATTCATAGAACACCTTCTATACTAAATCCCCAAAAGACAACGCCTAGGAATGTAATTGCCAAATTCAAGAGCTTCCAAGTAAAGGAGAAAATCCTACAAGAAGCCAAGAAGAAGAGCTTCAGATATAAGGGGGCTCCCATAAGGATCACACACGACTTAGCGGCTAATACACTAAGAGACCGCAAAGCATGGAACACGATATTTAGAAAGGCAAGAGAGCTGGGTCTCCAACCAAGAATCAACTACCCAACAAAACTGACTATATACTTCCAGGGGAAAGTATGGGCATTCAACAAAATAGAAGATTTCCAAGCATTTGCTAAGAAAAGACCAGAGCTCTGTGGAAAGTTCGATATCCAAGCACAGAAAGCAAGAGAAACATGAAAAGGTAAATATGAAAGAAAGGGAAAAGGAGATAAATCTTATCTTTCTCTTTAAGTCAAACTCTCTTCTATAAGGACTACATTTACATCAAATTATATATATTAATATGTGGGGAAAATGTTTTGTGTAACTCTCATAAATTGTATCATCATAAGAGTAGTTAGAAGAAACATGCATAGGGAAAGATTGGGGAATTAAGAAGATTTGGGGAAAGTTGGGGCAAAAAAAGGAAAAGGGAGGGGGGAACCGTGATAATACTAAGATTAACTTCAAGAAATAGGGGGGGAATCAATAGAATAAACTTTCCCATATAAAGATACACATGGGAAGGGGAGGGGAAGAACTCTCATATGAGAAGGAGAGGAAGAGAGCGTGAAGTGGAATTACTTAAACCTTACTCTCAGTGAAATCAAATCTGAGAGGGAAGAACATCTAGATCCAGTGGGATCCTGAATTCTATCTTATCCATTAGGGCAAGAAAGAAAGGAAAATTAAGGAGGGGGAGGGGGAAGGGAGTATAAAAAGGGAGGGAAGGAGAGGGGGGAGGGGAAGGGAGCATAAAAAGGGAGGGGCTAGAAAGGGAAGCATCTCAAGGGAGGGGACTAGGGGGACTGACCTAAAGTAAATCACTGGTTCAAAAGGAGAAAGCTAAAGAAGAAAGGTCAGAACTAGGGGAAGATATCAAAATGCCAGCGAATCCACAAATAACAATCATAACTTTGAACGTGAATGGGATGAACTCACCCATAAAACGCAGACAAATAGCAGATTGGATTAGAACCCAAAACCCTACCATATGTTGTCTTCAAGAAACACATATGAGACGGGTTGACACTCACAAGGTTAGAATTAAAGGTTGGAGTAAGACCTTTTGGGCCTCAACCGATAGAAAGAAGGCAGGAGTTGCAATCATGATATCTGACAAAGCCAAAGTACAAATAGACCTGATCAAAAGGGACAGGGAAGGTAAATATATTCTGCTAAAAGGAAATATAGACAATGAGGAAATATCACTAATCAACATGTATGCACCAAATGGTATAGCATCCAAATTTTTAATAGAGAAACTAGGAGAATTGAAGGAGGAAATAGACAGTAAAACCATATTAGTGGGAGACTTGAACCAACCACTATCAAATTTAGATAAATCAAATCAAAAAATAAATAAGAAAGAGGTAAAAGAAGGTGAATGAAATCTTAGAAAAATTAGAATTAATAGACATATGGAGAAAAATAAATAGGGACAAAAAAGAATACACCTTCTTTTCAGCACCACATGGCACATTCACAAAAATAGATCATACACTAGGTCATAGAAACATGGCACTTAAATGCAGAAAAGCAGAAATATTAACTGCAGCCTTTTCAGATCACAAGGCAATTAAAATATTGATCGGCAAGGGTACATGGAGACCCAAATCAAAAATTAATTGGAAATTAAATAACATGATACTCCAAAATCGGATAGTTAGAAAAGAAATCATAGAAACAATAATGAAACAACACTCCATAATTTAAGAAACTATTGATACCTAGCATAATCCTATAAAATAATTTGAAGTACAGACAACCAAGGCCAATGTATGCCTCAACTACTATGTTTTGGAGAAGTTCAGACAAAAATTAAATGGGCAGTAGTTGCCTTGTTTTTCCCCCTCAAAACAGCATTTATTCTAAAATACACATTTCAATTACCTATTTTAGATTATTTAATCATTAGCAAATTAGTGAAAATGATTAAGTCAACTATTTTCCTTGACAAAAATAAATGTACTACATTTTACTGAATAACAATTTTGTTGTCTATGTTACTAAGATCATGCCATGTATATAAGAGAAAAAGACAAGGCACATAAGTTTGAAAATATTTATATATTATGTACATAAAATAGAATGTTTATAATTTCAAACACACAAAAAAAGTGACTCTGAGGAAAAATGGCCCACCTATACAACAATGCTATGTATATTTGAATGTTTTTTATTTTTCTGGTCTTTCAGTTTTTATCTGAGTGAAAAGTAGAATGCTTCTCTCATCAATAAGATTTTTTATGTTATAGAAATTACCTAGAAGAAAAATAAGGAAAAATTATAAAATTATAAAAATTTCTTTAATATTAAATTGAATCAACTCATCTCACTTTTAACAACTTTTTTGTATACTTAAGAATATATGCCAATAAATAGCTTAATGCCAAATCAATACTGAGTATTGGTTCCAAAGCAGAAGAGTAGTAAGGGTTAGGCAATGGGGGTTAGGTGACTTGCCTAGGGTCACACACTTAGGAAGTGTTTGAGGTCACATTTGAACCCAGGACCTCCCATCTTTGGGCCTGACTCTCAATCCACTAAGCCACCCAGCTGCTCTCTATCCACATTATCTTAAACATAGACTAGTTCCCATTTACTATGGCTTCTTAACTGCACTATGTTTTTATGTAAACTCATCAATATTAAATGAAGGCAAATGTTACAATTGCTTTGAAATCAATTATCTTTAAGTCTTACCTGAAGGAACATAGAAAGTGTCCCCACTATTTAAGTTGTAATTTGTTTCATGTAAAGTACATAAAAGATTACCACTGACAACAAAGAATACCTGTAAAAAAATAAAATCTTTTAAGTTTTTTTAAAATGCTGTTCTTCACTATACACAGTAACAACACTGTATGATGATCAACTGTAAATGGTTTAGCTCTTCTCAGCAATTCAATGATCCAACACAATTCCAAAGGACAAAAAATGCTATCTCTAGGGAAAGAACTGACGGGAGTCTGAATGCAGATCAAAGCATACTATTTTTCACGTTATTTTCTTTATGTTTTTATTTTTTTAACTAGGAGTCTTCTTCCACAACATAACCAATGAGGAAATTTGTTTTATGACTGCACAAGTATAACCTAGAACAAATTGCTTATTATATTAAGGAAGGGAGAGAGGGGGGAAGAAGGGAATGAATTTGGAACTCAAAATTTTAGAAAACATATTAAAATTGTTTTTAAATATAATTGGAAAAACAAAATATTACAATTCTTATAGGAAACATTTTCCTTCTTAAATGTGACTTCTTGGTGTTTTTCTCCTTAATTATTCTTTTTCAGGATATCATTTTATCATAATGTTAATTTTATGTTCTTCTGTTCAGTCACAATAAGAGCTCTAATAACAGAATTATTATATTTAAGAAAGCTCTAAGATTCTGGTATGGGTCACCATCAAGTGAATCAAAACATCATTCACAACAGATTCTATATAAATCTATATAAAGATTCTATATAAAGAACACCACAGAAGATATAGAAACACTTGGAATTTAGATAACTCCTTTAAAAAAATTTTTTTTAAACCTCTCTTTCTTACCTCCCAGGAAGCCAAAAGCTACATAAAAAAGACATCTTTGAAATAGATGTGTTTAAAATCCTAAATATGTTAGCACAATTATATAAATGATTCTGAACGGCTCAGGAAGTTAGCTTAAATTGTCTTTATTTTTTATATTGCATTTGAAAAGAAATTTGCTTCTATTTATTGACTGTTTCAAGGAATTCATTTAAGCAAAAATCATATTCTTGCTCTTCATTTCTATATTTAAGCTTATATCCATTATCATGGTAGATTCATGGAAGTTCAAATATCATTTCTGGTTGGCCTAGATTATTATTAAACTGAAGTGCTATTAACACTCTTAAAAGTATACATTTTTAAGTAATTCACATAGAAACTTCAAAATTCCTTTGAATATAAAAAACAAAGTAGCTTACATAATTTCCCTATTACCTAGCCTCTCTTACAGTAGCCTAAGACCACATTAGCTTTTTTTACTGCCATGGAATACTGGGCCTGCAGTATACTAATGCCCCTCAGATCTTTTTCATACAAGTTAAAAGTTAATCTGTAGTCAAAGCAATTAATCCCCTATTTGTGAAGTTAACTCTTTTAAGCCTGGTATAGTAATTTATACTTATCTCTATTAACATCATGGACTCCCATCATCACCTACAGTAGTTTTTCCTCTAATTTTGAGTTATCTACATATTTTATACGGGTATCACTTTGATCCATAGCTGAAGAACTTAATGAAATAATGTTAAACACATATAAAAATAAATCTAGGTTTCTGGGGCCCTCTACTAACATCTCATTACAAAATGACATTGAACTATATATGATCATTCTCTGGGTCAACCAATTCTAAATCAACTGAATTCTATTCCAGTCCGCATTACTTAAAAAGAAGGCCGTGAAGGACTTTTTTCAAATGCTTTATTAACATATAGATAAACCACATTTTCAAAAGTCCCTTGATCTATTTATTAGTTTTACTAACCCTTTCCAAAAAATAGTTGACATGATTTATTCTTTGAAAAACATTTTTTACTTTACTTTCATTTACAAATATACCCCATTTGTACTACTCTCCTCCTCAGAGAGCTACCTCTTTTTTCAAAGAATAAAAAAAGAGAGAAAAAGTAGCACAATTACAAATGTGCTGTATCCATCCTCCCCAGGGTCTACAAAGAAAAAAGTGATACACATTTTCTCTTCTTTCCTCTGTGCCAAGTTTGGTAACTATAATTATTTAGTATCACATTTTACTTTGAGGGAGAGGTCTTTCAACTTGTATTATTAGTCATCCTGTGTACTGTTTTCCTATTCTGCTCACTTCACTTTGTATCAGTTCATGAAGTCTTCCAGCACTTCTCAGTATCTTTCCTATTCTATTTCCTGTTCTTATGGCCCAATGATATTTCATTATATTCATGTATTACAATTTGTTTAGCCATTCCCCAATCACCTGCTTTATTTCTAGTTTTTTGCTACACCAAAAAAATGCTACTATATATTTTGTTATAAATACGATATTTGCTTTTTTTACCTCTGACTTCTTTGGGATGTAGGCCTAAAAATGGTAATGATGGTCACAGCCCATGACCTTTTCTTTCATGAAGCCATACTAATTCAATAATCTATTTTGTAGGAAATGAAGGAAAACTCATTGATTTATGGCTTGCAAATTCCATTCTCTTCCCTTTTTGAAAGAGTGGATATATATTTTTTCCCATTTAGATCACATACCTCCCTGAAATCTATCTATTTATCTATGGGGGTCCATAGACATAGGTTAAGAATGTCTGCTCTTGAGGAATTTGGGGAAGAACAGGACAAGAATTCCATATAATTAAAAAAAACACTGATGAGTTATAATTTATGATGGAGGGAGTGCCATATTTATGAAATCAAATATTTGACAAATCAGTAGCTAAACACATCAAGGATATTGAGGATGGACAAACTTGGAGACAGTAACAGTGGAAAGACACAAAATCAAAGCTTGAGCATAATTTTAGAAAAAAGATGAGAAGAATTATGTCATGTCATTTGGAATAAGTGAGGAAAGTCATTCAGCATATGGATAAGTTGAATTAGCCTACCTAAATTAATTTATTGCTAAACTAAAGAAATATTGTAAATCTTGAATTTTCTCAGACTTGTGAATGTTAAAAATTTCTCCATTGGGGAATCCTCCATTTTTGATGTGAGAACTCGCCAGGATCAGAAATGGGAGGACCTCTACTCCACCCGTACTTAAGACTGCTTTAGGGGAGAAAACTCCTTGCTAAACAATGAAAGTACTTGGACCCATGCTTATGATGAGGCAAGGAGTTCTTTGAGCCATGCCTGTTTTTAGAATTGATACAATGGGATGCTAGGTACCTATAAAGGTCGGGCAACGTGCAAACTTGCCAGGAGCAAAGAGGTGAAAACTTACTTAGAGGTTTTCTCTTGAGGGTATTAGTCAACTCAGCTGTGTTTTCTCTGGTTCAGATTTACTGAGGGGATTAGTAGACCCAGCAGTGTTTTTAGAATGGGTTGTCCTTTGGAAAACGTCTACTGTGATTGGAAGATGGAAGAACTTAGGGGAGGTGACATAGGAGAAAACCCCCTATATAAGAAAGAGAAATCCTTTTGGAGAGAGCTCTTATGAGGATCGCTTGAGGAGGATCTCTTGAGAGAGGCTCTGGAGAAGGGAAGCTCTTGGAGGACAATCTCTAAGGAGGTCTCTCTGGAGCTCCTCTGAGGGGACTCTGACCCTCTGGAGAGAGGCCCTTTGAAACAGTCTCTGGCTGGACCTCTCTTTGAGGAGGACTCTGCCTGGAACTCTCTCTGGTGAAGTCAGCTGAGATGGAGCTGGCCTGGTGTCACTAGAATCCTTGCTTAGACAGACCTTGTGGTGAGTGATAAAAGACTGACTGACTGATCTCTCTCTCTTAAGACTCAGGTCTAGGCCATGTTGGCTTAAGGCCCTTCATACTTATTTCCTTTTTTTCTCTTTCTCTCTTTTCTTTAATTCCACATTTGTATTAATTAAAATCTCTATAAAACTCAGTTGACTTGGGTATTTGAATAATTGGGAATATTTCCCTGGTGACCACCTAATATTTGATTTAAAAACCAAGACACTGTAGTGAAACATATTTTCTGTGGTCAAATCTATTCACCCACTCTTATATCTAGCATAATTTATATCTTCCACTATTTTACTCACTACAGTTTATGACCCCAACTCTTTTAACTGCCACAGTTGATGGCCTTCCAACTATTTTAAATCTTACATAGTACAGTATGTACAAAGTGTGAAAGAGAATTTAAACTCTGTCTATTTTAAGTAAATCAATCAAGAACTTGGAGTACCCTGCCTTTCACACTTAGTCATCAACACTTAGTAAGAACCTTTTACTACAAAAGGAAGTTCATACCCTAAAAGACCACAAGCACTGCCCACCCCACCCCCTCAACTGGGCAATGATAGGCAAATTGGGAGACTGTGATTGATTCCTGAGATGTGACAAAGAGAGTTGATAGGTAGAGAAACCTGCATATAAATGGGAGCCTTTGGGACCCTGAGAGTCCTTTTGGCTGCTCAGGCTTCTGTTGGCTCAGCTTGATTAGGCATTCAATTCTGCCTTGGAAACTCTTGGCTCGAAGAGTTTGGCTTCAGTGACTCGCTTGGGTTGAAGAGACTTTTGCAGAATTCCACCAGGAGACCGGAACCTGGAGGCTGAGACTCTCCCGCTCTTCTGGCTAGAGATTGGAACTTTATCGGGGGAGTGAGCTAGGTTTCTTCAGGGAAGACTTAAAAGTGGTAGGCTGGAAAATTCCTTATCTCCCTCCTACATTTCCCTCTTACTATCACTATTTTGCTGTAATAAAACTACTAAAGCTACTAACTGTGAATCTTGAAATTTCTCAGACTTGTGAATGTTAAAAATTCCCAGACCCTATTTCATAAGGTTGGGTTAAGACCATTCCCCATTGGGACCATTCTTCATTTGGGCAGTGAAGGTACTTAGATCAGGAATGTGAGAACTCTACTTAGATCAGGAATGTGAGACCTCTACTCTACCCCTACTTAAGTCTGCCCTAGGGGAAGATAAAGTTGTAAACTCTTTTCTGAACAATGAAAAGTACTTAAACCCATACTTATTGTGGGACAAAAGTTCTTAAGCTATGCCTATTTTAGGACTAATACAAAAGGGTGCTAAATACCTACAAAGGTCAGGCAACTTGTGAACTTACAAAGAGCAAAAAGGTGAAAACTTACTCAGAGATTCTAGCCTACTCAGGTGTGAATTACTCAAAAGATTAGTCTACTCAGGTGTGAACTAAGAATGGTCTGTCCTTTGAAAAATGTCTACTGTGATTGGTAGATATAAGGACTTGGGGGGGGGGGGTGACATAGGAGAAAATTCCCTATATAAGGAGATGACAGTCTCCTAAAAAAGAGAGTCTCTAAGGAGGCTCTGAAGAGAAGCTCTTGAGACAGTCTTGAAGACAGTCTGAGGGAGGCTGACTCTGGCTGGAACTCCCTCTGAGGAGACTCTGTACCTCTGAATCCTTGCCTGAACAGATCTTATGGTGAGTGATAAAAGACTGACTGATCTTTCGCTTAAGGCTTAGGCCTGGGTTGGCCAGGGCTGCCCTGGGCCGGCCTATCCTTTTCTCATTATTTCCTTTTTCTCTCTCTAATTCCTCGTTGTATTAATTAATTAAAATCTTTATAAAACCCAGCTGTCTTGGGTATATTTTAATAATTGGGAATATTTCCCTGACGACCACCTTATATTTGATTTAAAACAAGACACTGTAGTGAAAACATATTTTCTGCGGTCACAATTTACTCATCCACTCTTATATCTACTACAATTTAAGTCTTCCACTATTTTAATCACTACAGTTTATGGCCTCAACTATTTTAACTATAACGTAACATACTTTTAGTTTAATTTTTATTATAAATGGTGACCATAACTTTTAAAATTCTTATATTTGTCAAATCCATTTTAATTATTACAAAAGTACAACACTTCATAGTTACTCAAGAGAATAGAGTTGAATACAATTTACTCAAATGTTATTGACTTTCTCTGCCTAGGTCCTTTATCTCACCTTTTCCCTTCTTGATTCTTAAATTCAAGATTTTAAGAATATAACTGAGCACTCCCTTATTTTCTGAAAGAAATCTAAACTACTCTTAATAGCTCAAATTCTTAGTCATTTGACTAAACCAGTAATAGTAAACCTTTTAGAGATAGAGTCCTAGGCCTCTCCCCCCCAACCCCAACCTATGAGCTGCTCACCTTACCTCCTGTCTACTCCCATTGGTTGTTGGACAGAAGAGCAGGGGATGTGAAAAAAATATCATCAAGGCAGTGGAGAAGGGGAGAGAAGCAGCTCTGCCAAAGTCCCTCTGCTTTTTTAGTAATGAACTCAGCAGGGGGCAGGGGCAGCTGAGTGCCCACAGAGAGCACTCTGCAGGCCAGCTTTGGCACCCATGCCAAAGGGTCACCATCATTGGTCTAAACTATTCTCTGGAGTCAGACATGTTTTCTGAAGTATTATATTTACTGTTATTCAAGTTTCAATTCTAAGTGCTTCTGAATGATCTGGTTTCTATAGCCCTCACACCAAATTTCCTACAATTTAATTTTCCTTCCATTTTTTCATGAGGCAACATTGTTCTTCCATTCTCCTTCCTTTGAAAACCAGTTTATATTCTAAACTGGTGTTACTTTTCTTTGTAATGTTGTTCCATTTAGAAAGATCAAATATTTTCTGATTAAGTCTCTGAGTTCCTTAAGCATGTTAGAATTGCTATATTCCTGTTTAATTTCTGTAAGAAATGGTGATATGTTGATGCCTTTTTCTTTATTCTCCATTTTTCAGCATCCACTGCATTTTGAATGTCAGGTTACAATTTTTGTAAGAGAATACTATAGCTTTACATATTTAAACTTCCTTTTAAATTGTATTCATTTTAATCTTTGTTCTAATAAGTCATTGTTAAAACAGGCAATTGATAGCTAATTAAGAAATGACTATCATATTGGTCATAATTTATTTCCTACCCATTTTCATTTTTTATGATTCTGTTCAATTCCTTACAGAAAAAAACATGTCTCGTTTGTTTCCAATCCTACAGTATAGTACTAAGCATGTCAAAAAATAATATTTGTTGGTATGGTGTATTGTAAACGAAAAAATCTCAAAACATTATAATCATTCTTCCATTTTAGTTAGTCAGGTTTGTAAACAGTTAGTTATTTTTAGTGTTTTGTCAAGCTTATTAAAAGTATATTGTCTATAACAAAAAAATTAAGGGAGAAAATGTACACTCACCACTGTATCTGAACAGACATATTGTTTTCCCTTTTCTTTAAAGGGCTCCAAGATCAATGTGCCAGTGGCAAACATAGAAGTATTCAAAATCTTAAACATTTTCAATGTGTCATCCTGAACACAAAATTCATGTGTACCTTTTATCTTCACAAGCTCTAAGGAGAAAGAATGATATAATATATAAGTTACACAAAAGTATACAAGAAGGTAGGATGGGGTAGTGGAAATAACATTCTATCTAGAATCAGGGGATCTGGGTTCCAGGCTCAGGTCTACTACTAATTTCTTATGCAATCTTATAGAAGACACCTTTCCATTCTAAAGCTGTTTCCTCTTGCATTAAATGAGGAGAACAGACTAGATTAACTTTAAAGAACCTCCTAGATTTAAATCCTATAGCCATTAACTAGCCATTTAACGTAGTAAAAAGTCAACTCAAAGTACTTGTTTACATTAGCCATCATATATTTTCCCTACTTTTTCCCCTGAATGTCACTGAAAGTACAATCTCTGAATGCTGAAATCTCTTTGGAGTTCAAGACATTGACCTGAAAATGTTCAAGTAGTGTGAAAGGGAATTCTTTGCTCTTTTCTGAGTTTACACTTACTTATAAAAAGGAATTCTTTATTCCCTGTGTCTATTTTGAGTTAACACTTTAGTTAACACTAACTTAAGTATCCCTTCTTAGATTGTGAAGACAGGATTAACTCTCCTTTTGAATTGAATCAACAAAAGGACTGAACACCCTACTTAGTACTAGGTGAGAAGTTAGCAAGGTACTTCGAGAACTCACAAGTCACTTACTTAGAGAGCTCCACCCTTTAAACTCAGTCCCAAACTTGTAAATCCTATGATCAGAGTATACATATACACCTTCAGAAACTCAATCAGGCAGGAATCTGTTAACCCTTTTGAAGAGTATTCACTTCTCCAGAAGGTGAGAACTGGTTGCCACAAGCACTGCCCTGCAGTGCTAGACAATTTGGAAGCTGTGAAGAGGGGGCAGGGACAAAAAGTCACCATAAAAAAACATGAATTGTTCAGCTTGAGTCAGTCTTGTGGAGATAGTCTCCTGACTGGAGAGAGTCTTTGAGGGAGCTTTGCTAGAGACTGAGGCTTAGATTATGGGTTTGGAGCTCAGTTTCAACTTGGACTCTGACTCCTGGACTACTTTGTGGGGTGAATGAAAGACTGACTCCTTTCCTAGTTTCTGGAGAGATTAGCTTCCATCTTGGAGGAGGGCCACGTGGTTACTCACTAATGGCCTTCCTGGTTGAGAGCTAATTAATCTCTGCCTGGATAACCTCTAACTCCTTCACATTTCTCTTCTTTATTGTTTTTTCACTATTTGTAAATAAATTTCTGACTCGAGATATAATATTGGTGACCACATTAATTTCATAAAATTATTGTCCAACCATTAATTTTCACCTTTATAGTAGACACAGAATTATTATATCTTTTGATTTCATTTAAAATTCCTAGGGTTCAGTGATTTTTTTCATTATCTATACACACTTCTAGATACATAACTTGATCAAGATGAATATAATCAGAAAGTTATTAAAGTCAGACATAGATAAATTCATGATTTCATGAATATACAGATTCTTTTTAGCTGGGCAGATCAAAACACATCTATACTTTTTGAACTCTCAGTTATATCTTTTCTTAAGTCCTCTACAGAGGATTTATTCAATATGCTACTCTTTACTCTAGATTTTAGTAGTCTGTGGGAAGAAGCAAAGCATTTATGTTGTCTGTTTTTCATTTCTTCCAAGTAATTGTTTCATCTCTTTTCCAATCATGTATTTGAGTTACTTTTTTAATGCATACTGGTATTATGCCACTCTCCATTCTCATGCATCTCTCTATTGCCTTTTAGGTCACCCATAATTTTTATTCTTTAGAGGTTGAACAAGTAATCTTAACAGACCTTAATTTATTCATGGAAGATATCTATTAGAGAAATGCTTTAATTCACCAATTAAAATAATGTGGGTTTATATTCTCTGTACCTTTCATTTAATTTGTGATTAAGAAAAATGTTCTGTTGTGAAGAAATGTCTAATAAAGTTTGTCTGTTCTCTTCTTTCAATCACTATAATCTCCTCTGTTTGATCATGAGCCTTGCTTTAGCCTTTAACTTTGGCTATAGCCCTTGCTATTAATCCTGTAGTTTCTCATCTTCCTTCTCTCTTCCTCTGAATGACCTTATTTCACAGTAAAACACCAGGATTCAGCAACTTCTATATTAAAGGGTCAGAAGTCTTGGAATATGATATTCCATAAGGCAAAGGAACTAGTTTTACAACCCAGAAATACCTAACCATCAAAACTGAATATATCCTTTCAGCAGGAAAAATGGTCATTTAATGAAGTAGAAGATTTCCAAACATTCCTGATGAAAAGCCCAAACCTAAACAGAACTTGATGTCCAAATATAAAATTTAAGAGAAGTATAAAAAGGTAAACAAGAAAGGGAAAATTTAAGAGATTCAATAAGATTGAATTATTTATATTCTTACATTGAAAGATGATATTTGCAACTCAATTTTTTTTTTAATCAGAAGTATAACAGAGTATGGGAGTAAGTTGACATGACATGAAAAAAAAAACACCAAGGGATGAAAAAGAGGATGTACTAAGAGAAAGGGAAAAGAGAGGCAAAATGGGTTAAATTATATCATCTAAAGAGGCACCAAAAAGACTATGACAGTGGAAGGGAGGATGATGAGGGTGGTGACAGGCAGTGCTTAAAACTGACTCTCACTGGTACAGAATCCTACCTTTCCCTATAGAGAAGAGGGGAATAAAAAAGGGTCAGCTGGGGAGGGCAGTAATATAAGTGAGGGGGAATGTGGGTGGGGGTGATTAAAAGCAGAATACTTGTGCGAAGGTACAGAGTGACAGGAGAGAAAAAGAGAAGGATTTTAAAGGGGAAAAATAAGATGGAGGGGAAAATACAGATGGCAATCATAACTGTGAACGTAAATGGAATGAACTCACCCATAAAACAAATAGATAGCACAGTAGATTAAAAACTAGAATTCTATGATATATTGTTTACAAAAAACACATTTGAGGCAGGGAGAGACACACAGAGTAAGGATAAGGGGATGGGGCAGAATCTATTGGGCTTCAACTAAGGTAAAAAAAAGTAACAATCATGATCTCAGACAAAGCTAGAGCAAAAACAGATCTAATTAAAAGAAATCATAAAGGAAATTACATTTTGATAAAAAGTATTATAGATAATGAAATAATATCAATACCTAATATATAAGCTTCAAATTTTTAAAGGAGAAATTAAATGAGCTTAAGGAGGAAATAGAGAATAAAACTACACTAGTGAGGGACTTCAGCCATTTCCTATCAGAACTAGGTAAATCTAACAAAAAATAAACCAAAAAAAGTAAGAAAGCAAATGAAATTTAGGAAAAATTAAATTTAATATATCTCCAGAGAAAAATGAATGAGCAGTGAATCAGCAAACACATGGTACATACCAAAAATTGACCATGTACTAGGGCATAGAAACTTCATGACCAAATACAGAAAAGCAGAATAAATGCATCCTTTTCAGATCATAATGCAAAAAAATATATATAATCAGTAAGGGCATGTGGTGTAAACCTCAAATTTTCTCAGACTTATCAATGTAAGGGGTTTCCCCCATTGGGGAATCTTCTACTTAAAAAAATTCCCTAGCAGATGGTGAGAACTCTACTTGAGTGTGGGGGCTCCTTGCCTTGGGAATATCCCTACTCCACCCTACTTAGGACTGCTTTAGGACAGAGAGCTCCTTGAGAACAATGAAAAGTACTTTGATCCATGCTTATGGAAGGGACAGGAAGTTCTTTGAGTCATGACTATTTTAGAATTGATACAATGGGATACTAAGTACCTATAAAGGTGGGGCAACTTGTAAACTACTTAAACCTAAAAGGGTGATAACTTATTCAGAGGTTTTTTCTAATGAAATTTGTCGACACAGCAGCATTTTTTTCCTGACTTACTAAAGAGATTAAAACTACTCAGCTGTGAATTAAAAATGGGCGGTCCTTTAGAAACATCTACAGTGATTGGTAGATGTAAGGACTTAGGGGAGGTGACAGAGAAGATTTTGCCCTTAAAAATAAGAGCTCAGGGAAGAGTTGGGAAGTCATTCTGAAACATTCAGATTGGAGAGACTCATTCTGAGGAGACTGATTCTGAAACATTCAGATGGAGGAGGGAGCTGGTGAAAGCAGCTGAGATGCTGCTGGCCTGGTGTCATTAGAAATCCTTACTTAGACAGATCTTATGGTGAGTTATAAAAAACTGACTGATTTCTCTTTTAAGACTCAGGTCTAGGCCATATTGGCTTGAGGCCCTTCATACTTATTCCTTTTTCACTCTCTCTCTCTTTCTTTGATTACTCATTGTATTGTTAATTAAATTCTCTATAAAACCCAGTTGACTTGGGTATTTGAATAATTGGGAATATTTCCCTGGCAACCACCTTATATTTGATTTAAAACCCAAGACACTGTAGTGAAACATTTCTGTGGTCAAATTTACTCACCCTCTCTTATATCTATCACAATTTATATCTTCCACTATTTTTATCACTACAGTTTAAGACCTCAACCATTTTAAATCTCACAGTGGAAAGACAAATTAAGGGCTATAAAACAATGCATATTCTTTGATCCAGTAATAACACTACTGGTCTTTGTCCTAAAGAGATTAAAAAAAAGGGGGGGGGGGACCTACTTGTACAAAAATATTTATAGCTTCTCTTTTGGGGGCATCAAAGAATTGGAAATTGAAAGGGTATCTAGCAATTGGGGAAATGACTGAACAAATTATGATATGTTAGTGGTGGAATACTATTGTGCTGTAAAAGAAATGAGGAATAAGATGATTTCAGAAAGAGCTGGAAAAGACCTACATGAACTGATGCAGAGTTAAATAGGCAGAACCAGGAGAACATTGTACACAGAAACTGTAATAATATGGAATAATCATTTGTGAAAGAATTAGCTACTTTCATCGATACAATGATCCAGCACAAATCTGAAGACTTATGACAAAGAATGCTACCCACCTCCAGAGAAAGAACTGTTGGAATCAGAATGTAGATCAAAGCATACAATTTTTCACTTTACTCTGTGTTTTTATTTTGGGGTTTTGGTTTTATATACTTCTTCTATTACAAAAATGAACAGTACAGAAATGTTTTGCATGATAATATATATATAAACCAGACTGAATTACTTGGCAGTTCTGGGAAGGGGAATAGAGACAATTTGGATTATATAACTTTGAAAAATTAATGTAGAAATCCATTATTAAATATAATTGTTAAAATATCTTTACAAAATATAAAAGTTACAGAAGCAAAAACTCTTTCCATCCAAAAAAAAGACTACACTCAAATTTTACCTTCTGCAAGACTATCTTCTATCTACATTTTATATATTTTACATGTAAATAGTTGTTAATGTTGTCTCATTAGCATATGAACTCCTTGAGAGCAAGAACAGTATTTTTGCCTTTCTTTCTAATAAAGTATATAGTTAAGAAATGCTTGTTCAATGACTAATAAATGACTAAATGATAAAAAAAAATTGTCATAACAGTAAAAAGAATCAGAAGTTAGTTTTAATGTCTATTCAACATCTTACCCTTGAAAACCATTTGTTCTCTTCCTGGGTCAAATACACATGTTGGTTTAGAAGGATCTCCAAGAGATATATCCAAAGATGCAATTGCTTTTTTTTCTGAAAAATTCCACAAAACATACATAACAGATACACAAAAGTGGTCAGTTAATGATACAGTCATAATACATAATGTGAAATTGTAAAGAAATCTTATCATGGAAAACTGCAGTTAACTATAAGAGTCCAAAGCAAGAGTAATCTCAAATTCTAAGTGCTCATTTTGAAGAAAAAGTATTTAAATCCTTTTATCAAGGGTAGTACATTAGAAAGAGTACTGAACTAATTAGAATCAGGAGACTTGTATTTAGTCTTGGTTTTCTAACCTGGCTAACAAATGACCTTGAGCAATTTACTTAACTTCTCCTTAATTTACTTAGATGAAAAATGAGAGCATTTGTTAAGATGATCCCTAAAATCATTTTCAGATCTAAAATTCCATGGTTTTTTATAATACAAAAAATCCAAGTATTTTTGCTAAGAATCAGACAAAAACAGTGAATTAAGGGTAACACTTAAGGGTAACTTGAACTTTCCAAACTATTTAAAAATATTTTTATATTACAAATAAGTTATTTTGATTCTTTACAAATAAGATAAAATCCATAAATATAAAAAACAAAAAATATTAAAATGGAATGTAAACAATTCAGATAGGCAATATAAATTATTATAATAAAGTCAAATGAAAATTGGAAGAAAAATAAACAGTGAACAGTCAAGTTATGTTATAAAACAGCACTAAAGTGGAAAACTCCTGGGTAAATCCCCTGAAGTCCTTGAACTTGTTATAATAGCCAAGGAAGCTAGGAAGTCAGGACATCTTCACAACTGACCTCAGGGGAGGGGGGCCCAGCAAGCAAAGCCTGATTTCGCCCAACTTTGGGGAGAGGGTTCAGTGACTTCTAGGGATGTCCCACTCCCTCTTTCCCAATACCTCATTTCTCAATTCAATTGCCCTATCCTTCATTTGATCCCTTAAAATAAACAGCTGTTCATAAGAGCAAGTAACTGGCTTAATAGTATCTAAGAAAGGAAGACTGAAGATGGAGGGGAGGGAAGTTACATTTCTCTCCTCAGAGAGGGAGAAGCTGTTTGTATCATATTTGTTTCAACCAAGTCTCTGAGGAAACAGAAGTTTGCGATCTTGAAGGCAGCCAGTGAGGTTTGCCAGGGGAAAAAAAGAGAGGGAAAATCAATCCAACCCCTTTCTCTTTCTACATGACTCCATTCCACCTCTACCTCACTCTGGTCCTGACCAGTAGGGGGAGACTCCATTCTCTCTCCCTATATTACACAACAGTTGCTTTTATGGTGGTGGATTGAATTTTTCACTATGGATCCCTTTGTGGATATTTTGGGATCTTGCTGTGCTGATAATAGTTTAGTACTTCACAGTTGATCTTTGTAGAATATTTCTGTCACTATATACACTGTTCTCCATGTTCTGTTCACTTCACTTTGCATCAGTTCATGAGTCTTTCCACATTTTATTTCATTATGGTTATATACCTTAACTTATTCATCCATTTCCCAAATAAAGGACAACCCATTCTTTGCCACTAAACAAAGAGTTGCTAAAAATATTTTGATACAGGTAGGCCTTTTCCCTTATCTCCAATCTCTTTGGAATATAGACCTAATAATGGTTTTGCTGGATTCAAAGGTATGCATAGTTCCATATTCCTCTGCAGAATAGTCGTATCAGTTCACAGTTCCACTGATAGTGTATTAGTGTCCCAATTTTCCCACATCCCCTCCAACATTTATCATTTTCTTATTTAGTCATGATAGCCAATCTAATAATTTCTATAAGGTTTCATCCCAAAAACTGTTTTAATCTCCATGTTGTTATTTAATAGTGATTTGGAGAATCTTTTCATATGACTATAGTTTTAACTTCTTTCTCTAGAAATGCTTGTTCATATCTTTTGATCTTTATATTCTCTTTTTAAGGATGAAGAAATTGAGGTCCAAAGAGTTCATAAGGAAGGAACTGGAAGAGCTGAGATTCATATACAAATCTTCTGACTCAAAATTCAGGAATCTTTCTATCAACAATTATTTAAAGAAGGGCAAGAGTAAGGAGGTAGAAGAGGGAAAAGAATAAGCATTTATATTGTGTCTATTATGTACCAGGTATACTACTAAATGCCTTAGACATTTGTGCTAAAAATATTCTTATGAGATAAGTTTCAAATATATTTCTTTTCAAAAATATTCAAATGAACTTGTCAAAGCTCTAATATTAAATATCAAAATGAAATAAAAAAAGATACAAAAAGTTCAAGTAATCAAGATCATACTTTGTTCATCTTCACAAGAATCTGTATTGACTCTTTCCCTTTTTCTGTTAGACTTCTGTTTGGGGGAAACTCTGTCATTTGATATTGTCCCACTGACTGTAAATCCATCTAAAACAAACAAGGAAGTTTCAATCTTAGTCATTACTACATAAGTTTTACAATTATTTACAGAATATGACTAAATTATTTTTTACTGATTATCTAATATCACTAAAAGCTCAGAAGGAAAATAGGAAAGGGGATACAAAGCATTTTGATGATTTACTCTTCTATTGCTAAAAATTTCTTGTGACTTCTTTTCTGAGGTTCAATAGAATGTATAGAAAAAGAAACCACAAAAGATGTGATTCTTCTCAAAATGGGATAAAATACATTCTAATCAAAGTAACACAATACCTAATAACATGTTTTCATAATCAAATCGCTCTCCTCTCCAGTATTCCAAAGGTTTTATTTTTATTCTTGTAGTTCGACGAACAGGAAGGTCTATTAATAAACATTGATCAAAAACAAAAGAAAACAAAGTTACATATTTTGGGCTAGAAGGAGCCATAAAAATCAGTTATTCCACATAGGTCTTAAAAATATCTCCTTGAAAATGTGAATCTTAAAACTGCTCAGACACTACTTCAGAAGATTTGATTAAGCTATTTCCCATTTTTAACAATGGAGGTACTTGGTCAGGAATGTATTGAGAACTTTAAAATTACTCCACCCTGCTCACACAGTGCCTTAGGGGAAGATAAAGTTGCAAATTCCTGATTGAACAATGAAAAGTCCCCAACTCATACTTATAGTGAAGCAAAAACCCTAACCTAGGTCTATTTTTAGATCTAATACAAAAGGGTGCTAAGTACCTATAAAGGTTAAATTAATCACTAAAAGTTCAAGCAACTTACAAAAGGCAAGCTTAACAAGAGGTGTGAAGTTTTAGTCTAACCAGAGAAAGTGAGAACAAAAGAAGATGTGAACTAAGAATGGGTAGTCCTGGGAAAAAAACGTCTACTGTGATTGGTAGATGTGAAAATTTAGGGGAGGTGACATGAGAGAAATTTTCATTAAAAGGAGAATTCAGTTCAGTTTGGAGCTGAATTGGAGCTCTGAACTCAGTTCAGGAGTTCAGGAATTCAGAGGAGGGTCTCTGAACTCAGTTCAGGAGTTTAGGATTTCAGTGGAGGACTGGAGCTTGCTTGAGAACATCTTGTGATGAGTGATAAAGACTGACTCGCTTTTCCTTAAGGTTCAGGCCTTTCTATTTTTCTTTTTCTTTTATTTTTTCTGTTATGTTTTATATATTTTTATATTTTATACATATATTATATTTTGTATTATTTTTTATATATTTCTATTTCTATACTATTCTCTCTCTCTCTCTCTCTCTCTCTCTCTCTCTCTCTCTCTCTCTCTCTCTCTCTCTCTCTCCCCCCCCCTTAATGTGTATTAATTAAAATCTCTATAAACCCCAGCTAACTTGGGTATTTTCATATTTGGGAATTTTCCCATGGCGACCACTTAATTTTAATATAAATCAAGACACTAAAAATTATCTTTACAGTTTGGCTGAAACCTTTACAGTTTTGGCAATTCACAGTCTTGTAAAACCCACATTTTTGTGGTTATAAAAATTAATTTCTTCATTGTAAAGACAAGCAACTTTGAAAGATTTAAGAACTTGGATACTGTGAGCAACTACAATTCCATAGAATTGATGATGAAGCATGCTACTCAGAAACTAACAAAGTATAATGGATTCAGGGTACAGAATGAGTCATAATGCTTTAGACATGGTCATTGAGTGAATTTGATTTCCTTGACTATGTATATTTGCTATAAAGGTTTTTTGTTTTTTTTTTCTTTTTCTACCAGGCTTTTTTTAGGGGGAGGGAGAAGGATTAGGGAGTAAAGAAGAAAAATATATTTCCATTAGTTAAAATAAATTTAATTTTTAAAAATATTAAAAATCCAGAGAACAAAAGAAAGGCCAAAAATTATCATGGTCAAGTAACTTTGAAAGCAACAAATTGAACATATGTCAATCTGTTTCTTTTGTTGGTTTTGATATTATTTAACACTGAGAATAAGGTCTCACAAAAATTGTGAGTAAAGTTATTGCTATATTTTTCAGGGTGCTAAAAGTGTCTGGTAATTAATCAGTTCTAGGCACTCCTCCACTCCACTTGGGCCGGAACCCCACCCAGTCTTCCAGTGACCTGGCCCCAACTCTCCCCAGCTGGCTGGCCGAGGGGCTGTGAGAGCAGAGGCTGCCAGAGCACTTCTCCTCCCCACCCCCTGCAAGAGCCCCATAGCCCCAGCTGCTTGCCTGCCGCCCTCGTGGCCAGCCTGTGGAGCAGCCCTTACCCCCCTAACACCCCCTCATGGTTCCCAGTCTGATCAATGAGCCTGCATGAAGTCACATGTCATCAAAAATGGCTACATGTGTTCATCATCATGGTTCTAGGAGAATCCCAATAATCAGAGGGAGAGGCCCTAGGACAGAGGATACTTTCAAACTGAGTTCCAGGACTGAAGTGGTCTCTGGGCCATGATGGATAAGTCTCCAGATGAGAGTAGCTTGGTGAGAAATGAATCTATTTACCATTCCAAGATTCTCTTGTCTCCTCTGTGTTTATGTTTCATAGATTTTACCTATTTCTTGTCTTTTCATCAGTCTTATATTCCAATAAAGGACTACTTTTAAAAAAATTCTACCATATTATACTCAGTTTTTCAGATTAAATTATTCTTGGTTGTATGATTATGACTTCTTTTTTAACATTTGAATTCTTTTTGTTTGCCTAAAGTATTTATTTTCTTTAACTTACATGCTCCTACTGCTGACATTTCTAAGTATTTTCAATTTGGAAATTCCATCAGGAGTTGAACTTTGTTTTCACTTGTTATGTTTTCTAAGTAGTTCTGGCAGTTTTCTTTTATAATTTCTTGAAATATAGTACCAGTTTGTTTTTTTTATTAGTTCATGGTTTTATTCTTAAATCTATTTTTCCAGATCATATTTTTTTCAAATGTATCATCTTTCTTCCCTCCAATCTTTTGATGTTTTTATTCCATTTAAAATTTTCAGAATCTATGACTCATATAATAATTCACTACCTTTTATTAAAAGCTTTTTATTTTCCACCAAATTTTTTCTCAGGAGTTCTAATTTCACCTCCTGTACTTTTTAATCTATTGTTTCATTTCTTCTAATTACTTTTGGAGTTGTAAACAAGTCATTCTTTCTTCTGAAGTTCTATTAATACTTGTGACAGTTTCTTCTAGCTTTAATTGTTCAACACAAAGTATTTCTTCATTGCATTTGGAATTGTCTGCTGCTTACTCATATATTGTTAGTGTTATTCCTGATTGTTATTAATAAATTTTTATTTATTATTTTATTATAATTTAGGATTATAATAACTAACATTTATATAGCATGTATTATGTGCCAGGCAGAGCTAAGTACTTTTCAATTTATTTGATCTTAATAACAGCACTGGAAGGGGGCAGCTGAGTGGCTCAGTGGATTGAAAGCCAGGCCCAGAGACAGGAGGTCCTGGGTTCAAATCTGGCCTCAGATACTTCCCAGCTGTGTGACCCTGGGCAAGTCACTTGACCCCTATTGACAAGCTCTTACCATTCTTCTGCCTTGGAACCAATACACAGTATTCATTCTAAGATGGAAGGTAAGGGTTTAAAAAAAAAAACAGCACTGGAAGGTAGGTGCTATTATTGTCATTTTATGGATGAACCAACTGAGGCAAACTGGTTTAGTGATTTGCCCAGCATCATACAGCTAGTAAAAGTTCTGAGCCTAGATTTTAATTTAGGTCTCCCTAACTCAGGGCCTATTGCTCTACTCATTGTGCCACCTAACTGCCCATATTAAAACCAAAGTTTCTAGGATAAAGACTTTGTACTAGGGCCAGACCTTTTCCTTCCTACTATCCTGGATGTTATGGAAAAATCCTTGTCTGGTTCTTCTTTCTTTATGCCATTGGTTCTGTAGTTAAGAGATTGAGAGATTATAACTAGGCCCTGCCAGAAGTCCCAATATCTGTGTCTGTAGAATCCAACATGGCTTTTAGTCTTAAGGCTTTTTGGTTCCTTCTCTTTGTAACAATCCTAACCTAGAAATAACCCCTGGTTGGGATGGCAAGCCTCAACCAGATCTAGTAGACTATATTTATTGGTCACAGGCTTCCTCCAAAGTATCTGGTCCTGATTATGTGCTTTACTGGCCCTCTCCCTGATAGCAAATATATCAAAGGCTTCCCAAGCTTTAAGTCTTTTGTAGACCCCCAGGGTATGAATTGTCAGATACTGACTTTAAGTTATTTAAAAAATATAGGAGCCACAATTCCTCTTTCTGCCCATAGCAACATGACTCAGATTATTTCTAAAATGAAAAAGTCTTTGGTTTTCTAAGTTTTGATGTGGAAAGAACTACGAGAATGTGGACCTCCTTATTCTTTATCAGAAATGCCTTAAAGAAAATTCCTATATCAAGATGATCAACAAGAAGCATGGGAAAGAATGTGAACTTTGTGCTGGGCTCTTTACAGTGTTCCACTGATATTCTGATGTTTTTATGCATTTTAAGAAGATTGAAGTATGATAAATCTCAGCAAGCTAAAAAAAAATGTTAAATTGAACTTTTGGACAAGAATGTTTTACCAAATTCAGGTCCCTGATGCAGAACTGTTCTTTAAGGATAATATGACTAAGTCTTCTGTGAATAAGTACTATGCACAGAATATTGACTATGAGGTTTCTAACACTGATGGATCTTGGTCAGTTGTACTTTGGGGAAGGCTAAAGCTATCAGTGAGGTGGTACTTAAATTGGCCCAGACCACCCCTTACTACAGATAGAATTATCCATACATTTATTCCTTCTAGGTTAAAAGAAAATATAAAAAGGGGTATCCCTATGGATATGAAAAGTCTACAAACATTGATTCCTTACTAGTCAGAACATCAAAAACCTTACTATAGTAATAATGATCCAGTTAAAGCTTTGAAAATAGGCTTCAACTAAGCTTTAGTCAGACCCACCAAATAATAAAATCATTACTACACCAATATGATGGAGACCTGGGAGATAACATCAATGAGACAGATCCCAAATCACTTTTACCAATTTGGTATGAAATTTAAGCAATAATGACTATATAGAGTCAGTAGTGTGCTTTCATCTAATTTGCTACAAGAGTTGGCTCCTGAGAAATCCTTTAACAAATTAATTGTAAATAGAATAGGCTTAATGAAGGATTCTAGGCAGGCCAAGGAAAAGAAAAAGACAAACTACAGACTTTGGAATTAAGCTGAAGCCATCCTAAAACTTTCAGGAGTGTTCCTTCCTCCTCCAGCAAAAGCCAAAGAAAGAGGAGCTTCTCAATTAGTTTTAATCTTCTCCCAATCGTCCTACAACAATGAATTCTTTTGTCCTCTCCAAACACAATTCCCTGAAGCTCATGTCAATTATAAGGTCCCCATTTACCATTATAGTATATTTTTCTTTCCCCATAAGAACAAAGGAATGAAGATATTTACAGTATTTACAATACTTACAGACCCGCAAACTTTTTTATATATGAATATTAATCAATTCAACTTGGTATTGGCTGAAAAGTAGATCAATGGAACCAAGTAGGAAAATTCATTCAAGGGACAATAAGAAACTAAAGAACCCAATAACCCAATGTTCAATGAACCAGAAAATATAAGTTAGAAAAGAATTCCTTATTTTAGAAAAATTGCTTGGAAAACTGGAAAACACTATGATAGAAGTTAGGCTTAGACCAATATCATATAATATTTCACAATTTATTCTAAATATATATGTGAACTTAATGTCTAAGATATTACAATTTTTAAAATTGGAAAAGAAGTTCATATACATCTTAAAACAAACAAAAACAACCTTTTACCTACTATCTTACAATTGATACTAAGTATAGGTTCCAAGGCAGAAAAACAGAAAGGGCTAGACAGATGGGATTATGTGATTTGCTCAGGTTCACAAAGCAAGGGAGTGTCCTCAAACAGATTTGAATTGAAGACCTCCCCAACTTCAGGCTTGGCTCTCTATCCACTGAATCATCTAGTTCCCCTAGACCCATGTTCGTGAAGATGTGGCACACGTCCTCCAGTGTGCCAAAGGGGGCTGTTCCATTCCCTCTATCCAACTTGCCTATGGATAATGTTCACATGCCCACCTCTCTAACCAGCTGCCCAAAGCAAGCACTTCCTCCCTCTACTCTCTGAAGTAATTCTGGGGGTTCACAGGTACCTTGAAGGTGCTATTTGGGCATGTGATCTCTAAAAGGTTCACGAATGCTGCCCTAAATCATATACTACCGAGAACAATGAGCAGGAAATGTATTCCTGACCACACAATTACAAATTACAAAATAGAAATAAAAGGAAATTGAATAAAATGAGTAACTTTATTACATGAAAGAGAAAAGTTTCTGCACCAAAAAGATTATTGCACCAAGGATAAGAAAGGAAGCAGCTGAATATGGAAAAAAATCTTTGTATCTTATTTCTTTGATAAGTATTTGTTTTCCCAGATATGAAAATCACTAAATACATATAACTATGTGTATATTCACATATACAGATATATATTATATATGCATGTATATACATGCATAGATAAGTATAGATATAGATACATGTGTCAATGTAGTATATATTCTTATGTAAATATGTAAATCTATGTATGTGTGTATGTATTTTGTCTTTTGATTAAGATTACTACAAAACATTAGTAGAAATTTCTTGGATGACAAATCATTCAAATTAGCAATGGAAACTATGCTCTTAAAGTGTTTTAAAGAAGTCAGAAAGATCTTGACTGGATTTCAGGTTCAAATATTGCCTCAAACTTTGTTGTGTGACCCCCTTAACCTCTCAGACAATTTCCAGCTCTAAACCTTAGTAGGAATACTTAGTAAAGTATCTCTAACAGATTTTGGCTAAAACAGGACAGAGGTTCTTCCATAATTACAAAACAACATTTGACTCAGTACAGTATAAGGCAGTATAAAAGGCAGATATATCCAACAAAGACTTTTATACATGTTAATATCATCCTAGATATCTTTATTGATGCAATTAAAGAGATAGTTTTCTTCAATAATAATCATCTGATTATTTGTGCCAAGGAAGACATTAAACATTAAAGAGGTACCCAACTTCGCAGGGTTAGTAACTATCTGAGGTAGGATTTGAACCACAGTCTGGATACAATACTTAGCCACTATTCTACAAAAAATTTGCAAAATGCTCATAATTGCATATGACATAATAAAGTCAAAACAAAGCCCAACAATACTTATTACAAAGGTCTACTTAATAAGATTTGAAATTATTCAAAGGAGTTTACCTAAAAAAAAAATTAAGAACTCGACCTATAATCATATAATTTGTACAGTAGCTGAACTATATGTATTCATTACAAAGGACATAATCTATTCCTGAAGTTTGTGGTAAGGAATGGGTAGTAAGTCAATAATTAATGATATAGATATGAAAAAAGTATTAATACAAAATTTTTAAAATGTCAAATCCAGTAAATAAGGAAGGCACTGAAATAAATGCTAAGGATACAAAAGAAGGGCAAAAAATGGCCCCTGTTCTCAAGGAGCTCAGAGGTCATTACTGACCCCTTCCCCCCAATATGTAAAAGGGGACAGAAGTAGAACAATATTGTTACTGGCTTATTACATTTTATATAGAAAGAGATATCAATCATACATACTTCTTTTCAAAAAACAAGTTAATATAAGTATAGTTTCTTATGTAATCTTGTTCATTGCATATAGAAATGTTTCCATTCATGATTGTTAAGTTTACTATCATAAAAAAATTTATGAGTGATTTTAACTTGGACGTTTCAAATGGACTTAAGTGGGAAAAAAATGAAAGCATGGTACCATGAGAATGAAAGTATAGGTACAAGGTAGAATTAATGAGGGGAATAAACTGAGGAATAGTGAGAATAGAAAGGAACATATAGGTTTCACAGATTGCTATAGAAGTAGAATTGTAAAGGATTATAATCTAATTAGAAATAAAAGTGATTGAAGGGGGGGGGTTGTCAAGGGAAAATGAGGTAAAGTATAATTTGGTAGGATTAAAAAAATAAGTCTACATTTATAAGCCGAGAAGAATGTTAATTCCATTAACAAAAACTAGAAGCACAGAGAGGTTTGGGGTAGAAATTATGAGTTTGGTTTTATACATCTAGGAGGTGCTAGTAAGTATATCATAATGGAAGGGCAAGAACTAAAAGAGATTTTGGAGGGGGTTGAGCAACAAGTGGCAAAGATCCGCTGAAGAACTAGTCAACTTTATAAAGAAGATAAAGTTATGGCATGAGGATAAGATCACCAAAGGTATGTAAAAGGAGAAACAACCATAGTAGGGGATCTTTGATCATATAATAACTATTATATTATAAAATACCACTAAACATTTCTTTACATGAGGCTCTACAAATTTAAGAAAACTAAAGAGTTAATCATCATTCACTTACTTGTATTTGTACCACACTCCTGTTCATCTCCAGAGATTTTGTTGAATCTAGACGTCAAAACATTATTTCTTAACCTGGTTGGTCCACTTTAGAAAGGAAAAGAAAAAGAATTCTCATAATCCAAACTGTTAAAAAAAGTTACTCCATTTTTCAAAAACTTTTATAATTTTTTTCTTATAAAACTCAATAGAGATAAGAGCAAGTTAAGGGAATACTTGTTGAAAATTATCTTGACTTCCATACCTGAAATTAAAAGCATTTCTGCCAACAAACTTAATACACTGAGAATAAGAGAAATAGATTAGAAAAAATGTATTTACATAGAAAGTCTCTGGATCCAAGTCTCATACATAGAGAGCACTGATACAAACATACAAGGCCAAGAAAAATGTGGTCTAAAGTTACAAGTATGCAGTATAAGAATACAAAATTAAAATGTACAACATTATGCAAAATTCTCCCTCAGAGAAAAGCATGTAAAAATAACTATGACGTTTCATTGCTAACCTATCAACCTGGCAAACTTGATAAAAGATATAAATGGTATGTGTTGGAGGAACTAGAAGAAGAGAAGTAGAGAAATACTTGGAAATCACAATAATTTTTAAAATTATCAATATGTACTAAAAATTTCATAATTGGCTATCACATGCCAGATAAATATAATTAATACTTTATGACCTTTCAGCTTAATTGAGTTTTATTTATCTTAATATTTTCACTTCCACCTATTATATTACACTGTACATGTCTACTTAAGTGTTTTAATACACTGTGGAGATCATAAAGAATTATCAATAACTATGTCAGTCTAGAATGGGCTATCATAGTCAGTTCTACCAAGATGAAAAGCAAAGTCTTTCTAGCCCTTAAAACTAAACCTGCTTTATAAGGGACAGACTAAGTAAATAAAAAAGACCTCATCATCATTATGATGGCCATACTAGGAGGCCTGGGAATAGAAATCTAACAATACATTATCAGAAGCATTCTTAATGAAGGCACAAGAAGGAAATACAGACTTTCACAAATCTTATTTCATAGTGGGTCATAATTTTTTAGTTCCACAATTGATTATGACTGGAATCAAATAAAAGTCCCAACTGTGTTGACTGACTAGAAAAATAAATGTGATTGAGCAGAACAAAATGTCACTTTCAAAGGTTTTCCCCTAGCAATATGTCTCCCATGAGTATGGCAAAAATTATACAAGCTACTCTGAAAGAGAAAATGACAGATATTTTTATTCAGTGACCCTCAGTTTATTGATAGTACATGAGGAATAAAAGAGGAAGGCTTATGCTTATCAAAGGTGATTAATACTTTTTGAAAAGATATTCAATGTATCATCCAAATGGAAGAGATTCCCCATTGATTAATTGCTCTAAATAGTGCTATTTTTGAATTATATTTAAACTGTTATTTACTTTAGCCAAAAAACAGTGCAAAGCTTCCTAAATTGGATGCATAATCGCTCAAAAGAATTTAGTCACACACAAAGATCCATGGAATAAAGACTATTATTAGTATTATAACTATCAATCACTTTGTTTTCCTCTTCTAAAAACTGCCTGTTCATATCTAGATTATGTTATACAGCTATATGGACAAACCATCGAGTAAAATGCCATTAATTATTTTAGAGAAAACCTTCTGAACAGCAAAGAACTGCTCTAAGAATTGGTGAAGAAAAACAGTGCAGACTGTATTGCCATTGAGAAGTGATGCAGTGCTTTTAAGGCCCTGAAACAAGGACTCTTCTTTTCAACATCTCCTGGAGATGGAGAAGTATTGGACTATCACACTCTCTTAACAAAATGCAGGCCAACCAAAAGGGCAAAGGAGTGATAAATAGTAGGGATCGAATAGGCTGCAACAGTTTGCCAAATAAGAATTGAATGAAAAAAAACAAGAAGAAAAATGTAATCAAAGGATATGCAAAGGACCATACAGAGAGAAATTCATCCAAATGACAGGAGGGATAAAGAATCTAAATACTAAATTCTAAAATCAAAAGTGTTGGTTACAAGAGGTCAATGTTGTCGATTCCTATCTTTTTTTCTTTCATTTGGGTACACTCAAGAGTTCCTTTCCCCACTCACACACCTTGTCTCCCCTCTCTCAACATTTAGTCAATCTCCAATGTCTAAAACTTATGACAAACTCAGTCAATCCCTTTAAGGTATTTAAAAACTAAACCATAATTTTAATTTTTTTTAAAAAGAGGACAGAATATACATTGTTGGAAGTCAAAGGAGAGGCTAATTTTAATTATTTGTGAGCAATACCTTTCTTCCATGGCTGAAGTCACAGAAATTTTAGAATCTCCTGTAAGTATTGTTGGTGTCAGATTAACATTTTGAGCAGCACCAATACATTCCTCAGAAGGTTCTGCAGTACTGCGGAAATAAAAATGTTTAACTGCTCATACATATAAAACAAAATAAACACAGTAAATAAATAGCATTTTATCATCTTACCCATTCATTCCCTCTCTGGCAACTAGAGTTCAATATACTGTATGGTGTATTTTCTGGTCTGGTTTTAAAGATCAGGGATGAGTAAGTTAAAAAGACTTCTATTAGGATCTTCAAGGAAGCTTAATTTTCAAAAGAGTGGAGATATTGAGGGATTCAATGTTAAATCAGGATCTGATAAGAAAGGAATGCTGGAACCCTAGAACTAATATACCATAGGTAACTGTTTTATTCTGCTTCGTTAGTTCTTTATTAGATATGTTCTAGGCTCATTATCTTTATTACCCATTATAGTGAAGTTGCCATTTTTATAGGGAAACAAATCAGTTTGGTTTAACATTAATACTAAGTGACTATTATAACTATAAGCAGAGCACTGTGCTAAGGAAAGGGATTCAAAGATGAAAAAACACAGCCTGTCTTCAAGAAGCTCATAGTCTAATAGGATGTATATAATAAAAAATAATAAACAAAAAACAAAAAGGAAACTTCTGACAATGTATTGGGGAAAAGTATAAGGAAGAAGAAAAGGACGAGTTGTGTGAACTTTTATTTCAAACTGATTTATTTTCAGATGAGAAAAATATCAAGATCAGAGGTTGATTCCAGGTTTCCTTTTTTCAATTCTAGTACTTACTGTTTCTATTACAATATGCTACGGTCATGGTTGATACACAAAAAACTTGTATCACATACCTTTTTCCTAGTTTTTATACAATTAAGTTATTGCCTACCAGAAGTATGTTTAACTTGATTATTAAAAAACTGTTTTGAGAGAACAAACATTCCAGACAATTTGTTCTTTTTGAATTACTATAAAAGGTAATTTACCAACAACTTTGAGATTTAGAAGATGCTTAAGAAAATCTGGGTAAAATAATTTTTTAAATTTTAAAATGAGTTCTGACTGAAATATTTTTGTTGAAAATACTTGTTAAAACAACCAAATAAATGTTTTGAATTAACATATTGATGCTCAAAGGCATACTGAATAGAAATTATAATAATATTGTCTTTAAAACTATATTCAAATCAATCATTTGGCTTTCAATAAAATTATATAAATAAGTCAGAAATCCCATGATGGAGTCATCTTATGAATCCTATGATTTTAGTTTCAGCTCTCTGCCACTAACTAGCTGAAAAAAACAGGAGCAAGGTTACCTTCCCTTTCTGAAACTGTAAATTTCCCATTTACAAAATAAGGGGCCTTAACCTGATGATGCTGAACACATAATTCCAGCTCAAAAAATCTGTTATTCCTTTAATTAGTAAAGAAAAGTCTAATTTCAGTTCTTCAACAGCAAAAGGTAAATATTCATTCAGATGCATAACCCCATAATTTAACTTCTCTTTCTTATTGACCTGATTAAAAAGGGAGATAAATTGTGGTATAAGAAACAAAATATTTCACAAATAATTTAAACAGAAGTTTTGGAAACCTGGAAAAGCTTTTAACATGAGCCAAAGTAGAGACTGTGGCTACTAAGAAAAGCTTAGCTAAGTAATTGCCTAATTTATGAATTAGAGTCTCAACATCGGATTGCTTACAGAAGAAATGACTTAAGAGTTGTAATCTGCATTAGCAGAGAAACTACTCATACCAATAAAGTCATGACTCCACTAAAGGCCCAACTAAATATGTTAAATTCTAAAGAACAATATAAGTAGCTAGACAGCTCAGCGGATATGGTATGGGACTTAGAATTAGAGAAACCCATTTTCAAATCCTACCCCAGATTCTTACTAAGCTGCATAATCTCCAGACAAGTCAACATAACTTTTGATAGCCTCAGTTTCCTCATCTTTAAACTGGGGATAATAATAGGACCTATTTTAAAGGGCTGTTATAAGACTCAAATGAGTTAACATATGTATATCACTTTTTAAATGTTAAAGTGCTATATAAATGTTAGCTATTTTTTTACATGCTTATTTTGTTATTTTGTCCACTACTATGCATATACTTCAAAGAAGTCAAAGACAGAAAAGTAGGTAGGTGGATAATATATGCATATACTTTTTCTAGTATAAAAAGTATTGATATTTTTTATTACATGTGTATGTTCATGTATATGTATACATACATACGTGTCAATATTTATTGTCTACTCTGTCTCATTTTATTATGCCACAAAAATACTACTATATTTTTATTTTATTTATACACACATGTTATTTTTTCCAGCAAGTATTATTTTAATGTATTCATTTTTTGGTGTGTTCCTTTAACACATTTAAAAGTTAACACTTTCAAAACTACTAAATCTTATATAAAATCCTGCTTTAGTCTAAACTATTAACTTGGGGGGGAAAACAAAAAGCGTCAATAAATCTTTCCAAATAAAAATTGAGTTTGAGTTGAAGTACAATATATAGAATATACATATAAACATGTACTGATTTTAGTAAAAGTTATCCTTTCAAAAAGATATAAAAATGTTCCATAAATATCCATACTAAACTATTGATAAGTTATTCATATAATGATAATTTCATAGTTGTGCCATAGTAAGTAGGAGACCATGCTAAGAGTTGAGAGACATGGATTTCAAAGCTGACTCTTCCAGTAACATGCTAGATATGCATAGACAACTCATATTTATAAGCTTCAATGTTTGGCTCTATTTCTAAGGTCAGATTCACTTGTAAAAACCTATACTTTTTAAAATAACTCATAAGTAAATCACCAACTACCCCAGTATAGTCAGACACCTTAGTACAAATCCCAACTCTGACATTGACTACTTATACTCTTTGGCATGTCACTTAACCAGCACAGGCCTGTTTTTTCATCTGTAAAACACAAATTCTTGACTAAATGAACTCTTGAGGCCCTTCTAGCTCTAGAATCTAGATTTATGAACGTATGATTCTATAAAGATAAAAACTTAATCTAAAGGATATTTACAACAGTAATTCATTTACTATCTCTACACCACAGGATTACAATTAATTACATGGGCATTTGGCATCACATTTAGGTCCTATCCCTATTTTGCTCATAATTTGCCAAAAGCAAGGTCTTTGTCTTTATCCTGACTTGACCATAGTTTCTACTCAAAAAAATATCTGTCCTACTTATCACCCACTACTATTCACAATATCAAATGAAATACCTGATGTGAATGAGCTTTAATTTTTTTTTAAATACCAGAAAGAAAATATATGTGACTTCTGTAGATACATTAAGGGTACATCCAATAAGTAAACTGTACTTTTTGCAAAAAGAGGAAAAAACACTGAAATTACTTGAAACTAATTATAGGAAACATTGTATAAATAATATTACCTAGAACAAGCAACCTTTGGAGTTTCCTTCAATGAACCTTCTTGTTCATCTATATTGGGAATCATGTGGACCATATCACAATTTTCATCACTTGAATATGATAATCTCCTTCCTTTTCGTTTGTTGGGAATAGATGCAGCTTTTGATTTGGCATTAATAGATGATTTCTGTCGTTTCAGAGGAATAGTTCCTTTCCCCAAAGTCTTGACAGATATCTTTTTTGTTTCTTTAGATGGTCTGGAGGCTTTTTTATGATTTACTGGTAACTCTAAAGTAGGACTACTAGACATATTACCTGAAGAATTTAATGATAAACTGAAATTAACAAGCTATTGTGAAAACTACCAAAAATATTTACATTTATGTAGCACTTTACAATATTTGTAGTACTCTGCATTGCAAATCAATTCTTGAGGCAAGATCAATGTAGAAAGCAATGGATAATAGTTCTGAAGTCATTAGTGCAAGTTCCAGTTGTACTGTCTCCTAGTTATATGAAGTTAAGCAAGTTACTTTCTATGAACCTTAATTTCATTGCCACCTACTACTGGAAATGTTATTACCTAACTAATCTACCTCTGAGGGTGAGTCATATGGGATCAAATGGCCTAATGAATGTGAAAAGCACTCTGAAAATAGTAATATTCTATCCAAATATAAAATTCAATTCAAAAAATTTCTCAAATATATACTAGAAGCAGAAAATTGTGATAAGATAGGCTTTCTCATTGTTAGATCTGTTATTAATCAAATAATAAAAGAGTCTCAAAAATTGTATGTAAAACTTTGCTCTTCAGTTTTTTGTCAATAAATCTTCAAGGCTGCCAAAGTTTGAAGGAGGAAAAAATAAAGGAAATGAAACACTAACTTTAATAGCATTTGTTGTTCAATTATTTCAGTCATGTCTGACTCTTTATGACCCCATGTAGGGCTTTGTTGACAAAGATGTTGGAGTGGTTTGTCTTTACCTTTTTGAGATCATTTTATAGATGAAGAAACTGAGGCAAGCAGGGTTAAATGACTTGTCATGGGTCACATAGATAGCATCAGAGATGAGATTTGAACTTTCTGATTTGGGGCCTAGAATTCTATTGACTGTGGCACCTATATGCCCCAATATTATTACATTAAATTTTAATTTCAGTGTTATTACTGAGTTTCAAGATGCCCAGTGATCAGACTATTTCCTTACACAGTTGCCTTGGGACAAATTTTTAGAAAATTTAGGGTATGAAAATGAACCTACCAAAGAAGTAAGAAGAGTTCCAAGAATAATAGGAAAAATAAGGATCCTCTCATTTCTACTATCTGTGATACCCATGACAGGTTGCTACTAATTCTAAACAAAATAGTAGGTTCCATTGTAGAATTAAACTACAAATTAAAAACCATTCTAGAGTTAAACTCTCCTTCTGCCTCATCCTCCACCCCTGGTATCTAGTATATATGGCTTTTATAATGGATACATCTTCACATCACATAACATTTTTATCTTTACTACTTTTTAAGATAACCAACACAGATTAAAAAAAAACAATAAAAGCTGACAGCTAATACAAAGCTTTTCAAGATAACAATTTTGGCTACACTTTATTTTTCATGTAATCATGTCCCATCTCTCCAATAAAACTGAATGCTATTTTGCCAATAAGAATTATATCTTAATACTTTTTTATACCCTACAAAGTACCCTAAAAGTACCTTGTAAATAGCAGGCACTCAAACCATATTTGTTCAGTTTAGTTTGGACAGATACTTTAAGCCCTCAAATTCTTTTTTTTAAATCCCTTACTTTCCATCTTAGAATCAACACTGTGTATTGATTCCAAGACAGAAGAGTGGTAAGGGCTAAGCAATGGGGGTTAAGTGACTTGCCCAGTGTCACACAGATAGGAAGTGTCTGAGGTCACATTTGAACCCAGGACCTCCCAACCATTTCTAGATCTGGCTCTCAATCTGACCTACCTAGCTGCCACGGCCCCCCCCCCCCCAATACTTGTTAATCAATTCAACGAGAAAGACTTAAAATTCTTGTAAAATATAGCATGATCTAATTTATAAGATACCCAAAGCAAAATTTGTCCAGGTAATAAGAAACAAACACACCAAGCCATAATATTACCTAGAACAAACAACATTTGGAGTTTCCTTCAATGAAGATTCTCGCTCATCTAGGTTGGGAATCATGGGGACCATATCACAATTTTCAGAACTTGAATATGATAATCTCCTTTTTCATTTGTTTGGAATAGATGCATCTTTTGATTTGGCATTAGTAGATGATTTCTGTCATTTCTGAGGAATAGTTTCTTTCCCCAAAGTCTTGACAGATATATTTTTTGTTTCTTTAGATGGTCTGGAGGCTTTTTTATGATTTACTGGTAATTCTAAAGTAGAACTACTAGGCTTTATGAAATATTTGCCTTCAGCTTAATGGCTAAATGAAATTTAACCTTCAATCAATTAAGGGCTATTTATTAAGCATGTAAGAAAAGGCACAATGAGAGGCAATGTGCTAGACATTCAGAATACATAAGTAAAAAATAAAATACTATTTGTTCTGAAGGAGAGTAGCCCTCATAGCCAATAAAAGGATGAGTAAAGCAGTATATAGGGTACAATCTCAGAAATGAAAGAATAATATCTGTTCAAATTCAAAGTGAATTATTCAACATCACACTAATAAAAGTCTATGCTACTCTTGGGTTCAAAGATCACTGTACAATGGCCACTGAAGCCACAAAAGTAAAACATGCTTACTCCTTAGAAGGAAAGCTACAGTAAATCTGGCAAGCATAATAAAAAGCAGAGACATCACCTTGTTGAGAAAGGTTCATATAGTCAAAACTACAGTTTTTCCAGTAATAATGTATGGCTGAGCTGAACTATGAGGAAAGTTAACAATGCAGAACTGAAACTTTCAAATTATAGACCTAGGGAATACTTTTGAGCCTCTTGAACAAGAAGATCAAATTAGTCAATACTTAAAAAAAAAATAACTGACTATTCATTGGAAGGGCAAATATTGAATAAAGCTGAAGCTTAAATATTTTGGCCACATAATATGAAGGCAGGGTTCACTGGAAAAGACTCACGAAGTAGATAGTGTCGTGGAAGCAATAAACAAAAGCTTAGACAGACTTCGGGAGATGGTGGAGGACAGAAGGGTGTGAAGTTGAAAGCTAATGCCCCACTTTCTTTTGTTTTATTTATTAAGAATTGTATCAAATCATTGGAATCAATATTCATAGATCAGAATTAGATTTTATTGTATAGACCTTATTAGTAAAGTTTGTAATGGTTTGTAAGTTGGACTATAGCCTTATATTCAATCTGCTTCACCCTACAGGAGAAGATGAGTTGATCTAGTCATAAGGTTTTCTGCCTAGCCACAGAACCACTCGTGTGTGTGTGTGTGTGTGTGTGTGTGTGTGTGTGTCTGTTGGGGTGAAAGTATCTGAAAGGGAGTGTTCAGAGGATGTTAGTCTCCTCTGTGTTTTTCCCATTGCCATAGGTCCTGGATATTCCCTTCTGGGAATCAAAACAAATATAAATCTGCCCCTTATCTCTTTAAGGTCATCATCTATTTCTGCTATAGACCAATTACATTCTTAGTTTAGTTTTCATCATAGAACTATTTTTGCATTGCATATATTATCTTTTCACTGTATGAAAAAAAACTACTCTTGGCTATCAGTGGCATCCTTGGCAATTAGAGGGGCTATGGATCCCATTTTTTGAGAATTGCTAGCCCAGCTAATAAACTGATCATACTCAGAATTTTGAGCCTCAGTTTCTCTTTATTGCAGTTTTGTAACAAGGGTTGGGTATGCTATGGTCCGTGAGGTTACAAAGAGTTGGGGATATGACTGAATGACAAACAATAAAAATATGCCAGGTACTGTGCTAAGCACTGAGATTACAAAGAAAGGTAAAGAATAGTTCCTGTTTTTGAGGCATTCACAATGTAATAGGGAAGATTATATGCAATAACCATATGCAAACAAGTTATACATAAGATAAATTAGAAATAATCAAGAGAAGCCACTAAAATCTCTTTTCCTCTATGATCAGTATTGGGGGTATGAAAAACAATATAAATAGAAGATAGGCAGGGATGTAAAGTCATATGAAAGAAGCAGGGTCTTAAGGAATACAAAAAGAAAGAAGAATTTAAAGGATGAAAGCCAGACTAGAGGAGACTGTTCATTATGAAATGGTAATACTTACTTTGTTCTGTGGTAACTACCCACCAAGTAGATGGCCGCTTAGAAATTCTTTGACTTCTAGTAACAGTGAAATCTTGAGATTTATTTTGTTTCAGCAGAGATTCTCTCTTTTTAGGCATTTGTTCATTTTTATTTGATGTCTTCTTTAAATGTCCTTTTTTCTGAACTTGTTGAGAAGCACTATTGTTTTTTTTTTGTTTTCCTGAAACTAAGAAGCATGAAAAAAACAATTTCTATTTTATCATACACAGACATTTTTCAGAAAAGACATGACAACTTAGGAAATACAAACAACTTGAAGAACTTTTTAAAATTCAACTTGTAGGTTTTGTTTTATCTTAATAAGAGAAAATTGAATTCTCTATGAAATTCCCAATTACCAAAATTTAATGGCAAACTTCAGTGTTTCGTATTTACAAAAACAAACAAACATGCTAATAACCAATATCTACTTCCAAGACAAAAAAGTATTCTTAGCCACAAATAAGAAGTGAGTTTTTTTCATATTATTATAATTTAAGTAAATTAGCAAGGAAATCTCTTCTTTAAGAGCAGAGTATCATTCAACTTTGAGTACGTAAGATTTGAAATTATTTTTCAATTCATATTTATGTTTCTATATGTACATTGAGTTTCTAAGCATAGTGTTTTGCACATATTAAGTATTCATTAAATGTTTTTTCACTCATTCCATAAAGAGGTCACTTGCAGACTAAGAAAAAAGAAATCAGAAAATAATAATTACATAATTTAAATAGAGAAAAAAGGGAAAACAATGATTGGCATAAACATAATAGTTATAATGGCCTAAATAAAATCAACTAATCAAAAAAAATCTACCATTGATGCAAACAATTAAGAAAGTATACTAGAAGATTTTCATGAAAGTGACATATATAAAATCACCCATGAAAAAAATGAAAATATATTTTCAGCTGTACCATTTTAACTAATAAAAAAAAAGAGAAAGCGGCAAAGATCACTCAATTTTTTTTAAAAATAAAAACTCTTACCTTCTCTCTTGGAATCAATACTCTATATTGGTTCCAAGGCAGAAGAATGGTAAGGGCTAGGCAATGGGGGTTAAGTGACTTAAAATGGGAAGTCATATTTGAACCTAGGACCTCCCATCTCTAGGCCTGGCTCTCAATCCACTGAGCTACCCAGCTGCCCCCAAGATTACTCAATTTTAAGGTTCATCTATTACCTAAAACTTGAGTATAATGAAAAAAAAAAAGACTTAGTAATGGGCATAATATAACAGAGGATAATTTACAAAAGGAAGAACTTCACCAACAAAAATTGTTTTAAGACCCATAATAATTTATTGGGCACTTAATGTGTGGCCAGCTAACATAATATAGGCTAGGCCCTTGAGAACATAAGAAAACTTTTTCTTTAAAGCCTGACCATATGAATCTTACAACTGAGTTGAGATGATATGCACCTGAAACAAATAAAAAGATTCACATGTCAACATTATGCACTAATGTGACAAAATATTAAGAAGTGTAGCATAAGTAGCATAGAAAATATAACAGCTAATAAAATTGCATGGTATTAAGTAAAAAAGAAATTAGAGTTAAGAGAGATCAACATAAAACATAAACACCATGAAAAGATCTTCAACAATCAACACCTTCATGGAAGAGTTGGAACCTGTCAAAAGTCAAATATAAAATTAGAATGAAACTTGGATTTGGGGGGATGAGTCATTGGCATAGAAGTGATAACTAAAACCATGACACAAGGCAATGCCTCCAAAGGACTGAATATAGAAAAGTCAAAGGAAAAATGTGCTTTATTTTGTTTACTGAATAACAAAAGAAATAAGGAAGTTATAGTCAGAGAAGTAAATACACAACCAATTATAAAAAAATGTCCCATAATGAGGAACAATTTGACTAGATCTTCATAGAAACAGAAAGTAGTACCTTGACATGTTAACAGAATACTAGAATGTGCTATACTGTCTTAATTTAGAGGGAAAAAAATTACAAAAAAATATCCTGCCCGGGGTTCATCTACCTGAATGAAAAGCAGGAAAAAGGAATGAGATTCTGTATGAATTTATGATCTTGTGATTTCTTCAGGGATTATTAATGAAAAATATCAAGTGAAAAGTCAAAGACAAAGCAGAAATTCAAAGATGAAGACCTCTTCTGGAAAAACTATTAAAGAAAAACAAACCAGTTCTAAAGCAAGGGTAAGTTATTTCTGACAGGGTTGCCATTGAGTAGTAAGTGGATCAATTAAAGATGTTGCAGTACTATTACTCCTTAATAAGTACTACTTCATTTTTTTTCTTTCTCTCATCTTCTCCCAATCCTTTACTTTTTCTATTCCCCAATTACTTTTTTACATTGCTTTTTCTTCTCTATGACTTAGACTAGTTTTGGAATCCACAAATTCTAACATATTGAAGCTGTAACATACCCATTCAAGAATCAAGAAATCAATGAAAATTATGACTGAAACAAATCAACAAAATGTTAATCAAATATTCAAGAAAAGTTTTTTAAAACATGAAAAGGAGACTGCCTAGAAAATGGAAATACTGGAATTCCAGTGAAAAGATGTGGACTCAAATCTGATTCATATGCTTGAATGGAGTGAGCTACTTCTATATGTTATCACCATTTGACTGAGTTCCTTGAAGGTAGGAACTCTTTTGCCTCTTTTCATATCCCCTGGCACCATATAATAAATACTTAATGAATATTTAATGACTAAGAAAAAATATTTTCAGAGACCCATTGAAATAATAATGTAGAAAGGAAAATTATCTCTTTTGAAATAAAGTTAAGGACATAATTCAGAGATCAATTACAGAAGGCTTATAGACAGGATGAGGGGATTTGAATCTAAAATATTGATGAATAAAAAAAAGGCAAAAGTGACATTTTGACAGCCAGAAATACAAAAAAAGATTGAACCAAGATTCAAACAAGAGCTAAGGATCACAACTGTTTGCCTTAGGAACTTGTAAGGAACATGTTAAACATGAATCAAATGGAGCTGACAGATAAAAACCAGAAAAAGAAAGCCTAAAACTATTCATAGACATGGCAAATTATTGAACTAATTAACCATTCAAATTATCCAAAGGACTAGGAGCAACAAAAGGAAAGTGCGAGTTTTGGTGCCAACGAGTATGGAAAGGAAAAGAGAATTTTCCAGTCACCTATCAGATTACAAGATCATTGTGTCACAAATTTAGAACTAGAAGAGCCATTATAGGTCATCTACCTCAACTTTCTAATTTTATGGATGAGAAACCTGAAGTGAAGATGTTAAAGTGACTTGCCCAAGACCATACAAGAGACAGAAGCAAAAAAAAACTGTTCTTCTGTCAATGCCAAGTCAATCAAATAACAAAAAGCTATAGGAAATATCTACTATTTGTAGAGCACAGAGATAGACAGTAGGGAAACAAAGGAAAAAATTAAAATAGTACCTGTTCTCAAGAAGTTTACAAAATATTAGTGAAGAAAAATGTATACCAATAAGCATAATCAAAATACATGGAAAATAAATACATGATGGAGGACAACACTAAAACTAACAGCTGCTGGGGCACAGAAACACTCTGATGAACAACAATAATAATAATTAAGGTTTGAAAATAACTATAGATTCTAATAGGTGAAGACAATGGAGAAGTGGAAAAGCAATATAAAGGCAAATTGATGGAAGATGAAAATATCCTATGGCAATGATGGTGAACCTATGACATGGGTGCTAAAGATGGCATGCAAAGCACCCTCTGTGAGCACTCAGCCACCCTCCCTTCTCCACTCCCTCCCCAGTTTGTTACTAGAAAAGCAGAGGGACTCAGGCAGGGATGCTCATTCCCAATTTCTCTGAGGACATTTTTTCACATCCCCCGCCCATCTGCCCAGAAGTCTAATGGGAGCACTTAGGGCAGTGGTTCTCAACCTTTCTAATGCCATGACCCCACAATACAGTTCCTCATGTTGCAGTGACCCCAAACCAAAAAATTATTTTGGTGGCTACTTCAAAACTGTAATTTTGCTACAGTTATGATTCGGAATGTAAATACCTGATATGCATTATTATGTATTCTCATTGCTACAAATTGAGAGGTTGTGAACCGCTGACTTAGGGGGTAAGGTGGGTGGCTCACAGGTGGCACAGCTGGAGGGGAGCACTCAGGTCACTTCCCTACTCATATCTACATTCGCTGAGGACATTCCTCACTTCATCCACACCTCTGCTCAGCAGCCCAGTAGGAAAGCTTTCTCCATCCCCTATGTGGGGTAAGGGAGGGAGGGGCTGGGGCATACCCAGCATGTGGTGGTGGGGAGGGGCACAGCATGCAGTGGGGGGGGGGGGGGGGGGGAAAGGGCCGGGGCCTGGCACTCCATCTCTAAAAAGGTTCACCATCACTGTCCTATGGGAAGAACATCAGCTTGCGATATCATAGAATACACAAAGGACAAGAATGTATTATAGGACTGAAAATGTAGGGGGGAAACTTTCAGCTAAAATAGATATTCGAAAGTCCAGAGAGGTTAAGTGATTTAGCCACAATCCCATAAGTAACGATTGGCAGAGCTGCAATTTCACCATAACCCTTCTTAAAACTCAATCTATCACTCTTTTCACTTTACCATGATACCTCTCATTCATACTAAGAAGGCTTTTTTGGTTGCTTTTCAGTTTAGATTCAATGTGACTGTATTTTAATTTTATTTGCATTTTCCCCACCCTGCATACTTAAACACTTACCATCAGCAGATAGTATTTGCTCTGCAGAGTGACAAGATTCTGCTCTTTCTTTCTGTTGTCCCAAAATTCTGTCAGACTCCCTGTGTAGCTTGTCTTGATTTCTTTGTGACATATTAGATCTTTTCTTCTTGGTCTGTTCTGTGCCATGATGCTTCACAGAAACTTGAGGCTTGTAGTCTTTCTTCTGGCATTTCCTGAGCTTACTTATTTCTATAGTTTGTGATTTCTCCACTGAGGCAGTTTTGGATTTGGTTGTTCTTAAGGTAGTATGTACTTCAGCAATATTTTGCTCACTGTGGAAACTATCTTGGTTTTCAGCACAATTAAATAGACCTTCAACAGATTCTCTATTATCTATTTGGGTCTCACATTTTTCACTCTGGTGTTCCACAATAGCCCCTTTATTTTCCAAAAATTGTTCTGATTTCTCAGAATATATTTTATGTCTGGTGGATTTAGAAGTACTTCCCATTTCATTAGATAAACTGTCTAATTTTTTTCTTTTAGAGGGCTGTGATTTCTCCACTGCTCGAGCTTTATGTTTTATGGATTTTGAGGTCCTCTCTTCACTAACAATATTTGAAATTTCTTTCTCTGTATTAAGATGTTTATCACTTGATGAGCTGCATTTTTCTCCTTGCTGTTGCTCTGTCCCTGACTTTTTTCTTTCTGAGTCCTGGGAGCTCTTCACAGGGTCTGTCTTGCCTGGTTTTACAGATTTGCTATTCTTGTTAGGAATTAAAATCCAAGATTGAGAGGCAGAGCAATCTGATTCATCAATTATAAATTCATCATTGGATGATTCTAAGTCATTTGGAAGAGGAGAAGGAGAATAAGTCTGTGGTGGTGATACATGCCTATGGACAGAACTAAAAGGAATAATGTGTTATATTAAAGAGTTTTAACAACAAAAAATAAACCCCTAAACTGTATTGGAAAGATTATATATAAGAATACAAAATTTAGCCATTCTTTTTGATACCAGAATAAAAATCACCTCTCACATAGGCCTTCAAAGTCCTCCCCATCACCACAACCTCCCAAGTCAAAAATATTACTCTCTACATCTCAGATCTCGGAAAACATTTTTAACTTCTCTTATGCACTTATATTCTATCCTGAATGATAATCAGCAATAACAATTGAGGGAGTAATGTGGAAAAGTCTCATAATATAGAAGTAGCACTTAAATTGCTAAATGTTGGAGATGATGTGGAAAAAGTGAAACACTGATAGACTGTTGGGAGTTGTCAATTGATCAACCATTCTGGTACCATGCCCAAATGGCCATAAAACTGTGCATACTTTTGATCAAGCAGTATCACTACTAGGTCTATATTCTGAAGAGATCAAAGAATGGAAAAGGATCTATTTGTATAAAAATATTTATAGCCATTTTTTTTTGTGTGGTGGCAAAGAATTGGAAACTGAAGGGACCTCTAATCGTGGAATGGATGAATAAATGTAGTAGATGATTGTAATGAAATATTATTGTGCCATAAAAAATTACAAACAAAGACAAAGACTTAAGAAATGATGCAAAGTAAAGTGAACAGAACCAAGAAAAAATTGTATTTAGTAGCAGCAATAATGTATGATGATCAACTGTGAATGATTTAACTATTATCAGCACTACAAAGAACTAAGAAAACTCATGACAAAAAAGGTTACTCATCACCACAGAAGGAACGGATAGAGTCTGAATGAAGATTGAAGTATACCATTTTTTAACTTTATCTCCTTCATGAGTTTACTTCTCATATAAGAGTTAAATGTCTTCTTTCACAACATGACAAAATGGAAACTTATTACATGACAATACACGTATAACCTACATTATAGAGCCTCCCATTTTAGCCATGGGGGAATGAAGGAAAGAAGAAAGAGAACATGAATTGCAAAATGTCAGAAAAACAAGTATTAAAAATTATACCTACATAAACTGGGGGGTAGGGGGGAAGTATAATAACTGGTAGCTGTATGGAAGATGGAAGCAAAAAAAGAGACTAGAGGTAAGGGTTATTATACATTTGACTGATTTTATGCCTTCCTCTCCCTCCACCCAACCCATAATGGAGGGGATAATACTAATTAGATACAAATACCATTTGCTGGAGCCCTCTGCCAAAAGCAGAGCTACTAATAATTTCTTGATTTGCTTTAATAGGTTCATCCTTTGAAAGATGAAATTACCAAACAAGAAGATGGAAACTCTGAGTAGGAAGTAACCACTCCATCTTAAAGATGTGGCAAGAAAGTTGGACATAATTGGACATAAACCCTGGATTTTAAGAGCACAAATTTCAAAGGATTAAATGAAAGATAAGATTTTATGATCTAAAATTCAATGGAAGTCTTAAGAACAAAATGATGAAGATCCAAAGAGGAAATATTGTGGTGAAAAACATTTCCAATTGGAAAAAGGGATGGTCCAAATAAAAAGAAAACTGGTTTTAGAGCTAAGAGTACTATGTTTATATTCTACCTCAGAAACTTATTTGCTGTTTCACCTAAATTAATTCACTTACTATCTCAGGAACTTGACTACCTCTCTTCTACAAAATGAGGTTATAGTAGAATGTTGTTAAGTCAAAAAAAATTCTATGACTTTAGGACTGGAATATTCAGTTTTATTGAGGACATAGGTCTTGAGCTGTGCTCAAGCATGAGAATGGCATTGGATAAAGTGACTGAGATTTGAACAGGTTGAATGGGAAAAAGGCAAACAACAAGCAAAGTGAAGAACACAGGAAAAAAACTGCATGTTTATTATAGTGTTGATAGCTAAAATAAGAAGCCAGAGAGGAAGAAGAAGCCTAGCTGTTTCTTGAACAAGTCAGAAAGCTCAGAGAAACTGTATCTTTGAGTACTGAATTAAGTAGCAAATGCAATTGTTAAAACACTGCCAGTGATCACTAAAAGACTATGGAGAGTTAGACCCTACAGGGTTATAAAAAGAAAAATACTCTCAATTTCCAAAAAATGGGAAGAGAATGGAATTCTCATATGATAGGTCAGTGAGTTTAGCTTTCAATCCTGGAAAAATTCAAGAATATGTTGCTGAATGTTTAGTGAATATCCAGAAAAGGAAGCAATATAAAAAGTCATAATTGTTTACAGTATCTGATAGTTATTAAACTGGCAAATCAAAGGAAGAATATAGATAGTTTAGCTAGATTTTGCCACAGTATTTAATAAATCTTGCTTAAGTTCCTTGTGGACAAGATGGAAAAACGTGGTTAGATAACAGTATAAATGGGTAGGTTCAGAGTAATTAAGACAAATATATATAATTGTTTACAGTATCTGATAGTTATTAAACTGGCAAATCAAAGGAAGAATATAGATAGTTTAGCTAGATTTTGCCACAGTATTTAATAAATCTTGCTTAAGTTCCTTGTGGACAAGATGGAAAAACGTGGTTAGATAACAGTATAAATGGGGAGGTTCAGAGTAATTAAGACAACTTGGAAGGAGGTCACTAGAAAGTATTCTATGGAGGTTTGAGGCTATAGTGGTAAGTATATACATAATGTTAAATAAGATCTATCAAGTTAAATTCATTTTATTTTTTTAAACCCTTACCTTCCGTCTTGGAGTCAATACTGGGTATTGGCTCCAAGGCAGAAGAGTGGTAAGGGCTAGGCAATGGGGGTCAAGTGATTTGCCCAGGGTCACACAGCTGGGAAGTGTCTGAGGCCAGATTTGAACCTAGGACCTCCCATCTCTAGGCCTGGCTCTCAATCCACTGAGCTACCCATCTGCCCCCTTAAATTCATTTTAGAGCCTTATTGAATACTATTTATATTGTTCTTCATATGTTTCAAGTCTTTTCTCCCCAATCTTATTATTAACCAGTGAGAAGGTGGGGGGAACACTGACCATGTCATTCTTGCATAGTCTCCATAAGATCTAAAATAGTGGGTAAAAAAGTAGGTGCTCAAAAATACTTGCAAAATTGAATACAGGGATTTTGTTCTCTTAAGCAAGTGGAAAGTTCCTCCAGACATGTCTGTGCTATTAATTCACAATATAAACCAATTTTTTCAGTATGAAATGTAAAACTCAGTCTAATCCAAGTTTAGAATAATTCAGACTAATCCAAGTCTAAATTATCAGAAACTGCTAAAACAAATTTTAGGTCTTATTTTAAAGACCAAAATAAGTGTTTGTTTTTTTCAATTCATAGCTTTAAGTAACCAAAATAACCATCCATAGAATAAGATATTAAGCATCAAAGTACTTAATTTTGATAAGCAGTCATATGCTGCTTTGTAGATTAAGTACATAATAACTATGATCTATTTAATTAGAAAAATCTCATATATGTGTGCACTATACATGTTATAAATTCATGTTATGCAACATCAACTGGACCCTTTTAAATCCTCCTTAACTGACCCCCTCTCTCTCTTTATATGGCCTCTTCAAATTTCCCACACCTCCTCCCAACCACTTCCTCCCTATCTTAGATGAGGATCTCATTTTTTACTTTACTGAGAAAACTGAGTCCAGTCACATAAGCTTTATTTAAAAATCCTACATCATTCCCCATTTTCATCTCCTTTCTTTCAATCTAACAATAAAAGTCTCTTTGTCAAATCAACTAATCTTCATTTGTTTGTTCCCCACATTCTCCCATCTTCTTGAGTAAATTGTAATCTCTATCACCCCCTCCACTTCTTTCTACTTTAACTTCTTCATATCTACTAGTTACTTCTCTATTACCTTAAATACACATGTAAGTCTCCCCCATTCTTAAAAAAACTTTTACTACATCTTATCATCGTATCAAGGTATCATCTGCTCTACTCCTTTTCTTGGTCAAATTACTTCATAAAGTCTTCTACACATGGAGCTTCTACTTCTCTTCCTCACTTCTCAACACTGCAACCAGACTACTGCCCTCATCACTTCACTGCAACTGCTCTTTCCCAAGGTAAAAATCTCTGTATATATCTGTTTTATATAGTGTTTATGTAAGTGCTATATAAAAGATATATACTCTAAAAGATCTAGCATTGTGAATATAAAATTAAGAGGAAAAATTATATTCACAAGAATGTATTAAATATTTACTGTGAAAGTGACTATAAAGTGTTTATATCCAGCAATCTCATTACTTGATAATATTCCTTCCTTGATATAAGGTCAAAAGCAGAAACAAAAGTTACATTTTTTTGAGGTAGCAAAGAAAAAGAAACAAAAGTGCATCAGATCAGGTTGGGAATGGTTTAAAAAAATGCTGTATAAAATAATATGTCATTAAAAATAAAAGGGTTTCCATGAATTGATATAGACTTGAAGAAAGGAGAACTATCTAGTAACATCTCAATTAGGCACACACACACATCATATATATATATATATATATATATATATATATACACGCAAATAAATAAAATTCAGAAGGATCCACAGGTACAAAAAATATGCATACTAGGACTTCTTTATTATTATTAGCAAAGAATTAGAAATAAAGTGCATGGCTATCAGTAGAGGGCTGAAAAAATTCTAGTACATGAAAAATTATCATACATGAGAAATTATAAAAGGGACAAATTTTAGAGAAACATGAGAAAAATGAACTTACATGAACATCTGATGCAGAGTGAAATCAGCAGAAATAGGAGAATAATTTATACAATGACTACAACACTGTGAAAGAAAATAATTTTGAAAAACTGTTTTTCAAATCTAATCAATACAATGACCATAGATGACTTCAAAAGAAGTTCATCTTGTGAGAGCCATACATTTCCAGAATGACCAATGTGTGAATGTTCTTGACACTATTTAATTAATCCAAGTGAGGTTTTTTTATTTTGGGGGAAATAAGAGTTGTAAAAAATGGGTAGTGATACATATGTAGAACAAAGACAAGAGTACCAATGAAAGATTTAAATTAAATTTGTGAAACATGTTAAAATATACAAAATCAAGCAAGAAATGAGAAAAAAGCACATAAGCAAGGCAGTGCAGATACTGTGTTAAATTTCATATAGTGTTTTTAAAAAAGAAAGTTTAAGCTATCAATTCATATTCAAATTTTTTTCTGTATACATTACATATGGAAATGTTCATGTTTGCTAATGTTTGTCAAGTTGATAATAAAAAGGTAGAACTAGAAGAACAATATACAAAATGATTACAGCAAATGTAAATAAAGAGTGCTAAAAAGGAAGTTGAATTCTATATAATGGAAAATCACTAATGGCCCCAGAGAACAGATAATCAAATATACTCCTCTTCTTCTCAGCAGAAAGGTGAATGATTAGTAATTGGAGAAATGCAAATGAAAGCAACATTGAGGTTTTACCTTACACTCAACAGATTAACAAAGCTGGAAAAAGAGAAAATGACATACATTGGAAAAATAGGAACACTAATGCATTGTTAATGGAGATACAAACTGGTTCAGTCATTTTGGAAAGTAATTTTGATGTATGTTCCAAAAGTTATGTAACTGTGTAAACTCTCTGACCCAGTGATATCGCTAACCAAGTCTAAGCCTCCACTAAAGGTCAATATAATAATAACAGCTAGGATTTTATATAGCAATTTGCATGGTACTTTATTTAATCCTCACATCAACCCTGTGAATCAGGTGTTAGTATTAGCCCCTTTTTATGGATGGAAGATTCTGATTCTAAAAAGATTAAGTGACTTTCCCAGAATCACACAACTAATAAGTATCTGAAGTATTCAAACTCTGAATGTACATTTTCCTGATTCTAAGTTCATCATTCTATCCAATATGCCACCTATAAAGAAGAAAAGAAGTAATATAAAATATTTAAGGCAACTTTTTGTAGTGGCAAGAACTACAAACTATAGGGATCATTGCTAGCTCTGGGCTTTTTATCAGGGTCTGAATGCTGAAATGAATAGTCCAGGGCTAGGTGAGAGACTTAATGAAACTCCACTTTTTTAAGCCTTAGAGTTACATATTTATAAAGAATATTCTACTGAGTCTTTGTATTATTACATTACCATTAGTAAGTGACTCTTAAAGAATTTTGTTTATGAAGAGGCAGTATCAGGCACCCCAGATTACCAAAGGGCCTTCAGTAACTTAAAACATTCCTGACCCTTGCGTTCATTTCAGATAAGCTACCTGCTGCATAAACAGGCCCAGCCTCACTTAGAGACCTTTAAAAGAACAGAGATGTCTCTGTGAGAATTATTCATGGCTCCTTTCTCCCTGGGCCACATAGACCCCAACAGGTCATGAATTAAGGAATGGATGGACAAATTATGGTATATGAATATAATGTAATACTACTGTGCCACAAGAAATGAAGAAAGGAAAAGAATCAGAAAACCTGGAAGGACTTACATGAACTGAAGCAAAGTAAAATGAGCACAACCAGGAGACTATATATAATAACAAACATCCTTTAAAGACTCAAGAACTTTAGATCAATGTAACAACTAATCATAATTCCAAAGGGCTAGTGATGTAAAAATACTACAAACCTCCTAACAAAAAAGTGATGGACTCAAGTTGCAGAATGAGATATACATTTTTGGATGTGACAAGTGTAGGAACTTGTTTGGCTTTACAATGAATATTGATTACAGAAGTTTTGTTTCTCTACCCCAGCTTTCCATAAGGGCAAGAAGGGGGAAAAAGTAAAGCTTAAATAAACAAGAACATTTTCATTAAAAAAAAAAAGCAAAGAGCTTTTCTGAGAAAAGCCTAGAGGAATTGGAAATCCATAAAATGGTCATTCAAAAGGACCAGTAGAGCTAGCAACTTACTCTGGGTTATCCTAAGCCCAGAGGCTCTGAGACCTGTAACACTCTGTCCTCAGATGTCAGAGGGTCTTGAAGATGCAGCAGGCACTAAAACCTACCAGCATTCAGTGAAGACCAACCTGAGAGTAAAGATCAGCTCCAGTATCCAGATAACCCAGGTTGAAAACAAGCAGGGCCTATCCTCCCATAAAAAAGCAAAGTGAAACAGGAGCAGAGAAGTGCCTGATCCTGAAGCAATGTCCTAATACATAGGAAGAACAAGCAAATAAGCAGACAATACTAAAAGCAAAAATTTCATCAGGAAATTTACTCCGCAAAACTAGTTTAACTGGAAAAAAGTGTTATGGTATAGAGGAAAACAAAAGTTGGACAGGTAGCATCAGATAAGGTCATAAAGAGTTCTCAGTTTCAGATTGAAAGTTAAATGCTATTTCATAGGGGCTTTTCTACAGAAACATACCATGATGGAACTGAAAGATTAGCTGATAACAATCTATATTAGAGGGAAATTTCATGCCTGTAATAGAAGAATACAGCTGATCTTATTTCCAAATCTTTTTCAGTCTCTGATGTCCAATCCAATGAGTAGTCAGAATAATTTTTCTTCCATCTCTAGTTTAAGAGATTTAAAAAATATATCCTCATCTCTGCCTTTATAGAACCCTACCAATCAATCACCTATTCCATGAATCCTTTTTTTTTTTAAACCCTTACCTTCTGTCTTGGAGTCAATACTGTGTATTGGCTCCAAGGCAGAAGAGTGGTAAGGGCTAGGCAATGGGGGTCAAGTGACTTGCCCAGGGTCACACAGCTGGGAAGTGTCTGAGGCCAGATTTGAATATAGGACCTCCCGTCTCTAGGCCTGGCTCTCAATCCACTGAGCTACCCAGCTGCCCCCTCCATGAATCCTTTTATGAGTTTTCCCCTTCACAAACAAGAAATCCCCCTTCACCTGAGTATATAAATTTTCTTGAAATATTTCCTGTTTTCTAAATGACAATCAACATATTTGTAAAAATGTTTTATTATATCTAAAAGAGTATAAGCTACTTGAAGGCAGAGGAATTACCTAATATCCATAATACTTATTTCTTTAATAAATGAATTTTATTAACTACATAGTAAAAAGAATTCATGTCCTCACAGAAAAATTTACAATAAATGTTTATATTGAACTAATGTTCCCCTGAAAAAAAAAAGCTGAATTATATGCACATAATTTTAGATGGAAATAGGAAAACTTCTGATATTTGTTAAGGAATTTTCAATAACATATATTTACTTTTCATTTCGAATCACAATTAACTCACCTGTTTCTACAGTTCCCTTTTGCTGCTTCTAAAAGTAATGTTGAAAAATTCGTTTTAGCTCTTTGTTGAATTTTCTGTTTTGTATCTTGTGATCCTTTCTCAGATTCTGACTGGATCCTCTTTTGTCTTCTTTCTGACAATTTAATATCTTTTTCTGCTGTCTTCACAGCAGACCAAACTGTTATATCTTCATAGTTTAAGCTAGATATTACAAAAAATAAAAAATATGTGTGTATAAACATATGCTATTTGGAAATATGTGTATATGAATATTCAAAAGCAAAGATTGGAATTTTAGGTAATATCACAAATTTCATTTCGGCATCTCTGAATACTTAACTATTCCCTCTAGAACTACATTGTAATCCAATTACTAAAAGGTGAACTAAATCTTTATTTTAAATTAAATTTTTAAATGTCTTTTTTAAGCCACAAAACATAGCTAAAATGCCAGTTCTTTTCTTTTGTACCAAAACTGTAAGCTACCAGTTATTATCATTCAAGGGTCCCATACTTTCTTCCTACTATAGGGCTGTAAGTGAAATGCCAACATAGAAGTATTAGTTTTTACCCAAAAATCTATTATATAAAAAATAAAATATGAATGAAATTACCATTATTTGAGAAGAGTAAAAAGGTTACCTCTTTTTAGTTTTAAGACTTGATGTGGGAAGTGAAGGTTGTTGATTGACTGAATTTCCAAATTTATGATTCCATCTATCATGTGCAGTAGGAGTAGCTTGCTTAGGCAAAGGTAGTATCTCTGTTTCCTTGGCCAAAAGACCAGGTGATCCAACTGTTAAGTAAAATTCTTCCACAACTTCATTAGGAATTTTATTAAATTCTTCAGCTCCACTTGAAGCGTATTTTAAATTTGGTGTATTCTTCAAATCAACTAAATCAGCTTGTGATAATTTTTGAGGAATCTCAGGGGGCAAGACTAAGAAAAAATGATCAACTAAGAAAAAACTTTCATAATTTCATAAAATAAAAAAACAATGACCTAGAAATAATTTTGAAAAACTATCATCTCATTAACTCTGGAGAACTTAAAAAATATTTTAAAGGAAACAATTTATTTCCATATCAGATTTTCTAACAATATAATAAAGCACGCATTTAGTTTGTTTTGTAAACTTGGAATTTATGGGCTTAATTTCCATCGATATGTCCCTTTAAAAGTATTATTAAATCCACACGGATGTTAGAGGGTAAAGAATTTGCCCATAAAATATTCAAGCTTCTTTAAGTCATGGGTTAGTAACTTTTCAGAGACAGAATACTAACATTTTATTTTCTTACTTATTTACTTTACTTACTTAGGAAGAATGACTAGTCATTAGTTACCTCCCTGTCTCCCCCTTTCTTCCTTTAATACTTAACGAAGTGTCAAAGTTTAGCTGAACCCAATTCAGCAGAGAGCTCCAAGGGGAATGATCCTTTAAATTTTTTGCTCCGGGTATGAAAAGTTAGAAAGAAAGGAAAAAAATCAGGACGGAATGCCCAAGACCCTTTAAGACACTTAAAACTACTAACATTTTTGCAAGTTAACAGTCAACCAAGAGCAAAAATGGAACAAGGAATGAAGGAGATGGGAAAACATAAAATGTTTCGACAGAAAATCTAGAATCTAAGGAAATTTTCAACTTTTTTTAAAATTTGCATAGGGCCAATACTGAATTCAGTGCCTTCTTCAAATAAACGAATACCACCATCCCGCATCCATATAATTATTACCAACCTGAATTGTTTCCCTGACTTTGTAACATTATAGTCTGATGTGAAAGGACTGAGGTTTTAGCTTTCTTTTTCACTGAAGAAACACAATCAGTCTTTGAAGGTGATATCTGGCACTAAGAAAGAACAGGAAAAAAAATGAAGAAAATTTCAGCCTATTCCATAATAATATTTGAAATCTGTTCTAAACTAAATGGTCAATTCTGACCAAATATATTTCCTATTGTTGTCCATTCTTATAAATACAATGTTATTTTCTATATCAGAGGTCTTAATCTTTTTTGTGAGTATAGACCCTTTTCATTCTGGTCAATATATGGACACTTTCTCAAAATGTTTTAAATCCACAAAATAAAACACATGTAATTACAAAGAAAATGATATTGAAATAGGTATTAAAATATTTTTAAAAGTTCATGGACTCCATAATAAGAACCCTAGTTCAAATTTTAAATGTTAATTTATTCTGTCATTACCTATTTAATATACACATATTGAGGTTAAAATTCATTAAAAGTGCTCTATTAACATTGATAAAAAGGAAGGAATAGATGAAGTGATACAGTTCTTTATTATATACATTAAAAATAGTTTAAATAATTCTATATTTCTAACTCTTCTATGTATAACACTTGGATAGATCTCAAATTTTATCAATGTGGTATATATTTGTACCAGTACAGACTGATTACTATCCATGCCTCTTGTTGTTTGACTCCTACAGAGGGTCCACCCAAAAAGCCAGAAAACTTAATTTTCTTTTTATTCTATATTTAAATAGTAAAAACAATTCTGCTTAAAATAGAACAGAAGATAATTTATGTATCTTCAAATCCCTTTTAAGTACAGCTTGTTTTCTAGCATTTATTTTCTAATCCTATCATTCCCCATCTTCAGAAAAAAAAAGAAAAACAAAACCCTTGTAACTAGTATACAGTCAAAACAAATTCCCATAATTGGCCACATCCAAAAATGTATTTCTCAATCCATAGCATCACCACTGTTAGGAGGCAATTATCATGCTTCATCAATTGTCCAGTGGGATGATAGTTGGTCATTGAATTGATATGGGTTATTAAGTTTTTCAAAGTTATTTACCTTTTTCAATATTGTTATTCTTTAAGTTGTCCTCTTTGTTCTGCATACTTTATTTTGTATCCATCTATATAACTTTTCATAGATTTATCTGAAACTATTTTGTCATTTCTTAGGGAATAATAGAATTCCATTAAATTCATAGGTTATAATTTATTCAGTCATTCATTTAGTCTTCAATTCTTTGCCACTGCAAAAAGAGCCACTACACATGTATTTGTACATATGGTTCCCTTTCCTTATTTATATATAGGCCTAGGAGGGGTATGTATAGACAGTTTAGTGACTTTAGGGGTAATAGTTCCAAATTGCCTTCCAGAATTTCTGGAACAATTCATAGCTCCACCAACAGAACTTTAATGCACATTCCATTATAACAATAAAATCTAACAGGTAACAATAGAATAGGAAATCATTCAAACTAAATACAAAATATATATGAGTCAATCTATCAAGGCACAGAAAGTAGTTGTATAGATTCAATTAAAAAGTACTCCAAGATTTTAATTGCATGTAATTGGTAAAATAAAAAAAAACTTACAAAAAAATAAATATTAAGAGTAATAATGAAAAGAGGCAGAAATAAAGAGAGAATAGCACTTTTAGACCTCAAACTAGATTGTAAAGCTGTAATCTAAAACCATTTGGCATTTCTTAAAAAGAGAAGTAAATCAATGGAATCAACAGGGGAAAATCAGAAACAATGTAACTTGGGTCCTTGGTATTCAATAAAACCTTGGTATTCAATAAATCCTTGGTATTCAATAAAACCAAAACCATAAATTATTTTAGAGAAAAACTCCCTATTTTATAAGATTTGCTGAGAAGCATCTCATTCCTTTTGCAGAGGTGGAAGGTTCATAGGTATATTACATATCTTCAGGCTTTTCTAATGCAATGATCAATGTTGCCCCTTTTTTATTGTCTTTTTTCTTTAAAAATATTGTTATATGTACTGACTCTCTGGGAGGAGAAAAAGATAGGAAAAATTATGGTGGTATAAAAACAAAAGATATCAATAAAAGTTTATAAATAAAAAAAGAGCTATTTGGAAAACTGGGAATCAGTCTGTCTGAAAATTATGCTGAGATCAACATCTTGTGCCATATTCCATGAAAAATTCAAAATGAATATGTAACTTGAATATTAAAGATATGCCAAAAAAATTAGAAAGGAAATAGATCATATATTTTTGTGCAGCTGTTTATGTACAGATGTATTCTTAACTAAATAAAGGTTAGTGGCAATTATAAAAAATAAAACTAATATTTAGTTTATGAAATTGAAAAGCTTATGCAGAAATAAAATTGAAAAACTTTAGCAGAAGGAAGCAGTCAAATGGGAAAAATATTTATCACATTTCTCAGCTAAGGTTATAGAATCCTAAAATATAGAGACAAGAAAAAGAATCATATATGCAAAATAGAAAACCATTCTCAATACATAAGTGATCCAAGGATATATACAAACATTTTTCAAAGTAAGTGTAAACTACTATTAACAACCATATCAAAGAAATGTTCAAAATCTCTCAAAGTAGGAAATGCAAATCAAAATAATGCTGAGTTTTTATTCCATATTCGGGAAAAAAAGGTGGGAAATCAGTGTTAGGGGGTTGTAGAAATATAGGTAAACTATTAATTGATTATAGAAGCTGCGAATTGGTACAATCATTTTGGAAAGTGATTTGGAATTATGCAAATAAAATGGTGAACATGTCTATATTCTTTGATGAAGAGATTCCACTATGAGGCATATACTTGCCCAGGAAGTTATTGATATAAATAAATAAAAAGGTACATCAAAATATTTATAGGAACACTCTTTGTGGAAGCAAAAACTAGAAACAAAGCATACATCTATCAATTAAGGAATAATAATAAGTTGTGGTACATAAATAGAATGGAATATAACCATTCTATAAGAAATGCAGCAGAACTGAGAAACAATATATATATCATACATGACAACAATGTAAAGAATCCCACCCCCCAACCCCCACCAAATAGACAATACTGCAAATGACAAATAAGTATGTATCCAAAGAAGAGATGTGAGACGTACCTCCTCTGGAGGTCCACAATTATGGAACATTATATATGTTAGATTTCTTTTTTGATATATTGATGTTACATTGATTTTTTTATTCATTTGTTTTTAGTTTTTTTTAATTCTTATATGGGATTGTTTTCTGGAAGAGGGTGGGAAGACTCATGGAAATTAATGTAATGTAAAAAAGAAGATATCAATAACATTCTAAGAACAGAAACTAATTATTTATTAAGCTGATTTTAAGTGGCACCATTATGAGAGCAACAGATTGGTTGGCATGAAAGGACTCTGACCTTTCCGTATCAACAACATTTCACTCTTCCCACTCCTCTAAAAAGGTTATCTATTCCCACTGTAAGCTTTCCTTTGTCTCAATTTCTAGGTATAAAATGTACAACTGGAACATGTACAATCTGTTTGCTCTTGTACCCTCATAAAAGATATAGAAATTTTATCATAGAAGTTCATTGAAACACCAAATTAACTTTAAAAAAATGGGCCTTATAATTTTACTGGCACATAAAGTCCATTCCTTAAAATCAATAGTGACCACTCCCCTTTTAACTTACCTCTTTGTTTGGTGATGAATAAGAATCATTTCTTAATTTGCAAGGAGTGGAACAAAGAGTAGGGCTTCCAGGATTTGTGCTAAAGCCAGTGTCATAACCTAAAAAAGAGTCTAATACTTAGAACTTAAAATATTATGTAAATGGTTAATAAGTAAATGCTTTTTAAAAATATACTTGATGTAATTTTGATGCCAAAAACCAGTCTCTGAACCAAGTGTAAAGCAAATCTAAGTACTTAAATACTTTAAAAGGTCGAGTTAAAATAATATAATACAGTTATCACCCTTATTTCACTGGCCATGTGTCCCCTACTACATTTCTCATTCCAATCCTTTCTCAACACAGCTATCGTTAAGAAAAAGGATTGAAACATAAATCATTCTTTATTTTTTCTTTGAAGAATTACAACAAATCATAATATTTTTGGCAAATTTAAAAAAAAAATTAATACCCATTTCTGCTTTATATATATATATATGTATTGCATATATACTTTAAAAATTTTTTAATATTAAAAAATTTTAATATTTAACATAATTACATAATATATAATAGTATTTAATAATACTTATAAAGTATTTAAGTACCTGGATTGAATACTTGGAAGGGAAACCCAAATACAAAAATCAACCCAATTACTGGGTTCTATATAAAAAGTGCAAACATCAATTGCCAAAATGATTGAGGCATTTCAGATCAACTCTTAAAATTAAAGAGAAATATTTTACAAATATATTCATTTAAATGTTTTATTTTTAATATGAAAATAAGCTAAATCTTCCAGTTATTTCCACATAAAAATTAGAAAATACAGGCTTACTTTTTTCTTCAAAACAATCTTGTATGTTTTCCAATAAGTTCTGGCCTTGCCATAGATCAGTAACAGGAAGCCTATAGTAAAAGAAAGGAAAGACGTAAGAGGAGAGGGTAACAAAATATAAAAAAATTCTATTTTAATTAAATGCTTAAGACACTTAAATTGTTATTTATGATCTAGGTTCTGCTGATCTATTTTAAAATTCCCAACTAAATTGAATGAAAAAGCTATTGGCATACTACTTTCTGAGTACTTGAAAAAAAGTGCTTCAAAATCTAAAGTTCAGTGTCTGAAGTACTAAATTCATAAATAAATAAAATTATATTGTTTGAATAAAGGGCCATATCTACTCACATGTCATTTAAGGAAAATATTGCAAATTTTTACTAATTTAGAAATTATCTAGTCCAATTTGGGGGATAAGAAGTTACTCAAGGAGAATTAGCATCTCTGCCATGAGGGCTTGTCAAGTTTTCAGGGCTACTCATGCATCTTTGGTGTCCATCTGGCAATCAAATCTCACCTGTGGCTCCAAGAAGCTGTAGCATGCCCAGTGGCCACATCCCAGTAAACCATTTCAGCAGTCAGACTAAATCAATTTGAATATAACTAATAGACCACAACCAGTGAGTTAAGGAATGTCTACCCCAAGCACATGAAGAGTTCCCCCAGTGGAATGAGTGAATGAGAACAATTTTTCCCAACAGCCATGAAGGCAGTCTAAAGCAGGTATGGTGGAATGCTCAGAATTTGGTCAGACATCAAAGAACCCAAGATCATCCACTGCTTCCCAGACCATTACCAGTTGTCCTGACTTTTTGTCTTACCACTGGACTTTGATGACTATGCAAAAAGAGAGTGAGGCTGATGACTTTGTGAAACTCTACCTCACTTAAAATAGAACTGAAGAAAACACCCCCATGATGTCACTTGTCCTCTTAAAAAATGATCAATAACAAGTCCAACCTGCTCAGTTTATAAATCATAAAATAAAGACTCTAAGATGTTTTGTGCATTATCCAAGGTTACACACACAGGTAATAGGTAACTGATTTGGAATTTGAATTGAAGATTGGTGACTCCAAATCCAAGTCTCCTGCAAATGCATTCTACTAGAATGTCAAGTCCCTTGAGAGAAGGGGAGGTCTTATTTTCTATTTCCCACAAGCATTTAAAAGTGTTTAATAAGATCAGAGAATTAAAAGGCGTTTCAGAGGTCATGTAGTCCAACCTTTTATATTACAAATAAGGAAATCTCTCGAGGCCCAAAGAGATTATACCTGGGACAAGGTTAAACAAGTAGATCCTATGTCCTTTAACTCAAGAATCAATACTTGTTCCACTGTACTAATAAATACTTATTGTTTTGAAGGGTATTTACAAGATAATATTCCTTTCTTATTGGTGTGAATAACTGAAAGCTACCTCTACTGTAAATTAAAACCATTTTCCCAGTCATCACTAAAATATTAAAATTGAAAAGAAATCTTAATTTTGAAAATTCCTATTATATATTCTTTACTTCAATAAAAATGAGCTTATTCATTAAAGATTGATATAAAAATCAACTTTATAAAATCTTTAATAAAACATCACCTCGAAGTACAGCAAAATCTTGTCCTGTAGCTAATTTTCAGATGATCCTGGGGAGGAAAAAAGAAAAAGTAAATTATTTCCCTAGATTTACTATTTGAATTATGTTTTTTTAAAAAAGCTAAATTATGAACATTTAACTTGATTACATATGACAAGTTGATAAGACTTCTCCCTGTTGGTTTTTGTTAAACCTTGATCACCTCTTAACATCAATATTTTTGTTGAAGGTAGTACTATAATATTTCCAGTCATCCTAATATATAACTTAGGAGACATACTAGATCAGAGGCTCTTACTCACAGCCTTAAAGGTCTGTAAACTTTTAAAAATATTTGACAACTATTTCAATATGACTGATTTCCTTTGCCCTCCTATGTATTTTACTTTATGCATTTAAAGACATTAGTCTCAAAAGGAGTTCTTGGCTTCATTAATCTACCAAAGGAAATCCACAACACAAAAAAGGTTAAGAATTCTTATCCTAAATACTCCTTCCCTCAATTCTCACACTCAAAGTAGTAACACTCTGCCCAAGTGTATGTCCACAACAGTTCGAAAATTAGTTCCCTTTTTTTTCCAATCATTATGATCACTATTCTAGTTCAGATACTATTCTCATTCATTATCTCTCCTCAGAGCTATTAAAATAACTTCCTGACTGATCTCTCTCTCCCTCTCCAATTTTCCATCATATCAGTCAAAATAATCTTCCCCAGGCAGAGGCTTATGTTTTTTCTTTGTTCAATAATTATCAGAAATTCCAACCTGAGCTTGTATTTCAACATAAGCCTCCTTATATACTTTTTCTTCCAACTAAACAAGGTCACTTGCTTTTTCAGTACTAAAAAAAAATAGGTCTTCAAGCATTCATCTCCCTCTTAGGACTAATAGTTATCTCTAGCATCCATCCAGTCAATGTCTTTGTCAATCATGGATTGTCCAAAAAGGTCTTCTAAACAGAATTTCAATATCAAAGAAGCCCTAGAATCTAAAGGCCCAGATGATGAAGCTCTAGAATACTTGTGTAATAATGACCCTCTTTATGATTGCTATCAAAGTTAAGTGGAAATATAAAATAAGTTAAGTCAAATTTTTCTATGCTATTATGATCATCAGAAAATTATGCCCAATTGTTTTACAATAGTTACTATTTCCTAAAATTGACACAACAACATCAGGTATGTGTGGTATATTGAATAGCGAGCTAGGCTTAAGGTAGAAAAATCTGAATTTACCAAATTTGAGAATGAGAAGAGACCTTAGCTGCCACTTAATATAACTATAACATAAAAAGAATCCACTATAACATAACTGACAAGTGGTCATCCAGGAAATCAACCACCTCTTGAGGCAGACTATTCCATCTTTGGACAGATCTAATTGTTATAAAGTTTTTTAATATCAAGCCTAAATTTGCCCAGTGGCTTCTGATCCTGCCCTCTTCAACCAAACAAAATAAGTCTAATTCAGGTACTAGAAGATTGAAGAGTCTTCCTTTTCTTAAACTAAACACATTCCTAGTTTTTTCAAATGATGTTCATTAACACAAAGACAATCACTAACAAACTAACCACTTAAAAAAAGTAGTCTCTCTTCAAGCACTCATCTCTAAGATTAATGGTTATCCTTAGCATCAATCCAGTCAATCGTTGTCAATTATTGATTGTCCAAAAAGTTTTCAAAACAGATTTAAATAACAAAGGATTAAGAGAGGTCCTAGAATCTAGGGCTCTGATGATAAAGCTCTAGAATACTTATGTAATAATGAAACTATGACTGATATAAAAGTGGGAAAAAATTAAAATTAGCAAAATACTATTATGCTATAAGGATTCTGTCAAAAAAATTATGATGAAAAGTCCACTTGATTCAATTTAATAATTAGAGGAATTATGATTGTGATGAATCATAAGATAAAATATTTTCAGAATTTTTCAGTTTCATTTTTAATATCCCAATTGAATTTTTTATATTATTTATAATAAAATATTATTCTCTGCCTTAAGTGGATTAATTTAATTTATTTTTCAAGCCCTTATCTTCTGTCTTAAAAGTGATACTAAATATTGGTTCCAAGACAAAAGAATGATAAGGGTTAGGCAATTGGGGTTAAATGACTTGCCCAGGGTCACATAGCTAGGAAGTAGCTGAGGCTGTATTTGAATCCAGGATCTCCCATTTCCAGGCTTGGCTCTCTATTTAAGCAACATAAAAACAAAGGCTAAATAAAAATTTATTTTAAAAAATACAGATGGAGATGCAGGCAAGCTAGAAAGTGTTAGTATAGTCATGTTAAATTTTGTATTTACTTTTAAAACAATCTATTTAATATTCACGGTCTAATATGTACAAATTTATATTTTCTCTTTGCTCATGTTCATTGATATGTTTCAAGTTCATAATTTAAAAAGAAAAATTGTTTTAGAAAAGATATAATAAATTGTATCACGTCATAGGAATGGACTGTTTTATTTTACTTTGTTTCTCTAATTCCTACTATGGGAATGTTTTGCACATGGTAGATATATAATAAATGTTTGTTTTACTGAAAAAATAAATAAAATAAAATAGATGTCTTGCTGCAATCTCAAACTCAGCATGTTCCTTGTAAATATCCTTCCCCCCAAATTCACCCCTCTCCCAAACTTTACTATTTTTATAAAAGGCAACTAGGAGGCATAATAAAATGAAGTCTGTACTTGGAGTAAGAAAAATATAAGTTCAAATCCTACCTCAGATACTCACTAGATGTGACTTTAAGAAAAATTACAATCTCTCTTGTCTATTGCCTCACCTGTAACTTGGAGATAATAAGAGCATCTCACAGGGCTATTATAGGGATCAAATAAGTTCAAATATGTAAAACACCTTGCAAACTACATATTTGTATATGTGTGTGTGTATTTATAAATACACACACATGCATTTGTTCTTCACATAAAATACACATGAGATATGTGTACATCTGTATATGTTATATCATAATTCTTTCAGCCCAAGTTCAAAATTTCAAAACCAGCCTAGACATCTCACTTTCCCTCTACTCTCTGGTCAAATCAGTCCTCTACTCTCTGATATACCTTTGATTCTCCTAAAACATTTCCAATTTATCCCTTTCTCTTTGTTCACAGGCTTTGTCATACTTCAGGCTCCTATCAACTCTCACATAGACCACTGCAAATGGCCTAACTGATCACCCCTACCTCAAGTTGTCTTCCACACAACTACTACAGTGATATTCCTAAAGCATAGATCAGATGATAGTATTTCCTTGTTAAGTAAGCTCCAGTGATGGCATTTAAAGTTCTTCACAACATGGCTCTAACATAACACCATAGATTTGTTATATATTATTCTCTGCACACTACTGTATAGCTAAACTGGCCTTCCTGCTACTCCCAACATATGACTGTCCATCTCTAGCCTAGAAGAGAGATGTGGTGCCTAGAAGTGAGAATGCTGGCCTTGGGAGTTAGGAAGATCTGAGCCCCACTCCCATTTGGTGGTCATTTAAACCTCTCTCTAAACCTTAATTTCCTTTATCTATAGACTGAAGAGGTTGCCTTACAAATCTTAAATCTATGATCTTGTAGGGAACAGTTCGTTAATGATAAGGCAGAGATCTGGAGGGTAGAGCAAGATAGGATTTTCAGCAATCAAGGTTTAAATGGAATAAGAGCAGGAAATGGTAGCAGGTGCAAGGCATTTTTGACTAGGAAGCTAATAGTTAATAAAGATCTGGAGAGATATTATTTCTCACTAAGTGACAGGGATTGTGTGCTAAGCACTGGAGATACATGAAAGACAAAAATAGTCCTTATCCTTAAGGAGTTAAATGTCTCCCTTGATTACCTCCAGTTTGTCCTCTATAGAGCTTGTGTGTGCCCAGTTGTTTGCATGAAGTATATACTGTGCTCCTTTCCCCCCCTACCCTTACCTGACTCCTGCCTTGGACTGTGAGCTCCTTGAACACTTAGCACAGAGCCTGGCACAGCGCACTTAATGCTTGCTAAATTGTTAACAGTCCTGGACCAAAAAATTAGCAGTTTTATCCAAAATAATCAGATAAATAACGCGGGGGATAAAATCCCAGAGAAAACTCCAAACTACTTAATTCTGATAAAAGTTAACAAAATAATATGTATGTTCTGTCCCTTTCCAGTTTGGGGCTTAGTGCAGTGCCTGCCTATAACAGGAGCTTAATAAATGTTTATTGACTTAATAATTGACCTAAATAGAAGGAGATAACATACAAACAAGTATGCACCACATAAACTGCAGGTGGTCCCCGGGTAGCCATAAGGGAGGAAAATGAAAAGCCATTCGACGGGCACTTCCACTCTCAAAGATCCCTGGATGGCAGAAGGTAGCTTCAGTTAAGGTCTCACCCAAGCACTAGGCCATCTGACCAGAGAGACTTGATAATTCACTCTTGGCAGCATCAGCAGGGCATTTGGTCTCCACTGACCCCTATCCAAATGACTTGCACCGCGGTCAGACTAAGGGAGTGCCAACCGGCATTCACATCCCGGGAGCCTTTCCACCTTTCTCTGTATTGGAAGGCTCCGGGGCTGACATCTCGAGCTGTCAGGCTACCTCAGCCCCAGCTCCGCCCGCGGCAAACCGATCAGTGAACCGAAGCGAGCCAGCACTCCTGGGCCCGCGTCTCGCTCCTCCTCCTCCACGCTTGGTCTCCGAGGCTCGGCCTCTCTCTTTTTCTCCCAGCTTCTAAAGGCTACCTGCCTGAAGAGCCAACCAAAGACTCAAAAGCCAGATGTAAAGAGGAGGAAATGGCTGAGAGAAGCGCAGGCACAAACAACGGGCCCGCCCCCTTTCCCCGCCAGACAAAAACCGCCTTGGGAGGTTTAGTTTAAAACTACCACAGCTCCCAACTTACCAGATCAGAGGAAGCCATTGCCGGACCCCAGTTCCCCGGCTCACGTCCGTGGTGGGGTAGGGGGCAATGCGGGTTGCAGGGAATGGTGCTGGCGGGAAGGGAGACGTCTCGGGGTGCTGTCGGTAGACAAGGGGAGTCAAAGGGCCGGCACGCCGCAGACCTTCAAGCCAGTGTCTTCCTAGGGCTTAAGCCCTCTCAGAGCCGTCCCCTCTACCCGTCAAGCTCGAGGCGGGGAGAGACAGGGGTGGGAATGGGGGGGAAAAAAAAAATTTGAAAATTGGATGCACATGCGCAGAAGCGGAAAAGAACTTGCTCTCCCTGGTCCCGGAAAACACTTACGGTTGAGTTAGAAGACTTTTCCTTCCCGCCTACTCCCAGAGAAAAGCGATTCGTCCAGCACCACCTTCGTCCCACCCACTCGGCTGAGTTTGGGCTACAATTGGAGCGGGTGACAGCTTGCCCGGCCTCTAGGCCTAGGATTGGCTGATTTGCAATCAGACACGCCCCTGTCCAGTGACCGTTGTTTTTTATTACTCCACAGAGCTAGGAAAGACTTTAAGAGAAGGAGGGGATTGGTTCATTTTGGGGCTGAGGGAATGAGTTGGGTGCATGCGTGAAGTCAGAAACGGTTTTTAAACCAGAGCATTGTGTAGATTAGCGGTGAGAAGTTTGGTACGTGAGAGAGAAAGTACGTCTATTAGCTGCGAGGAATTTTGTATGAAGTAGTGTCTGTATAAATGTGTGAGTGTTGGAGGGCAGGGCTTTTGAGTGTTGTATATACAGTGCAGCATACTATCGGAAGTGGGGTTGTTTTGTAGATGAATGAGAAAGTGAAGAAGGGGCTTGTGTTTGTGTAGGTGTATACGTATTTTCTTAGTTGCCATTATTTATTGGGGTGTGTGTGTATGGAATTATATACATTTGTGTAGAAGTGCCATGCTCGCTGAAAATCCTACAAAATAAGTCTTTTGGTGGATTCTACTTTTCTCCTGGAGAAGGGATACAGCTTCTATGGCGAATAAATAGAATGACTTTATACAAGGTATTTTGAGAAAGAAGCTGACACCTTAGGTATCATCCTGGACTCCTCACTCTACATCACACCCCTGTATCCAATCCTTTGCCTATGCCTATCGATTTCACCTTTGCAATATTTTTTCAAATATGTCCCCTTCTCTCGTCTGACTGCCACTGCTCTTAAGTACATCACTTTACAGCTGGATTATTGCAGTAAACTGTTGGTGGGTCTGTCTGACTCGTCAACCCATTCCAACCCATCCTTTATTCAGTCACTAAAATATTTTTAAAGCCAAGTCCAACCATGTCATCCCTGACCCCTTACTCAGTAAACTGGTGATACTCTCACCTCCAGGACCAATACAAAATCTTCTGTTTAGTGTCCAAAGTCCTTCATAGCATGTGCCCCTGCCTTTCCACAGTCTTCTTACACTATACCCTAACCTTCATGTAACCTGCAGTCTGATGACACTGACCTCCTTGTTGTTCCTTAAAAAAGACACAGCTTCTCCTAATAAATAAATATGGAAAAGTACTTTGAAATCTATTTTTTTCTCTTTGACTGATATGGCTGTTTAGAGATATAATTTCCCCCAAAGGTACTGCTTCGGCTGCATCCCACACATTTTGTATATTGTTGCATTGTTGTCATTCTCTTTATGAAATTATTAATCATTTTTATAACTTGTTCTTTGATCCACTTTAGTATTAGATTATTTAGTTTTAAATTAATTCTTGACCTATACTTTCATGATCTTTTCTTGAATGTAATTTTTATTGCATTATAGTCTAAAAAAGGTATATTAAATATTTCTGATCTGCTTTTGTTTGTGAGGTACTCTAATGCATGGTAAGTTTTTGGGATAATGTCTGATGTCTGAAAAACAGATATTCTCCTTTCTGTTCCCATCTGATTTTCTCCAGAGGTCTATCATATTTAACATTCTAAAATTGTAGTCATTTCCTTAACTTCTTTATTTTTTTTCTGATTAGAGCTTTATCCAACTCTGAGAGGAGAACGTTGAGGTTCCCCCTAGTATGATTTTATTATTTTCTCCTATAACTCATATAACTTTTTCTTTAAGAATTTGAATGCTTATGTAGTGATCCAAGACATTGCCAGAGACTCATGATGAAAAATGCCATATGCCCTTCAAAAAAGAACTGATGGATATCTCCCACAAAATGACTAATATGGAAAAAAAAACTGTTTTACCTTATTACACATGTAAAATCTATATCGAATTCCTTACTGTCTCAGGGAAGGAGGAGAGAGTGAAGAAGAAATGGTCAAAAGAAGGAAGAAAATTTGGAACTTAAAGAATGTTAACAAAATTGTTTTAATGTGTAATAGAAGGAAAATAAAACATTATTAAAAGAAAAAGAAAAATGTGGGTGCCTTTGAATATGTAGAACCTATATCATTGCTTTCCATCTTGGGAAGGGGAAAGGTAAGGGAAGGAGGGAAAGAATTTGGATTGTAAAATGTCAGAAAACAAAAGATAAAAATCATCTTTATGAGAGCTATGTCCAGAGATGAGGGATCCTGGGTTCAAATTTGACCTTGGACAATTGCTGGCTGTGTGATTCTGGGCAAGTCACTTAACCCCCATTGCATATCCCTTGCCACTGTTGATTCTAAGATGGAAGGAAAGGGTTTGTTTTTTTTGTTTTTGTTTTTGTTTTTTATTGTTTCTGTAGCCAATTGGGGGAAAATATATTCCTTTTTGGAGGAATCTGGATGCTTTGCCATTTGGTAAACATAGATTTAGTATTGATACTTCATTATATATGGTGCCTTTTAGAAGTTGTAATTTTTCTGTTTTTCTTTTAAGTCTATTTTTGCTTTTGTTTTGTCTGAAATCATGATTGGAACTACTTTTTTTGTTTTTACTTCAGCTGAAGCTTGTCTTTTACTTCAGCTGAAGCCCCTTATTTTTAATTCTGTGTGTCTGTTTCAAGTGGGTCTCTTGTAAACAACAAATTGTTAGGTTCTTGTTCTAATCTATTCTGCTACAGGTTTGTTATTTATGGGTGAGCTCATTCCATTCACATTCACAATTATGATAGTTAATTGTGCATTTCCCTCCATCCTATTGTCTTCTGTTTGTTTTTTTCTTTTTTTAACCCCATCATCCCTCCTCAAAAGTTCAACTTAACCTGTATTTTTTATTACCTCATTTCTTTCTCTTATCACCTTCACCTCCTATTTACTGCGAGCTCTAGAATTTGGCTTTGGGATTTCTTTCAGGTAATAATAGGTAGACTTTTTATTTCTATCTTACCTTAAGGTTCTAGGATATTAGAGTAATATTTTTTGATTTCTTGAAATATGTCTAAAGTCTTCCTTAAATTCTCTCTCCCCTATTTGCTTTTCAAGCCAGCTTTCTGATAAGATATTTGATTTTGTCTTCTATTGTTTTATTCTTTTGACTTTTTAGAGAAGCTTTCTTAAAAAAGATTTTTGTTTTCCTGTTTCTTTATATCTCTTGGAGTCATTAGCTTTAAGTTATCAAATTCTAATTTTTATGGAATTATTTTCTTCAGTGAGCTTTGATGCCCCCTTTCCATTTGGCCAGTTCTATTCCTTTTTTATCTTTTTAAATTCTCTTTTTTTAAGGCATTTTCCCCAATATTTTTCTGCCCCTTTTACTGAGCCATTGTCTTTTTATAGTTTTTCTTACATTGTTCTCATTTCTTTTCCCAATTTTCCTGCACCATTCTCATTTGATTTTGAAAATAATTTTTTAGCTTTTCCAGAAATTCTTTTGGGTATTCTAATTCCCAGTTTTCTTTGACACTTTGCTTTTAGGTATTTTGCCATCATCTCCTGACTTTGTCTATTGATTTTCCCTGTCATCATAGTAGATTTTGATCATTGGATTCTTTTTGTTTTTGTTCTTTGCTCATTTTTCCAACTTATTTCTTGTCTAAGTTTATGTTAAAGTTGGGTTCCATTCCTAGAATGGGCAACTGTCTTAATCTTCAGATTTTTTTGAACTTCAGTTTTCAAAGCTAGGGGTTTAGAAGTTTTGTAGTATTTGCAAGGTGGTGTGATTTGGAGAGAGGTATGTATGGTCACTGTTCTCTTGGTCCCTACCAGGAAGAGCCTCTGATACCTTATAGCCAGAAGTGAGACTGCTCCTCTGTGCCTGTCCCTGCTTCCTTGTGACTATAAGCACATCTTTTGGCCCTGTAATATCTCTGTCTTGAAAAGCTTCTAAAGCTTCTGCTGCTGCTATACCTACTTCACTGCCCTCATCCCATTGTCACAGACATCTCTTTTCAACTTCTAAGTTGTTTTAACCTAGAAAAAAATGCCTCTACCTTTTGTTAGCTCTACTGTTTAGTAATTCAATCTGAGGTATTATTTCAAAGTTGTTTGGAGAAGAATATGGGGAGAGTTCACATCTTCCTCTACTCTACCTTTACTTTCCATTTTAGAAGCAACACTGAGTATTGGTTCCAAGGCAGAAGAGTAGTAAGGGTTAGACAATCAAGGTTAGGTGACTTGCCCAGGGTCATATATCTAGGAAACTGAGGCCAGATTTGAACCTAGAATCTCCTGTCTCTAAGTCTAGCACTGTTAAGAGAAGATGTTAATACAGAGTGGAAATAGGACATGGCAAGAAACATGACTGACAGACAGGGAGTCTGAATGTTGGAGAGGGGACTTCTGGAAAGGGTACCAACTAACGGGAGGTTCAATTCTGAGCCTTGGAGGGTGAATAGCTTTTCCTGGTCTCTGGATTGTTAATCCCATCTGTTTCCTAGAAGTGTCCCCAATTGACTTCAACAAGTGTCTATAAACAGTTTTGACTCTCATCTTATCAAGAACTTAGTGAACTGGCAGGACATTTCAGCTTAGCCCAAGAGGGATTATTCCCTGGAAGACAGTCTATGTGTTGGTCCTAAAGATAAAGCATCAGCCTCTGTACAACATATCTTTAAGACTCAAGATACTATTTAGACATTAGTTTAAAATAGTATAGCATAAGAGAAAGGAAGAATTGGTTTCCAGACTGTTCTCAGCTATGGCCAAGACTGGGGGACTCGAGGCCAGTCAGGACCTTTAGCTTAGGGATCTCCTGCTTCCCTTTACTCAATCATTCCCTTGTTAATGGTATATTAAACCATCTTTAAATTAAAATTCATGCACAGTCAGATAATAGTTGGAGGGTAAAGGGAGTTTTGGGAGAAGGAGCTTTATGTGGGAAACCTTTCTTTAGCCCCAAGTAGAGTCAAATGTTGGAGCGTCCAATTTTGGTTTCCCTCTGCAGATCTGTCCAGAGAAAGAGATCATCTAGGGAAGGTGCTAGATAACCTCAAAACTTCCTAGCCAATGGTTACATCCTAATTCATGAAGTGATCTCTGCTCTGAGACCATCTGCTATCCCTTCAAGTTCACCATTAGTGACCTAGGCTGAGATAGAGGGCGGTCATTAGCTCTCTACCCAGATAGAGAAGGAGTTTCTCTGGAAGTTAGTTCACCAGTTAACATTAACTAACTAACATATCATCAACCCAGGTGTTTTCCTCTATTCACTTCTTACAGCACTCTATTCACTGGGCCACCTACTGCATCCCTCCCCTTTTACTTTTAAAGCTTTGATACATTGATACTCTTTGCCAAGCCTAGAAAGAAATAGGACACTATACAAGAGGGGGAAAAAAAACCCAGAGAAATGTTACTTCCCCTGGGATAACTGCTTTTCCAAAAGAGCTATTAAAAGGGGGGGAGGGGGATTACCTTTTGAATTTAAAAAAATTAGAAAACCTTTCATTAGAAAGAAAACATTAAAATTAAGGATTTCAGTTAAAACTTGAAGCAGAAAGAAGCATCAAAGTGTTATGTCAAGCAAGGCTGAACCTGATAGCATCTAACAGAGAAGCAGGATTTTATCCAGATGAGCAGTGTTCCATAAATAAATTCCATAAACAAAAATCTCAACAATATTTAAAACCTTTCTAGCTTGGAAGAACTTGTCAGTTTAAAATCCACTAGTGTAGTCCTCAAAAACATGTTTGTAGATATAATGCAATAATGCATAATTTAGATGCTATGAGAACTGTTAAGATTTTATTTAATTTATAATGAAATAGGAATTTTAAACAAATGGAATCTTAGGTTTCTTTTTGTTATCTTTAGTAAAGTTTGTGAACCATATTGCATTGTACTGAATTTTGTTCCATTTCCTATTGTTTGACTCAATACTAGTTCAGAATAAATGGAATTTAATATGCAATTGGAGCTATATTGTTTCATATGCCAAAATGATGCTAAGAAGACCTTTAGAAAACATTGAAATCACATATTATACCATCATTGCAGGAGTCTAAAAAGTAAATATGAAATATAGAACTTTAAAGATGAGACCTATATACCAAAAAGGTTTCACTTCTGCATGATGGAAAATGGAAAGAAATCAGAATGATTATGCAAACTAAAACTGTCCCCAGTTTAGCCATTGAAGGACTCAGTTTTCCCTTATGTAAAAGGAAACTTGCAACTCTAGCTCTTTGATCCTGTGATCTCAAAAATGCTGTCCTTATTTATCCCATTAGAGCCCTACTGGTTTTAAAATGAATTTGCCAGTTAAGATTGAGAATACCTGTAAATGACAACTCTTGGATTACAGTATAACATGAGGAATGGATTGGTGTTTAAAAAGACCATTCTCTTTAAGCTGAAATCACATCTGTAGTGTCCATCTCTGCTTTAGTAAAGTGGTTGAAAATCTATATGAATATATAGAGGTTTAAATGACTATGTGTATGTTTGTGGGTGTATAACTAGATATTTTTATAATAAAGAACAAAGGTGATGTCCATAGATTTACCATGAAAGGAGAATTGGAAAGTGATACTACTTTAAATTTGTGGGTGTAGTTACTTTTTAAATTTTATTTTCAAGGTTTTTGCAACACAGTATTCTTTCTCCCCAGTTAATACTTTATTCCATTGAATTATAAAACTATATAATATGCGGAAGATGCATGAAGAGAGAGAGGACTTACAAGCCAAGTCATGCAAGAAACAAAGCTGGGGATCTGTCTGTCAATCAAGACGAAGATTCCAAATGGAATGTTCCCAGGAGAGGCAGTTGGAGGTGGCCAGGGGAGATGAACTGAGGATACTTTGGCTCTGGGTTTTTTCCTGACCAAGGGAGGCAAGCCTGGCTGAAAGGGGAAGAAGTTGAACTGATTCTATTAGCTTCTGTCCCAGGCTGAAGGACCCTGGGGAGGGGGGGAGCTTCTGAAGTTAGGCTGAGAGACCTTGATGATTTTGTGAATTGAAAGAAGAAAAGAAGACTTAAGTTATCCTCCATCTCTCTGACTGTCCCCCTATCACAGCTGAGACTTCCCAAACCCTCATAATCCTCATAAATAGTTAAGTAAATATACTTGTAAGATAGATGGCAGTAATTCACTGAAAGATAGGTTTAGTGTTCTTGTTAGAAAATGTACAATGCCCAAATTCAGTTCTATATTCCATGAACTTGACTTCTTTAACAGCTGCCTCCTTCTTTCTACTCTTATATGTATATATTTTTTCCTATGTTAAATACTTTCAAGAAAAGATCTTCACTAATTTTCTTGCTTGCTGATTATGGCTATTATGCCACTTCTCTTTTGGGGGGTATTTAGAAATGCTTTATTTTTTTTCCTTCTGACAATCATTGTCATCTCAGACATGACATCCCTTTGGAGTGGATGAAGAAAGTTCAGTACCATACCAAGAATTCTTAGAGCCAGCCAGAACTAGCAGGAAGGCCTTCAGGAACCTGGAGCATGGGGCCAGTGGCTGTGTGGCTTCAGTCAGAAAGCTCATCTGTTTCCTCCCTTCCATGGGCATGCTGACCTCCACAAGAAACCTGAAGGTAATAGGCATGAAGAAGAAATAAACATTTACATAGCTCCTCTATAATGTGACAGGCACTAAATTAAATGCTTTGTAAATAATATCTTAGTTGATTCTCACAACCTTCAAGGTAGATGCTATTATTATCCTTATTTTATAATTGGGGAAACTGAGACAGTTTAAATAATTTACCCAAAGTCACACAAATGTCTGAGAGATTTGAACTCAGGCATTCCTGACTGCAGGATCAGTATTCTATGTACCAAGCCACCTAGCTATCTCAGGGATCTTGAATTAAAATCCTAATTTAAGGTACTAACAATATGACAATGGCCAAGTCACTTAACTGGACTTTGACTTTCTCCATCTGTAAAATAGACATAGCAATACTTGTACTTCCCAACATTACTGTAAGGAAAGACTTGGTCAAACTGTGAGTTATTACCTTGTGAAGAGTGAATCAAACTCTCTTTGTCTATCAATCAACAACTTTAGTTAATCAGTTAATCAAAAACTTAAGTATCCCTTCTTAGTATCTTACCAATCACTAAGTATAAGCATTCACAAGTCACACTAGAGTGGGTGACAACTCCAAAGGCTACTGCCACCCCACCTTGGGCAGTGCTAGGCAAACTGAAAGACTGTGATTGGTTCCTGTAAAGTGGGGGAGCCACAGGAAGAGATGTTGAGAAAACGGCTTTAAAAAGTTCAGCTTGAGGATTCAGGGATTCTCTCTGAGATGGTGAGCAGGACTAGAGGAAGAGACTCTTTCCTTGGATCTTATGTTGGCTTGAGCTGTGACAAGGAAATCACTTTAAAAGACTGATATATATATTAATTTAAGGTCGCCAAGGAATTCAGCTATGTAATTCCTAAATGAAAACTCAAGTCAGCCGTCAACCTTTTATAGAGTTTAATTACAAACAGGAGGAGGAAAGGAATTAGAGAGAGAGAGAGAGAGAGAGAGAGAGAGAGAGAGAGAGAGAGAAAGGGGAGAGAAGGGAATAGGGCTTAAATACCCCTTCTGTTTAGGCTGGGCCAAAAGGCCCAAGCCCTTAGATAGCTGGGGCAAAGAAAGGAGATCAGTCCCTATTACTCATGTGACCAAAATGGAGAAACAGTCTCAAGGGCCTCCACCTCCAGCTTCCTTCAGAGCAAGCTTCTCAGAGCACCTCTCCAACCACTCAGAGCCAAAACTCTCCAACCAACCACCTCAGTCCTCAGACCCCTCTATCTTTAAGGAAACCATCCAAGTTCCCTCCCCTCAGTTCTCACATCTACCAATCACTGTCCATCATTTTCCCTGTGCCAATGGTGGCTCTAGCTTAACCCAGGACCGCCCAGAGGTCTGTGGCTTTGCACATGTCTGTTGAAGGTCATATTCTCAAATAATTAAATCTTGATCTTTTGCTACAGCCCTTCCTAAATCCTGTTACCCTGAGTAGGGTAGAGATTGGAATAATTAAATTTTGATCTATGCTGCAGCCCTTCCTAAATCCTGTTAGGACTGAGTAGGGTGGAGATTGCAATTTCCAAGACCTGGTTCTGTCATTCCAAGTATCTCCATTGTATCAATTCTAAAATCAATCATGACTCAAAGAAATTCCTGTTCTATGCTTAAGCATAGGTCAAAGCCCTTTCCATTGTTCAGCAAAAGGTTTCTGTCCTAAAGTAATCTTAAGAAGGGAGGAGGAGGAACCTCCCATGCCAATGGGGTTCACATTCCAATAGAGTTCCCACTTTCAACAGGAAATTTTTCAAGTATGAAATTTCCCAATGGTGAAATTTCCAACAATTATATAAGTCTAAGAAATTTTAAGGTTTACAGAGGTGGTGAGTAGAGTGATTCCTTTCTTAGTTCTTTAGTGAGGAGACCCTCACTGCTCATTGGCACTTCTGTGGAACACTCCTTTCAGCGTGAGTTCTGGTGATATAGGAGAGAATTCACCTCAGACATCTCATTTCTCATAGGGCTCTACTACTTTGGGACTTCTCTGATTGACTTAACTGAATTCAAATCCTGAGTTGAGTACCTTCCCATCCTCCCTCCATGATAGTCAGCTTTCTTTTGTGTGTTATGTTGCCCAATTGGATTGTAAACTCTTTGAAGGTAGGGACTTGTGTTTGTGTGTGAGAGAGACCAGGGTCTTAGCACAATACTTAGCACTTAGTAGATACTTAATGTTTATTGATTGAGACTTAATACCTTCTTATCCCCCTTAGTTGACTCTCCCCTCTGGTTGGAGGACTAAGCAAAACCTTCCCAGAGCCTTCCATTTTCCATATTTGGATTAGAATCTTTGAACTTCATTCCCCTCCACCAAGCTGGATTCTGTCTGGGTCAGTCTCTCCTTAGCAGTTTCATTTTATGTATTGTCATCTCCTATTAGATTATAAGTTCCTTGAGAACAGGGTCTTATCTTTCTTATTTTTATCCCCAGTGCTTAGTACAGTGCCTGGCACAAAGTAGATGCTTAATATTTATTGAATTTTGTTTCTTTAAACATGATAAAATGATAATTTTTTTTGGCAAGTACAGATTTACCTTGGATAGAGGTTGTAAGAATTTAAAATTTAGGTTTCATGCTAAATATGAGAATCCTAAAATGATATTGTCATCACCAATTTAAAAATATTACAGTTTAAGTCAAAATGACTTTTAGCAGCTTTATTTACAAAGAGGTGGAAAGAGTAAAAGTAGAAAAATGTAAATAAAGAGACAGAAAGTACTACCTAGCTACCAATACCCTGAGTTTAATCCTAATGTCTCCAGACCTTAAATGTGAATCTGAAATCAAATCTCACTAGAATCCAAAGTCCTAATTAGGAAGCCAAAATTTGAAGACACAAGAACCTTCAGTGCACAAGAGGCTAAGACCACCAAGAATATCACCAGAACTTACGCTGAAGGGAGTGTCCTACTGACCTACCAATGAGCAGAGAGGGTCTCCTCACTAAAGAACCAAGAAAAGAATCACTCTACTCACCACCTCAAGCCAACATAAGATCCAGGGAAAGAATCTCCTCCCCTAGTCTTGCTCACCAACTCAGAATGAATCCCTGAATCCTCAAGCTGGACTTTATAAAGCAGTTTTCTCAACATCACTTCCTGTGGCTCCCTCACTTTATGGGAACCAATTGTAGTCTTTTTTTTTTTCCAAATTCTTTGATCCAGCAACACTGTCCTCCTTGTTATTTTGTAAAAGACACTCCATTTCTTGACTCCACAAATTTTTTCCTACTGCCTCCCATCCTGTGCTTGGTATATTCTCTTTCCTCCTCTCCACCTACTGATTTCCCAGTCCAATCTAAAATCTGACTTTTGCAAAACACCTTCCTAATATTTAATTTTAGTATGTTCCCTCTTAATTATTTCCTATTTATCCTGTAGATAGTGTAAATAAAGATTTTGAGAAGTGACAAATGCATCTGCAAAAAAGAAAAGGAGCTTAGAACTTTGTGAAATAGCAATCAACTGAGATGGGGAGACAGTTCCATGGGAACCTGTGGAAAAAGCAGTTAAGCAGCTTGACCTGGCTGAAAGGATTCCTTCTATGGCTGTTGGACCAGAAGGTGGAAGATAGACTTTCTCTCTAGCCATTGCCTTATGCATAAGACAGTGAGCTGAAAAAGACATTTGGGTTTTTAGCCCAGAAGAAACCTGTCATCATTACTATCAATATGTCCCCTAGGGAAAGATAACTTTGTTTCCTGAATCTGAATATATCTTGAAATCTTCAATCAACAGGATAACTTGGAAATTTTTGGGAGGCCTATTTTCCTCTCACCCCTCCCCTCTCCTTACCTCCTCTACCCAAAAGAATAAAATACCTCTTACTTAAAGGATTTGATTATGGGATTTGGTTATTAGAATACATTGCCCAAGATGGCCATAGATGGACCTTGAAGAATTGCGGGAAACAGCTCTATATGTTTCAATGGGAAACAAAGAAAAGGAGGAAGAGAATAATGATCTCATGGAGAAAATGGAGAAACAATTGACATAGTTAACAAATAAGATGGCTGAACTGGAAAGAGGACATGATACTCAACCAATGGCACTTGCCCCTCTCCAGGAATCTATCCATCCATTATCTGCCAATTCTGTGAGAAGAAGGGCCACAGAATGATAGAGTGTAGAACTTTATTCAAGGCAATCAGAAGGAATGTGCAGTTTAATAACAACTACAGAAGTGATAATTATAGAAATAACTATAATAATGATAATGGAAACCACAACTTTAGGAATGATAACTTTAGGAATAGATATTGGGAAAATGAAAAATGACTCCACAACAATATAACTTAAGTGGTGCTCATTCAAAAAATACTCGGGGTGCTAATGCCCCTCAGGGAGGTACACTTAAGGGGGGTGCCCAAGGAACTTCCCAAATACTATGAAGGGGGGGCTGGGGCACAGGAATCAGAGGATACAACCTTTGATTTTCCGGACCCTGATGTTGTCCCTACCCATTGTCCCTATCCACTACCCCCCCATACTAATGGACCCCATATTACCTTAAATGTGGGTGACATCTGTTATGATTGTCTTCTAGACACTGGAGCTTCCAGGTTTGTATTAAAGAGTATACCTGATTTACATTGCTATTCCATTGGCTCAGAGAATGTAATGGGAGTGTCAGGGATTCCCCAAAGAGTTAAAAAGCTTTCCCCTAGAATGGTGTCTGTAGGACCCCTAGAAGTACCTGATACATGATATGGGATGATAATACAACTTCTAATTATTAGGGTAATTAGAAGGATTCTACACAGAAAGAGGATGTGGAACTGAATTAATCACATTGGAATGATGTAAAAAGAAATTGAGAAATGAGAAAAGAGAGATGCTTTGGGAGAAAGAAGGAAGAGAAGAATTAAGAAAATTGTCTCAAAAGAGGCATACAATGGGGCAGCTAGGTGACACAGTGAAAAGAGAGCCAAGCCTAGAGATATGGACATCATGGAGTCAAATGTGGCCTCAGACACTTGCTACTTGTGCAATCCTGAACAAGTCATTTAATCTCAATTGCCTAGACATTTCCATTCTTCCACCTTGAAATCATATATCAATTTTCATATCAATTTTAAGTCAGAAGATAAAGGTTTAAAATTGAAAAGAGGCATACAAGGAAGAGCTTTTAAAATGGAAGGGAAATGGTGTGGTGGGGCAGGCAATAATTTAACTTCACTAACTTCTATAGTAGTTCAAAAAGAAAATATATAAATATATACACACACTCAGTTGTTAATGGGAATCTATATTACCCAACAGAGAAGTAGGAAAGGAAGAATATGAGAGAAAAGGATATAAGAGCTAAAGGGGAGGGCACATAAAAGAAGGCATTAATCAGAAACAAAATGGACTTTAGAGGAGAAATAGGCTAAAAAGAGAAGAATAAACAAAAGAAAATAGGATAGAGAAAAATGCATTTAGTAATAATAAATCTGAATGTGAATGGTTAAACTCATTGCAAAAATGGAAGCATATAGCAGAATAGATTAGAAACCAAAATCCAATGATATATATGATATATTGTTTTCAAGAAATACATTTGGAAAAGAGAGACACACAGAGAGAATTAAAATAAGAGGCTGGAGTAGAACTTATTATGTTTTAGATGAAATAAAAAATTAAGGGGTGGTAGTCATGATCTCAGTTAAATCCAGAATAAAATTAGAGTTAATTAAAATGTATAAACACAGAAATACTATCTTGCAAAGTGGAATAATAGACAATGAAGTAATATAAATACTAAAATATACACAGCAAATGGCATAGCATGCAAATTCTTAAGAGGAAAAGTTAAATGAATTGTATGAGTAAATAGTAGTAAAATTATATAAATGGGGAGCCTCAATATTCCTCTCTCAGATCTAGATAAATCTAACTATTAAATAAGAAAGAAGCCAAAAAGATGAATATCTTTGAAAAGTTTATTAGATATACCTCTGAAGAAAACCAAGTTGGAATAGAAGAGTATGCCTTTTTCTCAGCTATCCATGGCATTTCCCAAAAAAATTTTCACCTCACAACCAAATGCAGAAAAGGAAAAATATTATATACAGGCTTTACAGACCATAATGCTAGAAAAATTACATTTAATAAAGGGCTGTGGAAGCACAGATTAAAGGCTAATTGAAAACTAAAAATTCTAATTCTAAAAAATAAGTTAATAAAAGAACAAATCATAAAAAACAATTAATTCCATTAAAAAGAATGACAACAATGAGATAGCATACTGAAATTTGTGGGATATAGCCAAAAGAATACTTATGGGAAAATTTGCATCTCTAAATGTATACATCAGAAAAAAGAGAAAGAACAGATCAATGAATTGGGTGTGTAACAACAATATCAATGAAACAAACTAGAAAAAGTATAAATTAAAAATCTCCAATTAAACATCAAAAAGGAAATCCTTAAAATCAAAAGAGAGATTAATGAAATTGAAAGTAAAAAGACTGAATAAATAAAACTAGGAGCTTGTTTATTGAAAACCTAATAAATAATTGATTGATTTGATTAAAAAAGGAAAAAATTAATTTCCAATATCAAAAATGAATGGAGTGAATGAACCACCAATGAAGATGAAATTAAAACAATTATTAGTTATTTTGACCAATTATATACCCCAGCAAAATTAACCATCTCAGTTAAATGGATGAATATTTAGAAAAATATAAACTGCTCAGATCAATGGAAAAAAATAATAGATTACTTAAATAGCCCTGTTTTAGAAAAAGCAATTAATAAGCCATCAATGACTTCACTCCCCCCAAAATTCCCAAGACAAGATTGATTTGCAAGTGAATTCTACTAAGCAATATGGAATAATTAATCATATGACATAAATTATTTGAAACAGATAAAGAAGTCCTACCACGTTACATTTATGACACAAATATGGTTTTGATACTTAAACCAGGGAGAACAAAAGAGAGGAAAAAAAAAACTATAGACCAATTTCCTTAATGAATATTGATGTAAAAGTTTTAACAGTAATTTTTTTTCTCTCTTTTGTTCTCCCTAGTTTAAGTATCAAAACCATATTTGTGTCATAAATGTAATTTGGTAGGGTTCTTTTACCTATGGAAATTTAAACACTAGCAAGGAAATTATAGAACTATATCACAAAGATTATACATCGATCTCATATAAGAAATGCAGGGCTATTTCAATATTAGGAAAACTATCATCACAATTAACCATATTAATATTGATAGCAACAAAGCTCACATGATTTGGGGACCCTTGACTGGGTGTGACAGCGTTGATGGATAATGAACGGGAAGACAGTGGAAAGTTTCAACCTGTAGCACAGGCCTCACAAGGAGCTGCTCTGCTTTCATTCAGGCTTGGCTTTATTTTATACCCTCAGTGGTTACACAGATACATACTTTGATTCCATGGATTCCAACAACAAACACAAAGCCTAAGGAGATAATCAACAAAACACTGATGCTAAGTGCAGGATCCGAGGGCAAAATCAACATAACCCAGTTTCAGGTCAGAGAAGCTTGTTCTTGGCCTGTACATGGGGGTGGGGAATTCTGAGCACAGATTTGCCTGAAGTTTTTATGCCTAGAAAAGAGGGTCCTATGTAAGTGGGTACATAAGAATCCTTAGGTTTAATTTTGTAAGTAGGATAGCCTAGTGTTTTTCTGGGGGAATAGAGTGTGATATCTGTATTAACCTTACAAGCATGATGCTTTCATCTATTTTCCCTAGGGCTAGGAGCAATTCCAACAATAAGGAATGTTAGTGAGAAGTCACACAGAGGAGGTCTAAGTGGATGTTTCCATCCTTCCTGGGGACCACTTTGAAACCTCTGGTTTCCACCTGTGACTGTGTAACTGTGGGGGGTTTGTTGGCTCCTGGCACTATATAAATAGATGCAGAAAAAGCATTTGACAAAATATAATACCCACTCCTATTAAAACACTAGAAAGCATAAAAATCAAAGGAGTCTTTCCTAAAATAATCAGTATCTATCTAAACCTAATGGCAAGTATTATCTTTAATAGGGATAAACTTAAATCTTTCCCAATAAGATTAGGAAGGATATCCATTATGAGCACTATTATTCAATACTGTAGTAGAGATACTAGCTAAAAAAAGAAGATAAGAAAAAGATTAAGGGAATAGAAATAGGCAATGAAGAGGCAAAAAAGATCATTCTTTGTTGATCATATGTTGATATACCTAGAAACTATAAAGAATTACCTAAAAAAAAAGTTGATAGAATTAACAACTTTAGCAAAGTTGTATGATATAAATAAACCTACACATTATTTCTATACACTATCAACAAAACTCAGCAGGAAAAGATAGAAAGAGAAATTCAATTCAAGTAAATGTAAACAATTTAAAACCCCTGGGAGTTTACCTACCAAAATAAACCTAGGGATTATGTGAATCTAATTACAAAACACTTCACACATAGGAAGGTCTAAACAATCAGAGAAATAGATAAGCAAAGCTAATATAATGTAAATGGTAATGCTGTCATGGGCTTTGTACTCTAAGAAACTCTGACAAACTATTTTCAGGGAAATTCCTTTGCTCCCTTACACCCTCAGACTCCTTACCCAAAAAATCTGACCCTGAAAGGATTATCCTCCTTTGATTGTCCCATTGATCCAAATCATGAGAAAAACCCTCATGCCTTCAGGGAAAACTCCTCCCCAACCCTTTGCCCCAGAGTCAAGCCCTCATTGAATATAAAGACCCCAGAACTGAGGCATTCAGGGAGCAACCTCCCAGGTTGCTCCACTCATGCTGTTTTGCTTGCCAAAAATTCAACATTACTAATAAATCTCCCTTTACTTTTAAATTAAGTTTTGGAGTCTTGCATTCTTGCAAAAGCTATCCTTCCCAAACTCTAGGTGTGTACCTCTGTACCCCACAACATCTGGCAACCAATGTGGGGATGCCCCAGATCATCCATAAGGACACAGCTCAGTTAGGAAGGAGCCTTTCTTGGACTCCTGAAACCCCCATCTTTGGGGTGACATCTTTGTGGGACCTCTTTTGTCCTCTCTCTTCCATCAGCCCCAAAAGTCAGTCTAGTCTGGCCACTGGTTCTGGGGTCTATTGGCTCCCCTTTTTTATACTAGAAGATGCTCTTGTGAAGGGAAGACTTTTGCCTCACTAAACATGAGTGCTATAGGTCGGGAAACCTCTGTGGAGGCACAGTTGTTGACCCTCGGTGTGGAATTGACTATTCCACATCCATGGTCATGGGCTTTCATGCCTACTGGTCCCAGAAGTCAAGTCAGCCTGGATGCTGGTTATGGGGTCTATTGGCTCCCCTTTTTCATACTAGAAGACTTTCCAGTGAAGGGGAGACTCTTGCCTCACTATTGTGAGTGCTATAGGTCAGGAAACCTCTGTGGATGCACAGTTGTTGACCCTCAGTGTGGAATTGACCATTCCACATCAAAATGGGACAGAGACAGAGCATACCCCCAAGATTCCCCTTTGGGGTGTATACTTGAAAATTGGGAAAAATTGGATCTATACAACTTGAAAAAAGAGAAACTAATTTCTTTTTGTAATGTTAAATGCCCATCTTACACTCTTGATAAACAAGAAGCATGGCCTACTCATGGTACCCTAAATTATAATACCATCTAACAATTGGACCTGTTTTGCATGAAGAATGGGGAAAAAGGCAGCATAACCCTATATTTCAGCCTTTATTAAACTTAGCCTGAATCCTGAGCTTAGGAGGGCTCGCCATATGCACCTTATGGCACCCTTGCCAACCCCTACTGGGGAAGACCTCCAGAGGACATTTTGAATGATTCAGCACTCAATGGCAAATTTGCCTCTCAGAGGTGAGGGGAGATAACAGCTCCCCCACCAGCTGAGGTTAGACCATAGCCTTCTTCTCTCCCAACCTCCTCAGAACTAACATTCACTTCAGGATCCCCTCCAGGTTCAACTGTTTCTTCTTCTCAACTCTGCTCCAAAACCCCCACCTTACTCTCCAGGCTCAGACCCTGAGGCCATTTCTGTCTCCCAAACCACGCCCCACCATAATATCCCCTTGTACCCACCATGGCCTGATAATGTTACCTTGCCCATCCCCCAACCAAGCTGGGATTTGGCCATAGAAGTAGCAGATGAGAAGGCCCAAGGTGGCACATGGGTAGGAGTCCCTGGTGCCACCGCTGTCCCAGGGCAAGGTCCCAGGTGGGACTATATGAATGAAAGACATATACAACGTAGAGATAACATGATTGATCATCTCCTTGAGGCCACACAGAGAGGGATGAGTAAGCAAGTAAATTATAACAAGCTCAAAGAGGTTACTCAAGGAAAGGAGGAGAATCCAGCTCTCTTCCTGTCCCGATTAGTAAAGGCCATGAAACAGTATACAAATGTCCACCAAGAGATCGACGAGGGGGCAATTATCTTAGGCCTCCATTTTATGGGACAGTCAGCACCAGACATCAGGCAAAAACTGCAAAAGCTGGGCCTGGGACCCCAAACTCCAATAAACCAATTAGTCAATGTGGCCTTTAAGGTTTTTCACAACAGGGACCAGGTGAAAATGGAAGGACAAATCCCTGAGAAACTGCTCGCAGCAGTCCTCACCTCCCTGACCCATGGGCAGATGCCAAGGGGCTCTTGCTACACCTGTGGACAGAATGGACATTGGTCCCAGGGTTGTCCTTCAAAGGGAAAACTGCCCTCAACTCATGCCCAGCCTGCGGACAACAAGGACACTTGAAATGCCAGTGCCCCTCCACACAGAGACTTCAACAACCCAAGAGGCATCCCCCCATCCTCCAGTCTCCTGAAGATTGGGAAGAGGGGCACCCTGGGGCCAACGTGCTCCCAGTTTCCACCACTATCGCTGAACCCAGGGTTAATCTCGAGGTAGAAGATGTGAGTTTCTCATTGATGCAGGGGCAACTCACTCTGTCCTTACCTCACATGAAGGTCCTACAATCCTTTCGCAGCACTAGGTAATTGGAGTTTGGGGTATGATCCTTAGATATAGGGAAACAGCACCCCTAACCTGTGCCCAATTCTCCCATATCTCACTAACTTCCAGAGCTACTCCTCTGCAAAAGCCTCCAACAATCTCATCAGAAATCTGGGAGAAAGTACCTCCCATTGTCTGGGATCAAGGCATACCTGGACAAGTCATTTATAAGAATCCCAAAATGAAAAGCCTCAAGCCTAATTCTCCTTATCCTCACTGGAAGCAATATCCCATTTCCCCAGAGGCCAGAAAATGATTACAACCTCTCATTGATAAATTCCTAGCCCATGGTCTCTCACCTTTCCTAAGAGAATGGGGCTACAAGGTCTCTGCCTCTAAATCCCAATTGGTGTCCCAGTCTGTAACTCACTTGGGACACAACCTCATCCCAAATTCCCGCTCCCTGATCACAGACAGGAAACAGGCCATCCTATCCATAACTGTCCCCTCCACCAAAAGACCGCTCGGAACTTTTCTGGGTATGGCAGGGTATTGTTCCATTTGGATCCCTAATTTTGGGATCAGCGCAAAACCCATCTATGAGGCCATGAAGGGATCTGACTCAGAACCCCTGCATTGGGGGTGGGGGTGTGCACAAAAAGGAGCCTTTTTACTTCTAAAATCCAGGCTGTTTGCCGGCCCTGCCTTAGGAATTCCAGACCTTGAAAAGCTCTTCTTTTCATCTGTGGATGAGAGAAAGCAATTTGCCATAGGGGTTTTAGCCCAGTACTTAGGACCCAATCTAAGGCCCATGGAAATTAGATCTGGTTAGCCAAGGGTGGCCACCATACCTAAGATCAGTTTCTGTTACAGCCCAAATGGCAGAAGAGGCATCTAAAATAATTCTAGGCCAACCCCTAGAAACTCTGACCCCACATAGGGTCCTGAGTATTCTGGAGACTAAAAGCCATCCATGGATCACTAGAGGCCATCTCACTAAATACCAAGCTCTCACAATTGCCCTAATAAGAATCAGGATAGTCCCTCTAGGGGCAAATTTAGGGCTGAGCCCATTTGAACAGTTGTATGAGGTTGCTTTTCTATCCTCTGATGTTCTTTTAGATACAGAAATCCACAGCTTGGTTAGGTTTTCTAAGCAACTTGGCCCAATCTACTAGGTTCCAAGAGCCTCAAGAGAGGATAAAGAGGAATCCTTCCACCCAGCCCAAACAGGAGATTTGGTATACCAGAAAACATGAATTGGATCAAACCAGCCAACACCTCAGTGGGAGGAGCACCATCCAGTCATTCTATCTACCCCTTTCCTCCTTGTTATTTCAAATCTCTCTTGCTCTAGCCATGACTATCCTTTTCTTACACTTTCTGTCTTTTCTTGTTTTTTTAATCATGCATGTCTAGCCAGCTGGATAGATAATTCTCTGATTTGTAACCTTTTCACTTCTCTAGTTGCTTGTAGGGTGAAAGATCCCATTAGAGTCACTGAGATGCCAATACAACTCTGTAACTTTCCCAGCCTGAAACCCTGGACATTGCCTACAGCAGGGACAACCATTCTCAGCTCTGAAGAAGCTACAGAATACTGAGACCATTGCCTCTTTTTATCTTAGATATTTGGAGAGGGGGGAGATGTCATGGGCATTGTACCCCCAGAAACTCAGACAAACTATTATCAGGGAAATTCTTTTGCTCCCTTACACTCTTTGACTCAAGACCCAAAACATCTGACTCAGAGAGGATTATCCTCATTTGATTGTCCCATTGATCCAAATCATGACAACCACCCCCATGCCTTCAGGGAAAACTCCTCTCCAACCCCTTGACCCAGAGTCAAGTCCTCATTGAGTATAAAAACCCCAGAACTGAGGCATTGGGGAGCAATCTCCCAGGATGCTCCACTCATGCTGTCTTACTTGCCAAAAATTCAACATTACTAATAAATCTCTCTTTACCTTTAAGTTAAATTTTGGAGTCTTGTATTCCTACAAAAGGTATCCTTCCTGAACCCCAGGGATATACCTCTGTACCCCACAACATCACGACCTAAATTAATTTACTTATTTACTATCATACTAATTAAACTACCAAAGAATTATTTTATAGAATTAGAAAAATAATAACAAAATTTATTTGGAAGAACAAATGGTCAAGGGGTAGCTCAGTGGCTCAGTGGATAGAAAACCATGTCTGGAGATGAGAGATCCTAGGTTCAAATTTGGCATCAAGACATTTCCTAGCTTTCTGACCCTGGGCAAGGCATTTAACCCCAATATCTACCTCTTATCACTCTTCTCTCTTGGAACTAATAATTAGTTTCTATTCTAAGACAGAAAGTGAGTTTTGGGGGTTTTGGAAGAATATCAAGGGAGTCAATGAAAAGGTTTTTTAAAAAAGGCAGCCAAGCACTTCCTGATTTCAAATTTTATTTAAAAGCATTCATCAAAACCATCTGGTATTGGCTAAAAATAGTAATGAATCAGTGAAATAAATTAGGTACATATGCTAGAGTAATTTTGTACTTAAAAACCCAAAGAATTCACCATTGGTCAAAAATTACTGGGAAAACCAGAAAGCAGTTGGCCATAATTAGGCATATACCAATGTCTCATACCTTTTATCTAGATATGATAAAAATGGATAAATTATTTTGACATGAAGGCTGATATCATAAATAAATTAGAAGAGAATGGAGAAATGTACTTTTCAGAACAATGGATAAAGGAAGCATTTATGAACAAATGAGATGGAGGGGAGTAGAGGAAGTAAAATTGATAATTATGATTACTTGAAATTAAATAAATTTTGCATAAACTGTTACTGCCAAAGTTTGGAGAGAAAAAGATGTTTTGCAGCAAGTTTCTTTAATAAAGGCTTCAATTCTCAAATATATTGAAGTAGCCCCAAAAAGAACAAAGATGGAAAAATTAAAAAGTGATAAAGCAGATAGAACCCTGTTACCATTTTTAGGAAACAGACCTGGCTTCCCTCCCCCAATAGGTCAAGCTGTTTATGCAGATAACAAACTGGTTTCTACTTAGCTTGGGGGGCAGGAGGCAAAGAGGAATTTCAGGAATATCAAAGAGTCAGAGAACTGACATTTGACTAAGTGAAGATAAATACTCCTTCAATCACAGCCCCAGGATCGGCTTCTAGTCTCCAACCTCGAATTCCTGTATTAAAGTCTGTTCATTGTCAGATAAGAACCTGTATGTGAAGAGAAATAACTTGTCCTATATAAACTGTCTCTTAATGTCAAACCGATGCAATTTTCCGTTAGGAAATTCTGTCCCGGCTGGTAGATTCTTTATTTCTCTCTTTTATTAATAAATTACAGTTCCAATAATTGAAATTCTAGATGTTTGAACTCATTTGTGAAGTATACCACTTCAATATATATAGAACTGAGACAATATATATTAGAAAAAAAAGAAGAGCCATTTCCCAGTTGATAAGCAGTGAAAAGATATAGAGTTTTTAGAAGAAGTCAAAGGTATCAAAAATTACATGAAAAACTGCTCTAAATTTCTACTAATTAGAGAGATGTACATTAAAAGAACTCTGATATACCAAATCACACCTTTCAAATTGACTTTTACAGAAAAGGAAAGTAACAAATGGCTGGGGGAGATGTGGAAAAATAGGTACACTTTTGCACTGTTGATGGAGTTGTTAGCTAGTCTAACCATTTTGATAATGTAAAGATAAAGTAAATAAATATAATTATGTACAAAGTGGTACAAGATAGTTCAGGAATGAACATCCCTAGTTCCTTATATTTTGATTTTGATGTAATATATATATATATATATATAATTTATGCATGTATGTATATCCTATACATTTATATGTATATTAATCTTTTTGCAATACAAATACAATGATTCAATACAATACAAAAACAATTTCTATTTGCTAGGAACTTATGAAGGTAATTGGGGAAAACAAGTATATATATATATATATATATAAATTCTTTCTATTTCTATATCTAGTGCTTGGCTCATTGTAAGCACTTAATTAAGTACCTTCTGATTGATCTTTGATTGATATTAAGAACAAAAGGCTTAGAACAGATGAGAACTAACTTCATGTATCTGAATGGCTATGGACATTGAAGAAAGATTTGATCAGATTAGATCTAGAAGGTAGAACTAGAAACAACATATAGAAACTGAAAAGAAACAAATTTATATTTGCATTATGAAAAACTTCTAACAATGGGAACTTCTGGGTTCAGCTCTAGATTGGGGACAGATGAAGGACAGAGAGCAAGGTTAGATTACAATATGCTCTAATGGCTGGCAGGGATCATAGGAAGCTTGGAATCCAGCCAAGGATTGCCACTTTCCTGGGTTACCAGAAAGGAGGGGAAATACAGTAACAGTGTCCAGTGGTGACAGTTCTTGTTGCATCCAGAAAAGAAGATAGATAGGAAGCAAGGTTAAGAGTAAACACTCTAGAAGGGCTGCCTATTAACTAGTAACCCTACTACTTCTGTCAAATAGGTGACATGCTTCTAGTCATTTTCTTTAATTCCTCTTAAGGTAACTCCATATATCTATATTTAAAGCTCTATCAGAAAGCAATAATTTTTGGGCAAAGGGAGTTTGACCCCATTGAATGAATAGAAATCCACTAACCCCTTTCCAGTCAACATGATTCATTGCATCTAAATCTGTGGATCTAAAGAATTCTGGCCCTTTGATTTATGACAGAAAACTGTCTCTTCAATCCTGTGTAAACCTTAAAATTCCTTAGACTTATAAATGTTGGAAATTTCACCATTGGGATGGATGATTACACCTCTAATAAATGTTGGTGGAGAAGGTTCTGATCCTTCTCTCACCTCATTCCCATTCAAATAGCCAGGAAATATCAGTTGCTAGCCACAGGACACAAGCAAGATTGGGAAGAAAGAATTATGGAGAATGGCTTGACATCAAATATATATTTGGGGCATAGTGATTATATAAATTGTTACAACAATAGGAGGTGCCATCAACATTTCAACATAAAAAATCATTATTTGCCCTGAAACATTTTAACAGAAAAAACATTTTTATACTCTAAATTTCCATTTACAAAAGAATAAAGTTAAATATTAATTTTTTAAAAGTAAATTAGCTACCACCTTTAAACTAATATTAAAACCTTAAGAGGTATAGAATATAAATGTTTTAAATTTATACCATTAAGCTGGTTTTGTAATGTGCAGGTTCTGGGGATACAAAGGTGAAAACAAAGTTGTTCTTGACCTCAAAGAGTTTATATGTTAGTGGGGAAAAACAGTGTGTATCCACACAAATATGTACAAAATCTGTAAAGATCTACATATACATGTATATGTATATTTATAGTCATTTATCCAGTACTAGATCTGAAGTCAAATCGCTCTCCAGATACTTATCACCTTTGGGTAAGTAACCTTCTGAGTCTCAATAGCCTCATCTATAAAATGATGAGGTTGGACTAGATGGTCTTTGAGGTCCCTTCCAGTTCTAGATCTATGATCCTATGACTATAAGGCCTCTGGAGAGAATTTTAATGATATTATTGGGAAGGAAATTACTTTATTGCACTGCAATACAGGTCAACCTCTCCAGCTAGTAATAAAAATAATTCCTGAGAGCACTCTAAATTGTTTCTGCACACCTACCTCTGATGCTTTAGATATGCAAAGCCCGCTAGTTAACATAATCCCGTTTGATCTTTAAAGCAAGCCAGTAAGGTAAATACCATAAGTATTATTTCTTCCATTTTACTGATGCAGAAACAGTCATAGAAAGACTAATTCACTAGGGCACGGTCACATGCACACCCAGCTAATGCTGGGTCTGGGAACTGAACTTGATTCCAAAGCTAGCGTGGTTTCAACTCTCTCATTTCAAGAAGTATAAAAGTTTTCAAGTGTTTCCCTAAGGTTCTCTTTCCCCCATGCCCAGAATAGGACAACAGGAATTGAATTACCTTTTAATTCCATCTTTTTAGTCCTAGGACGGTGTTAATCTTTTGTTTCTTTGCTTCTTTAAGTCTTGTGCCCGCTATGACTATAGTGGAATAAAACCGAACCTATTCCCATTCCTCCTCACATTACAAAGAGAAAAAGAAAATAGGATGCTGGCAGGGGAGGGAAAGAAGGGGGAGTGGATGCCAAAGGGAGGGAGGGAAAAGGGAGGGGTTGTTAAAAGCAAGTGCTGAGACTTCCTCTTTGCACTGTTTTCTTTTCCTATTACACCGCAGAGAGAGAGCGAGAGAGCTGTCTTTGGCTGAAGCCGGAGACGTTCCCAGCACACCCAAGACAGAGGTTATGATGGCGAAGAAGCCCCCCAAGGCAGCCCCGCGAAGAATTTTCCAGGAGAGAATGAGGATCACATCCCTGCCTTTGTACTTTGAAGGCTACTTGTTAGTGAAGCGGGCAGAATACCAGGTAAGGCTCGAGATCCCACATGCAAAGTCCTGGCTGATATTGCCAGCTTTAAAAAGCCACTAGAGAGACTAAATGGAGTAAACGTGATACTTGGGAGCTTTTTGGGCTCTGCTATTACATGGAAATGCAAGAGACTTTACCATGTTTATAATTAAAATCAAATGCTGCAATTTAAAAATACTTACCCCCAAATATTTGGGTATCTTATTGGTGATTTCAGCCAAGTAGGGATCTCCTAGGGAAGGATTCCCTCTACCAAAGAGGACTGATGTGATGTCTTTGAAATGTAAAGGCTTAGTGAAAGGACGACCGGTGAAGCAACTAGTCAGTCACACAGGAGTATGTGGCAAAGCCTGGACTTTAGAGGCCAACTCTTCCTGACACCCAGGCAAGTTCTGTAATTATTATTCTAAGCTGCCTCTTCTGAAGTTAAAATGATACCAAAGTTTTGCTGAAAATTTCCTCCAGGAAGACCTCACTAAACAAAAGAATGCTAGCTTAAGAATGTTTTAAAATTTTCTAGGTAGCTCAGTGAATTGAGAGCCAAGTCCAGAGACAGAAAGTCTTGGGTGAAAATATAGCCTCAGACACTTCCTGGCTGTGTGGCCCTGGACAAGTCACTTAAATCCCATTGCCTAGCCCCTACCACTCTTTTCTGCCTTGGAACACGGTATTGATTCTAAGACAGAAGGTAAGGGTTTTTAAAAAAATCTTTAAAACAATTTTTTTTGTGGAGCTGCACAATCTATTAGCTATAGAAGATGAAGATGTTTTGAATTTGAGATTCAGAACTGCATTCTCATACTGACTCAACTATTTACAAGCTATGAAATAGTGAGCAAGTCAATCTCACTGTACCTCAGTTTCCTCATCTATAAAATCAGGAAATTAGACTAACTGATCTCTAAGACTGGCACTATTTCTAGAATATATGCTTTTGCGTTCATAATGTCAGAGTTATGTGTGCCAGGGAGAAAAACATATCAATAAGTTGTGAAAGAATATTTGATCACTTTGACTTATTATTTTCAGCTCAGAGGTTCACGATTATAATTTTTAAAATTAAATATTCTTATGAAGAGATATATTTTAAGAATACAATTTAGTTTAGTTATTATTATAAAAAATACAATTTAGTTATGCAATTCCTCAGAAATTTAAATACGCTGATAGGCAATAACAGAAAAATTTACAGGGGGATAATGAAATAAAAATTCAGGTAATTACAATTTGTGCTTCTCTATTTTAAAAATTATAAACTAAGTAACTATCAACACAAACAAATGTTTGTATATATTAGTAATAAAATTATTAAATCTGGTTATACATTGTTTAACAATTGTGCATATTAATTTTATGAAGGTAGCAATAAAACATTTTTTGCATTTCTGTTCTCTTTTCAATTCTTTTCTCTACATTTCCCCATATTATTCCCCATATTCCCCATATAAAATAATTATTATTATTTTATAATGTAATTATTATTATTTTATAAAGCAGTTGTAGTCAATGTATATATTATTGTTTAATGCTGCTTTCTTCACTTAAATTTCTTCATAAATCTTCCCATATATTTTTCTACTCTTCATATTTGTCATTTCTTATGGAAGAGTACTGTTTTTATTCATGTTACTATTTCCTCACTTTTATTTATAGAAATCTATTTAGCTATTTCTTAATGGTTGGATACTTTGAGTTGTCTTTTTAAAAATTATGCATGATGTTAAAGTATATATTTGATGCAGTCTTTTCTCTCCCTTAATAATTACATTTTTAGAGTGTAATCCTATTCTCCCCCACCTGCCCCCCCACCCAGTCTTAGAGATCAATTAGTCTAATTTCCTGATTTTATAGATGAGGAAACTGAAGTACAGTGAGATTGACTTGCCTACTATTTCATTGCTGTAAATAGTTTAGTCAGTATGAGAACGCAGTTCTGAATCTCAAATTCAAAATATTAAATGACATTTTAAGGGTATAATCCTATCATAGAATCATTGAGTAAAAGGAGATGGATAGTTCTGCAGTTTTATTGTATGATCCCATACTATTTTCCAAAAAGATTGTACCAACTCCCTGCTGTATTGATAGCATGATAGTAGGCTTTATATCTTCCAGTTTTACATTTCATAATTTTCAACTCAGCCAATTTAATAGACTATTTTATTAGCACTTCTTTAAGTAGATTTTTGGGGTAGTTATTGTTCATTTGTGTTTTTTTAAATGGCTTTTATTGTTAAACTTAACAAGCATCAACAAAAAAATGAACATTTATGTACACAAAGAGCAGGGTGGGGGGAATCCATCAAATTGTGAATTTTTGTGCTGTACAGCTTGTTTTTTAAATGCATATTTTAAAGTTATCATGGGCTTTCTAAAACAACCCTGCTTGTCTTTTGAACTTCCTTCTGCTTTCTACTGTTTTATTTTTTTATTAAAAAGATTCATTGATATTCTTCTCTTCCTTTTCTTAATAGCTAAAAGAATTTTATTCATGTGGTAGAAAAAAAATGTGAGAGTAATCTTATGCTTCTAGCTTTGGGATCCTTTCATAAGGTGCCTGATAAGCCAGTCACCTGTACTGGGAGCTCCCAGCATACTGAGTCTAATCTGGGTAGAAACTGCACTTGAATTAGTCTAAAGCAGTACTTTTTATATAAAATTGAGTTCTTTGTTTAGGAGCTAATTCAGAAATTGGCTTATGCAGCTGGTGTCACTCAATAGTTTAACAATTAGGTAGTAGGTGATATACAACATATAACAAATAAGAGAATTCTGTGGTTGGATTTTTTCCCTTTAATATCCTCACTACTCTACAATTTTTCTCAATTCCCTCCCCAAAGTAAAGACCTTCCCTTATGCAAAATAACTATATTTAGCAAATATGCATACCCAAAACAGAGCTCAGATGGTAGTTAGAAAGTTTCTACTGTACAAAGACTATGAAAAAGAAAATATTTTCTCCTATCAATGCTATATCTTGCATTCTAAGGGGGCAGGAGGAAGGGAGCGAACAAGATGTACATAGGGAAAGAGCAATATAATAACCTGGAGGAAGAGAAAAGGGAAAATCTTCTGGAGGAGGTGTGACTGAATCTTGGAGCGATCTAGAGATTTCATAGGGTGGGATAAGGAAGAAAAACCATTCCAGGTAGAGGGGCTTATATTTTATCTTAGAGGCAACAGGGAGATTCTGAAACTTCTTGAAAAAAAAAGTTATATGGGGGGGGCAGCTGGGTAGCTCAGTGGATTGAGAGCCAGGCCTAGAGACTGGAGGTCCTAGGTTCAAATTTGGCCTCAGCCACTTCCTAGCTGTGTGACCCTGGGCAAGTCACTTGACCCCCATTGCCTACCCCTTACCACTCTTCTGCCTTGGAGCCAATACCCAGTATTGACTCCAAGACAGAAGGTAAGGGTTTAAAAAAAAAAAGTTATATGGTCAGAAAAGAGATAGGAGGCATCCTTTCTGCTGGAGTTTTTAATTCAAAATCACAGCAATGAAGACAAGAACCACCTAGACAACAGTGTCAAAAAAGGATTAACACCCCCCAAAAGAGCCTCCCATGCACCCAGAGTCTCCTGGCAGCCTCAAAAAAGACCACAGTTTTTGTTAAGAAAAAACCCCTCAGAGTTAAAACAAGACAAATCAGATAACTCCTAAAAAGAGGTCTTCTCTCCAAAAGAAAAGGATCCTGCACATCTAACAAATATAGGCACCACTACCCTTTTCAGAACTATGGTGAATTCATCACGTTGTAAGGGGAAAGAGCCAAAATTCCCAAGTGATAATGAAGAGGTTAGGGAAATTATTCAGTATCATCCAAACCATCTGGCCAAGACAGAGAGCAAGGACAGCCAGGAAAAGATCTGTTGTGGTATAGTACAGTGGTCCAAATACAATCAATATTCAAGTTATATTTAGTCATTCAGTTTTTGTCTGCATGTACAAAGGTTATAGGATATCTGAAATATGGTCCTGATTGGACTTTGGCACTAACCATGAACTTCCACACCAGGGTAGACTAATGGGAAAAGGGCTTTTCAAAGAAGGGGTCACCAGTGAGTGAAACACTAACAAGAAAGGAAGTTTAAAAAAAGTACCAGTCATATCTTTGACTGGGGAAATGGATTTGACTTAAAATTTTGCATTAATAAAATTTTAAAGTTAAAATGTCACCTGTGTTCTAGTGTAGAGAGAGTGTTCCATCACACAAAAGAATGTGGACTTGAGTGGACCCAAGTTCATTCTAGGGACAGGTTGACCTCCAGCTTTTTTCTTGATCTGGCTCATTAAACCCCAGTCCTAGGATAGAAAAAACTGCAATGAAAATCTCTTAACCAAAGCTAACTTATGACTCATGTCTCAGTCTTCCTAATTTGGATCAACAGAGCCCCTTCTAAAAAGCTAATGAGTTTACAAAGTATTACATACCAGGTATTAAGACCACTATTTTCACTCCCACAAAAGAAATTATTAAAACCCCAAATACTGATAATTATATATTGATAAATACTTAAAATATGAGATAGTAATCCATCACTCCTATTATATTCATAAGAACCAAAAATTCCCAGGTGATTTGTGGAACTTCTGAAAAGGTTTTTTATTTTCCTCTTGGATCTGTACTGTTTGAACAGGAATTTGTGGTGTATCTTCTGGCAATCCAGGAATACATGACTCATCCTTGTCATCTCCTCTGAGTAGGACCCATCTGGGCATTGACTCCACATCTCTCAAAGCCATGAGATAGTCCTCATCTAAGTATCTTTATTTGATTACCCATGCTTAGAGGAAAATTGCAAAGTGGAGGAGGCAGCTGGAGATTTACAATCCATGTCCAGTGTCACAGAGAAAAACACATATGCGCCATGTGTATGTTTCTGAGAGAAACAAATCAATAAGAGGAAGAGATCACAGAGACAGATTATACTTCCATTGTCAGAAGTCAGAAGTCATGGAGTCAATTTTCTTGGTCAGAAAATTTCAGTGGCATGGTAGAGAAAATTCAAAGGAAATTTACAGATATGAAAATTCTTTATATCAAGGTAAATCAATAACTTCTCTGCAAGTTTCCATATTAGAGAATGCTTGGGGTCCCAAGAAGTTAAAGGACTTCCTGAGGATCAAAGATCCAGGAGATTTCAGTGGCAGGACTTAAACCCAATTCTTCTAGGCTTCTTGAGGCCAGCTCTCCATTCAGTATACCACGTTACCTCACAATACAATGTGGAGTGGAATATGGATCCAATCCCATTTCTCCCATACTGTTATTTAATATTTCTAACAATTATTATTGATTATTTAGATCCAGTTTTAATTGTATGAAAAGTATTTTGTAGTTGTAATCATATAATTCCTATGTTTGTCTTGGTAGGTAGTTTCCTAAATATTTTATATTGTCTATAGTGATTTTAAATGAGGTTTCTCTCTAACTCCTGCTGCTGTTTTGTTGAAAATATATAGAAATGCTGATGATTTATGTGGGCTTATTTTGTTAAACTTTGCTAAAGTTGTTAATTATTTCCAGTAGTCTTTTAGTTAACAGTTATTATTGAATATTAATTCCTTTCTTCAAAGTCCTATGATCTCAGATTAATCAAATACAAGTCTATTGCATAATTTTGAATTATGAACAAAAGAATTGGACAGTTTTTCTACTTTTTATTAAATTCCAGATACTTTTCCTAATAATTATGTTATAGTGCATTTGAGATATATTATTAGACCCTCTTTTTTGAAATTATTCTCAATATTCTCATCCATTTCTTCCTTTATATAATCTCTCCTTCTTTTTCCCAGTCTCTTTCAGTGGCAAACCTTCTTTTTGCCAAAGTCAACATACATTTTATTTTATCATCTTCTTTCATTGAACACCCTCACCCCAAAAAAGAGCATTTCTATACACACAGAAAAGCACAAAAAAGAGGATTCTACATGAAATTAGGTCTCTATCTCACACTTCCTGTCCATTTTTTAAAAAATGTATTAAACAAATTTTATATAAAATTTCCAAATTTTTTTTATTTTCTATGCTACTTTTTTCCTATGTTTATTTTGGGTGTATCCCAGGCTTGGTCATTAGCCCTTTATCCTCTCCTTCCACACCCTTTCCTTTGAGTATCTCAACTAGATCCTGTGATTTCAGTTATCATCTCTATGCAGATCTCTTAGTCCAGCTTTGAATTTTGCCTTTGATTTACTCATCTCACCAGTCTTAGTTCCTGAATTGGGACTTTATGCCAAGTCCAGGTTTTTCCCTATGTTACACTTTAGGGTGAGGTGATCAGCCTTGCTTGGTCTTGTCTCTGATCACCCTGGCTTCTTGCACTGACCTGAACTGCATGGGATTAGGTCCCATTCAGAGCACTCCCTCTCTTTAGGGTCCTTTCTGTTCTCTCAGGACAGAGTTTTAGTGTCCTTAAATCTCCTAGATTTAGGGTGTCTTGGTCTGAGTATTATAGTAACAAGCCACTTTCCATTGAAACCCCAGTACTTTCAATGTCCCTACCATCCCAGGGCTGTCATGAGAATCCTTTCACTTTACATGGCTCTAGACACTGATTTTTGAAGGCTCCATGTGTCTGGTTGTACCTTTGCTGTCACTGCCTTTACTAGGAGGCCCTCTTGTGCCTGAAAGGGATGATCTCTTCATCAGTCCTGGGGTAGAAAGAACAGCCTAATGTATGTAATCCAAGCCCCAAAACCCACTGGGACTCTCTCCTAATGGTGGAGATCAATGTCCCACCCTGTGTGAGGGGGAGCCTAGAATTGTTAAGAGTAGGGCAGTATAATCTCTTCAAGTCTCTTCTTCGTCTTTGGGTTCTGCAGTGGCTTTCAGTGCTTCTGGCATCCAGCTTCAAAAAAAGAAGATGGACAATGCCAAACCAACTTCAAGTTACTGAAGGGAGAATAAGGTTCTTGGAAGAAGGTTAGATGAGATGAGTTAGCAATCTCCATCAATCAAAGACTTGGGGTAATTTCCCTTTTGGTGTGCTCTAGGGCCTTCTCTTTTGATTGAATTGTTATTCCACTTCCTTGTGAGATTTTCTTGATTATAGTTTGATATATATTCTCCTATGTATACTTTCTCTGATTTCTATATTACTACTGATTTGGATAAATGGGTTTCTTTTCTACTTGCTGTGTGGGTTCATTGTGCAACCGTTGTTCAGTGTACAGGAATGGAGTCAAGGCTTTGATATAAAGGTTGGGTCCCTTCTTTCTCCATTAATGAAAGGGCAATCAGAAATTTAGCTCAAATCTTAAAATCACATCCACTATACTAATCATATAGTTAAGGGAGCAGATATAGCTCTCTATGAGAAGAACAGAACAGTAGCCTCCAGTTCCAAACTCGTGCTTCTCCTCTTGGCAAGAATTAAATTCTCCCTTAGAGAATGATGGTGAAAGAAGAAACTAGAGATGTCTATTTGGCCTTTCTTCAAGCCATACAATAACACCTCCATACCACATGTGGGGGACATTCTCATTACATCTATTTTCTCATTAGATTTCTTGATCTTTATTTGGTGTGAAGTACAGTATGGGCATAAGGGAGCTGAGCAGTTTGCCATCTTGTCAAGTATCTGCGATTTCCAGTTGAACAATGTTCAACAATTACCCAATGATGTAAAGCTGGAGCTCAAGAGAGAATTTAGGACCGGATATGTAGATTTGGAAGTCATATGCAAATAGATTATTTTTTAACCCACTGGATCTGATGATATCACCAAAAGAAGATATAGTTATATAACTGAAGCAGGACCATGACAGAATAATTTTGGGGGCCATCCATAGTTAGGGAAAAGGACATGGATGATGATATAGCAAAGGAAACTGAAGGGAGTTTAGACAGAAAGAAAATCAGAAGAATGATGAACACAGAGGAAAAAAAACAGAGGTAGGAGAGAGTTAACTTAAGGAGGAAAAGATGGTCAGCAATGTCAAAAGCTTCAGAAAGGAGAAGAAAAATGAAGCCTGTGGAAAGGAAAACATCAATCAATAGAGAAGACATCCCCTCAGGCTATCATAGTTGGCCCATTTCTCAGGAACCCCATTTTTCAAAGATAGCCTCTCAGCAGGGGATATCTCTCTCCTTTTACCTCACCAGCATCCATGTTTCCTCTCTCCCTTCAACTCCTCCATTCCATATTACAAAACCTTCCTTATCCCCTATATACTTCAATCCTCCAAAATCCCTTTAACAAGCTTGAGGAAAGGGTATTAGATTTAACAATTAAGAGATTGTTGATAACCTTTGAGAAGCCAATTTTTTCTTTTGTGATGTCCGAAGCTAGATTACAAGGAGTTGAGAAGTAAGTATGAATTGAGAAATGTAAGGAAGAAATTAATCCAAAGTGTGGGGGAGGTGCAAAGAAGGAAAAAAAAAATCAAAAACCCCTCAACATTCCAGTCAGAGAACAGAAGGGGGATAGGTGAACTCTAACTGTCACTCTGTCACTACTTCTTCAGTTGAAAGCAGGAGGAAGGAGGCAAACGTCCCAAGCTGGGAAGAAGCCAGATCTCTCTAGGGGTCAACCACTTTCCCTGTGAACCCCTGGACACCTCTTTCCCGGTTTTCAACAACAGCACAGAGTCATTTGTGAATATTGTAGACAAGGACTTTGAAAGGAAGCCATCTACAGAGAAATCTGCTATCAAGATCTCCTACATTTCTCCCTGACCTGTTCCTGGACTCTTGAATTAAGAGCTAGTTAGCTGAGGGATAGGGATCAACCAGCAGCTGGCCAGAAGAGGATTCAAGGGAGCCTTGAATCCTGAGAACTTGTGGGGGCAGTCTGCTAGAAGGGACAAGTGTTAGGGTTTCCTACTCCCCACTTTCCTTGCCTGATACCCCTACCTCTCCTTCCCTATGGGAATCCAAATAAATTGTTTACTACTTTAGAATTAGGTCTGACTGGTTTCTGACACTAGAAAGGGGACAGAAGATTTTGGAGAATCACATCTCTCCCCCAAAAGGGGAAGGTTAGCTCAGGATCCCAGTCATCCAAACTGCCTAACCCAAGGAACAACAGCTCTCCTTGATAGTGGGGTGACCCCAGGTTTCTAAAAGGAAATGATAGTGGGTGTCCCTAAGGAGACCAGAGGCAGAAGAATTCATCCTGCTTCTCAACAGTAGCTGGGACCAAAGGGGAGGCAGTGGGTCATCTTACCAAAGCTAATCTCTCCTTTTCTTGTCCTCCATCTCACAGAACTATTCTCTGAGGAGACATATTCTCTCTGTCAGGGGGACAAGACTTGGTTACCTCTCTCCCAGAAAAGAGAGGGGCAGAAGAATCTCTTCACCCTCTCTCTCCATTTCCCTCTCTCTACTTTCATTCCCCCTGTTACCTTCTCAATCCTTCTGTTACAGTGGCACCCCAGGTAGCTGGATAAAAAGAATCCTCCATTAGCAGTTACAACTGGCAGTGATTGACAGTTGAGAGTGATTGGGGGGAGGGGCATCCATCTTGTACATTAGAATTATGTGAGTCCAGCTCACAGCAGGGAAGGGGCTTACAAGGCAAATTTAAACTGACTTTTTTCTTTGGGGGGGCTTGGATAGATATTAAGGTGAAGGTGGGGTACAGAGAGAAGCAGAATGTACCAAAAGATACTGTGGGCTAGCCTGGTGCTAGTGATACTGGCCCGTTTGTATTACTCAATCTTTGGGGCAATTTCTACTATATTCTATGATTTCCTGGAGGAAGTCATGAATATAACTAAATATTGGGAACAAATGAAAATATAAATGACATCTTTATGGCCAATGTTCCCAGCAGTCTATGGATCTGTCGTGATGATTTGGCAATTTTATACAATTAGAAAAGGACTTAAAGTAATCTTGGGCAAGGGTGACATTAATAACTTAGACAATAGACTTGACAAAGTATTCTCACAGATGGCAGCCATTACAGACATGTACCAGGACTTCATGGCAAAGATGGAGAAACTGGGAATGGGGAAATATTCTCTGATAGAGACTAACAGTGACAATGACAAAGACAAGAACAAGGATGCTGAGACAGTAACAACATCTGCTCTGACTGTAGGAATTTGCACAGAAAAAGTGATGGTGGATAAGCAGACCAATACAGACCCAATACTGATCAAGGGAACTGCAGAAGCACAAAAAATTAGACCTCTTAGAGACTTTGCTAAGTACACACAATATTCAGGAGTCCTACATATGAAGGTCCATAAATCTTTCACAGGACAGGATTTAGAGACCCTACAAAAGAGAATGCCCCAGTTCTTCATAGAACCTTTTAAATGTTTGTGTGAATTGACATGGGTATTCAAGCTTTTCGAACTGAGTTTTGAGGACATAGACATTTTACTTGGGGAACTTTTTAGCCCACAAGAACAGGACAAATTCCTTAAAAACGACCAGGGAGGATGAGAATTTGACTAGCTGACCCAAATTTCATAGATATGTGGACTATTCTAGGCACCAAAATGTAACTTATGTGAATCTTAAAAACTACTCAGACTGTACTTTAGAAGATTTGATTTAGTTATTTCCTTATTGTAATAATGGAGATACTTGGTCTAACTGAATTAGGAATGTCTTGGGAACTTTACATTACTCCACCCATACTTAGACATACTTTAGGGGAAATTAAAGTTGTAAACTCCTGATTGAACAATGAAGGTACTTAACTTATACCTTATAGTGAAGCTAGAACCTTAAGCTAAGTCTATTTTTAGATCTTATAAAAAAAGGTGTTAAGTACCTGTAAAGGTTAAATTAATCACAAAAAGTTCAAGTAACTCACAAAAGGTAAGCTTAACAAAGACGTGTGAAGTGCAGAAAATATAATCTAAGCAGAGAAGGTGAGAACTAAAGAGTGGTGAGAACTAAGAATGGGCAGTCCTGGGAAAAAAAAGTGTCTACTGTGATTGGTAGGCATGAAAATTTAGGGGAGGTGACATAAGAGAAAATTTCTTTAAAAGGAGGGGTAAAAAGTCAGTTCAGGCAATTCAGTTTGGAGTGGAATTGGGTTCTGAACTCAGTTCAGGAGATTGAGTTCAGTGGAGGACTGGAACCCAGCTTGGAGATGGTCTCATGGTGAGTGATAAGACTGACTCCCTTTCCTTTAGACTCAAGAAGGCCACTTTGGCCAAGGCCTTTAACTACTGCCTGGCTCAGCCTGAGCCAGAGCAGTTTAAATTAATTCTCTGTTTCTCTCTCTCTCTTTCTCTCTTTTCCTAATTCCTTCTCTCTATATTAATTAAAATCTCCATAATTCCCAGCTGACTTGGGTATTTTATTATTTGGGAATCATCCCTGATGACCAATTATTTAGGTTTAAGTCACAAAGCTAAAATTATCCTTATACTTATTTAAGAAAAGCTTGTGAAGATCTCCTTGAAGAGATAAAATAATTTTGTATTTGCCCAAAGGCATGGGGGAAATTTGAAGAGAGAAATTGAAATTGAGAGAAATTGGAAGAGAGAAAGAGATGCCAAAAGACATATTAGACATAAAAAACAAGATATTTGAAATATACAGGGGCACAGAAGAGAGTAATGGGATGAATAAGGAACAAATCAAGAAATGTCTAGAAAATTTCCTGATATGCAAATATGGGTTGGGAATAGGGAACACAGGAGTTCATAACAAGTCCGTAAATCAAATCCAGTATCACAACAGAGACTTGAACAAATCCAAACACTTCATTAATTCTCCAAACCCCAAAAAGAAGGTAATAGGCAAAAAGCAAGAGACAGAACAAGAAAAGCTCAGAGTTATAGATTAAGGCATGCAAAATTCCATACCCCCGCTTTCTAAAGAACAAGGGCAAGCTTCTACACAGAGGGAACCAAAAGATTGTGAACAAAAATCCAAATTAAATCCTAAAGCAAAAGGTTTCTTACCCAAACAACAATTGATCTACAACCCTCAATTAAAACACAGAAGCAGAGAGTCTTCTCAAACCAACACAAAAGACCACTGAGAGAAAAAACTGGGAAGGGGAGAGCATCGTTAAAACTCCAAACCAAAAGGACATGCTGTCCCATGAGCCAGCAACTTCCACAAACTCCAATGAGATGGGTGATGAAAGAAAGAAAGAGGATCAAACAGCTGTACCTTCTCTAGAAAACTTTAACCAAGAGCTTATTCAAAATCAAGAAGCAGCTGTGTCATAATCTGTAACCGGAAACCAGAAAAACCCAACATTAGACAATTTACACACAAGTGATCCTACAAGGGCCATAGACACGAATGAAGAAGATTGCACACCAGTGCTAACATCACCTGATACAATATCATTCTACACAAATGAAAACCAAACCATAATAACTTCACAAAACGGGGTAGAGAATCAATATCTCACAGAAGGGGAAACAGATGGGCAAACAGCAAAATCATTTGGGAAGATTTAGTTCAAGGCATGAAAAGCACACAATTACTGAATGCCATGGTACCTGCCATTCAGAATGAAAAACAAGGTTTAGAAAACACTGGATTAGGATTAAAACAAGTTGCAACTCTGTCAGAGCTTGCATTACAAAGTTACAAACAAAATTATACAGTTGCTAGAACACAAACTGATGAAGAAATAAATACCTTGATGCTTCTGTATCATCTTCCTTTCTCTAACTTAGAACTCCTCACAAGCCAAGATGCAGTACCTGTCTATGACACAACATACCATGACTGGTACAAGTTCTTTGGGGGAAAAATACAAGAAAGGAGCTTACACTGACCCCATGTGGGACTAGACAAAAGACTTTAAAAACTCAATCTTTAAAGAAGCACAACCAAATAAGAATTATTTGCCTCCTCAATCCTCAAACACTAAAAGTCAAACAATGCTAAAGATGCCATCGGGGCACAATCAAACAATCTCACCTTACCCAAACATGAAAATAGCAAAGTTAAAGTATACTTTGTGTCTGAAAAATAGGATTTCTTCATTTCAGTGTACCAATGATCTGAGAACTAGGGGAAGTCAGCTAGAGATCATTGTCTTAAACTGGAGAAGACAAACTAGTTTGGAAGAACCCAGGTTGTCAGCAAAAAAAAAAAAAAAAAACAGACCAGCTCAATACCATCTGAGAAATTCTAAGGCACCCAAGGGAAAGGAACTAAGGCACTGGGATAAGAAAAGGGATAAACAAAAATAAAGCTAAGCCAAGGTAAAGGTCAGAAAGATACATTATCACAAATCCATAACATTTCTGATACTGCAGCCTGCGTACCTAGAAGATTCCTTTCCATTGGGGAGCTACCACACTCCAATCCAGCATCCCTGCAGTAACCTCAAACAGTCCAAGGGGCATTCTGCATATCAATCCAGGAGAATACAAAGAAAAACTACAAATGTAGCCAGTTTCCCTCATCCTCCATCCAGAACAAGTTCTCCTCAGGTGGAGGAAGGGAGAGATGGCAGCCCACCGAGATATAGGCCTAGAAACCTCCACTTACAGGAATTAGATATCTGCAAGAATACAGTTTGTAGCTTCTGGGACAAGCTCAAATGGAAAGCCAAATGAAAACAACATCCATTCCCAGGCTGCTGATTGAGGCAGTCCAAGACTTTTGAGAAGGAAAAGCCCATCCTTTGATCTCAGAAACATCATTGCAGACTGCTTCCAAAGAGGAGGGCAAAAGCCACCCTCAAGAACCAATGCCTAAGAAATCAGACATTGTCCATTGTTACAAGATAGAGGGACAAACACAAAAATAGATATCATGCCTCAACTAGCCAAAATGAAATGTGATCAGAAAACACTCCAGACCATACACAAGATATACAGACTCAAAGTGAAATTGACATGAATAGGGAAAAACAACTACTGAGAGCCCAGAACAAAGAGATGCTAAAACATAAATAATGACAGAAGGGCAAACTGATCATAAACCTAAAAGTAAAAAACAAACAAAAACCCATACTCTCTCACTATCTCTCTATCTCTTACTCTATGACAAGAAAGATAGCACACACACATATACAAAAAAATCTTATACCAACAAAGAAAAAAAAACTTTACACACATTTTTACTCACACTCACAATCTTAACAATCTTAACCAATCTTACACACACACTCATCCAATTGGACACAAGTCTTACCTACCTACATGTTCCTGTAAAAGAAGACAGAAGAATCTACAATGAAGGTGAGACAACAGTCAAGCATGTTTTCCCACACAGACGAAGAGTTCAACTAAAGACCAAGACCAGGAAGAATCCTTCCAGGACCATCATAGACTTTAAATGAACAATAAGAGACAGACAAAAGAACTTTAACCCATGAACTATGTAGAACAAAGAACTTCAAGGACCAGATCATGTAAGATGGTATGCCACAAACATATAAACCTCACATTAAGGACACAGATGCAACACACACATAAACCTGTAATAAAAAGATAGAAATGTCAGCCAACATGGGAATAAGATCCATCGGCAGGGAGTAAGTATGTACATGCCACACAACATACTTAGAACATAACTATAAAACACACTGATTTAGGGGCTTTGTCATAAATAAGTGAGGCCCATGATATTGAAAAATGTTTATACTTATAAAGTTCTTGCAAAACTCAAACAGGTAGAAAAGAACTAGAAAAAAACCTTTTCTGTCTGCTTGACTCCAAAGCAGAACTCATGTATGTACATATGTAATATGTATCACATATTATGTGTGTATCACATGTAATGTTTTTGGAGTAAACATACATGTGTATAATGTAAATTTTAGAGCACTAACATACTAACATAGGGTAAGAATCAACTAACAATCTTAACACAACTTAGATCAGGGAAAGAATAGACAGGGCCAAAAAGGGAAGTTCAAAGCTTAAAGAGCCAGCGACAGGGAAAGAACAGGGCACATAATATAGGCAACTTAAATATCTTAAAATATTAAAGAATTTGTAATAGCTAGAGAAGTTAAGAAAACATAAAGATAACATAAGAGTTAGAAAAATGTTCCCATAGTTTTGAGATCATTAAGATATTGTTGCCAAGTAGTTTCAAATCATTATTGTTGCATATTGTTCTGGGACACTGTTAGTCCAAAATCTGTTATTCAATTGTATCTACCCCTTGTAACAAACCACATCTACCCCGGATATTTCCCCAGAACCTTGTCTTAGTGTAGACTTAGGTAGCTAAGGTAAGATAAGAGTAAGATATAGTTAAAGGAAAAGAGATTTCTTATTTTGGGAGGTGGGATATTGAATATAGATAGATAGAAATATAGCACTAAGGAAACAATGGTAAGTAACTTGTCTAACCTCGGAGCGTTTGTCAAGTTGACAAAAACGCACAAGGAGAAAAGGGAGATTTTGTAAGGAAATAATTAATCCAAAGCATGGGGGAGGTGCAAAGAAGGAAAACAAAAAACAAAAAACAAAAAAAACCCTCCACATTCCAGTCAGAGAACAGAAGGGGGATGGGTGAACTCCCACTGTCACTCGGGGAATGTCCCTGTGAACCCCTAGACACCTCTTCCCTGGTTTTCAACAACAGCACAGAGTCATTTGTGAATATTGTAGACAAGGAATTTGAAAGGAAGCCATCTACAGAGAAATCTGCTATCAAGATCTCCTATATTTCTCCCTGACCTGTTCCTGGACTCTTGAATTAAGAGCTAGTTAGCTGAGGGATAGGGATCAACCAGCTGCTGGCCAGAAGAGGATTCAAGGGAGCCTTGACTCCTGAGAACTTGTGGGGGCAGTCTGCCAGAAGGGACAAGTGTTAGGGTTTCCTACTCCCCACTTTCCTTGCCTGATACCCCTACCTCTCCTTCCCTATGGGAATCCAAATAAATTGTTTACTACTTTAGAATTAGGTCTGACTGGTTTCTGACACTAGAAAGGGGACAGAAGATTTGAGAGAATTACATCTCTCCTCAAAAAGGGGAAGGTTAGCTCAGGATCCCAGTCATCCAAACTGCCTAACCCAAGGAACAACAGCTCTCCTTGATAGTGGGGTGACCCCAGGTTTCTAAAAGGAAGTGACAGTGGGTGTCCCTAAGGAGACCAGAGGCAGAAGAATTCATCCTGCTTCTCAACAGTAGCTGGGACCAAAGGGGAGACATTGGGTCATCTTACCAAAACTAATCTCTCTAGTTCTTGTACTCTGTCTCCCAGAACTATTCTCTGAGGAGACATATTCCTTATGTCAGGGAGACAAGACTTGGTTACCTCTCTCCCAGAAAAGAGAGGGGTAGAAGAATCTCTTTACCCTCTCTCCCCACTTCCCTCTCTCTCCTTCCATTTCCCCTGTTTCCTTCTCAATCCTTCTATTACAGAAAGTAGAAACAAAGAGTAGAGAAGGCTTTAAGGAGGGTTTTGACTATGAAATATAGAGGTCAATACTTTCTATTTTAAATAATTGTTTTTGCTAACTAGAGGCTAGTTAGGTCATGTGTGGTTTGTCCAGGATGTGGGTATGGGAGGGGAAATGTCCAGCATACTTTTCCACTAACTCAAAAGTCTCTTTTACTATCATCATCTTTATCTAACCCCCCTGACACCCATCTATTTCTCTTCAAGATGAAAGTAGGTGAGACTCCAAATGGTGAATGTAGGAGTTTTCCTGTTGACCCAACCATGACCTGAGAAGATAAATGGTCTCATCTCTAACTTGTAAAAAGGAGACAGGAAGTAAGGCAGAAGGAAACTATTGATTTAAAAAATATATATTTTATTTCAAATAACAAGCATTCATTTTCTCTCTCAATCACTTTTAACACTCCTATTTAAAAGAAAAAAAGATAAACCAAACCCATTCCACAAATATTCATAGTCAAGCAAAACAAAATCCCATATTATAGAATGTCCAAAAATCTTGTTTCATTCTACCTCTTGAGTCCATTTTCTCTCTGTTACAAAGTGAACAGGATAGAGTCAGTCGTTTCATTCATGAAAGTTCTCAAGTCTTTCAAAGTTTTTTGATATTAAGTATAAGTTAATCTTCCAATTCTGCTTACTTTTTTGTTTATCATTTCATGCAAATCTTTCCATGTTTCTCAGAAACTGTCCATATTGTCATTTCTTAGAGCATGGTAGTACTCTGTCATATGAATATACCATAATTATTTTAGCCATATCCCAGTTGATGATCATCCACTTAGTCTCTAGTTCTTTACTATTATTCAAAAGAATTGCTATACATATTTTTTTGTATATATTGATCTTTTTTCTTTTTACTTTCATCTCTTTGGGTATAGGCCTAGTGTAACCGTGAAAATGTGAGTTTCAAGACTGTGAATTGCTAAAACTGTAAAGATAATTTTTAGTGTCTTGATTTAAATAAAAAATAAGTGGTCGCCATGGGAAAAATCCCCAAATATGAAAATACCCAAGTCAGCTGGGTTTATGGAGATTTTAATTAATACAAATGAGGGGATTAAGGAAAGGGAGAGAGAGAGAATAAGAGAAAAATAGTATGAAGGGCCTAGGCCGAATGACCTAGGCTTGAGTCTTAAGAGAGACTAGTCAGTCTTTAATCACTCACCACAAACTAAACAAAGCAAAACTCCAGTCCTTCACTGAAATCCTCAACTCCTGAACTGAGTTCAGAGACCCAGCTCCTCCAACTAACTCCACAATCCAACTAAATTCAGAGAGCCAGCTACTCCAAACTAACTCCAAACTCCCCCTAAGTTCAGAGAGCCAGCTCCTTTTAAAGAGAAATTTCTCTTTTGTCACCTCCCCTAAATTTTCACATCTACCTACCAATCACAGTAGACGTTTTCCCCAGGACTGTCCATTCTTAGTTCACATCTTCTTTTGTTATCACTTTCTCTGATTAGATTATATCTTCTGAGTATTTCATATCTCTTTGCTAAGCTTGCCCTTTGTAAGTTGCTTGACCTTTTAGTGATTAATTTAATCTTTATAGGTACTTAGCACCCTTTTGTATTAGATCTAAAAATAGACCTAATTTAAGGTTCTAGCTTTACTATAAGTATGAGTTAGGGACTTTTCATTGTTCAGTAGGAGTTTACAACTTTATCTCCCCCATAGGCACTGTCATGAGTTGGGTGGAGTAATTTTAAAATTCCCAAAACATTCCTGATCAAGTACCTCCATTTGTTACAATATGGGGAAAAGCTTAATCAAATTTTCTAAGGTACAATCTGAGCAGTTTTTAAGATTCACACTAGTGATGGTATTGCTAGGTCAACAGGCATACACAATTTGGTAAATCTTTGATCATGGCCATAGTTCCAAATTACTTTCCAGAATGACTGGAGCAACTCATACTCCTCTCCCTCCCCGTGTGTTTTTCCTTAAGTCCCTACAACACTTGCCCACTTTTATTCATCTTCACCAATAGGATGGCTGTGAGGCAATTGGTGGTTTGAAGCATTTTTTCATATGGCTGTTAACAGCTTGTACTTCTTCCTGCCTAGTCATATATTTTGATCATTTATCATTTGAGGAGTGGGGGAGCATATTATTGGATGTCTCCTCCTATCACGCAATGCCCTTATCATCCTAGTTACCCATTTTATCCTTCCTGCATTTCTTGCACTTGTCTTTTGGGAAGTCTTTCCTAGGGAGAAAGGCACCTTATATTATTGGATATCTGGGGCTCTTATGGCCATAGACTAAATGGAGGCTAGTACTGAGAAGCAAAGTACTTCATTTTTTTTCCACCTTCTCTGCACAAGCACTCAACTTGGGGCTAACATATTGATTAGAGGATTGGGGGCTATCTGCCATTCCCAAACTTGCCCTATTTCTCACAACCTACTCTGGGCTTTGGCTTAGGTGGAAAGTACCTGTGTTACAAATGAGGCTGACCAAGAAAAAAGACATTTCTGAAGCCAATGACCTCAGATCCTTGAAGAGTGCACCTAGAGTATGTGTGATTCTATTCCTTTCAAAGTCACAGGGACTGGGATCATTCAGTAGATGCTGTTCCACTGTGACAAGATTCACAGCCATACCTTTACCTATCCATGGCTAGGTAAAAAATTCCACCGAGGCCAAAACCTTCCTTTCCTAACTCTAGTTATAGTTCTGTTAATCTCATATGTCTGGGAACTTTAAGTGGCATACTGGCTATACGTAAGTGGGAAATGAACTTGCTAACTTCTTAAGGCTCTTAAAAGTTAAAAATTTAAAAGTTATTGGATTTTTTACTGTATGATCAATTTTTATTTAATTTATAACTTTTTTCTCTGATAATTCTACAATTATTATATTTTGAAGCTCTTCTGTGAGAAACATGAATATTATTCCTGTTAGCTTTTTTTATAGATGGTCCTACTGAGATTGGTTAAATTGTGCATAGATGGTAAAGAACAAATTATGAAAGATGAATAAATTATGGTCATACTTCAGTAATAGGATATAGCTATGATTTGATCAGTAAGGGTACTCCTGTCAGTGCATGCTGTAAAACTTTTTCATAGGACTGTTTTGGATCTGTTCAAGGTTTGTTTTTAAACTGCAAAAAGACAAAAATGGAAACTGATAAATATTGCTGGGTTATAGGGAAATAAATACACTAATGCACTGTGAGTAGAACTGATCCAACTATCCTGGAAAAGAATTTGGAACTATTCTCCCAAAGTTACTTAATTGTACATCCACTTTAATCTTACAATAATACTACTAGATCCATACCCCAAAGAGACAAAATAAAATAGAATGATGAATATGAATAAAAATATAGTAGTTTTTTGTAGTAGCAAAAAAATTCTTGGACACTAAAAGTTCAATCTATTGGTTAATGGTTAAACATATTATGATATAAAAATGGAATGGAATGCTATTGAACTATAAGATCAGACAAAATCAATAGTTTTAGAGAAACCTGGGAAAACCTGAATAAACTAATAGAGTCAAATTAGCAGAACTTGGAGAACAACTTATGCAATTGCAATGATATTATAAAGGGTAAAAAAGCTTTGAAAGACTTAAAAATTTTAATCAGCGATGACCACCTATGATCCCAGAAGTCTAATTTTGAAGCATACTACCTATTTCCTGACTGATAATGGACTCAAAATGCAGAAGGGATTTACTTTGATTGACTACCAATTTTTGTTACAAATGTTTTCTTTTTCTTTCTTCTTGTTCAATTGGGAGGAGCTAGGCAGGAGAGAAATAAATTATTCTGAATTGATAACATTTTTAATGGAACATTGTTTCACCACTGATATTTATAGCAATTTGTAGTGTCAACTCATTCTTTCCATCCCTATATCACTTCTTTAAAAATATTATAAGCATAAAATACCAAATAAAATAATTTCTATATACATAATAAAATAGAAAAAGGATTGTACATGAAACTGAAAGTTTTTATTATGTAGGGTTTGTTTTTCTTTTTTTAAAAATAGTAAATTCAATATATAACATTTGGAGTTATTATTCTTATCAGTAATTCTCTTTGGCCTTCCTTCTGTTCTTTTATTTGTATTCAATAAATGGTTTAGTTAAAAAGAAAGAGGGAAAACTGTTTTGATGAGACCTCTTCTTTTGGGGGGGGGCACCTATTCCTACCACCATTTATTGCCATGTTATTCCCAGACTGAAAAAGGAAAAGAAAAAGAAAAAGTAATCCATCACTGTAAATATACATAGTTAAACAAAACAAATTCCCATATAGGGTGTGTCTGAGGATACATATCCTGTTCTTCCTCTTCAGTTCAGAACCTTTCCTATCAACTTTCCATTGGTAGGGAAGACACAATGGATCTGGCTCAGTAAGAGGAAAAAGGAAATACTAAATGTTAATCTAGAAATACTTCCTTATTTGTCTACTTTTCTTATTTAGTAATTCAGTAAGTTGATTTAAATTCTTTTTTTTAACCTTCAAATAATCCAAAGTTTATACCTCTTAAAAAAAACTTCTCTTACACTTTAAAAAAAATTTACATAGTAATCTATAAATCTACATACTTCAAAATTTTTAGAACAACTTTATTTATTTGTCTGAGTATCCCTTCTGCAGAGGCATTTGTATTTTTGGTTTCTGTATTTTATTATTGAGTCTTAAAATTTGAAATGTATAGTATCCTAAGACTCTCAGGGCTTTTTATATGAATTATTGTATAACCACTCTTCCCACTTCCTGAATTTGTGAAGTTGTTTTTGGAACCTGTGCAGTGATGTACATTTGCCCTTATTAAATTCAATTTATATCAAGTTCAACCCATTATTCTAGTCTGTTGAGACCCTTTTTGAATCAGTCTCTGCTATACAGTCTGTGAACTATCTTTTCCCAGCTTTATTTTATCTATAAATCTGATTTTATGGTCTATGCCTTCATCTAAGTCACTGATAATGTTGAAGAGTATAGGGACAACAGACTACTGGACCATTTAGTTCACTCTAATCTCCCTATGAAATGAGGGGGATGGACTAAGTGCTCTCTAAGATTCTGTCCAGCTCTCCCAATTTCTGTAACTATTTACAGTTCACACAAGTGAGACCCCAGGAAGAATCAAATGATCTTTTGATCTTTACACCTTCTATAAATATATTGTCTGTTCTTTGGTTTCTGTCTGTGGCTATGATTCTCAAGGCTTCTTAGAGTTTTCAGTTCTGCTGTTTCTCTTAATGGTCTGCTTTTACTCAAAATGGATCATCTAAATTTTGCTACATACCAGTTTGTTTCCAAACAGTTCCCCAATGAAGCTCATACTTATACAACAAAATTAGAAATATGGAATTATAATATGATATGTGATAACATTTATTTCTCTCAGCTTTCATGGACTTGCTCCTATCACCTATATACACAGCAGTTATTATAGTTTTCCTTTGTCATCTATCCCCCACATGTATAGAGCCTAGCTTACAAGAATTACAAAAAGTTTAGCTTCAGTGCGAGGATCCTGATTATACTCCCAGACTTAGTATATATATATATATATTACCAAAACTTCTCTTAATGAGTACAAGCAGGGATATGCTAGAGATGGATCATTTGGGCTTCTGAAAACCAACTGTTAAATTTTCACTCAACTACCAAATCATGGCTTGATTTATAATATTTTTATCTGTAGATTTAAGAATATGAGAGAGAAAATGTTAATGCAGATTAGACTTAATCCCCCCAGAATATTACCAGGAGATCTCACTTACAAAATTAAACCTAAGGATTCTTATATACCCACTTAGATAGGACCCTCTTTTCTAGGCATAAAAACTTCTGGCATATCTGTGCTCTGAATTCCCCAACCTATATCTGGGTCATGTTGATTCTACCTTCTGACCCTGTACTTTGTAACAATGTTTTGTTGACTATCTCCTTAGGCTTTGTGTCTGTTGTTAGATTCTATGGAAACATGTATGTTGAGAATAAAACTGTGTGCCAAGTAGATGTATGATCATGAGGATATTAAATAAAGCCAAGTCTCTGCCAAGGCAGAGCAGTTTTTCCTGTGAAACCTGTGCTGAGGGTTGAATAGAAAGCTGTATCCCATTCATCATTTGCTGACACTGTCCCACCTCCAAGATCCCATCCCCTGTGGGAGGTTGGTCCACCCCACAGCATTCTATGACAAATTGGGCATTGAGTTCAAATGGGAAATCTTTGGGGAGAATGGTGGGATTCAAATCCTGAGATTAGGAAAAGAGCTGCTATCAGTCTAAGGCTCAGAACAAAACCTCACATCTGTTGGTAAATCTCCCAGAAGTCCCCTTTCTCCAATATTCCAACTGCCCTGCCTGTCAGTCTTGCTTCTTGTAGTGTCCCATTTCTACTCTGTGTTAAAATTTCCTCTTACATTCGTCCCCTTTCACAATACAACCTACCCAAGGTTGTCATCATGAATATTTACATTTACCATTGAGTTAACTTATGCTATTCCCTAATCTACTTCCCCCAAATAATAAAAAAAAAAAACCCTTTCTTGCACTATACTATTGTCAACATGGAATCTAGAGACCCCAAACTTGTAGCCTAGTAAGATCTTGATGAACCTCAAGTTTTAGGAATAGCTTTTAGCAGTTTCAGACTGAATAATGAACCCTAAGGTAAATACAATCCACTTGAGTGGAGTATGCAGTGCATCAGTTTTGAAAGCTGAAGGTACTAGGTTTGATCCTCAGAAGGAGGGTGTGATATACTGGGAGAGGCTTCTGGAGACAAGAAGAGTCACTTGGCTTGGGTTTAGCCTCCACCTCAAGTGGATTGTCTCAGTGCTAGCCTGAGATTCCCTTCAGGGTAGATTCTCACAGGAATAAGGAACAAGCCCAAGCTTTGGGGTCTCCAACTTATAAGCTAGTCCTAAAACTTGAGGTTCTTGAGGTTCATCAGATCTTACTAGACTACAAGTTTGAGGTTTCTAGATTCCATGTTGACACTATGTTATGTTCCTAACTAACTATACCTGAACTAAGACATTTTCCAGGAAAGGTTTGGGTTAGGAATATTGGAGTTTACAAAATGAATTCAGAAAGTATAAGCAAATGTTGCAACACAAGATTAAGCAAAACAAATATCAATAGACTTACTATTAGTATTCCTATCTTTCCATTCTAAACTAATTCAACAATTCTCTAGCTATGCTTATCAATCTGCAAAATTATCTTAACTATAACTTCTTCCATTAACACAATTTTCAATTAATTCTATCAAAGTAAACTGTTCTGCTACTGTAGTTTAAATTCTATTCCTAGGAAACTTAATGACCTATTAATTCACTACAATAAGCCTTAACCTTAATGCTAAACTGTTACAAGATATTGTGCTAACTTTCCTAAGCTACCTTATTCGTGGTCTATCCATTATGTACACTCTATGCTACACTATTACCCCTATCTAGATACAATTATCAATACTATGTTACACTAATTTCTCTATTCTATTCTATACATGCTTCTACTCACAATCTATATACAAAGTATAATACAATATACCCAAACCCTATAGGTACAATTACAAACCAATGTTACAAGCATGTACATTTTTTTACAGAAAGTATGTACAGACATACAATTATGCAATTCCCTATTTCCTGATGTTAATCACAGAGAAAAACATTGTTTTTTCTCTCTGATTAAGAATTTATGCATCTAGCTATTTATTTACATATTTTGCATTATTGCAATCATAAACTCTTGTTTATCTATACGAGGTCAAAAAATGAATCAGTTATGATTTGTATTTATGTTTTGTATGTAGTGTTGTATGATATACTTATATATGTTTTTCAGACTTCCTCTTCTTACAAGCTGCCTGATTGGTCTCTTCTTTTCTTGCAAGTTATATGTATGCTTCATGTTCCATAATATGTGAAATATGTTTGTTTTTGTGCTAATGCCACACTATTCTTACATAAGTCCCAGTTACCATCTGTCCACTTCTTATTGACAGGTATTTACAAAGTTCAATGTCCTTTCTTTCCATGTCAGCTTTTCAAAAATTCTTTTCCTCTTGTCTTGCTTTTCTTCTGATCTTTTCCCCTGGGTTGGTATTTTCCTTGTTACATGTTGACTGTAATATAAACTTGACTGATGGTTTGGAAGTGTTTCTGGAACTTTTTTTGTATTGTGATCTATTTCTAATGTTTCTAATTGATTTTCATTCTCAGCATTTTCCTTATGTTGTAGTATCATGTAGCATCACTTTGATTTTCACTACTGGTGTAAATTTGGTGTGTGAAGAATGGATCCACGAATTTTTCTCTGCTACCTTGATTGAACTTGGAGTAGTTAGTAGAACTTCAAACAGACCAACATGCTTTGTTTCTATAGCTGTTTTTTTTTTCATTAAAATTTCTCACATAAACTTTGTCTACTGGTTTGATATTATGCAATGAATAATCCAATGGTGTAGCCTGTTGAATCACATCTATTTCATGAAGTTCTTTTAACCTGGTTTGCAGAGCTTTAAAGCATGATGCCAGTGTAGAATCTCCTCCTAACATGCAGTTATAGGAAAGTTTGCAAGTTCTTCCTTGCCAAATTACATGTCCATACAGCATCTCAAATGGAGAAAGATGTAAGTCTCCACTTGGACATATTCTGAGATGGAATAGAGCTATGGGCAAAATCTCAGTCCGTTTCAAGTGAGTCTCTGAACAGATTTTGCCAATTAGTGTTTTGATTTCTCTTTTCAGTCTCTCGACTTTACCCAAACTCTGTGGGTGATACAGCATGTGGAAACTAGCCTATATCCCCAGGTTTTCATATACCTCTTTTCATATGGACTGTGAGAAATGTGATCCTTGGTCTGAATCCATCCTGGAGGGAATTCCATACCTAGGCATGATGTCTTTTAATAGCACTTTAACTACAAAATCTGCTGTGTTCTTTTTGGCAGGAAAAAACCTCTGACCATATGGTCAGTCTGTCTATTATAACAAGGCAATACCTAAACCCTTTGTCTCTTGGCATATTGATGTAATCTATTTGTATGCATTCAAACAGAGTGTAAGCTAGTGGTTGACCTCCCAGACCTTTGTTCTTGAACACTCCCTGGTTGAATTTCATACAAATCTTGCACTTTAGACAGACTCTTATTGCATATGATGATACTCCTGGTCCAAGCCAAAATTGTTGCGCTGAATCTGTCACCCCTTGGGTCCCATAGTGTCTTTTTTCATGTATGGCATTGCATACTTGATAGTATAGTTTTTGAGGCAAGATAGGTTTGCCTGACTTTGAAAACCATATGTCCTCTACCTCTTTGGCCTTAAAGTTCTTTATCCATGTTTGAATTTCACTGTCATCATAGGCATGGTGTAGATTTTCATCCTCTATAATTGAGAAATTCAATATATGCATTGGCCCCATTCTTGCGGCATATTTCACTGTGATGTTGGCTCTGCTGTTTCCTAAGGACATTGGATCTTTCCCAAATGTGTGTGATCTACAGTGGACTACTGCTATTTCCTTAGGCAATTGTATGGCCTCAAGTTCACTTATGAGGTTTGCATGTGCAATTTCCTTTCCTGAGCTGGTGAGAAATCCTCTGTGCGTCCATATTTTCCCCATGTCATGTACTATGGAGAAGGCATATCTTGAATCAGTGAAAATATTTACCCTTTTGTCTTTGCCAATCTGACACGCTTTTGTCAGGGCCATGATCTCAGCTCCTTGAGCACTCATTTCTTTTGGCAATAATCTAAAACATAATGTTTCTGATTGTGTTACTACTGCTGCCCCTGTAAACTTTTTCCCTTCAAACATAAAACTAGATCTGTCCATATAAATCTCTAGTTCTGGATTTACTAATGGAATGTCTTTTAAATACATGCTGGTCTTTTCCACTAAGGATATAATTTCTTCACATTAATGAATTGGTTCTCCCTTAAATGGCAATTTAATATGGGAGTTAAGTAGCTGGGTTTAAAATATTGCATCTCTGCATTTTGATGTTTTCATTGCTGAGTAATACAATCTCATAATGTGAAAGTCTCTGGTGTGTGAAAGCTTGAAGAATACATTTTTTTAATATGGCTTCTATATGGTGGGCAGAGTAAACATTGACTTTGGATCGCAGCACCACGTCAGTGGATTTATGGATCATGAGTGCAGTTGCGGCCACAGCTCTAAGACATGGGATCATGCCTTTTGCAACTGTATCTAATTGGGAGCTACAGGCCTGAAACTTGGTCCTAGATTTTTCCCTAGCACTGCAGATGCCTCTCCTTTTGCCTCGTGAACAAAGAAATGGAATTCTTTGTCATAATCAGGGATTCTTTTTTTCCCATTTGAATTAGTTTATTTAGTCAATTTAGAACATTATGCCTTGGTTACACTAATCCAATTGGGGAATGGCTGAACAAATTGTGGTATTTCATTGGATAATTTCATTGGGCATTTCTTGTGTCCTTGATCAGAACCTATTTCCATGCTGTTGATGTTTGCACTAGGATGTTCATTTAGAGTCTACATCCCCAACCATATCCCTTCGACCCATGTATTCAAGCAGTTGTTTTTCTTTTGTGTTTTTACTCCCACAGTGTTTCCTCTGAATGTGGATAGTGGTTTTTCTCGTAGATTCCTCCAAGTTGTTCAGGATCACTGCATTGCCACTAATGGAGAAGTCCATTGCATTCGATTGTACCACAGTGTATCAGTCTCTGTGTAGAATGTTCTCCTGGTTCTGCTCCTCTCACTCTGCATCAATTCCTGGAGGCTGTTCCAGTCCCCATGGAATTCCCCCACTTTATTATTCCTTTGAGCACAATAGTATTCCATCACCAACACTTACCACAATTTGTTCAGCCATTCCCCAATTAGAGGGCATCCCCTCATTTTCCAATTTTTTGCCACCACAAAGAGTGCAGTTATGAATATTGTTGTACATGGGTTGACATGTCTTTTTCCTTATTATCTCTTTGGGGTACAAACTCAGCAGTGCTATGGCTGGGTCAAAGGGCAGACAGTCTTTTAGTGCCCTTTGGGCATAGTCAGGAAGACTATTTCTTGAATCTCTATTTATAGGTGCTATGAAGTTACTTGCCACTTCTCTTGGGGAACCTCTAGATTTGTAATAATATTTTATACTGATATTCTTTGATTTACTTATCTCTCCAGACTTCATTCCTGAAAGGGACTTCTTTTGTTTCAGGGTCAGGCTCTGCTTCTCTACTATATTTTTAAGTGACATAATCAGCTCTACTTTTTCTCACATTTTCTTCCTTCTGCCTTATTGTTATTGCTAATACTTCTAGAAGTATGTCAAATAATAGCAGGAAAAAGGGTAAACAATCCATTCAGATGCCTAAGATTTAGAGCTGAAAGAAACATTAGAAATCGTCTGGTTTGACTTCTTCATTTTACAGATAAGAAAATTGAGACCAAAAGAAGGGAAGGAACTTACCCAAGGTCAGTATTACAACCTAGGTCATCTTATATCTTCCATTATATTACTTCAATAGCTATTAACTGTAGCAGTCCTGAAGTTCTAAAGTGTTTGTGAGAATAGTCCTTGGACTTGGATTTTGAGTGTGAGAATATTGAGTAGAGAAGTAAAGAGTCATAGAAATATATTGTCAGAAATGTGCTCATTAGATGTGATTAATTTTATTATAGTCTCTCTTATTTAATTGTGACTAGTTTTGGTTAGGTTCCTATGTTCTGTCCCTTTTTTACAAAAGAAGAATACGGTCTTATAAGGAAGTTCATCCTTCTAGGTACACATCAATAGGAAATGCCCTGAGGTCCAAAGCAAGGGCATCAAACCCTCAGAAATATTTGTAAATAATAGATAGATAGGAATAATACTAAATAAATAAAACAAAAAATTCTCATGTTGCCATAGAATGTTTTTGTGATATGTACTATGTACTATGTAATGCATGTTATAATGTGTGTTGTAATGTAATTTATTACTCTACCTTAATTTATCAATCCTAATCTCTAATCTATCTAACTACATCCTTATATACTTCCTAATATCATCAAAACAGAACATCTGAACTCAGATATTCCATTGTAATGAAATCTCCTAAAACTAAGCTATCTACCTATGCTACCACTATTCTAACCTATCTAAAATCTAAACAGTATCTATATATCTACATGGACACTTATATATAACTAAATCCTTTAACAAGTAACTATTCATTGATTCACTACTTGAATCAATGTATCTTAACCATGTTTATGTTTATGTTTATGGTCATATGTATGTGGTTATGTTGTATTGTGTCATGTTTCTCTTGTATTCAACATACTTACAAAAACTTCAGATCTTCTATCTCATCTTTGATGAAATCTCTTCTTCAAAGTTCATGGCAGTAATATATATTGTTGAATGCTTTGTAATGTAATGTAATGTAACATGTAATATTACCTAACACAAAATCTTATAATCAATTGTCCATTAATCACCTGATCCTCTTCATTGAAAAATTCTCTTTAAAAGTCTCTGTGTCCTTGTCCTTTGTAAATCATTCACTTTCTGCACAATGTCCGCTATTGTCTCTGGATCCTCCTCTTCTACAGGAATCTTCTCTTCCAATGGAATGGTCCTCTCCTTATGGATCTTTCTGATGGCAGACTCAATTTGACTGATGAAATCTTGCTTTCCATCAACTCTTCTTCTCCTTCTGTAATATCTCCTTCTTCTCCTTCCACTATTTCCACACTTTCATCATCAATTCTATGAGCTAATTTTACATGAGAACAATGGAACCATGAATCTCTTTCTAATACTTTCTCTGATGTAAATGAAATTAATACAATAGTATAAGGACCAACTGAACTTTCTTGTGTAGCCGATGTCTTGGCAAATTTTTTCACATATACCTGATCACCTGGGTGGAAATCATGAAAAGAATAATCCAATGGACCAGATTACATCAATACTCCCATATCATACAATTTTCTAAGTCTTTGCTGTAAAGCAATAAAATACGAAGCCATTTGGCAATCTCCCCTAAGAGAGATATATAGACAGCCTTATGAGTTTTTGCTTGCAAGAGAGGATAACCAAATAACATTTCATAAGATGATACTTGCAAATCTGCTCTAGGTCTTGTACGTAGGAAAAATAAAGCTATGGGAAGAATATCTGACCATTTTTGATGAGTTTCGGCAAAAATTTTCCCCATCATAGTCTTGAGTTCCCTGTTCAAATGCTCCACTTGACTTCAACTTTGTGGATGATAAAGAACATGAAACTTAGGTACTATTCCTAGATTCTCATAGACTCCTTTCAGAAGATCCTGAGTAAAATGAGATCCTCTGTCTGAGTCTATGGTAATTGGAACACCATATCTAGGAACAATTTCCCTAAGCAACACTTTCACCATAAAACTATTTGTATTTGTATTAGATGGAAATGCTTCAGGCCATTTTGTTAAATGATCTACAATTACAAAGCAAAACTTGTATCTTCCAGCTTTTGGCATGATTATTTAATCTATTTGCAAACTCTCAAATGGGAAGTGTGCCAAAGGTCTACCACATAAACCTTTCTTTCTGATTGCACCTTGATTAAACTTTTGGCAAACAGAACAGCTACTTCAGATCCTATTTGCAGCAGTGCTAATTCCTGGTGCTACCCACTGCCTTTTAACAGAATCCACAACAGATTGTGTACCAAAATGACCTTCTTATGTATGGCTTGACACAAGTAGGTGTAAAAATCTTTTGGTAAGAGCAGTTTTCCAGTGTCTGCAACCCAAATACCATGTTCTTTCCTAGCTCCAAATTTCTCCTTCCATGTTTGAATCTCTGAGTCTACATAAGCTTGTTGTAAATCAGCAGACACAATAGTGGAAATATTCATTACATACACTGGAGCATTTTGGACTACATACTTTGCAGTTATATCAGCTCTATGATTCCCTTTAGACACTGAGTCTTTACCAAAAGTATGACTTCTGCAGTGTATTACAGCCAACTGTTTTTGGCTTCTGGAAAGCATCCAGCAACTCAGTTATTATTTATGCATGTGCAATTGGTTTTCCTGATGCAGTAATAAAACCATGCTGTTTCCAGATATTCCCTGTTGCATGACATACTGAACAAGCATACCGAGAGTCTGAATAGATATTTGCACTTTTACCATCAGCCAAACTGTAATGGAGAGTGGTATGGGGATGGGACCAGATGGATAGGTTTGGACCAGTATCAGAAGATTAACAAAGTTTTGGGAAGGCTTACAAACTCAACCAGGCAGAGCCTGACTCTAAGATGACACACATAGACCACTCAAATCAAATGGGAAGTAGGTTTAATAAAAGAATAAGGTAAAAGGGTATTGAATAACCTATAGCTAATTTGTCTAACTAATAACCCAGGATCTAATATCTCTTCACAGAGATTTCTTCAGAGTTATTTCCCCCCTACTCTAATCCTCCCTAAATGCCTAAATCCCCAGTTCCTGACCTTGGCTAAATAAAGACTAAATCCCCCTTAGCTTGTATTAAGGAAATGGTCTGTGCAAGCCTGAGGGGCCCAAGGAAGGTCCTAGATCCAAAAGGACCTAGGCTTGATCTCAAAATCAGATGCCAGATAGTTCAGGATCACCAGGAACTGCAGTTAAAATCAATCATCAAAGCAGGCAGAGTAGCAGAGCAGTTGAGCAGCTAGACAGCAAAATAGGATAGGGAATTCAGGGTAATATAGGGTAGTATCAACCACTAAGGAAAAGCAACCTGTCTCTCCAGGTCAAACCAGAGAAAAACCTCTAAACCTAAACCTAAAATATCTCCCTTACTTTCCCATTTTAGAATTCTCTCCCTGTTAGTTGCATGCCTCTGCACTTGCTCTAACTTTCTCTTGCTTAAAGCAGTATGCAGCAGTGAGATGGGATAGAATGGAGAGAGGATATCTTGGCCATGCCCCACAGGGCCATGTATAAATGGAGATTTTGAACCTTTGACTTCATTCCCCAAAAGTCCTTAATATTTTGCAAAATTCCCTATAAGCTTTCCTATGTCTCCATCTTAGTGAGATCACATTATTGGTATTTAACTGGCTGTAAATCCTCCTATGATCTCTCTTTTTTTTCCACATGACCAGGCTGAGTTCAGATAATTCCTTTTATTTTAGTTATTATTAATAAAACTTTAAAAATATACTTATTTATTGATTATTAATTTTAATCTTTACAATTTGGAAACCATGAAGGGACGGTGTTTTGGGTTGAGAGAGAAGGAAAAAAACAGGCTTATTTCCCAAAACTGACTTTAAATCCACTGATTTGGACTCCCTGCCCTCCCTCTGGAAAACCTTGAATAACAGCTTTCTAAATTAGGAGTCCAGGGTCGGCTTAAAAAAAAAATCTGCTTGAAAATTATAAGATGTGGGGTTTCTTTTCTCCATGCTGAAAAATGGCTATGGCAGGCTAGAAAAAACCATGTGGAGTGTGGAAAGGGAATGGGGCAGAAAGATTTTTATGTGTCACCCTCTGTGAAAAAAAAAATGACTAGGATTGGCAGGCTCTTGTGGCGGGTCTGGTCTCTGCAAGAGGAGCCCCCAAGCTGGGTGGAGAGAGGTGAGGAATGCTGGCTAAGCAGATGGATTGGAGAAGAAGCAGGTAACAGCAGGCAGCAGGGTGGGGCAGGAGTGCAGGCTCACCCCACCACTGGACCCTCATGGTGGGTGGCGACCAGGCACACTTACTATCTTTACTGTAAGGTTATCTGCTCAAATTTTTTTGAGAATTCTTTATTGCTTTGTGGTAAGTCACAAGTAGGTATATCCTGCAGATCATTCCTTAAGTGACTGGAGTCATATGAGACTCCAAATACTCATAATTATATTCAATTTGGGGAAGCATTGCCCTTCCTGGCCACAGGCTCGCAGTTGGTACTCTTCCACCTTGCCTGTCTTCTCTAAGAGCAAAATTTTCTGGGATCTTCAGAATCTTTTCTACTCTATTTTGTGAATTCTCTAGATGGCTAGATTAATGGCAGTTTGGGGGTTGGGGTAGAGAGGGAATCACAGTTCTGAGATACTCTCTCTTACCTTCAAATGTACATCAATCACTTTGCAACTAGCAGGTTCCCTTGGCATACCTTAGGAATCCACAGATTGCCAGAAAAGCAGTTGCCTCTTTTATCAGCCTTTATTCCCTGGCTAATAAATGGGTCCCTAGAAGAGAAGCAGGGAATCAAATTGAGTTTTCCTTAAATCCTAAGGAATATCATGATTTTCAAGTACGTAGAACTTATTAGCATAAACACAGTAGCTAATATGACTCTATAAGGCTAGAGTGCTTTCTCTGGCTCTGATACTGGCTAATTTTTTCCTTTTGATGATCTCACATTTCCTGATGAGAGACCACAAGGCATGGTAGCTAGAAGAGGATAAATTGTAGATTGACATCAATGGGAGGATGCTATGAATTCTTCCATAATGAAGGGATATGCCCAAAAATGTTGTCTCATCTGCTAATTTCAAAAAGTTATAGTGACCTCTTAGAAGTTGTCATTGAAAGAGCACTGGGAGACACAACATGGTGCAGATGATAGAGAGCAGTCCTACAACTAGGAAGACCTGGGTTCATATCTCACTTTGGAGATATACTGGTTGTATGATCCAGGACAAGTGACCTAACTTCTTATTTCCCAGGCAACTCTCTGAGACTAGAAATAGTAGAGGAAATGCTCATCTCCACTGACCAGGAAATGGACTCACTTGGAGTTTCATATATCAGTAAAATCCTAAATCTGAGAGAGAGGGACAGAGAGAAAGAGAAACAGAGAGACAGAGATAATATCCAAAGAGTATGGGATTAATATTCAGAAGACCTAGGGGGGGAATTCAAGATCAAGTACTTTCTCTTTTCCTTCCTGGATTTTAGGGCTCACAATTATAAATTGAGGAGTTTAAGTAAGATGATCATATGATTTCCACCTAGAAGGGACCTTGGGACCTAGTTCAAGCCTTTATTTAACAGCTGAGGAAATATAAGCCCAGAAGAGTTAAAAAAAAAACCAAACAACTTTCCCATGTCTTCACAGGAAGAAAGCAGAGAACCTAGGATTTGAATCTAGATGTGACTTCAAATTCAGGAGTCTATATTGGTGACTTTAAGCTGGCTATTAGTTTTTCACCACCATCTATTGTACATATTCTTGATTATACATCATTCTTAACTTTCTCCAGTTTGATTCACAGGATCATAAAACTTTAGAGCTGGAAGGAATCATTTCTTGGGTATAAATAATATTAACTACCAAATGTGATTGTGGGGACAATGTGCCAGAGAACACAGAAGGGGAGAGCAGCAAGCATACATGTAGAAGGGTTGGCTTTGAAGAGGATGATGTCAAGGATTTTTGTAGATGTAGTAGAGAAAAGGAGCTCACAATATAGAGCCTCTATTTTCTCAGTAAAGTATAGAACTGTGTGACAATGAGGTGAAGCACAAAATCCAATAGTCTAAAGGTGTCTGGAAAGTCTAAAGGTGACTAATTTAAAGATCTTACTTTGATTAGATAATCTTTAGTGTTCTTTCCTTCTCTGAACCACATAGAAATAGTTTTGACTATAGTTATTCCCATTTGATGAAAATAAACCACCAAAATAAAATGTAAACTTATTTTTTTCTACAGGAATTTAAACACTACTGGACAGAACTGAGAGGAACTACACTTTTCTTTTATGTTGACAAAAAGAATACAACTGTGAGTAGCTTATTTTACTACAATAACATAATATATAATAATGATAGGTATCATTTATATAATATCTTGAGGTTTACAAAACTTTTAAAATGTATTATCTCTGAGCTTCACCAAATTCTATCAGGTAGGTGTTATTACTTAGTTTTGCAACTGAGGAAACAGAAACTAGAAGAGGTTACATGATTTATTCAAGTTCATAGAGTTGTTAAGTCCCTAAAGCAGATCTTTTTTAACTCCAAATCTAGTGCCTCACCCCTTTGTTCTCCCTAGCTGCCTAAACTAGCTTTTGGGTAGTTGTATTATTAAACCATATACTATTGATTTCTCAATTCTTCAAAAGATTTATGATTTTGTCAGTATGGATATTATCTCTGCCTAAGTAGGTGATAATAACTCCCTTTCTTAATAGACCATTTCATGAGTTAGTGAATTTTTCTGAATCTAGGTAGGTTAGTTGTTGGAGGAGAATTCAACTAAATTCAATAAACATCCATTAAACACTTGTTATATGTTAGGCATTGTGTTTAGGTACACAAATACCAAGATGAGATGTGTCTGCTCTCTAGCAGCTTGTAATTTAGTAGAGGAGATGATATGTGTATAAATAAGTATAATTTCAAGTAAAACATAATATTAAATACATCAAAGTCAAAAGAAGGATTCTTAACCTAGGGTTTGAAAACTTTAATGTTTAGGATTCATATAGCTTTTTTCCCTAATGCAATTGGTTTCCTTTTAATCCTATGTGTTTAATTTTATACATTTAAAAACATTATTCTGAGTTGGGATCTATACACTTCACCAGACTACCAATATGGTTCATCTCGCGCGCGCGCACACACACACACACACACACACACACACACAAAGATGAAGAATCATAGGGCTAAACAAAATGCTGTGTGGAATTTGAAGAGGGAAAGATCATTTTCAGTTGAGAGCTGAAGGATCTGAAAATGTTTGATGAAGGAGTTAGGACTTGACCTGATCCTAAAAGGAAGAGAGGAAGATAAAAGAAGAAGTACATTTTGGGTTTATCTTCACTAATTCAAAAAAGTTTTTAGAGGCCAGAATGAGATTAGGAAATAGCAAGTAGTCCAGTCTAGTTGGAATATGAAATGCAGAAAGCATAGTGTAGTGAAATAAGGCTTTAAAGGTAGGGTGACAACAAGCCATAAGGAGCTTTAATTGCCAGAGACTATGGAGGTTAGTCTGTAGGCAAAAGGGAACTGTGAAAAGTTTTGTTTTTTTTTTTAAAGTAAGAGAGTAATATCCTTAGATCTGCATATTATTTAGATCACTTTTTAATTGTTAAATCGATCCATAAACATTTGTTAAGCTCTTATAATACATCCGATTTGTATACATTAAGTGCTGAGGGTACAGAGAACAGCAAAAATATGACTCCTGATCTCAAAAAGTAGAAGAGGGAGAGAGCATGCATAGAAGACAAACATAGTATAAATGGAAAGTGCCATTCCTTATGAATACCAAGTGAAGTAATGAATAAGAGTAAGGGAGTAGACCTGGTAGGTAGAATGCCTGAAGAACTATGGACAGAGGTTTGCAATATTGTGCAGAAGGTAGCAACAAAAAAGTTTTCAAAAGAATCACACACACACACACACACACACAAAACCAAAATGACTCTCTAAGCAGTCTTTGCAAATAGCTGAGGAAAAAAGGAAAAGATATACCCAACTGAAAGCAAAATTCCAGAGAATAGCAAGGAAAGATAACGTTTTCTTAAAAGAGCTGTGCAGAGAAATAGAAGAAAACAATAGAATGGGGAAATGAAGAGATCTATTCAAGAAAATTAGAGGTATCAAAGGAACTTTTCAAGCAAAAAAATAGGCATGATAAAAGAAAAAGATGTAGTGACTTAGCAGAAGCAGAATAGATTAAGAAGAATTGGAAAGAATATGCAGAACTACCCAAGAAAAATTTTAACATCACTGTTAACCATGATGGTATGATCACTGATCTAGATCCAGAAACCCTAGAGAATGAAGTCAAGTGGGCCGTAAGGAGTATTGCTAACAGTGACAATTCCAGCTGTGTTATTTAAAATCTAAAAGATAATGCTGTTAAAATGCTGCACTGAATATGCCAGCAAATTTGGAAAATCCAACAGTGCCCACTAGATTGGAAAAGATCAGTTTGTATCCTCATTCTAAAGGGCAATGCCAAAGACTGTTCAAATTACTAAACAATTGCACTCATTTCACACACCAGAAAGTTATGCTTAAGATTCTTTAAACTCGGCTTTGGCAATCTGTGAACCAAGAATTACCAGAAAAGCAGGCTGGTTTTCAAAAAGGCAGAGGAACAAGAAGCCAAATTGCCCATATTGCTGGATTATGAAGATAGCAAGGGAGTTCCAGAAAAACATTTACTTTTGCTTCACTGACTACACTAAAGCCTTTAGTTATGTGAATCAGAACAAAACATGGCAAGTCCTCAATAAGATAGAAATGTCAGCTCATCTTACTTGTCTCCTTAGGAGCCTCTATGTATACCAAGAAGTTGGAATTGAATATGAAACAACTGATTGGTTTAAGATTGGAACAGGAATATGGCAAGGCTGTATATTGTCACCTTATTTATTTAACTTATACAGAGTACATTATGTGAAATGCCAGACTGGATAAATCAAAGTTCAGAAGTATGGCTTCTGGGAGAAATATCAATACTATCAGCTATGCAGATGATACCACTCTCATGGCAAAAAGTGAAAATTAAGAAGCCTCTTTGTGAGAGTGAAACAGGAGTATGTAAAATCTGGTTTGAAGCTAAAAACAAAAAACTAACATCTTGGCAACTTGTCCCATTACATCCTGGCAAATAGAGGGAGAAAAAACGGGAACACTATCAGGTTTTGTAACTTTGGGCTCAGAGATCACTGCAGATGGTGAATGCAGCCATGAGACGCTTGCTCCTTGGAAGGAAAGTTATGGCAAATCTAGACAGCATACTGAAAGCAAAGGCATCACCTTGGTGTCAAAAGTCCACATAGTCAAATCTATGGTTTTTCAAGTAGCAATGTATGACTGTGAGAGTTGTTCTATAAGGAAAACTGAGCAATGTAGAATTGGTGCTTTCAAATTGTGGTTCTGGGGAAGAGTTTTGAGAGTCCTTTGGGTAGCAAGGAGATCAAATTAGTCAATACTTAATGAAATTAATTCAAACTATTCACTGGAAGGTCAAATATTGAAGCTGGAACTTAAATACTTTGGCTACATGAAAAGACAAATTCATTGGAAAAGACACTGATGTCGGGAAAGATTGAAGGTAAATAGAGAAGGGAATGGCAGAGTATGACTTGTAGAGATAGTGTTATGCAAATAGTGATTATGAACTTGAGCAGGCTTCAGGGTATATTGGAGGATAGAAGGACCTAATACACTATAGTCCCTGACATCATAACGAGTCAGATATAGATGAATGACTGAACAACAACACTGGCCCTGTATTAGAAGAAATTTCAGCTTGGCAGAACTTGCCAATGTTTGGAAACCGACCCATAGTCATTCAATTCTAGGGTGAGGCTTAAAAATGGGGTTTTCATGGAACATTCTCCCCCTGACTCTTTTTAAGAAATATGTTAATCATCACATTTATTTAACAATATATAGGGGGCAACTGGGTGGCTCAGTGGATTGAGAGCCAGGCCCAGAGACGGGAGGTCCTGGGTTCAAATTTGGCCTCAAATTAGGACATTTACTAGCTGGGACACCCTGGGCAAGTCACTTAACCTCTATTGCCTAGCCCTTACCTGCTCTTCTGCCTTTAAACCAATACACAGTATTGATTCTAAGATGGAAGGTAAGGGCTTAAAACCCCCCCAATATATGCCTCCCTCCTTTGCTACTAGTAAGTTTCTCCTTGTAACAAAGATCGATGATACCAAAAACAAATCAATACATTAACCATATCTGGTGGTATATATAACATACTATTCCAAAAGTGAGATTGGTTACTATAATTTTATGATGTTCAGTTTCAACTTATTTTTAAGTTGTTGATATTATTGTTTACTTTGTTTTTTGGTTCTGCTTACTTCATATGTTTCCCAGTATTTCTCTGAATTATTGATCTTTGTGGCTTTTTCTTGCACAACAATATTTCAGTACATTCATGCACCACAGTTTGTTTAGCCATTCTTTAGCTGATGGCACTAGTGGTATTTACATTTATTTGCTGCCACAAAAATGTGGGATTATGAATATTTTGGAATATATCTACATAGATATTTAATTATATTGGGGCTTCTTCTTTAGGAGAGTATTACCTCTAAAGATGCCAAGTAAAGCATTATCCAAAATTTTGTCAGAGTAGAGCTTTTCCCCTCTTTCTCTTTACTTAGTTAATTTCTAAATAGATGTTATTTTTAAAAGCATTTTAAAATTCTGAACTTAACAAACACTGGAAAATTAGCATTTCCACTTAGCAAGTAAAACACAAAAGAGGATTTTACATTAAACAACAGATCTCTATTCTATTTTGTATAGCTTATCCTTTTTAAACCTTTTTTCTTCTTTAAATGATATAATGAAAGGTGATTTTTAAGAGTTCAGGGAAAAGACAGGCAGAAACAATAGCCTAAATTTCTTTTTTTTTTTAAACCCTTACCTTCTATCTTGGAATCAATACTGTGTATTGGTTCCAAGGCAGAAGAGTAGTAAGGGCTAGGCAATGGGGGTCAAGTGACTTGCCCAGGGTCACACAGCTGGGAAGTATCTGAGACAAGGTTTGAACCCAGGACCTCTCATCTCTGTGCCTGGGTCTAAATAATAGCCTAAATTTCTAAAAATAAACCTAAGAGAAATATGAAATTCTGAGATACAAACACAAATAATTCCTGTAACAAAAAAAAAAGGTAAAGCTATCTAAAGAGACTGATGTGGCTACCCTGGAAACTTATCAACAAATATATATTTTTGTGAGTGACATTTGTAAATTTTTGAAAGACAAATATGGAAAAAATATATATATGTAAATGGAAATAAGGGCAATTAATTCAAGATGTTCACAAGAGTAGTACATTCCTATGAAAGGGTTAGGTGCTCTAAAGCTCAGAGTGGCCTAAAAGCTAAAGACGACAGAAGATGTTTTTAGTTCCTTTTTTCTTTTTTTCTTCTTCAAGATTTGAGATGAAGAAAATCAAAGAAGGAATAGGATGATTGCTCAGAGTAGATGGGACAGTGATAACTAAAGACAGAGGTTTCTACATTCTCTGCCAATAAAAATGATTTTTGAAGAAGCTATGTCAAAGTGCAATTTTATAGGGAGTTGTTCAGTCATTTTCTACAGTATCTGACTTGATTTGGAGTTTTCTTGGCAAAGATACTGGCATAGTTTGCCATTTCCATCTCCATTTCTATAGGGAGAGACAACATATATTCACATAAGTACAAATGAAATATATATAAAATATATACAGGGAAGTAATATTTTAAGGGCATTTGAACTGAACTTTGAAGGAAATGAAGGGACTATAAGCAGTGGAGGTAAAGAAGGAATGCATCCTAAGCATGGAGGATAGCCTGGGTCTCATCAAAGAGTTTTTGAAGGGTAGCATTATGAATTAAGTTTGGAAAGGTTAGATGGAGCCAGACTGTGAAGGGTATTATATACAAGTTCAAGGAGTTTGTAATTTACCTTAGAGACAATTATAAGCTACTGAGGATGTTTGAGAAGGGTAATGATTTATGCCTTGTGAAGATTATCTTGTCAGTTGTGTAGAGGCTGGAACAGGAGAGACACTCACTTCTGAAAATAGCAAAAAAAAAAAAAGAATTAAATCAGGAGATGGATTCAGGATCCAAAAAGGTGTCAGAAGACTAGAAATGGGTTCAGTCTGGTAATGTGAAAATTAATAGGAATATATGTAAAAGCCTTCACATGGTTTAAGAAAATTGATTTCAGAAGTGCAAAATGATAGCGGTATAGTTAGACAACAAGAGTTCATGTTAAAAAGACCCTAGGCATTTTAAACTTCAAACTCAGTATGAATTATTAATAGGATATAAGAGCCTGAAAGCTAAAATGAGGGAAATTGTCATTGTGCACTAGTCAAACCACAAGGTTGTTGCTATTGATTTCTGCATGGCCTTATGCCGTATTTTAGAAAGGCCATTGATAAGTCAGAAATCACAAAGAGGACAGTCATCAGGATGATGAAGGTTTTCAATTGTTAAAGAATGACAGATGTTTAGCTGAGAGAAGAAAAAGCTTGGAGGGAATATTTTTATTTTCTTCAAATATTTGGGGGGTGGAGATGTGATTTAGGTGGCATGTCTCCCTAGGGGCTACAGGTCTCTCAGTGAGAAATCTGTTTCTGAGATGTAGTCATGAGCAAGATTTTCCTTCATTATTGAACTGAATCCATCTACTCCTTTGTTTACCTACATGAGCAAAGAATAAAATAACTACTTGCTACTCATATGTGTTTTATCAGTATGGTCTGTCTTATGCTCCATTATCCTTTTCTAACCTATTTTTCTTTCCACTGGCTATAGCTCAAAGCTAATTCTCTACATTCTCCTTTTATAGAATTCTGCCTGTCTTTCTGCCAGTCTCTCTCTAATCACAAAGCTTGTCTCCAAAGACTTCGCTTTTCCAGACTCTCCCCATAACCTTCCAAGAATAATCACTTCCTATGTCAAGGATGGTCTGCTCTTCCTTTACCTAGGCTCCTGATGCCAACAGGCCAGGCAGTCCATTGATAACCTGGGAGGATTCACAGATGGCCTGGTTCTATTTTAACTGTCTTCTCAGTAGGCAGGTGCACTCACCACTTGACATGGCTGTAGAAGACAAATCATGTTTCTGTTTCTCTAAAATGTTTTTTCTGAAAGACCACATCCTCATTTTTGCCTTTGTTTCTTCTCTGCTACTTCCCCACTTTATCCCACTTCCAGCAGAAGTAATGAAGAAAAGCATTTTTTTTCAGCCTTGGTTTTAGTCCATTGCCCTATCCAAAAGTTACTTCCATGTGTGAAGAGTGAATCAAACTCTCTTTTATCAATCAGTGACTTTTAAGTTAATCAATGAAAAACTAAAGTACCCCTACCTAGTACCTTGCCAGTCACTAAGTATGAGAGTTCACAAGTCACTTGCTAGAATGGGTGACAACTCCAGAGGCCACTTTCCCCTTCTATCACCCCAGTCCTAGGCAAATTGAAAGACTGTGATTGATTCCCATAAAGTGGGGAAGGAATAGGAAGTGATGTTGAAAAGGGGCTATAAAAAGTCCTGAACTTCCTGTTCAAAGGACAGTTCTCCTTTAGAGTTCTTCTTTTGAGTCTATGCTCCTGGGATCTTCTCCTTTGGACTTCTTTTGAGGACAGCTCCTTGGGGCTTTTGGACTTTGACTTCAATTTGGAGCTTTGGGCCTTTTGACTGGAGTTTTTGGCTTCGGGACTTCAACTTTTGGCTTTGGAGCTTCTTGGAGTTGGGGAATCTCTTGTTGGATTCACTGCTGTCTCGGTGAGCTTAGCTTATGAGGGCTTTTCTGCATTGGGACCTTACCTGGATCCTGCCTGGCTTGCTGGCAAGTGGCTAGGATTCCCACATGGAGATTAGAAATCTATCAGAGAGTGAGCTTCATTTCATAAGATCAGCAATTAGGGTAGGTTAGGCAGTCTCTTCACCTCGTTCCCTTCCACATTTCCCTCTTTTTTACTAATATTCCAACTAAACAAAATTGCTAAAAGCTGCTAATAGTTTTCCTGACTTAAGGGACAATAATCAGTGATGACTTTTTAATAACTCTTATTTAGTCAAAATTCCACTTTAATCATTAATCATGGTTGGTTCAAAATAGTCTCATTCTTGCACTTGTGGATAAAGGAAAATACATGAAGGAGTTTAGTTTTTAGTTTTGTCTCCTACAAGGAAAGGCTATGTGACATATAGGAAAGTTGAAGCTTTATATCAAATATTAAATAGAATATATTAAATTCAGAAATGTTAAAGCTTAAAATGAGCTAAGGTAGCTTGAAAAGGTAAAGACAGATCACAAAAAGGAGTTGTAGTACTAGTGGGGAAAAGAAGAGGATCAGAACCAAAGAAATTTAAAAATTAGATCAATGAATAGGAGCATACCTAGACAGGAAGTCAATTGCACATGATGGGATATATATTTTTAATCAACAAATAAGAAAGAATAATACACTGCAAAATGAGAAAAGGAAGGAAAGTTGGGGGGTAAATTATTTCACATGAGAAGACATGAAAGAATCAATACAGTAGAAAGGAAGATGAAGGCATGGCAGGCAATGGTTGAACTTGATTCTCATGGGATTTGGCACAAAGTAGGAATAACGCTCACATTCAGGTAAAGAAATTTATCCAATCGAATAGAAATAAAAGGTGTTACCATGAACAAATTAGGTCAGCACAAAATCATTTACTTGTCAGAACTATGAATCAGGGAAGAATCTAGGTCAAAAATAAGCCAGAGAGAGCTCATTAGAAGATATATAACTTTGACTACATTAAGTTATAAAATTTCTATATAAATAAAAGTGTTACAACCAAAATTAAAAGGCAAACAACAAACTGGAGGAAAAATCCATATGGCATATCTCTCTGACAAAGGCTTAATTTCTCAAATATAAAGAGAACTAAGTCAAATCTATAAGAATACAAAGTATTTCTGAATTTACAAATGGTCAAAGGATATGACCAGATAATTCTAAGATGAAGAAATCAAAACTATCTTTAATCATATGAAAAAATGCTCTAGGTCACTATTGATGAGGGAAATGCAAATTAAAACACTCTGAGATACTACCCACATCCATCAGACTTACATAACATAAAAGGAAAATGATAAATACTGGAGAGGATGTGGAAAAATCAGGACACTAATATACTGATGGTGGAGCTTTGGATGGATATAACCAATCTAGAGAGCTATCTGGAACCATGCCCAAAAGGCCATCAAACTGTACTTTTGTATATGTACATGTACTGTACATGCCCTTTGATTCAGCAATTCCATTATTAGTTTTGTATCCTAAAGAGATTAAAGATAGGGGAAAAGAACCTCCCTGTACAAAATATTTATAGCAGCTCTTTTTGTGATGGTAAAGAACTGGAAACAGAAGGTTTGTCCATCAACATGCGGAAAGCTGAACCAGTTGTGGTATGTGCTTATAATGGAACATTATTTTGCCATAAGAACTGACAGACAACATGATACAAAAAACCTGGAGAGAGTTATATGAAATGTTTCAAAGTGAAGTAAGCAGAACAAGGTATAAGTGATATGGGTCTTCTTTCACAAAATGACAAACATGGAAAAAGTATTATATGATAATATATGTACAGCCTATCCCATATTTCCTACCTTTTTAAAGAGTGGGGCAAGATGGGAGGAAAAGAGAGAGCGTGATTTGCAAACTATCAGAAAATTAATATGAAGAAATTGTATTGACATGTAATCTAGAAAAAAATTAAAACTTATAATAAAAAAAGAACAGAATCAGATAAGGAAGGAGAACAGTGCTTGGAATAGATAGAGAAGGCAGTAATACTCAACTATTATTTTGGATGAGCTCACACACACACATGCACAACAGATTTGGTATAGAAATGCATTAAAATGAAAAGGGGAAAAAACAGGCAAGAAAGGAGGATAAGGAGGTATAAGAGCAAGAGTAGAATAGTCGGATAGTGAAAAGAGCACAGGAAATAAAACTTGGAACACATAAGATATTCACTAGTGTGGCTTTAGGCAAAACACGTTTCTCAGCCTCAGTTTCTTCCTCTGAAAAATGAGGATAATAATATTATTTCTTCCACAGAGTTTATATGAGGATCAATCAAGATAAAACATGTGAAATACTTTGAAAACTTTAAAGCACTATATAAATGTTAGTTTTTATAATTATATTTGAAGCCGGTCAGGGCTATACTGGATGGAGTACTAGACTTAAAGTCAGAAGTTTGAGTCCTGCTTTAGATATTTATTACATGTGTGACCTTGAGTTAATCACTTAATTGCTCACAACCTCAGGTCCCTGTAAATTGGATTATGTAGCCCTTACCTTACAGGAGTTGTCAGAACCAAATTTCTAGAAATGTAGATATAGACATATATGCTTAACATTAAATCACTATAAAATGTTAAATATTGTTGTTATTGTTCAGTTTTATTGGTTTTAAAAGAGGAAAGAAAACGGTGGGAAAAAGGAATATACTAGGAAATAAATGGGAAAGATGTAGAACTTGATATTTCTCCTAAAAGGAGTGCAAGAGTATACACATATAGAAAGATTAGAGTGAGTAATCATTTCATAGCTTGATTCTTACCTGAACTAGAAAAAGGAGGGTTGGACTCACTCATTCACTTACTCATATACTTTGGTCTAAAAATGTCCATAACCTCAAGTGGGAAATAGACAGGAACAGAAGGGAAAAGAGAAGAGAAGATTAGGGTCTAGGACAGAATAGTTATAAGCAAATCCCACCCCACAAATTTCGATTTTAGAGGGTTTATCATAAAGGATTAAAAACAGGGCAGAAAGTATAGGAACTAGAGATCATGGTCTTTGGTATAGTGAAGATGAGTAGAAGAGGAGCAATTGAATTCTAATTATAGGTTATGAGTGTTGATCACATTCCTTCTCATTCTCCATGCCATTCTTCTTTGTAAAAAGAGGAGGGTGGGAAAAGAGCGGGGGAGGGGTAAATATGAGGTGAAGGAAAATATACAATTAACCTCATTTTTCTGGGGCTTTTTTTTTTTTGAGCTAGAGCAGACTTCTATGATTGCTGATAGTTGGAAGATTGCTTCTTTTATTTAATCTTATTTTTCATGAGACATTTTTGAAAATCTTTATCAGGTTTTTCGTTATAGTTATTTTATATTTTGCTTCATGATATCTTTCTTCAAAAACTAATTTTAAACTGAGAGCTTTGTGTCTATTGAATTCGTTTTTAATTTTTCCTACTTTTACACAGAAAAAATTTTGTTCAATAACCTTGGTTATGTTCTGGAATTATTTTCCTACTAATTATTGTAGGGTGGTCCTGCTTATTCCTAGTTATATTGGATCTGTCCATTCATGAACAATTAGTATTTCTCCAATTACTTAAATCTGACCTACTTTGTATAAAAAGTGTTTTAAAATTATGTTCATATAGTTCCTGTGTTTGTTTTAGCAGTTATATTCCCAAGTATTTATTTTGTCTGTTGTTATTTTAAATGTAGTATAACTTTCTATCTCTTCTGACAGGACTTTGTTAGTGATTATAAAAATGCTGGTGATTTATGTGGGTTTATTTTATATCTTGCTACTATGCTAAAATTATTAATACTTTCAACAATTTAGTTATATCTTTAGGATTTTCCACATATATCATCATGTTGTTGGCAAAAAAGAGATGGTTTTATTAACTCTTTGCCCATTGTGATTCCTTCAATTTCTTTTTCTTTTCTTATTGATATTGCTGGCATTTTAAATACCACATTAAAAATATTGATTATAATGGGTATCCTTATTTCACTAATCTTATTGGAAAAACTTCTAGCTTATTCCAATTAAAAATAAAAGTTACAGAGGGTTTTAGGTAGATGCTTCATATCATTTTAAGAAAAAAATGCACTCATATTTTCAATGTTTTTAATAGTCGTGAATGTTATATTTTGTCAAAGGCTCTTTCTGCATCTAGTGATATAATTATGTGGTTTTTCTTGCTTTTTATTAACATAACCAATTATGTTGATAATTTTCCATATAGTAAACTCTTGCATTCCTGCTATAAATTTCTTTTGCAACAATGTATAATTTTTGTGATATAGTGTTGTAGTCTCCTAGCTAGTATTTTATTTAGGATTTTAGCATCCATCTTCATTAATGAAATTGGTCTACAATTTTCCTTCTTTGTTTTTGTTCTTATTGGTTTAGGTATCAGCACTGTATTTGTTTCACAAAAGGAGTTTGGTAAGACTCCTTTATTTTTACCTATTATTTCAAATGACTTACTTATTACTGGAATTAGTTGATCTTTAAATGTTCTGTAGAATTCCCTTGTAAATCCATCCAGTCCTGATGCTTTTTTAGGAAGTTCATTTATGGCTTGATGAATTTCTTTTTCTAAAATAGATTTATTTAGATTTCTTCTATTTTCTCCATTGATAGTCTAGGCAGTTCATGTTTTTGTAGGTGTTCTTCCATTTAATTTACATTGTTAAATTTGTTGGCCTATAATTGAGCAAAAAACCTCCTAATAATTGCTTTAATTTCATATTTATTGGTAACACATCACCCTTTTCATCTTTAATGTTAGTCTTTTAATTTTTCTCTCTTTTAAAAATTGTATTAACCAATGGTTTATCCATTTTGTTGATTTTTTCATAAAACCAATTCAGTTTTATTTATTAATTCAATGGATTTCTTACATTTAATTTTATTGATCTCACCTTCAATTTTTAGGATTTCAGTTTTGCATTTGGTTGATTTTTAATTTATCCTTTTCTTAGTTTTTAAATTGCACACTCAATTCACTGATCTTTCTGTTCTTTCTATATTTTATTGATATAAGCATTCAGAGATATAAATTTTCCTCTAATTGCTGCTTTTGCTATATCCCATAGGTTTTGGTAGTATATCATTATTATCTTTCTTTTTAATGTCATTATTGACTATTTCTATGAGTTGTTCTTTAACCCATTTATCTTTAGAATTAAATTACTTAGTATCCAATTAATTTTTGCTTTGTGTTTCCATGGTCTCTTATTAGATACATTTTTCATTCCATTGTTGTCTGAAAAGAATGCTTTAATATTTCTGCTTTTATACATTTAACCAAATTATAATGTTTGTGTGCCCTAATATATGTTCAGTTTTTGGAAAGCTATCATGTACCGCTTAGAAGAAGGTATACTCCTTTCTATTCCCATTCAGTTCTCTTCATATATTTATTATATTTAACTTATCTAAGATTTTATTCATCTCCTTGACTTCTTTCTTATTGAGAGTGGAAAAATGAAGTGCCCCATTATTATTGTTTTGTTATCTATTTCCCCCTGTAACTCATTTAGCTTTTCCTTGAAAAAATGTGGATGCTATAACTTGGTACATGTAGGTTCCATATTGGTAATGTTTTATTCTTTATGGTACCTTTTAACATGATACAATTTCCCTGTTTATCTCTTTTGATTAAATCTATTTTAGCTTTAACTTTATCAGAGATTATGATTACTTCTGTTTCTTTGGTATCAGCTAAGGCATAGTATATTCTTCTCTAGGCCTTTATTTTTACTTCATGTATGTCTCTCATTTTTAGTATGTTTCTTATAAACAACATTTTGTTGGTTTTTTATTTTTGAGCCATTCTTCCTATAAATTTCTGTTTTATGGGTGAATACATCCCATTTATATTCAAAGTTATAATTATGAGTTATGTATTTTCCTCTATTCTATTTTCCTACAGTTTGTGCTTTTCTCCCTCTCCTTTTGCCCTATCTCTCTTCAAAAGTCCAATTTCTTCTGAATACTGTCTCTCTAATATGCACCCCCTTCAAAGAATCCTTCCCTTATCCTCTTTTCTTGCTCTCCTAATTCGTATTCTATCTACCCTTCCAAAAGTCTCTCCCTTATCATCTTCCTTCCTCCAACTTGCTTGCTCTGATGTAGACATGACTTATAACAAGTGAGAACTCTAGTTGGACAAAAACTGATACAGGAGCTAATGTTTGGCACAAAATAATACGACTAATACTAATGCTACTGAGAGAAACAATGAGTGTGATTGGGTGTTTTGCTTCAAGAATTTATGTTGCTTGGGAAAATGGTATAGATGTAGTGTGTAATTTAAAATGTTTATCTTTTATATTTTTGTGTTTTTATTTTTTCAATTGCCATTTACATATACCTGAATTTGCATTTGTTGAGTTCACATAAAATGAAGTCCCATATATTTACTAGCCAGTACAAAAATCAAGTCTTAAGTAAATGGGAGTATAAGAGGGAATATACTCAGACATCCTCAGTCTCAGTAACTAATTGTATAGGATACTTGCTACAAGTAAGGGAGAGACAGGAACTTGAGGAACTCTGAGAAAAACATAATTTAAAACTATTTTTAAAAGAAGCAGTTGAAGCTCTTGCCAGGATTATGCATATATATATTTTCCATTAAAAAATAAAATGCCATTTTTTAATTTCTTCAGTATATTGACAAATTAGACCTGATGGATCTAACATGCCTTACTGATCAAAACCCAACTGAAAAGTGCTGTGCAAAGTTCCTGTTGGTGTTGCCCAAGGAAGAAGTAGAAGTGAAGGTAAGGTGTAGCTCTGACCACAAGGATAAAGGCTCTGAATGATACTTGCTGCCTCTAACCCCACGCCCCACCCATTTAAAATTTTTTTTAGAAATTTGAATTTAACAGTTGCCAAATCAAATGAGCATTTGTATATGGAAATATAGAATTTTGCCTCAAACTGTATATGTCCTGCTTGCTTTTCTTTTTAAGCATATAAGAAGTTTTAAGAATGTGGCTTTCAAAGATGTCCTACTTGGATATGCTTTTTCCATGGATTTCTTTCTTCCTTTCATTGTAAAAAAGATGTCTCAGAGTCTTGTTTTTGTCCTCCCTTTCTCCCTCCCTCTTTCCTTCTTTTCTCCCTCTCTCCTTCCTCCCTCTCACCCTCTCACACTCTTTCTTTCCTTCCTTTATTGTTTCCTTCCTTTCTTCCTTCCTTGTTTCCTTCCTTCCTCTTTCCCTCCTTCTTTCTTTCCCTCTTCCATACACAATTGGAAAAGAAAAATAAATTCCTTGAAATACATAAGGATAGTTAAGTAAACCAAATTCTCATGTTGAATATGTCTGAAAATGTACATTTTATTCTACATTTTGAGATTATTTCACATTTGTCAGGTAGTGAGTTTTGTTATCTTTTTTTTTGCAATTTCATATTTGCATGCATGCATGAATGCAAAAACATTTTTAAAAAGGGGGAAGGACAATAATATAGGAATGCTAAAGACTTGTAATTTCTTTTCTTTTTTTTTTAATCCCTTAATTCCCATTTTAGAATCAATACTGGCTATTGGTTCTAAGGCAGAAGAGTGGTAAGGGCTGGCCAATGGGGGTTAAGTGACTTGCCCAGGGTCACACAGTTAGGAAGTATTTGAGACCAGATTTGAACCTAGGACCTCCCATCTCTATGCCTGGCTCTCAATCCACTGAGCTACCCAGCTGCCCCCCAAACTTGCAATTTCTTGAAGTTTACTGATGTTTAGTTTATTCTTCCTTTCTTACTTCCTTTCTCCTTCCCTCTCTCTCTCCCTTCCTTTTGTTTTTTTCTCTTTATCTCTCTTCCCATCTTTATTTTTGATGTGGATTATTTTGGATATTTGTATTTGTTTAGGAAATAAAGTGAAATGAAGCATCTCTTTTTTCTGACAAACTAAAAGTTTCAATTGGCCTATTATATAGGTTAATTAAATTGAACAAACAGAATTGATTTTTGTAAAATAAATATATATTATTAATTTGGGTGTTCCTAATTTATAATCTCATTGCCTTAGGAAAACACCTTTTGGGATACTCTCTATCAATGTAATTCAACTAGAATTTATAGTCTTAGTTTTCTGAGGGCATTGAGCAGCTAAATGATTTACAGAGGGTAATTCAGTCAGTAGGTATTAAAGACATAATTTGAATCCAAGTCTTCCTGACTCTGAGACCAGTACAGTATGCACTTTACCATGTTGTTTCTCAATGTATTGGTAAAAAAAAAATATGCTTAGGGAAATTTGTAGCTAAGAAAGAACTAGTCAGAAGTCTGTGATGCTTATAGGAATATCCTAAGCATACTACTGATAAATCAGGAAGCCCTAAGAACCAAATACAAATGTTTCATATGCATATCTTCTTGGCATTGCATTCATTATATAATGGAAATTAGAAAGTCTCAATGTTTAAGTAATGTAGTAAAAATTAATTATTATGGGTAAAACAGTGAATTTGAATATTGATTATAATACTCTTAAACTGATCACTCTTGGGCCAATAAGTATATAAAATAAATTAAAAGTAGAAAGTAATAGCAATAGCTACCATTATTTAGATTTTCAGGTTTTTAAAACTCTTTTCATATATAATCTCATGCCATTTTCATAACAGCTCTCTGGTGTAGCTGCTATTATTATCCTGTATAGCAGAGGAAATTGAGGCTGAGAGAGGTTAAACTACTTATGTAGGCGAATGTAGCTACTATTTGAAACAAGATCTTACTCAGGTCTTGCTAAGTCCAAGACCAGTAGTTCATCCATGGAAGCAAAAAATGTGCCTTTTCATCTGCAGGGGATAGATTGTTTACATACTTGTATATTGCTTAATCACATCGCAAATTCTTGAAAAGTGAGGACAAGAGTAGATTTCAGATTAGATTTTAAATGTTCATAACATTCAAGGAAGAAGATTACTCATAAAAAAGATCATTTCCACTCAAAATCTTTGCATATTCTAGTAATTGTGAGAATATGGCTTGTAGTTCACTCTACTTTTTAGTAGTTTGTATGTTTCTGTCTAGGTATTGTGACACAGTAGTTTGTTTTCTAAAGTGATCATGGAAAAAAGGAAATAATCTATATGTTATAAAATATTTATAATAATTCTCTTTGTTGTGACAATGAACTGGAAATTGAGAGGCTGTCCATCAATTGGGGAATGACTAAACAGGTGGTGGCATCTGTTTATAATGGAATACAATGATGTAGTAAGAAAAGATGAGCAGTTTTTTCCTGTTTTTATTTTTTTATTTTCATTTTTTAAAATTTTCCCTTGGGGTTTACATGATCCTTGCTGTCTCCTCCCTCCCTTCTCCTGGAGTTGACAAGCAGTTTCACTGGGTTATACATATATTATCACTCAAATTCTATTTCCATATTATTCATTTTTATGTCTTTTAAAACCAAAGCCCTAAATCATATACCCATATAAAGAAGTGATAAATTATGTTTTCTTCTGGATTTCTACTCCCACAGTTCTTTCTCTAGATGTGGAAAGTATTCTTTCTCACAAGTCTCTCGGTGTTGTCCAGGATCTTCACATTGCTTTTTAGTAGCAAAGTCAATTGCCCTTGTTCATCCCAAGATATTATAGTCTCTGTGTATAATGTTCTCCTGGTTCTGCATATTTCACTCTGCATCAGTTCATGAAGGTCTTTCTAGTTCTTATAGAAGCCAAGCAATTCACTATTCCTTATAGCACAAAAATATTCCATTGCCATCATATACCACAATATTTTCAGCCATTCCCCAATCGAGGGATATCCCTTGATTTTTCTTTTTCTTTTTCTTTTTCTTTTTTTTGCCAACACAAAAAGTGCAGCTATAAATATTTTTGTATGAACAGAATCTTTCCCTTTTTAAAATATCTTTTGGATACAAACCCAGTAGTGGTATTGTTGAATCAAAGGACATGAATTCTTTTAAAACCCTTTGGGCTTAATCCAAATTGCTTTCCAGAATGGTTGAATCAATTCACAACTCCACCAGTAATGTATTAGTGGCCTAATTTTGCTACATTCCCTCCAACATTCATTATTTTCCTTTGCTGTCATAGTGGCCACTCTTCTAGGTGTAAGGTGGTACCTCAGAGTTGTTTTAATGTGCATTCCTCTAAACAAAAAGGATTTAAAACAGATGATTATTGATAGTTTTGATTTGTTCATTGGAAAACTGCACATTCATATCCCTTTACCATTTGTCAGTTTTAAAATTCTGTACCTCCCAATGCAGCTGAGGAAGTCTCCAGGTGTAACGACTTTTCGTGCCACTGGACCCAGGCTTCCAATGCCGAGAGAGTGGAATTGTCTCTGTGCATCAACTTTTCCACTTAAATCTCCTTCATGCAAAAGTGTTTTTGTGCACACTCATCTATCATAGATGAAAACGCACAAAGACAATCGTCATCCTCGGTTACCGAGAGACTACTACTACTAATTAGGAAATGATTTGATTTTTTTAAAATAAATTTGACTTAGTTCTTTGTGTATTTGAGAGATTAGACCTTTGTTAGAACATTTTGTTATAAAATGTTTTCTCCAGTTTCCTTTGTAATTTTGGTTGCATTGGTTTTTTTGTACAACCCCTTTTTAAATGAATATAATTAAAATTATTCATTTTACATCTTGTAATGTTCCCTGTCTCTTCCTTGACTTTAAATTCTTTCCTTCTCCATAGATCCAACAGTTGTATTATTCCATGTTCACCTAATTTACTTATAATAAACTGGTTAATTTAAAAAAATATGAAAAGGTTTGCATGATATTATGAAAAATGAAATGAGAAGAACGAAGAGAACATTACATACAGCAACAGAAATATTGTTTGGAGAATGACTTGTGTATATCCACCTTCAGAGAAAGAACTGATAGACACAACTGAGACATAATTTTTTGTCAAATGATGTCTTCTCTAGTGCAGGGAGGGGTGGGAAGGTGGAAGGTATCTGGGAAATCTGTAAAATATTAATGAAAAAAAAAAGCAAACCATGGGTTCCAGCCTCATCTTTAATATGTGTAATGGTATGACTGACCATTCATAAATTACTTAACTTCCTAAGTGCCCCAGGAAACTCTCTAAATACTATATATAAGCTACTGAAGATCCATTGATATGCATTGGTAAGAAGAGTTTCTATATTGCTAACTTCCTATATTATTGAAATCTCAGTTCCAGACTCCAAAATTCTGTGTCTCTAATGCAGGGGTCCCCAAACTTTTTGTAGAGGGAACCAGTTCACTGTCCCTCAGACCTTTGGAGGGCCGGACTATAAAAATCTAACCCTAACTGGGCAGCAATATACACAGTGCAGAATCCCCTCTCCCAGATCTCTTCTCATCATGCTGACATCTTCCATTGTGCAGCCACATAATCCTTTGCATGGTGCCTAGTTCTAAGGAGCCAAACAAAGGATTATGTCACTGGAAGTAGTACTGTACATGAGCACCACCACATACTGTGCTCCTCTCACTGACCACCAATGAAAGAGGTGCTCCTTCCAGAAGTGTAGTGGGGGTCGGATACATGGCCTCAGGGGGCCACATGTGGCCCACAGGCCATAGTTTGGGGACCCCTGCTCTAATACAACTGTAAGTAATATATCAGGTGCATTAGTAGAAGGAGTTTCTGCAATGGTAAAATCACTGGTTTGGTCCTAAAATAAATTCTAAAAAGCATATTAAGTAAACACAATAGCAAATATCATTATGGTTACTGTATCGTTATATTCAGTCCCCCGTTTGCTTTTTTTCTTCTTTTTTAGACAGAGAACACAGAAAGTGGAGAGGAGTGGAGAGGCTTTATTCTTACTATTACGGAGGTAAAAGCTATGTACTTCACTTTTTCTTCCAAATATAATGTACTGAAATTCTGGCTCTTTTCATAGCTTATTATTTTGGATTTTAGTTAGCATATCTGAAAAAATAAAAGGCTTCTGGTGCTTTTTCTCAAGCATAAAAGATTTTCTCTTGTCACTTGCTGTTTCCTGGCAACTAGCAAACAATTAAACATTGATTCTTTTAAATGTAAGATTTATTCAGTTACTTCTGTAAAAAATAAAAAAAATAGAAATTAGCAAAAGATTACTCTGTAGCAATGATATGGATGGCAAGAAGGAACTTTGGAGATTATCCATTTCAATGCCATCATTTTACAGATGAGGAAACTGAGGCCCAGACAGGTGAAGTAAGTCTAAAGGCAACATAGGTGAGTGATCCTGTGACTGCAGGGACTAGGTGTAGAGGTGGAAGCTAGATCCTTTGACTCTAAATTCTTAAAATACAAGTATTCTCTGAAATGGTACTTATTGTCTCAAAATAGGGCTACTAACATATTGGGTTATTTTTCTGAGATGCCAAAGTTCCCTGCTGAACTTAGTGCCCATATTCATTCCTCTTCTTATTGCCTGAGTGAAAGTAAAACATTGGTTTCATTAGTGGAGAAATTCAGATTCTATTCATAAATCACCCTCTTGCTAGGCTGCTTTTTGATCTTTATTAAAAGGAAAACAAACAAAACCCTTATTAACTTCTGTTTTGTTCCAAGCAAAAGAGCAGAAATGGCTAGGCAGTTGGAGATAGTTGACTTGCCCAGGGCCACACAGGTAGGAAATGTCTGAGGCTAGATTTGATGCTCTTTGATCTTTAACAAGTAGTTTTGAATCTACTTAGTAAAACACAAATATGATTCCTAAATTCAAAGTTGGCTTAGGCCTGGAAAAGAGTTTATATTTAAATGTTCATTCACTAAGTTTCTAGGGGAAAAAAAAACTGAGGCATAAAGCAATCTAATTAATCTTGACTTTAGAGGATTGATGATGAACATACTTTCCATTCTTCTAAACAGAGAGGTGGTAGACTAGAGGTCTTGAATAAGGCACATTGTATCAAATATGGCCAGTATATTGGACTGTTTTATTTCATTGCACTTCTTTGTTAAAAGTGAAGATTCTGCATGATAGGGGTAGCAGAGAATGTAGGATAGGAGGAAGTTGTGGTTGCTGGAAAATGATAACATAAAAGAAAAAGAAACTTCTGTGCAAAAAAGTGTTGACACATTTTATCAGGGGCAAATAGTTAGCTCTGCTGCTAATAGTTCATTAAATGTTGCAGTAAGATAACCCTCATTAAAAACAACCAATCAATGAAACAATTGACATCAAAACAAGGTCATTCTGATAGCCAGCATCTAAACTAGAACTATGATAAACTATGGTTCTTAGAGGACCCCCAGAATTTCAATTTGAAGTGATCAGCTCAACCTAAACTATATCCAATTTCTAAATTAAGTTTTTACTGTCACATATATTAATAGATTTTATTAAGATGATAAATATTTTCATCCCTGATCCTTTTCAAAAGAAAGGTATTAGGTATTAGGAAAAGTACTAGGCAGCACATGAAAAGACCTAAATTCTAATCCACATTTTATCACTAACTGCCTTTATTATTCTAGGCAACTCCCTCTTGATATGCTAAAGGCATCAGTTTCCTCATCTGCAAATTAAATATCTCAACAGCTCTAACTGGTGATGATGATGTTTCGGGTGTCTTCCAACATTAAAATTCTGTAATTTATGGTTATATGATTCACAATAAATGTGAATTTTGCAGGATGTATTTCCAAACTAGATAGAAATTATGAGGGTAGTAAAATGTGAAGCAGCCAAAAACCTGAAGTTGGCAAGGACTTGAGATAGAGAGAAATAGTTTGTATAGATACAAATTGATTCTTACTACTGTAGAGAATTATTGCTTCTCTAGTTGGGTCTATAAATAAATAAGTGTGGTCCAGTTAGCCCATTTTGCTAAAGCATGATGTTAAGGAGATTAGATTCTATCCCCATAGGGGTCAGTTTGCTTCATATAAATGAAATTTCTCTCCTCAAGTCATAGTTAATAGTCACCAATTACTTGGCAAATGCACACAGTAGAAATTGAATACAAATGGATCAGCACAAAACCTTCTCTACTATTAGAGAGTTCATGGTTTAAAAATGGCATTTATTTTAAAAAATCTAAACTGTCGTTAGTCATACATTGATAAATGGTGTCACCAAAACAGTGTTATCAGAAAGGTCATCAGTGCTTATGGGAGTACAGTTGGTGAGCCACATTTATTTATAGCTGATTCATAATGAGCTGGTTTGGTTCCTAACTCTGTTGATTAAACCTCAGATATCCTGGATCACCTCGAGAGGTAGGTGGGTCTAGACTATCTGGGGTATCAGAAGGTCTACTTTGAATCCACACAGGGAGAACCCCTATCTGGTAATTCCAGGTCATTTTATTGATTCCAGTTGGCTAAAAGTGGTCCTAGGGGATAGGAGTAAAATTGGAATTCCTTACATCTTACACTCTTCCCACCCAAGTAAACAAATATTTATTAAGCACTTTTTATGTGCTAGGTAGGCATTCTGCTAGGCAAAGGGAATAAAAATATAAGGAAAAACATAAGTCTTGACCACATGGTGTCTGAAGCTTCCAGGACCAGACAGAGTTCACATCAGCTATATAATACCATCCATTACTTTGCTTTCCTTAACCTATTTGCCTTATTATTTTTTTTCCTTAGTTGTCAGTCCCTCAGCATGTGTCATTGCTACCTGGGCAAATGATCAGACTGCATGAAGTCTTAGAGAGAGAAAAGAAAAGAAGGACAGAGATCGAGGGACCACCCAACCTACCTTTGAGAAAGGAGAACCAACCCAGGAAGGAGTGTGTGGATATCCTAAACCCAATGCCTGTGTAAGTCTTGTGTGAATGATCATTGTCACCTTCTTTTCTTACTTACTTGTTGCTACCAGAGTGAATAAACTATTTCCAAAAATTAAGTCAAGGCTAGTAAACTACTTTCTTTGGAACAAAGTGCATACCAGTGAGTAAATGTTATTCTATGCTCATGGCTTCCCAATGTCTACCTCCAGGTTTGAGTTCCACTCCCATATTTCCAGTTGTACCCTCTATAGCTTTACCTAAGTGTACTGCCAGAACTTAAATTCAACTTATTTAAAACTGAATTTATCCTCTTTCTACCCCGCCCACCCTACTTTCTACTCCCCAGATTGGTCCTTCCTTCTAAATGCCCCTTTTCCACTGAGAGTACCATATGACCTCTCCCAGGCATACTCCCCAGCCATTGTCACTTCTACCCCCCCCCCCGTCACTCTGTTTTTCTGTCTGTCTCCCTATCTGTCACTCTGTTTCTCTGTCTGTCTGTCTCTTTCTCTGTCTCTCTGTCTGTCTCTGTCTCTGTCTCTCTCTCATGGTGTTACCTTGGGTAGGCCCCATCACCTCTCTGATTCAAAGTTTCCTTATCTATAAAAATAAAGATATTGGGCTAAATGACCTCTAAGGGCCAGGTCTGTCTCTTGCCTTCCCTTCTATGCCCAGTACTTAGTATAGTAACTGGGCACACTGTAGTGTTTAATAAATGCGCATTCACTGATTCACTTGAAATTTTCTATTAACTCTAAATTGGATTTTCTGTGAATTCTCTTTCTAGCCTTATTTCAGGTTTTCTCATAAGGCACCATTTGCGTTAGCCCAATCATCTGGGGCTTTCCCCCAATCTAGCCCTAGCCTCTATGTATTTATGCCCAAGTTGTTCCTTTTTCACAAAACATCTTTCAATGCCCATCTCTGGTGTTTCTTCCTTCAACATTCTGATCCCCCCCCTTTTTTTTCTGGAGTGTTTCCCTGTGTAACAGTCCACATAGTTTACTAGTTTCCATTTGTTCAGATTAAGAATCCCAGCAAAAGGTAAAGAGTTGCTCATGCAGCTTTCTGAAAGCTTTACTTGCCCACCTGGTCTCTTCAAAGAGTGTTGGTGTGTTCTCTTTACCCTGCTGATCAAAGTGGTCCTTTGTCATAGTGAGGTTTGACCTCTGGTGGTATGTGGAGTAGTCATTAAATAGTGAAATAGTACTTGGGAAGAAGATGAGAGTAAGGTGTAAAAATCAGAAGAGTAAGACGGTCCTAATATGAGAATTTGTTTTGCTTGATTATCCTGTTTCTTACAAGGAAAACTTTTTTTTTGGAGGGGAAGTTGTGGGTAGTGATAGTGGTAGGAAAAAAGGTGAAAGAATAAAAGAAAGGAAATAGTATTGATGAAACATTTAAAAATACACTGAAAAGAGCAGAAGGAAGTTCATTTGGTGACAGAGATGAGGGAAATTTTGTTATTATTGTGTTAAATTATATGTGTATGTGTATTTATGCTATATATATATATACTGTAAACCTTAAATGTTGGAAATTTCACCATTGGGAAATTTCATACTTGGAAAATTTCTTACTGACAGTCTATTGGAATGTGAACCCCATTGGCATGGGAGGTTCCTCCTCCTCCCTTCTTAAGATTACTTTAGGACAGAAACCTTTTGCTGAACAATGGAAAGGGCTGCAGCATAGATCAAAATTTAATTATTCCAATCTCCACCCTACTCAGGGTAACAGGATTTAGGAAGGGCTGCAGCAAAAGGATCAAGATTTAACTATTTGAGAATATGACCTTCAACAGACATGTGCAAAGCCACAGACCCCTGGGCGGTCCTGGGTTAAGCTAGAGCCACCATTGGCACAGGGAAGACATGGACAGTGATTGGTAGATGTGAGAACTGAGGGGAGTGAACTTGGATGGTTTCCTTAAAGATAGCAGGGTCTGAGGACTGGGTGGTTGGTTGGAGAGGTTTTGCTCTGAGAGGTGGTGCTCTGAGAAGCTTGCTCTGAAGGAAGCTGGAGGTGAAGGCCCCCTGAGACTGTTTCTCCATTTTGGTCACGTGAGTGATAGGGACTGATCTCTTTTCTTTGCCTCAGCTATCTAAGGGCTTGGGCCTTTTGGCCCAGCCTAAATAGAAGGGGTATTTAAGCCCTATTCCCTTCTCTCCCCTTTCTCTCTCCCTCTCTCTCTCTATCTCTAATACCTTTCTTCCTCCTGTTTGTAATTAAACTCCATAAAAGGTTGACTGCTGACTTGAGTTTTCATTTAGGAATTACATAGCTGAATTCCTTGGCGACCTTAAATTAATATATATCAGTCTTTTAAAGTGATTTCCTTGTCACAATACACACACACTCTAACATAAAACTATGTCATAGAACTTCTTAGTTTCATATATAATCCTCATAATCTGACTTTCTTAGTATGGTGAAATATTTATTTATTTATTTTGATATTTGATAAACTTATACTAGCATGCTCCTCATCCCCCAAAAATACCAGGATAGAAGGGAGGTAGATAGTGTAAAGTTAATGGAGTATCTGAGGTAGATGTTGAATGCAATGTAAGCAAGAAAGGGCTAGGAGGTGTGAACAATCAGAACCAATTCTGTAGTTAAAAACTAGGCTTTCTTCAGAATTGATTAACATTGGGGAGTAGGTTCTAGGGGGTAGGTTCTAGAGAGAGTCAGAGATAGGCAAGTCTTCACTTTGTGGCCAGCCAAGGAGGTTTCAGACTCTGGGTCTTGTGCTGTGGTATCACCATGGATAACTGGAAACTGCAAACAAGGTCCAAGAAGATGTAAATATCTAATCTAATCTACTTATAGGAAAGGGCTGTCCTCAGGTAGAAGCCAAAAGACCTAGATTCAGGATTGGAACCTAATTGATAGAAATGGGAATTGTTTGAGTCTATGTCATCCTTCAGGGTCATCCATGTTGCCATCAGAGATAACTGTCTGCTGTCACTTAGAAAAATTGTTTTAATCAATTTGTCTTTTGTTTTTACATCACTTGTGTATTCTAGTAGTCTCATTCACTCCTAACTCAACTCAACAAGTCATCTCTTATACTAAAGAATAAAAAAAGAAACAACCAAAGAAAAGATACAGATGAGTCAATCTAAACACCATGAAAAAGTGGAACATATTTTACCATCACTTTTAACCCTAAAATTTACCCTTACACTTATCAGATGCTGGACTGCCAAAACTGAAAATTGAACTACTTCATTTTAAAAGCAGTTCGTATCAGATCTCACTACTTAGAATAAATGCTCTAAGTGCCACAGGAGCTATACAATATACCTAAAAGGTGGGTTTAAGAAGGCATACAGACATACTCTTAAATCTTAGATGCTTTAAGCAAACAGAAATAGCTAACAGCTCCAATGCAGCATTAACAGAGAAGTGCTAATCTTCTCTATGGAAAAAAGAAAGAAATACTATTTATTTGCAAGTTTATTGTAGAACCTGAGAATAGAAATGAAAGCACATATTATCTCATTTCATTAGCTATTCTGGTCCTAGATATTCAAAGAGTGATCAGGTTTTGCTAAATGAATGATTTCCATTTTTGCATTCTCTTTTGGTGGGGAAAGGCTCTGGAGGTGCGAGCAAAAAGAAGAATTTTAAACATAAGAATATTCACAAAGGGTGACAGGAATGTGGGTGCCTTTTTGGAGTGGTAAGATGAATAATTGTGGTGCAACCATAAGGGGGAAACATCAATCTCTCTTCTGCCAGGCATTCAAAGCATTTTTGAAAGCAGTCTTTTGATTAGTTGTTCAAACTAAAAATTAATAATTCATTATACCTTTTCTTCCTCTGTAGGTGTTTTTATTCAGTGTCTCGGAAAGAAGCAACTGAAATGCTAGAAAAGAACCCTTCTTCTGGAAATATGATCCTGAGGCCTGGTAGTGACAGTAGGAACTATTCTATTACCATCCGACAGGAGATAGAGTATGTAGAATTTACAAAGTTTATCTAATAATGAATAGGAATTGCCACTAAAATTGCAGTCCTATGACAGATACTATTTTGTTTAATACTGAAGGTACTTTAAAAAACCTATGACAGACTACAAATGGGTTAGACAAACACCTTTCCTTATAGGAAAGAACAATAAGCAAAAATGCTAACTTGGGGTCCAATTTATATTCCTTTTATCAAAGAAAAAAGTACATAAAATGTGATTGAAAGTGATCCTAAAATGGACTTTGTTTATAATTTTTTTTGGACATTCAAATTCCACAGCAGTGATATAGGCTCCATTATCAAATTAAGAAATAATTATCCTTTAGAATCAACGTATAAACAGAACTTTGAACCCAGAATTTGCTAATTGTTTTTCCTTGCTGTAGACATTAGACACTATTTCTTTCAGACATAAAACACATATATAAATAAAGTATAGTGAGTTACAGGCATAGACATAAACAAAAAAACCACTCAAGAACATGACATCAAAGTAATAAGAAAAAAAAACCAGAAAGACATGAGAAAGGTGAAAATACTGATTGCAGGGTTTTATGATAAATGTGAGCTAAGACAGAGGAGCTTCATAAATTGGGAACTGCCCTGCATAATACCAGAAAGACAATTTCCCCTACTTTCCAGACAGTAACGTTGATAGAATGTTGAGAATGTCAGCTGAGGAGCAGCGCATCTGTTGTGCATAATGTGCCTGTTCATTTTTGATCAAATGAATTAGCTTGACCACTTGACATTTTGGCTTGACAGCTTGAAATTTCCTTCTTTTCAGTTTCTCTCTTCATTACGCACAGGTTGTTACCAAGGATAGCATGTTACTATAAGCTCTGCTTTGCAGGTGGGGAAGTTCAGATCAGTCATTTCATTAGTGTTGACAAACTCTCTTCTCCAAGTCATCAGCAACTCACTTGTGCCTTATATAGTCTCAGCTGTCTGAGGCATTGCTGGCTATGTCTTGCCCATGGGGACAAAGGCATTCAGAGGCAGGAGTTGAACACACAGGTCTTTCTGAAAAGTCCAGTCTTTAACCAATAATTTAATCAATTATTGTCTTTTAAATGATAATTTCTACAAGTATTTTAGCTATGTAAAGCAAGTTCTACCTGAAATTTGAGGTTTAGTCTACCAACAAATATGTAAATAAATGTGTGTGTGTGTGTGTATGTGTGTGTGTGTGTGTGTAAATTGTCAAATGACACTAGAGATGTGATTGCATTGGGACATGTAGAATTTCTAACACTCCTCCTTCAGTTTCCTATGCTTTGAAGACCTTGACCTCTTGACTTTTAGAAATATAAAAACTTAGGGGGGGCAGCTGGGTAGCTCAGTGGATTGAGTGCCAGGTCTAGAGATGGGAGGTCCTGGGTTCAAATCTGGTATCAGACACTTCTTATCTGTGTGACCCTGGGCAGGTCACATAACCCCCATTACCTAGCCCTTGCCACTCTTCTGCCTTTTAACCAATACCCAGTATTGATTCTAAGGCGGAATATAAGGGTTTAAAAAAAAAAGAAACATAGAAATTTAGGCAAAGCATATTTAAGGTTCTTGAACAAATCATAATAGATAGAGGCAAACTTGGAATGTGAATCCAATGCTTTACCCATTACATTATCCTTCCTTATTAAAAAAATTCTTTTGTTTATAGAAAAGTGAATGCTTTAGTTTAGCCATAAAACAGTAAAAATGAGACCAATTCAAGCCAGGAAATTATGAAATTAGAAGCAGGACATTTTTTGTTAGTACCAGCAAAAATGTATATTTAAATAGCCTCATATTTACAAATCAAGAAATGGCATGGCATATAGAAAAGCAGGAAGACCTTCATATTAAGTTCCCACATCTGATATATACTGTCTGAATGACCATGGACAAGTCAACTAAGACTCTGAGTTACCAAGAAAAATGATGACCCTGCAGGTTTTTTATAACAGTCAAGTCACTAGTCTCTGACCCTATTATTTTCAATTATGGATTGCTGTAATTTATTTAATGTTATACAAATCAATGGCAAAACATTCAAAGAGGAAAAGACCAGTTGTTTTCTGGCCAACAGAGGACAGAAAGTAAGCATAAAGTGGGCATTATAAAGAGATTCTACAAAAAGAATTTCTAAAAAATTAGTGTCATTAGCTGTTAAATACTTAAAAACATTGTCGAATTTCCTTTTCTAAAAGTCTTGAAGTTAAAATTTCTCTCATCAGAGCTACTTATTTACTTCCTTTGTGACTTTGGGCCATTTGTTTATTCTCCTCTAGATTTCAGTTTAGCCTTTCTAGACTTCATTTATAAAATGACAGCTTTTGGAACAGATGACTTCAAAGTCCTTTCCTAGCTTTAAATATTGTGATTTCATGAGATGATTTAATTTTGATCCTGCTATAATTTGAGAATAGAGTTGTCATGTCATGTTTCCAGCCCTCCTGTTCTCTGATGATTATTAAGGACTGTTGATTTATCATTTTAGTGGACTGTTTAGAATTTTATAGATCTTACTGACATCTATAGTGTAGTAAATAAGTCTATGTGACCATGATTTTGGCAAAGATGCCCTTTGATATATGCATGCACAGTCACCTCAGTAATCCCTGGAACATGTTTTGATGACAGCTGATTTGGTGTGAGAGATCCTGCAGTCTGTGATGGTGAAACAGATGTCAGTTATCACCCTTTCTTTCCTGCAGCCTTGCTCTCGCAATCTCCATGCTGACAAAACAAACTAACCAGATAACCATAGAACAGACACTGAAAGCTGATTTAAAGGAGTAAACAAATATAATTTAGCCCTGAGAGAGGCACACAAAGCTAAGATTGAAGCATCATTAAGTCACTTGAAAGAGTTTCAGTGAAGCAGTAAGTGGTAGTTATCAATAAATGTCAATAAGAAGAGTCCTTGGGGGAAGGGGGTGGGGGGAGAAGAACTTACCAGTTTAGTTTAGCCTTGTGGGTGGACTTTTCCTACCTGAGTTTTAAATGCTAAAATAGATTTATTAGATACAGAATGGAGATAATTTATCACTTCCTTTTTTTTATCAACTTCATTTGTTTAAAATTGTATTTATTTTTTATGTTTTAAGTTCCAAGTTATTCCTCTCCCTCTCTGCTCTACCTGTTGACAAAGATATATATATATATACCCACACATATATGTACATATATAAATATGTAAGTTTGTATGCATACATAAACTATATCATTTATACTTCTAGATATCAGTTCTTTTTCTGGAAGTGGTTGTCCACAGTTATTCTTTAAACAATATTTCTATTGCTGTATATAATGGTCTCTTGGCTTTGCTCATTTGACTTTTTAATTACTTCATGTAAGTCTTTCCATGCTCATCATTTCTACATAGTAGTATTCTGTCACAATCATATATCACAACTTTTTTAGTCATTCCCCAGTTGGTAGGCCTTCTCTCAATTTCCAGTTCTTTGCCACCAGAACGAGAGTTACTGTAAATATTTTAGAACATATAGATTGTTTTCCTTTTTCCTTGAGCATCTTGGGAAGCTGACCTAATAGTGGTATTGTTGGGACACAATAATTTATAACTTTCAACTTTCATTTAAAGAAAAGACGAAAATGCAAGTCAAGTAAAATCTTGGGCTTGCTTTATTTTATTTTTTAATAATATTTTATTTTTTCACCTATTACATGTAAAAAACAATTTTTTCATAGTCATTTTTAAAAAGTTTTTGAGTTTCAAATTTTCTCTTCTTTTGACTCCCTTCTTCCCTTCCCCTCCCCACTCTCTAAGAAAGTAAGCAACCCAATATCGATTATGCATGTGTAATGATGTAAAATCTTTTTTCATGTTTGTCAGTTTTGGGAAGAGATCTCAAATGAAAAAATAATTAGAAGAAATAAAATGAAATATAGTATGCTTCAGTCTGTATTTAGACCCCATCAATACTTTCTTGGAGGGGTGGATAGAAGTTTTTATCATGAGTCTCTCAGATTGTCTTGGATCACTTCATTGTTGAGAATAACTAGGTTATTCACAGTTGTTCAGCAAGAAATATTGATCTTCTGGCTCTGCTCACTTCACTTTGCATTGGTTCATCTAAGTCTTTCCAGATGTTTTCTGAAATCATCCTGCTTGTCATTTCATGTGGTACAATAGTGTTCCATCATTATCATATATCACAACTTGTTCAGTCATTCACTAATTAATGGATAATCCCTCAATTTCCAATTCTTTGCTAACACAGAAAGAATTTCAATAAATATTTTTGTACAAATAGGTAATTTTCTTTAAAAAAAAGATCTTTGGCATATAGACCTAGTAATAGTATTGATGGGTTAAAGTATATAAAATACAATAATCAAATAAGCACATTTTAGACTTTTATTAATAAAAGATTGGATTTCAAAGACTTTAGGAATTTTTTTCTTACCCCTTCTTTTTTTTAGATAGATGAGGAAACTTAGTCCAGACAGCTGAGATCCTTGAAGAAGCATACATAACAAATTCATGTCAGCACAGTGAATAGGACCTAGGTCTCCTGACTCATAGAAATATTTTCTTTCCATTGCCTCATGGATGATTACTTGATCTATCTGTCTGTTTGTATATGAAATATATTATTGCCTATGTTAAAAAAAATTGTCAGTATTTTTAAAAGACTAAATGTTCTATTCTCATTAGCTTCTTGATACCTTTGCACTGGTTTTGGGATTTCCTCTAGATTCAATTAATAATATTGATAGGTCATGGGACCAAAGCCCCCCTTTCCTCCAATTTCTACCAAGACCAGTAACAGTCCTTTCCCTTACACTTGCTGGAACTCCAGAACAAAGCAAGTAGTTCCATTTCATAGGGCACTGTTACCTTCCATGCTGTGACCTGAAAATCCATGATGGATTGAAGTTCTGGAATTATATTGTCTGTATTATACTAAGGACTATACAAGCCTGGGAACCAAAGTCCCCACCCCCAAAGCCAACCCCTTTAGGGCTATCCAATCACCCAGTCCCACATACCCCCACTTTGCCCAATAGAGACAATTCAGGTTACCTCATTCCAGACCACCACCCTATCAAAGATTGCCCCCTTCTCCACTGTATGGAGACCCTTAGTTATCTACAGGTTGTGGGCTCCTCCCTTGCTCTCCCTTTCTTTCTCCCTCACTCCTTGCCCACCATAAAGCCTTGCTACAATCTCTCTGTCTCATTAGTCTCCAGTCAGACCCCTATCAGCCAGGTCTGACAAATATTAGTTATGGTGACAAAATGAGATATGATTACAAAATGCTCTATACAGAAAATGATTTTCCCCTGAATAAGCCCATTAGATAGGTACAAATGCAACAACTCCCATTTTGCAAATGAAAGAACTGAAGACCAGAGATTAAGGGTCTTGCTATTGTCACATAATTCAATCAGTTCAATTAAATCAGCATTTATTACCCATCTTGCTGGAGTTGGAAAGGACCTGAGTGGTCATACCTAACCAGGTTCTTTCTTTTTATAGATGAACAAACTGACTCAAACAGTGTTCAAATTATTTACCTAAGCATATACAACTAGCCCAGGACAGGACTAGAATTCAGGATTTTGGTTTCTCAGTCCAGTACTCTTCTTTCTCATTTAATAGAATATTTACTAACTTGATCTTACTGAGTCTCTGAGCAGGAAGGATTCATTGTCAAGAGTTTGGCAATAATCCAGTGTTTAGGAAACACCTGTGTTGACCACAAAACCAGATTTCTTTTATAGATAGAACAAGAAATGTGATTCAGTCATGTGAATAAATGAGTGTGTTTGGCAAAACAGAAGCTACAAAAAGCACATTGCTTATATAGAAGCAGCTTTAGGGAGGCATAAACTCCACCTGTTAATTAATCACGAGTTTTCAGATCAGGAAGGGACAGAATCACTCTGTCCCAGATTATTAAGATGACCCTTCCCTTGATGGAGGACATCATTTCCACTGGTCCAGTGCCAGGTTTTGTGAATTCAAAAGGTAAGATGCTGGTCTCATAATACAACTTCCTGTTTTATTTTCATCTTTCTTCCTTAAATTGTTATTGGTGCACAATTTTCTAACAGATTACATCTTCCTAAGAACTTAGGTCAAACAATAAGAGGCAGTGTGGCATGGTAGGAAGACTATTGGTCTTGGAGCCAGAAGTTACAAATTTGAACTCCAGCTTTGATGCGGATTACCTGTTTGACCTAGACTAGAGCAAGTCACTTCTCTTTGGGTCTCAGCTTTTTCAGCTGGAAAATGAGTGGCTTGAAAGAGGTGACCTCTAAGTCCCTGACTGGCTCAAACTCCTGAGTATCAAAGTATTTTGCAGATTTGTTCACCCCAAGACTTCAAGCAGAAAATCTCAAGATGGCAAATTTTACCACCATCCTTTTTATCTAACTAATCTTTGAAAAAATCAACAGGGCTGAGGTGAGCACCAAGGGCACATTATCCTGTGGGAGGAAGTATGGGTTCTGATACCAAGTATAATTGTGAATTGTAGTCCCATTTAATTTTTACTGCTTTTCCCCCTACACAAAAGTTGGGATTCAGAAATAGTCACCAAATTCGCCAGGCAGTTTTATGCAACATCCTGTGTTTACCAGGATCAGTGATTTTTTAAAATGTTAACAGCAGGTGCTAAAGCCTATTTTGCTGTCAGAGTGGAGTTGTACATAGGCAAGGTTGGCCTTATAAATAGTCATATGTTCTAAGGAACTCTCCTCCTTTTTTTCCCTTTGAATCTTCCCCACAATTCTGCAATTAATATGTGAATTTCGGCCATCAGGGAGTCATTATTATGGATTTGGCACTGTCCTGTGTGAACAGTAACATAAAAATAATATCCTGGGTAAGGAGTTATCAATCAGAAATACTTTTATTTAGGACATTTGTCACATTCTCTTCAACTTGATGGCAGGTGCTAATAGGTCAAACCATGAGGTGCTTGCTCTCTGGGAGTCACCCTAAATCCCTAAAGATGGGGAGAGGTTGTAAATCAGGAATAAAGGTACTGACTGGAGTGATATTTCACGGGTCATATGGTTTTGCTTAAGACCAGTCTTATTTACTAGGCAAATCTGGAATTGGTATTTCTCTCAATCAGATAATGGTAGTTAATTTTTCAACATCTAGGGAAAGATTGGGGGAAAGCCATAACCTAAAAGAGAGCCCAAAAGTACCTCTGTAGCCACCAAACTCATCTCAGAGCTTCAAGACAGCACCGATTGTTGTTCAGTTGGTCCGCCTCTTCGTGACCTTGTGAATCACACTGTCCGTGAGATTTTCTTGGCAAAAATATTGGAGTGGCTTGCCATTTTCTTATGCCCAGGGTCCCACAGTGAGTAAGTGTCCAAGGTCAGATTTAAATTCGGGTCTTTCTGACTCCAGACCCACTGTACCACTGGGTAACACCTGTAATTACGGCGACACTGAACATATTTTAATGTTCCTCCCTAGACTTATTAAGTTCTCAGAGAATGCCCTTTTTTTTTTTTAGAATTTTCTGTGCAACCAGGTATCATTTGGAAGAGTCATAGTTATGTTTACATAGTTAGAAGATGAACAGCTAAACTTATATAAGGTAATCTGACAAGTGAGTTAGTAGCCCTTTTAAAAGTTAACGGTGGGGGGCAGCTGGGTAGCTCAGTGCATTGAGAACCAGGCCTAGAGATGGGAGGTCCTAGGTTCAAATCTGGCCTCAGACACTTCCCAGCTGTGTGGCCCTGGGCAAGTCACTTGACCCCCATTGCCTAGCCCTTACCACTCTTCTGCCTTGGAGCCAATAATTGGCTCCAAGACGTAAGGTAAGGGTTTAAAAAAAAAAGTTAACGGTGGTCTTTCCTGTATCCCACTTACATTGAAGTCCTGCCCTCCTGTTCGTCATGGCATGGGCTGGTTCTGGGTTCTTGGTATCGGGGTAGGGCAGTCTCTGGCAGGGCTTGTTGGCTGGGAAAGGCTTTTGATGTGAATTCTTGAGAGACCAGATGGCAATATTCAGGATCATCACCAGGATGGTAAGATGTTCACAGCAGGTGCTGAGAGTGGAGTCATGCAGAGGCAAGACTGGCTTTATAAATCAGCGGTCGTGTGTTCAGAGGGTTCTAGCAAAGTCCTCCTTTCCCCCCCAAATCTTCCCCCTTCCTCGCCATTGGTGACACCTGGCCATTGTGTGATGGTTTGGTTTCAGTCGTGATATTCATAAAGACCCTGACTGTTCCAACACTTATTACCTTGCAGCATTGTACTGATGATCTTGATCAAATCACTTAACCTACATACTTCTAAGTTTCCCTCTCTGTAAAATGGAGCTACGAGGTGACATAGCAGATGCAGTATTGGACTTGGTATCAGGAAGACCTGAGTTCAAAGTCCATCCTCAGACATTTACTTGACTTTAGACCAGTCTCTTAACTTCTGCTGACTTTAGCTTTTCCATCTGTAAAAAAGTGATAATAATAAAACATCTCCATTTAACCTGCTCGTGCTTCAATCTCCTCCTCTGTAACATGGGGGAAATTTTAGCTCCTACTTGCCTCAGTAAAACTGGGTGATAATAATAGCACCTTCCTCTCAGGATTATGATGAAGATAAATAAGGTATTCACAAAGTGCTCTGCAAGGCTTGAAGTGTTATATAAATGCTAGCTGTTATCACATACCTTGGAAGATGGTTATGAGGAAAGTATTTTGTAAACTAAAAGCACTTGGGTAAATTATTATCTTCTGGGCTGTAGAGGAGCTTTATGCTACCCTGGCTGAAGGGTACTGCCACACAAATGAAATTGTGGATCCTTTAAGTATTGAGTGGCTTTCTTTTTCACCAGTACTATCACTGATCCAGATTCACTAAATCACTAACCTGGGAGGCAAGCAAGGCAGTGGGGTGGATAGATCAGTGGACTTAGAATCAGGAAGACTTATCTTCATGAATTCAAATCTGGTCTCAGACTCTAGCAGTGTTACCGTGGACAAGTCACTTAGCCCTGTTTGCCTCAGTTCCTAACCTGTAAATTGAGCTGGAGAAGGAAGTGGCAATATCTTTGCCAAGAAAACTCCAAATGGAGTCATGAATGAGTCCGACACAACTGAAATGACCAAACAACAACATTAGCCTGGGAAAAGACATGTAGATAAAGAGACTTCCTAGAAATTTTTGCTGGGCCACATAGAAATTTTATTTGGCAACTACGTGCTTATTATGCATGAGAACAAAGAGGAAAGAATCTTTTTTTTCTTTTTTTTCAGCACTCCAAGAATAAAGCACTACAGAGTGGTGAGCATAGGAGCCAACTACACTATCGAACTAGAAAAGCCAGTAAGTAATTATCTTGGTTGTAACTATCTTTGTTACAAATTAACTCTACCCAGACTTCTGCTTCCTAGAACTATAAAGAAAGTTGAAAAACAAAGACAAAAACTTAGTGCCCAGGAAATTTTTGTATTGATGAAAAATATCATGTTAAAAGCATCAAAGCCTAAAAAACTTATGTGGAAAATTGTTATTATTTGTAACTAGTAAATAAAATATCTTTACAAAAAAAGATGAATCAAGGTTCCAGAAACTCATGATTGCTTCCAGCCCTTCTGCCATTTTGAGAAAAAAAAATGTTCAAAACCGAAGACAAAGCAGTGAGATCAGAAGTAAAGAAAGGAGTCTTTGGGCAGAAACTGGGGAAGCAAGTAGATGTTTCTGTTTACAGGAAACTGAAGGGTCTCAAAGAAATTTATATTGTTCTCATAAGGCCTCATTGTCTTGCCCCTTGCTTTCCCAGCCCTATTGCTTCGAACTCAATGAAGAGGAAGAAGAAAGCCAGAGAATTTCTTGTGCTGTCACCACATCCTCTAGAGCAAAGAGGATGGGCTTCCACTAGAGGCAGTGAAGCCATTGGCAGATTCATCTCTCATTCTATTTCTGGTCTCTGACCATCTCTTAGGATTCCTCAGTTCATAAGACATGGCCAAGCTTAGACTATTCTGAATGTGGAGAGGCAGATTATAAGATTTAGCTCATCAGGGGAGATCGGCACTAACCTCAACCTTTGGGCCAGTGGGCAATTGACATTGTTTTGGAAGGGCAGTGACCGAGGGAGGAGGCAATTCCACTGGCTGATTCTGAAATAGTACCTGTTATTTCATTAGTGTGAAATACAGATATTCATACAGTATGATACTTGATCATCGATATAGCATTGAACTGCTCTTTTTGTGACTTCTTTTCACCTTAGCAGGTGGCTTTGATTTTCATTTTTAACTGATTTCTCAACTTGCATAAAAGTGTCTGTATGAGGGAACATGTACATCGTAATTTACTTTAGCTCAACCCCTCTGTCCCCTTCCCATGTCCTTGCCAGCCGAATTCAATAGTATTACTGTAGTAGCTCCTGAGGTATTGTAGTATGGACTATACTATTAGACTGGGTGGTTGTAGGGAGCAGATATACTCTACTGGTTCTGTGATCATTAGACATAACCTGTGTCCCCCCTCTTGTGTTTTCTGTCTTGTTAATACTCAGGTGACACTCCCAAACCTCTTCAGTGTCATTGATTATTTTGTGAAGGAAACTCGAGGAAACCTAAGACCATTTATATATTCCACCGATGAAAATCTTGGTATGTTTCTCGTTTTAGTTTAGGTAAGAGATGAACTGTGTGCATGTATTCAAGAAACATTGAGGAGAAAGGATAGATAATATTTGGTAATTGTTTGAATGTGGGTGTGGTGGTAGGGGAATGCACCCAGAGATAAGAGGAATTTTTAGAGGAGTACAGAGATTTAGGCTTGGATGAATGGAGAATCATAGCACCATTCAGAAATAAAGAAGTAAAAAATGAGAAGCTGATCTGGAGAGGAAAAGGATGAGTTTAATTTTAGTTGTGTTAAATTTGAGAGGTTAGCAGAACACCTAAGGGTCATGGTTCTGAAGGCAGTGGGCAATTCAATTCAATTTAGTGAGCCTTTATTACTCATCTGTTACATGTGAGACATTCTACTGGGCACCAGGAATACAAAGTGAAAAGCAGAAATAAGTCACTGACCCCAAGGTTGACAATATGAGAATGGAGCCCAAGGGGTGTGGGGGGAAAGGTTGAGGTGGAACTGTATAAATGAGAATAAAAATAAAGGGGGCATTTTTTAAATTTAAATTTAATTCATAGCATGGGATGAGATCAATGACAATAAACCAGAACATCTCTCTATGTAGTGGTTTAGAAACAACTTGACAAGCCCATCACATAATTTGACATGAAAAAGTATTTTTTTGTACTCCTTTTTTTTTTAAACCCTTACCTTCTGTCTTGGAGTCAATACTGTGTATTGGTTCCAAGGCAGAAGAGTGGTAAGGGCTAGGCAATGGGGGTCAAGTGACTTGCCCAGGGTCACACAGCTGGGAAGTATCTGAGGCCAGATTTGAACCTAGGACCTCCCATCTCTAGGGCTAGCTCTCAATCCACTGAGCTACCCAGCTGCCCCCCTTTTTTTGTACTCCTTAAGACATTATTAAATAATTTTTAGCACAAAATCCTTGCACCATTATCCCAAGCCCACTAAATAGGAAATAGAGCTAGGCCAATGACCTTTACCTTAGGATCTGTAGAAGCTTCTTCCTCTTGACTCCCTCAGAATTTTAGTTCTTGAGGTGATTTGTTATCTCCAATAGGAGATGAGGGAAAGGTTGCCTCTCCTATTGGACTTTTTTTTTTCCTGATTCAAAAGCCACTTACTTCATTTGCCTTAAAAGTGAGTAGTCATTTTTGCCTATCTTTGGGGAATTTTCTGTGAGTGGCCCAGGGCAAAGGTATGAATATTATGTCATCTTTGGAGGCAAGTCTTGCTGGACTTTTATATGTGATTAAGGTATTCAACCTTCTATCCTTTTCCAGGATAGAAATGTTTATTTGCATCTGAAGGCCATGTCCTTTACCTTTTGATGTCTTTGTTTTTGTGTAAATCTTACTGCTGAAACCCATTTTACAAGCAGGAGAGAATTAACATGAAGACCAGGTCATTTACTTCCTCTCCAAAACAAGGAAGGCTCCCTTCAGAATGTACTTTCAGAGACTACTTTTCAATTTGGTTTATTTATCCCTAGTGATTAGCACATTGCTTGTATTGAACCAAGAGCTTGTTGAAGTGATGCCCAGATATGTTAAAAAAGCTATTTTGTTAACTAGTTTAATAATTCCTGGTTGTTTCTAAGTTTGTTTCTCTCACATCCCCCCCTCACAACCCCCCCCCCCCCATCTGATCTGACTTGTTGGACATTACTTAACCAATCTTTTTTTCTCCGTTTAAATGGAATGGGTTTTATTTTAATGAGAGAGCACAAAAATTAACTCCCCTCTTAGCCCAACATCTCAAGGATACTCTCTTTATCACCTGAATCTCCTGAGTGAATGGGTTTATTCAATTCCTAAAGTCCTCCTTGAATCATTGACACTGGGCTGGTTACAAAACCTAGTTTGGACTCCTACTCCCTGACCACCAGATTCCAGAAGGCTAGCTTTCTTGACTTTTAAAAATTAATTAGAGAGGACAGCTGGGTGGCTCAGTGGATTGAGAGTCAGACCTAGAGATGGGAGGTCCTAGGTTCAGATCTGGTCTCAGACAACTTCCTAGCTGTGTGCCCTTGGGCAAGTCACTTCACCCCCATTGCCCAGCCCTTACCACCCTTCTGCCTTAGAACCAATAACCAGTATTGATTCTAAGATGGAAGGTTAGGGTTAAAAAAAAAATTAGCAGCTCTAGATTACTTTCATCTAAAATAAAAGAACAAACAGGAAGGCAAAGAACTATCTATTTTCTAGGGGTTGGGTCTCCTCCTAAGGAGGAAAGCCTGGGGCCTCTCCTTTACATTATTTCTTACTGTTTTTGATGCAGTAAAGAAGTCAAAACTACTAAGAATGGGAGGAGAATCTGAAACTTGACATAGAGTCTTTATTTCCAAATAGTGGAATCAATGAAAAGATACTTAAATTTTCCAGTATATTATGTGACTTTATTCAGTGAAATAATTTAGACGAATTAGCACTTTTTGGTGAGGATATCTGATCTCATTTTCAGAACATTGCTAATCTATATTAAGGCTAAAAATCAATATCTAAGTGGCTGAACCACTGGCATATTTATGAATTAGAGAGTGGCTTATACATTGATTACTAAGGATAATCATCTTTCAGATTAATCATTGTCCCAAGCTGATGATTCTTGAAACTTTTTTGCTCAAGATTTTTTGTAAGGAATCTGGGTCATTGCAAGAGATGTGCATATGTGCCTTTAAGTATGAATTCCATTCATTTTGTGGCATGCTTAGTTAACTAAGCATACATTTTGAGAACTATTGTAGGAATTGATTGTAGGTGTTTGTAAAATATCTAGGTTTTACCTTGACTGTGAGTAGCAAGGTATTTTAAAAAGTGCAGTCATTTATTGCGCCTGATGTTTTATTTAGAAAACTTGCACTGAGAAGGTTGTCAAATTATGTCTCCTTTTTCTTTCTTTAGGACATACAAAGGCAGATTCACCAATTAAAATTTCCCCATGGAAGCAAGAGCAACCTTTTGTGAGACCAGTGATAAAAAATGCAGTTAGATCTCATGTGAATGATTACATGAATGGTGAGAAATACAGCTTTATGCTTCTTTTCAGAAATACTGGGAACTGAACCAAGAGCTACTTTAGAGTGTGGGTGATCCACATTTTCAGTTCTCAAATGTTTTCCCAAGGTAAAAAAGTAATCAGTTTCACCTTGAGGATGGGAGGTCAGCCTATATATCAGTAATACTGTAGAATCACTCTAATATTACAGTGTCAGTTACCTATGTAAGAGCTATGGAGTACTACTCATCTCTATTTTTATTTTGAAGTATATTTGGCCTTTAGAACAATTTAGTTTCCTGGGCTTCTTTTGGTCTTCCTAATTTCCTATGGATCCTCTCAATTTAGGATTATGAAGTAGTATTCCCAGAGAATTGCCTGCTGTGCCTCCTAAGACATGGCTGGCATTTGTAACTGCTATGTTAATTCAGGAAGAAAAATAAACTGCTCCTAGAAGCATGAGTTATTTAGGAGAAATCAATGTCTGAAATTAAATGAAAAGAAAATAGCATTTGAATATGCTAAAGAAAAAGAAAAAAATTAGTTTCAGAGCCAGGAACTCTAAATGGCATTGAAAACTACGCTGACCTTTTCTTTAGGTTATTATTCTTGACTAATCTGAACTTTTCCTCAACAGAATTTCTAGGCCAAGAATCTAATAAAATAAGAAGGGAGAAGAGAGAAATGGAGGAAAAAAGTGGACACTGACTAAAATAAAATTATAATTCATCCTCCCTGATCTTGGGAAAAATCTATTTCAAAAATTCTTTCTAGCAAGAAGATATCTCGGTGTTTTATTTCTGGAATGCCAGAAATCATACCGAAACATCATACTCAGAGATTGTGGTCTTGATAGTCATTCTCTTAGAGTGATGTTACAGAATGTTACTGGGGTAATGTACATATTTCTTCACACTTTTATAGGTTGAAATTAATCTCTATAAGTGAAATTTGAATTTTTTCTGGGGAGGGGGAGATTTGGTTAGTCTAAGTGAATTTCCATATGCTATTTTCCTCTAAGATTTTCTGTTAAAACCTGCTAGTTCTAATGTCTTGAACTTTTCAAGTAGAAATATTTTATAACAGGTAGAGATGCATCAGATCACTAAACTGGAAAAACACAACCCTATGTGGGAGGATCATAGTTCCCTGTCTTTGTTATTTAAAATAAACTGACCTTACCTATATTGGCTTCTTAGCATTTTTTCCCCTTATATTACTGTCTCAAAATATTTCAGATTGATAGTTGTAATGCACTTTAGAGAACAGCTAATTCAATGACTTCATTTTATATGAGAAAACTGAGACTGTTTATTATGCTTAATGTCACATTAGAGAATTAGGCTCCCTACAGTTTCTGGCATGGGACCATATACAAGGTGGGGAGGGCAATGGAGAGAAAAGTAACGGAATCTACAATTGCAAAACTCTAGAAAACTGCAGATGGTACAAATTCACAATTCACAATTTGAGGAACTTTTGAATTTTGTTGGATGGACAAGTCTTAAATTCCATTTTGCTTGTTATTTTAAAGTTCTACTGTAATAATCAAAGGAATACTGGAGCTATTGGAATATTCAACTGTTTATTGTAGTTCAAGTTGTAAAACTGGCTTTAAAAAAATGATGATGTACAGCAATGCAGAACAAAGGAATTGGGGCTGGGAGGAGGAGATGAAATTTTAAAATCATTCAGTGTATTGAATGTTTGCTTGAAGAAATTCATCTTGAGAAATAAGGGGAGATAAACCAGGTCTGAGATAATAGTTATGAGCAGCAAAAACAAAGAAACCAAATTAATTTCATCATAAGACATTAACTATGTAGTATTAGCTGCAGGGGTTGGGTTCTTAACCTTTTTGTATCTTGGGTCTTCAGCAGTCTGGTTAAACTTATGAACTTCTTAAGAATGTTCAAATGTATAAAATAAAGTTGCAAAAGAATTATTTTGAAGTTTTAAAATAATTTTTAACAGATTATTTTAAAAATTTAATTTATGTATCCCAGGTTAAGAAACTTTTCTAAAGCATAAAGCTGAGATAATCTCACTACTGTGCTTTTCCTTAGATAAATATTTGAAATACTGTGTATAGTTCTGGCCACTTTATTTTGATAAGAATATCCACAAGTTATCCATCCGGAGCAGAACAACAATAAAGATTACTGAAAACCACACCATTAGGATTTGGTTGAAAAAACTAAGATGTTTAGTTTAGAGAAGATTTCAAGTGGAGTAAGAGGAAGACAAGATAGTGTCAAATAGTTATAGGATTTTTACTAGGAAGACTTAAACTTGCTTTCTGCCCTGAAGGCTAGAATAATGGGTGTTTTAAGTTAAAAGGAGGTAGATATAAACTCCTTTGAAGGGTAAATTTCCTAATAATTAGAACTCTTCTAAAAAAGGAATAATATTCTTGGGTGGTAATGAGTTCCATGGTCCTGGAGGATTTTAAGGGAAGTTTGGATGGTTATTTTTGAGATGTCATAGAAAAGATTCATGCTTAGATGAAGTTTGGACTGTAGAATTTTTGAAGAACCTTTCAACTCCGAATGAAGGCAAAAATCATTTGATCAATTCTAAAAATGGTCATAATTGTGGGTAGCTCAGAAGCAGTCTAGCTCATCTAGAACTTCCACTACTCTAACAGGTGCCAATATCATATTTAACACATAAAATACTCCATAAATCTTAACCGACACACTGAGAAGGGGTAGGGAGATGACAGCATTGAGTAGAATGTCAATAGGAATATTTTTTTCCCCTTGCATAATCTAACAGATGCCATACCATTAATTCTTATTTCCCTCTTAATATCTTTGGAGGCTGGCATGTAGTAGGTGCTGAACTGTTCATTTTCTATGATCATCCTGGTGAAGGAGATAGTCTTTATAAAAGTCATAAATTCTAACCATTGGCAAAGGAGCAGAACAAAGGTAAAACATTAAATATTGCATTACATTAAATGCAAAATATAAAAAGGAAACTGAAGAACTTTTGGTAAAAAAAAAATTAGAAAAAAAAAGTAAAAATGGAGACACTAAGAATAAACATGGTATTTTCCAGGTGGTTATCTATTTTATTTCTGGATCTTAAACGCTGCACCTGCCACATCAAAAATAGTTAAAAGGCAGATCCTGAGTCCTGTATTGATTTGTTGATTCCCAGAAGTTTTGCTAGTGGAAATGATAAAAGAGTTATGTTAAATAAGGCATTCTAAGAAAAAATTGTAAGTCCTTTTAAAATAATCTTTTGTTTTTTCCATCACCTACATTTCTCAATGTTACCTTCTCCCCACCTCCTCTTGACAGACATCTCTAAAGGAAAAGGAAAATTGGTATCAGCTGATCTGATTGGGTAAATACCTTCATCACCACCATCATGTCCAGGATGATTTTTATTGATTTAGGGGCTGGAATTGACTTTAATGGTTATCTAGTCACTACCTTCTTTATAGATGAAGAAACTGAGAATTTAAAGAGATGAGGCTATTTACCTAAGATTGCAGTGGTAGAGCTGGGATTTGAACTCAGGTACTTTTCACTGGAAATTTATGGTTCTTTCCATATCCTTTCTTTTTGTGCTACTTACCTAATCCAAATGAGACAGTACTTGCCTTGAAACTGGAGGAGTTAAATATAGCCTCTACTACTTTCCTTTCTATAATAAGCACTTAATTTTTTTCTGAACAAAAGAGTAGAATTTAAGTTTGAGGGCTGCAACAGTTTCTTTTATCTTTGATCCCTTACCAATTAGCAGAGTGCCTGGTTTCTAGTAGGTGCTCACTCAGTTCAAGTCTTACTGAGGTGAGATACCCAAAGGCACAGAGTTGGTAGCACATCCAGGACTAGAACCAGGCCTTTTATTGCCAAAGTCTAATATCTTTCCACTTAATCTTAGTATATACTTATATATACTAGTATATACACACAACCCAAAAAAACAGAACCATGAAACCACAATCTCTGTGAGGACAACTTTATCGATCAGAGGTAATCGTAACTTCTAAATCTGTAATCGAACTAAAATACTCTACAGATGCTAAACTAGTAGAATTAGGGCTATTGGTATTGTCTTCAAAGCACCTTTGATATTGCTTCTTTATTGCATACTTGTTCTACCCTGATTTCCAGTGGGAAGGAGTATATAATGATACCCCAGGATACCTTAATTAGGAATTTTTCACTCTATACTTAATCTCAAGGTTCCCAGAAAAGAAGCCTTCTAGTATAAATTATGGAATATTAAATGATATTCTGTCTACATTAATGATGGACCAAGACACAAATAATCTCATTTTTAAAAAGTTACCCATTTTATGAATTTAATTATTTTAATAAGTAAAAAATTACCTGATGGTCCTGTACAAATCATGTTATTCATCTTTACATCTGATATTTTGTCACTGATGTATGTAGATCTCACACTACAGAAATGCACACATGTATAATTAGAGGAAGAACACTTGGAAGCTCACAATGGCTTTCCAATGGGGGCAGAAATGATCAGATTGGAAATAACTCTTACAGAAGAGGTTGTCTCTAAATGGATACATTTATATAACTGTAAAATGAACTTAATACTGTTGATTTTCTTTATATTTATAAAAGCATTTTGAAACCCTGAAAGTATGCATTGATAGAAAAGATGGAAACCACTTAGGCCTCCAAATTACAAATAAATAAATGCATGGATATCAACAGCCATCAATTGCATAAATTAAGTCCTGAAAACTCAGTACTATCACATAACCAATTTGAAAGTGGCATAAGGGACAAAGTCTCATTTTTAAAATTTCGGGGTTGGGAACAAAATAAGTCACAGGATTTTGAACTTCCCCTGAATAAATTAAAATATGAAAAGCAATTCATTATTTCATTTAGACTAGAAAACAATAGGATATGAACTGTGAAAAATACTGATGATTCAAAAAAAACAATTACTTTTAATTTTTCTTTGACCATACTACCTTGTTTAGTAATAGGGGCTTAGGTATTGATAAGGATTTTCTGCTCACACATCTGGCAAAATGAATATTTTCATGAGAAGAGATCCTAAAAAAATTATATATATATATTTGTATATATATATATTCAGCTTGCTAGCAAACAAAATCAAATAATGATTTGCAAGTGGTGTAAGGAGAGGATATAATATCTCTCATTAAATGCACAAAATTGGAGATCAACATGAACTAAACTAAAATCTAGTTTTTAATATATACCTTTGGTATTTTTGAACTTGGCATCTTGTATAATCTTCTCATATTCACAAATTGGGACAAACCAAAAAAAGATAGCAAGGCGGACAACATAACTGCAAAATAATTGCAATGATGTTATAAACTGCTGGCTGCTTTAGATTGCATGATAATTCCAAAATTAACAATCATTTACTGACCTCACTGACTTTACAGTGGTGAATAAGTCATCATTTTAAAGAGAGTACCTGCATTTGCATCTATTAGGATCCAACAAAGAAGGTTCCTGTTGATTGGGAATTTAAAAAAAAAATCTATCCCACTCCACCTGGTCTTTGGGAATGGGCAGTAAAATGACAGATTCTCTTTTCATAATCAGAATAAATGTTAAAAGTATTACATTTTAACTATTATTTTCCATCCCCTTCCAAGGATGCTCTTCTTTTAAAGCCTCCTATTAAATGATGCGTTATAGGCGAAATCAGATTTAATGAATTACAAAAAAAAAAAAGAAAAATATCTCACTATAAAACATCTGCTATATGAGGCATTTTAAGAATCAGGATGAATCATATTTTCCATTCAGTTTCCTAGATCTCCAAATAGGCTATAGGCAATTGTCAGAATTTGCATAATATTTGGTCTAGGTTAATAAGGAACCTCATCTGATCCTTATCTTACAGTTCATAAGCTGGTGTCTTCAACAGAAGGCCTGATTTATGGGTTGGGCGGATAAATATTCTAACTGTGATGACGATGATGATGATGATGATGTAACGGACTGGTCAAAACCCCTTGCAAGAAGCAGAAGAGTGCTGCTCATAAAAAGATTTTTCTTTTTTTTTACTGCACAATTATAAATTGTCTTTTTTCTAAGACATCCACAAAATAATTGGTGTTTGAGTTTCAAAGCTTAATCATTAGAGGTACTGGAAACAAAACAAATACTAGAACAAACACAGAAACAACATGTCTAAAATTTTCAAAGTCCATAAAAAAAATGATTCCAAAAAGCAGCTTATCTATTTCCTTTTTGTAAGACTTTCAATTCTTGATCATTGTCACTTCCTTAGACCTTGCTTGCATCTGAAAAGGATGACAGATAAATATATTCTTCCTGTTTTTAATCCGTTCAGGATAACACATATATTTCTGTTGTGGTAAATGTTATAAAATGGTATTCCAGTTCAGTAATTATCATTCTTGTGACCAGACCAATGTATGAAGAGAATAGAGACAAGTGTACAATAAATTCAATTCTGTTTTACAGTTCTTCAGTGCAGTTTCCTAGTGAATTTTCTTTCTTTTTTAAATTAAGGCTTCGTTAAAGAGAAATACATAGTACCGTATTGGGACTTTTAAAAGTTACTGAAGTTAAGTACACTCCTGTCAAAGCAAGTGGTCCTGGAGTGACTTTAAAACTGTTGTCATCAATCGTTGTCTTGACTGAAGTAGTATCTTACTGGGGGTCCTGGCAAATCTTCATCACCATCATTTTCTGGGGCAAATGACACAGTGAGATCTACATATTTCTTTTCAGTTGATGGTTTCACAAGCTTGTGCATTCTATAAAAAAAAAAAATCAAAAACTAATTCTGTATAAAGGTGCTCAGAAATGGACAATTCTTAAAAACAAATCAAAAAAGCTCTTCTTATCTCTTTCTACCTAAATGGTCTACTATATTTTCCCCCCTTCTCTCTCATTCATGAACTTTTAAAGAAAGTAGCTTCGGTCTCTACTTCTTTACCACCCAACTCATTAACTTCTTGCAAACTGTTCCACCACTTCTATATGTACCCTATCCCAAGGGCAGCATTTCTTTAGGAAATAAAATGGAATTTGAAGCATATGATTTTGCTGATAACCATCTTCCTAGAGTGACAGAACATTCCTCTTATCCTTTTACAAAGGGTGAGGCATGATAACTGTTTTCAAGACTTAAAAGAGCTGTAAGGTGAAAAAGGATTACACTTATCCAGCTTGGCCCAAAAGCAGTGGTGTTAAACTCAAGTAGCAACCTCCCAGCTGCATCATAACTTAGATATTAACACAATCTACATTGCACTGGATTTTAATTTTTTCAATAGAGAGCTCTGAATTATGATGTAATTTGTCAGGCCTCCAGCAAATGGGCTGAGAATCTGACAACTTTCCCTAAAGAGTGGAATTAGGAGGGGTGGGTGGATATGTCAGGGGCTGTTTTAGGTTTGTCTTTGAGAAAAATCTCCTAACAAGCAGTGTTGTCCTGAGTAGAATCAGTTGCCCTGGGATAGAAAAGATTCCAACTTGCTGAAAGTCTTCAAGTAAAAAGCCTGGAAGACCACTTATCACCTTAAAGTGCTATGTAAATTCAGATGTTATTACTATGGATTCTTGTACAATTTGGACAAAAATGACCTTGTAGGTCATTTCCAACTCAGAATTCTGATTCCACTTACCTTTCTAGTTACTTCTAATTTGCTAGCTACTTTTCTTCTCTTTTCTGACATGGTAAGGGGTGGTTATTCTCCCTGGCCCTATCTTTAGCTCTATTCTCTACTTAGCTGATCACACTTAATTCCATGGTTTTTAAGTATCATTTCAATACAGGAGATTCTCTATCTTCTGCCCTGTTCTATTTTCCAGGCACTCTAGACTCACATCTCTTTCCTCGTGGATGTCTCCCAAATACTTCAAACCCAACATACAAAACAACATATTCCTCTCCCCCTTGAAACTACTTCCTCTGCCAAAAGCACTGCCACTCACTCAGTTATACATCCTAAATCTTGGTGCGTATTGTTCCTGACCTCTCAACTGTCACATTTAATCAATTCAAGTAATGTGGCATCTATCCCTGCCTTTTCACTTCCACTCATTGCCATCCATTTGGTCTTTTGCAAGTCTCCTATTTAGAATTTGCCTCCAGGTTAATCTGAAACCTTACTCCCTCTTCCATACTCTGTGATGCAGCCATGCTGTTGGTTAATTGCCTATTCCTCAAATAGGACATCCCATCTCCATGCTTTTGCACTGTCTATCCTCTACTTGGAATGCTTTCTCTTATTTCTACTTCCTGGAATCCCTCATTTACTTTAACTTTTACATGCAGGCTTTCCTGATCCTCCTACAAATGCCAGTATCCTCCCTCACAAAACAATCTCCTACTCATGTTATCTCCTGTTAGAATGTGATCCTGTTAAAGGCTGAAATTATTTCATTTCAGGAAGTTCTTGGCACAAGGAAGATACTTTACAAATATTTGTTGATTGATTATATGCTGTATAAACCCTCGAATAATAAGATCCTTGAGGATAATGCCTATTTCCTTTTTGCCTATATTTCCAGTGCTTAAGTCTAGTGCCTTGCACAAAGTAAGTATTCAATAAATGTTCAACTGAACTGAATATAGGTATTCCTTTGCTGTGAATTTTCAGTAGTAATTCTTAATTCCACCAACCATATACCTTATTATCAGTTGGATTCTTTTCAGTGATGTCAATAATGAATATTATCTAGTTTAAAAAAAAAACACCAAACAAACTAAAAATGAAAGTCTACAGGCTTTCCCCCATTACATTAGTTTTAGCTGTAGTTGTTGGCAGGTATGTGGAAAAGTCAGTTTGGGGTGCAAATCTGAATGGGTCAGTATCTCCCCAAATGCAAACTCTTGGATCCTTGATGCTCTTATCCATATGATTCAGTTATTTATAGCACTAAACCTACCCAGTAGTGACTTCCTTTACAGGATTTACTTTGTTAATAACTAGAAATATAAGAAGATGGAATGTTTCCCTTAAATGCAACAAAAGAGGATAAAAACAGAAAGTCATCAAAACTGGAACAACCTTCATTGTTTCAAGCTGGTAATACTAGAAAGAATTCAAGCTGATCAAAACCGAATAATTCTGTGAACTACAAATCAATTCTTTGCTGTTTTTTTAAACATTCTTTTGAAAAGTTTTGTTTTAAGAAAGTTAATGAGCTTTAAACAAGCAAGATGCTTTTTGCTTCTTTGAAATTACTTTAATATAGAAAATTATTAGTACATTTAAAGTGTGCCTATATACCAACAAACTTTCATATACCAATAAACACTGGGTATAACTGCTTAGCTAATTTTCTAATCTTAAGATTAGAAAATCTTTAATTGCTTAGTATAGATCTAAGCTATGATTTCAGTCCTGATGGATCTGTGGGTTTAAACATTTTGTTACTTACGTCAACTTCAGTCTTTTTATATGTCCAGGCATCACAGGAACATAAAGCATCTTGACTCCTTGTACCACCATTGTTGGTTCAATTCCATACTTCTCCTGTGAACATCAAAAAAATAAAAAAAAAATGAATCATACCAATGTGTAGATATTTATTTTAAGCATTAATACTGTGTAGGCCTTGTGATCAAATATTGGACAAGAATGTTCAGCTGTTTATAAAAACAACAAAATTTGTGGCAAAGGTAAGGTGATTCCTGAAGATTATCTGTAACATGACTGAAATCACTTCTAGATCTTATAGAGAAAAGGCAGAGTAAATAAGAGTTCCTTACTCTTTCCTTAAAGTGTTCAAAGTGTTCTTAACAGAAGATGCTATCTAATCCTCAATTTTCCAATGGGATGAATCAAAAAAGAAATAAAAGGTCTCACCCTGACAGCATTAATGAAATCTGAAAGAGTGAAATCTTCTTTTCCGTGAATAGTCCACCTGTCCCAGATTGTAAATGTTATTCCATTTCTGTTAATAAAAATAAAAATATTTAGGATGTTTATTTTACTTCTCTTTAATAAAAAATACAACAAAGTTCAGTTTGTAGGCAATATTTATCTTTTTTTTTAACAATTAGAAATTAATGTAAGAGAGAAGGAAAGCTTATTTCTCAAATGTTTTAAAATGTCTAACAGAGCTAAGATTTTCAGGATTTGATATAGTAACTTTTTGTTTTTGTTTTTTTTTTAAATGGGGAAAAAATCATCCATTTTTGAGCTAGTTGGGTTTTTAGATATCATCTTATTTATATTCTATTCATTTTGTATTTGAACAGACTAAGGCCCAAAGAATTAAGTGCCTATTCAAAGTCACAAAACTTGTTGGTAAAGAGCTAAGTCTAGAATCTAAGTCTTCTACGCTCAGTTCCAGAGCTCTTATATGCCTTACTGAGATAGGGGTGGAATTTGATTATTACATATGAAAAAATGAAAAGTATAAAAGTGTACAATTAAATTTTCTCAAATATACTCAGACTCTTTGATATCTACAGATTATGCTATTAGGGATCAAAGGAATATCTTTTTGACTCTCACTCTGCTTATATAAAAGCTTCAAAGAATAAATAGCACTTAGAAGAAAGGACAATAGAGGTCAGATCTATTTCTTTCTAGAACAGAAAAAAGTAAAATATTCTTGATTTAACTATATTTTAGAATATAGAAGAATTTTGTTTTTTTTAATCACATTAATAAAAACAATTAATTTTAATTGTTGCATACCTGATTTCAATTTTTTTAACTTCAGCTGTCTCAGTAAACACTATAATTGGAATGGCTAAGTTAAGGAAACAATTTTTGTAGGCTTCAAATGGATGGCCACCAGCAACTTTGATCAACTCCAATGCAACCTGTACATAAGAAATAGAACTGATTCAATATGAAATGGTATTTAATTTATAATTCATGACACCTATTCCTTGGTATTCTTATACATCATCTCTGGTATCTCTCAAATAAACAATAAAAAAAAAATTCCATTGCTAGAAAAGGGGTTATGGTCTTTGGAATGGTAAGCATTCACCTTATCTTTTCTCAGACTCAGAGCACACCATGCTACTTCCATTTGTATGTGAGACAGTTATATCAATATCCTCTATCCCCACTGACATACTGTCCATCTCTAGCTCAGAACAAGAATTAAATTCATAACATCATTCCTGGCATCACAGTCCTTCTCATTTCTTGAACAAAACACTCTCCCTGACTACTTAATGACTACCTCCTTCTCCATTTGTGTAGTCATCCCCTGTCAAAATGTAAGCATCTTTAGAGAAGAAATGATTTCACTTGCTTGTTTTCGTCTGTGCTTACCATGTACCTGGCACAGAAGTTCTTAATAAATGCCTTTTAATTGTTTCATAAAAGTTTTCTATATGTCTTTCTCTAAAGTCCTCTAAGTCTTGTTGGCTATAAAATTTCCCCTAAGCACAGTTGTATGGATATCTCGATTATATTCTTCTGCAGAGTAAAATGCTCATCTAAATCTATTTTCTGCCAAATTGCTTTTTAATTTTCATAACATTTACCAGAGAATCCTTTCCTTTAATATTTTAGCAGTCATTTCTTCTTGCTTGTCCAATCTGTCCCAGTGGTTTAATTATCTACATTGTTTTAAACCCTTATCTTTTGTCTTAGTATCAATTCTAGACAGAAGAATGGCAAGAACTAGGAAATAAGGGTTAAGTGGCTTTGTCTAGTCACACAGCTAGGAAGTATTTGAGGTCACATTTGAACCCAGATCCTCTAGACTCCACACATGGTGCCCAATCCACTCTGCTACCTAGTAGTCCCTATTTGCCTATTTTTAAAAAATCAGAATCAAACAGTTTTATTGTTATGTAAAACATGTGGAATGATATAAACATATAGACTAAGAACTATTTTCCAATAGATAATTGGCCAAAGACAAACAGTTCTCAAAAGATTATTATAAACTATCAACCAAGGAAGAGATTCTTTCAAATAACTAATAAATACAAATTAAAACTGAGTTGGTATTTGCAAATTGTCAAAGATTACAAAAGAAGGCAAACATCTACACTAAGTGGACTATGACATAGTGGTGTGCTCTTGTGCAGCTGGGAATTGGTTCTACCATTCCAGAAAGCAATGTAGAATGAGGCACAAAAAAAAAGGGAGGCAGCAGGACGTAGAGGACAGAGAGCTAAAGTCCTACTTCTGACATATGCTGGCTGAGTGAACTCTCAGGCAAATCATTCAAAAGTTTTGGGCTCCAGGCTTACTCTCCTGACTGTAAATCTGTGGTGTAAATGCAGAACTACTCTGCTGGGAAGAGTTCCCTATTTCAATGAAGTCATAGGTTCAATTAAGAAAAAAAAAAAGCAAAATCTAGAGGAAGGCCTCCATCTTAGGTACAGCTCTGAGGAAGGCTTATTGGAAGACATGGATAAAATATCCACTTGGATGATGTGAGCCAATCACATAAGAGGATATAATGTGAATAGTTTGCATTTTATATCTTTGGAGTGAAGGAATGCCCATGTCCATGAGATGAAGGATCCATAGAAGAACACAGTCTTTCACAGGAAAAAATATCATATATTATATTATAGAAAGAACATATAAAAAAATTAACGCAAAGTTTTGCTACTTAAAAAAAAGCTCATTAGCTGGAATAACCCATAGCTTTTCCACCCCATAATGCTGGGTAAATAAATGATTACTCAGCATAATATGTATATTTATCTCTCGTTTCTCACTGGATTTCAAATATTTTATAAAATACCAAGTAGGTCCTAAATTTCCCCAAGAAAATCTTATTTTTCTTTAATTGACTAGTTCTCTATTGAAAATTTTCGAATGCTTTCAAAATTGTTCCTTTTCTTTTCAAGGTTTCCATGTCACACCTAATCTCCCTGCTTAGAGTAGAGTGCCTTATTTTATGCTGAGAAAATAGGGGCTATCTGTAGTAAACTGGGGTGATGATCTTGCTAAGCAAGTTTATTGGTTCCCACGGGCTCAAAGATTTTTTTAAAAAACCCTTACCTTCCATCTTGGAATCAGTACTGTGTATTGGCTCCAAGGCAGAAGAGTGGTAAGGTTTAGGCAATGGGGGGTTAAGTGACTTGCCCAGGGTCACACAGCTAGTAAGTGTCTGAGGCTAGATTTGAACCTAGGACCTCCCATCTCTAGGCCTGGCTCTCAATCCACTGAGCTGCCAAGCTTCCCCCAATGATTATTTCTATTCAATTGACTCCTACCTATATAGCTAGCCCTAGTCTTTCTCTTGGGCCTATAGACTCTCATAACACCAGTTGTTTACCAGACATCTCAAAATAAAACATGTCCAAAATCAATCATCTTTCCTTCCAAACCCATTGTTCTTGTAAAAATGGAGATTTGAACCCCAGACTTCAATCCCCAGAAGTCCCTGGTACTTCCTGGAATTCCCTATAATCTCACCTGGGTCTCCACCTGAGATAGAACACAATTTAGTATTTAACGGGCTCTCTGTCTCCCAAGAGCTCTCTTCCTCTACTCAGAGACTGCAACATGTCGTAAGTAGGCAGTGAATGGGCTAATTGTGCCCTGGGCACGTGGCTTATTATTTTGTATCCTTGATTTCTAATAATCGTTAATAAACCTCATAAAATATAATATTTTTATCAGTAGAGACTAAATATAAATTTTACAGTCTGGTGACCAAATGGGATGAGAGAAAAACTCAATTTTTTAAAAAAGAAAGACAGCCTAGATAATTTTTTTTTTAAGCCATGTTTCTCCAAGGCTTTTCAAAAAAGCCTCTTGACCAGCTCGAGCCAGCCTTCCCGCCTAGCTGCTGCCTGCTTGCTTCTGCGCTCCTGCAATCTGGACTCAGATTGTTCTCCTGGTCTCGACCCGCCTGGCTCTAGTCCCGGCCCCAGCAACTCTGGCCTCCGAGCCAGATCGAAGATCGCTCCAGGCTGCTAGTAGCAGACCCAATTTCTTCAGGATCAAAAACCAGCTGGTAAAAATTGGGGTGTTCTTTCTTTAGGCTACAATTAGCTTCCACATGGACTGGGGGCAGAGGATCACAGAGGGGGAGAAAGAGGAGAAGGAAGAGACTTTTCCAAAAAGGAAGTTAATTACAAGCATGCGATATTTCAAAGGATATCTTTTGAGTGCACTGATTCTGTTACTTCAGGGGAAAAACTAAGTTCCCTGCAATTCTTTGGCCCAATTTGAGATTCCAAAAACCCACCCTCATTATGGGGAGGCAGCTTAGTGGCTCAGTGGATTGAGAGCCAGGCCTAGAGACAGGAGGTCCTGGGTTCTAATCTGGACTCAGAAACTTCCTGGCAGTGTGGCCCTGGGCAGATTATTTAACCCCCATTGCCTACCCCTTACCAATGTTCTGCCTTCTGACAATAGACAACTAAATGGCTAAGTAAAAAAAAAAAAACAAAGAAAAAGAAAAAGAAAAAACCAAGGAACTTTAAAGAGACTGGAGGTTATATTTTTGGGACTTTTCAGACTCCAATGTTTTATAAAAAATCTCTGTATTTTATTGCATTTTGCTGATTGTTTTAAGATTTAATTTTGTTGGTTTTAAGTTCATATATTAATACATTCAATACTATTCCGTTACACTGAATCATTTTAATGTACTTTGTTTTAACTACTGTTATATTCTGTTGCTTTCCCCCTATAACCATACTGGAGAAATATTAATGAATAAGCCCATACAAAAAACCAGTTTTTTTCTGTTTTGACTTTGTAAATTGTCACATAGAGGATAGATGGACTCTAGCAGAACTGGTTACAATTATTTAACAACCTTTGGAAAATTTAATGAGCTAAATATCTCAAATTGATTTTATGGATTCTTTTGACATGATTTTTTTTAACAATCTCTGGTCATTTTGCCCGCCTCTTCTAACAGGATGTAGGGTTCATTTTAGTAGCTGAAGTGAAATACAATTATAATCTCCACCTCTCACATTTATAACAATGTGAATGGATAGGACATCACAGTCTCATACCAAGGAGCTGGGAAGTTAATCCCAGGGCATATAGTATCCCTGGAGCACTCCCAAAAGAGGAGCATCTCTCATTTATAACTTTTCAGCTCACTTTACTTCCACCAGAATGATATCTAGATTTCTTGATGTTGTCCTAAACCCAAATAAGTTTTACTTTGTTTAACAAATATGTTTACCAAGGTTGAAAGATTTGCTACATTTGTAAAAATTGTGACAAATATCCATCAGTTCATAGGCTTTTAAAAATGTCATACAGCAACTTATGTGAAATATGATAGCGGTTTTGTTTGTCATTGTAATTAACTGGACTATTGAGAATTTTGGAGATATTGATATCTACATATTTGTACTACTGTTCTTTATTAAAAAAAAACAAAAACCTGTTACCTTGTAAAATTCATTTGCTTGTACTCACAGTGGATCATGGCCAGATATGAAGAGGAAATGGATCTCATTTTTGGTGAGAAAACCTTGTATTCTATATTTCCTTAGTTGACACAGTGTATCAATGATTATAAGCTACATTTTGAATTTTTAAAACTCTTTTATTATTATATTTTTCTTGCATGTGCAATATATTATTTCAGACTTTTATTTTTTCTCTCCTTTTTATATTTGAAGCACATGTCACCAGTATTAAGATTTTCTTTAACTTATTTGATTTACCAGTAATATAAGTTTAAAATACATTTGCTATAATGTCAATGCATGCCCCCAAAGCTTGAGACTATAAAAATGACGCCACTAATTGCTTTAAAAAAATTATGGGACTTTGCTTAATGATTCTGTCTAATTCCAGGACAAGATATACAAAAGAGCCATTGCACAGGGCCAAAGAAGCACAAAGCTAAACCTGAATTGTGCCAAAAGAGCACACAGGTCAAAAGAAAGAAGAAACCAATTCAGGAATGATTGATGCACTTCTAATTCAATACAAAGGACTTGAACCTAGTGTGAAGACTCAAGGTTGCGAAGCTTAACATACGTTAAAGACGTAGGCCTTACTTGTATCCACAGTCTGAAAATACTTAATGACGAATATCTCAAACTTGACTCCTACCTGGCTCCTATAATCTAGTCCCTTTTCTGTCTTTTCTAGTGTGGCAACTTTCTGTAGTCCTGGCTACTGACTGGGTAAATGCTAAGTTGCTTATATCATTTTAATTGGGCCCTGATTCAAGGACCTGTTTATTTTTCCATTATTTAGAATTTTTACACATAACACATTGATAATCTATATTTTCATCCAGAAATTATCTTTTTTTATTTGAATTTTTCTGATGTCTTTTAATTTCTCTTGCCAATTGATTCATCTACCTTATAGCTCAGCCATGCATCCATAAATGATCCCTGTGTTTTCAATCACCCTTTTCAAGGGGGGAATGTAAAAATGTTATTATTTTAAATTGCAAAGTTTAAATTCCTTTTGAGAAGAATTTTAGGTTAAGAAACATGCTAGGAGGCAGCTGGGTGGCTCAGTGGATTGAGAGCCAGGCCTAGAAATGGGAGGTCCTAGGTTCAAATCTGGCCTCAGACACTTCCCAGCTGTGTGACCCTGGGCAAGTCACTTGACCCCCATTGCCTAGCCCTTACCACTCTTCTGCCTTGGAGCCAATACACAGTATTGACTCCAAGACAGAAGGTAAGGGTTTAAAAAAAAAAAAGAAATATGTTACCTCTCCGAATCCAGAAACTGAACTGTTTGGAGAAGACACCATGAAGATGCCTCCAGACCACAAGGTGCACGAGAAGATCAAGAATGAACTTTGGGGTATGGTTGATTGAACATTTATTTGTATGTATACTTTTATGCCAAAGGGGAATGACCCCAACTGGTTTTGTCAATGCGTCTAGTAATTTTTCCCTCTTATCCTCAAATTATTGTAATCTTTAAATTGATTATATTTTCATGACCCTTTTGGGGAAAATGGTTTCCCAATAACGATCAAAGGTGGGGATGTAAAAATGGAGATATGAACCCCAGATTTCAATCCCCAGAAGTCCCTGGTACTTCCCAGAATACCCTATAATCTCACCTGGGTCTCCATCTGGGCAAGAACACAATTTAGTATTTAATGGGCTCTCTGCCTCCCAAGAGCTCTCTTCCTCTACTCAGAGACTGCAACATGTTGTAAGTAGGCTGTGAATGGGCTAATCGTGCCTTGGGCATGTGGCTTATTATTTTGTATCCTCGATTTCTAATAATAATTAATAAACCTCATAAAATATAATATTTTTATCAGTACAGACTAGATTTAACTTTTACATTCTTTAAGACTTCCCAATCAGTGTGAAGGCCAACATTTTTCAGTTATCCGGGTTCATAATCTCAGAACTATTCCTTTTTAAAAAATTATCTCTCCCTACCAACAGACTACAGATCAATATAATTTTTAATATTAATTTTCTGAAATTTTATAATCCAGGTTTTCTCCTTCTCACTCCTCCAGAACTATTTTTGATTGCACCCCCATGAACAAGATAAACTAAATATACAAAAGCTTAAAAAAAAAAGTAAAACATTTATTATCCTAATATATAGTTGTGATTAGTACTTCTATAATTGTAAAATATCTCCACATTTGCTGAGATGGTTTCAGTCATAATTTAAATTACATAAGAGAGAAGATTAATATTCATTCTTCCTAAAAATATAAATAAGTCATCATTGAAAGAGTTTTCATTCAGAGGGTTAATACACTCACCAAACCAGACACTGCAGCTGTGGATGTTGCTATAGCAGGGATTATTTTCCCAGCAATACGCTTTGTTTTAAGACGGTCAGCTGGTTCAATGTTATACATTTTGGCTCGAAGATTGGATGCTGCAGTGATGAAGTCTATGTGTCCATTACTATCATCATCTTTTTCAAAGGAAAGTACCACCATCTGAAGGTCACCTGATTTAGTCAGGGAAAAAAAAAGCTTGATTCAGAAGTCCATATTCTAAAAACAAAAAATATAATAGTTTTTTTATCTCTAAAGATTTGTTTTGTTTTAAGAGAATTTAAGAAAAAAAAAAGACAAGCTGGGAGATGAGTCAGAGAAATGTAGTTACTAAAGGATACAAAGGCAAACTTTATATGTTAATGCAAGCCAATGGCATCTAATTCCACCCCCACCCCCCCAATACTTTGTAAAGGCTAGGCAATGGGGGTTGAGTGACTTGCCTGGGTTCACACAACTAGGAAGTGTCAGGCCATATTTGAGCCCAGGACCTCCCATCTATAGGTTTGGCTGTCAATGTGCTGATCTACCCAGCTGCCCCTGCATCTAATTTTTTTTAAAACCAGACCTGTCATTTCATTGGTATAAGGCATTCCTGATGAGGAAATTTTCTCTGCCAGTGCACAATGGGACTTGAGCAGCTAACATTAAGGGCTCTATTTAGAGTAGGATTTGAACTCAGAACTTCAAGACTCTAAGATCAGAACTGTATTCATTAGGTCATGCAGTCTCTAATATAAATATAATAATGAAACAGACAAAGATCACAATAATATATCAACATGCATAATTCAAGCAAGTTGTCCTAAATCTGATGAATATGTCTTTTTTTTTTAAAAGGAGTATGGGGAAGGAAGGAGTACATTTTAGATACCTTTCTAAAGGATATTTACTACTCAAGTGGTTCAAAGACAGTAAGAAAAGACTGCAAGTCATATAAAAATGTGGCTTATCCTATATCCTTTAACCAGTGGACATTAGTATTTAAAACTAGATTAGCACAGGATAAGAGTCAAGGATAATAACATTAGACTCAATTAGAGTTTACAAAAGTACTTTTTTTTGAAGGAGTAGTAATATAAGTGGTGCTTATTTTATTATCCCTATTTTATAGATGAGGAAATTAAAGTTAAGTAAGTTGCCCATGGTCACCTAGCTAGTACGTTAGAGGCTATTTCCAAAGGAAAAAAATTATTAAAAAAAAAACAAACAAAAAATGATCACTGGGGATAAAGAAAGAATGGTCTGAGTCACCCCACCTCTAGTCTGCAACAGGTGATTCACTATAAAGCCAGAATATAATTTCATGTGCTCTGACTTTACTATGTTTAGGTCACTGTTGATCAAGTTTGCAAATTTTTGCCTGAACTCTTAACCAGTTAACCGTAGGCATTAATCCAGCTGAGGTTGTCTCTAAGAACAGATCAGATAGGTTTGTTTCCTCAGGGAAACTAAAATGGCATCTAGAGAAACACAAGTTATTTTTTTTTAAGTATTCTTTATGAGCTCACCAGATAAAACATGCTTGAGTTAAGAGGATGGTGAATTATCGTATGAGGGCATTAAAGCTCTTCAAACTCCTTGGAAAGAAAAACAGTGTTGGAATTGCTGAATTCAGGTAAGGTGAAAAGTGAAGAATGGATTTGTCATAATCATCTGGATGGCTAAGCTACCAAATCTACTTTATAAAATCCTGTATGGCTTGGGCTTTTGTGTAGATAAAGCAATATTTAGAGAAAAATTTGCAGGCAAAATTACTTTTATAAAAATGGTTTCCTTACTTTTAGTGGCCTCATTGGATGATATGGCATTTTCTAATTGGAAAACAGCATTCCGCTCATCTTCACTACTAACAGGAACATGGTCTGGTTTCCTTGCTGTTTCATCAGTCTGCACAACCTAAATTCACAAAGGAATTCGAGCTATTTAATCTACCAACATTATTTTCTAGGTCTACTTTTGGTTCCCACAGAATATATATTTGCTACATTTTTTATTATGATAAAAAATAAAACTATACAGAAAAGAAAAACAGTCATTGTAATGTATATCCATTCACTTCCATCGGTGATCTCAAACAAGTATCTACACCTGTCATTTCACTGATATAGGATTCCTAGAGAGAGAACATTCCATCAGTACAGACTGGCATCTGATCTGTGACTTACAATGGAAAATAAAGAGGTGATTTGTCTTGCTTGGAGTGACGCAAAAGATGTGCAGGAATGGAACTAGAATCCAGGTTATGACAATGAGGCCAACTTTATATAATACACACTGGGGCCTCTCACGAAAATTAAAAAATAACAAAACTTCTGATAAGATCATATAGAATCCAGAAACCCTTTATATCTGTCCTAGATTAACTAAGATCAGTCAACAAACAAATAATTACCTAAGATATAGTGATTATAATAAAACTGCTCCCAAAACTTTTCTGATTAAAGGAGAAACCAGAAACCTTTTTACTCAGTTTCAGGACTTTTTATGGATATTCCTGAATCTCTGCACGTTGAAACCATGGAAGGTTATTTAACAGGCATTTATTTACTCAACATGTTTCGACAATAAGCTGCATTTATGTAACTCATTTGCCTATAATTCCATGTTAATTTATTTCTTTTCCTATAACCAAAACAAAACCATATGAGAAATAAGGAGAATGGCAGAAATTCGCAAAATGCAACTTTGTACAATAAGGTGACAAAACATGAGGGTTTGCTTTCATTCAATACATATTTATTGTCTCCAATACACACTGCCATTTTGCTGAATACTCCAGGATATAAACTGTTTTCATGGACCTTAGAGTACTGTGGATAAAATATGCACATAATTAACTGTAAAACAGGCAGGGACAATTTGAAGGTCCAATAAAAAATTAGTACAAGAGAGGCTATTTCTGGTTCGAGGATCAAGGAAGGGTAAATGGAAGAAACCTCATTAAGGAAGGGTAATGATGTTTTGTGAGATTTTTCAAAGGAAGATACATGAAACCATATCCTAGAACTGAGTTGAGTAACAAAACTGAATATATGAAAGTATTTAAAACCCTACCTTATTTGAAGGTTTGAACTCCGGAATCTCTAATTTGGAAAGTATACTGGAGAAAACTTCTACTGACAAGTCCTATTTTAAAGAAAATGATTTCAATAAATGATATCTCAAAATCTAGAAACATTGTGGTAGAATTAATCCTAAATTCCTTTCTCTATTTTAAGATTCTTCAAAATAAGGCCAAAAGACAAAGAACTTAGATTCAATAGCACCTTAGCCATTTGGAACCAAAATGATTAGGTTATATTGCATTTGTTTTTGACATTCACATTTTAATCTAAAACTATTTCCCTATGATGCCATAGTTTTCCAAACTTAAGATGTGAGGAAGTTAGCTGAAATCTAATTTTGCAGAGCACTAAACTGAAAATGAGTAAGGCTGCTGAATTTTTGAATTAGTGGCAGATGAATTACTGAAGTTCAGAAAGTATGGTACTCAGACCATTGAGTATAATTTGCTCTTGTAATACCTAAAGAATATTTAGTTATCACCTCTTCAGGAACTTTATGTGACATGTTTTCTTCTCTAGGGAGTCATATAGACTCATATTGAATTAGCAGTTAAGTTTCTACATCTTTTTCTGAGGAGCTATATTTAAATGTTTATCTTTCCTTTCCATAGACTTTTGAAGTTGCCTTTTTGAACCCAAGATTCTGATTTTACATTTGTTCCCATAAATTTTTATGCAACTAAATTAATAAACTGATTTTCAGTAGGTAATTTTATTTTACTATTAAAGAAAAAAATTACAACAGCTTAGTAACACAACACTTTTTAGTTCCTGATATGGAAGCCTGGGTAACAATAACACACTACAAAATGTTTCTTAAAAGAATGGGAAGCATTTTGATATAACATAGTAACAAAAAAGCTTGTACTTGATTACATTTTGTCCCTCTTGGCACTTGTTAGTACTTCAGGAACATCTCACCTTTTCTGTAAATGGGATGAAATATATTGTTGCAAATAGCTTTGCCGCTGTCTGTATGAAGTTGAAGTGTCTGTTAAAATAAAAAGCAAAAAAAAAAAAAAGTAAAGCCAGAAGAATGGAAATGTAATAGCCCAATTTGTTACAATTTAAAAGAATGATCTCTCGAACATCATAAACTTTTACAAAGAGTATTTAAATTTTTATTGCAGGATATGTTCCTTAAGTTAAAAAGAATTAACTCAAAATAGTCATAAATGGAAATAAGAATATTACACATCTACTCTTTAAAGCACCAACAAAACTTTAATGTACAATATCAAAAACAAAAGTTTCAAAGTCATAACATCTGCATTGTGAAAACAATGCAAACCCATTAAAAAAAATCAATGCTGCCTTACAGAGTACCAAAGATAAAAATTAGGTAAGCATGCTTTTTATTTAATACTCGTGGCAATTTATAAAGTAATATTAATAAAAGCTGAAGCATATGGCTGAATTATCAAGGAGCAAACAAAATAGAATCATCTTACCCATGTAGATTTCTCACATAAAAATAAGAAAAAGGAATCATTTTAAATTCTTTTTGTAATAATTTCCTAAAGATATGTTTCTGGCCCAACAAATTTTAATCCAAAACATTCAACTTTAAATATAATTTTTAAAAGTCTATGTGCAATTAGAAAAAAGGTTCCTTTAATATACTGAATATAATTTTAGTAATAAGATGTTTATCTAATCTACTTATTTCTTGGTCTAAGAGTTCTTTTCTCATCTTTCTCATTTTATTCACAGCAAACCACAAAAGGAGGGGGAACATCAGTATTTAAAATGATAATAGCTAGAGGTGCCTTTGAAATTTTCCAGTCTGACTCTTATTTTAAGAGTGAAGAAACTGAGGTCCATATTATTAGTTCACTGTGATTTGCTCAACATCACATAAAGTCAAAATTCAGACCCAGGTCATTTCTTTCCACAGTCATCTTTTGTATTACAATGTGGTAGATAACCCCAAAATTTAAAAAGATCATGAAGAAGGCAACTTTCTGGCTACAAAAGATATTTTTAGGACACATAAAAGCTATGAAGAAGGTGGAAATAAGTTATGTGTAAGAAAACAGAAAGAGAACTTGCTTTAAGTACTTAAAGTCAAGAATTTTCTAATAACATAAAAGTAGAAGTCAGAATAAACATTCAATTTCCACCAACAAACAAAAACAACAGGTAAATCCACCAACCTACAATTCCATGCTTCTAGTTTTACTGAATATAAAAAAAGCTGACTTTCTCTTGTTATGTTGGTCAATTTAGTAAAGAGGTAAGCACTATTTTCCCACATAATATATATATTGGCTCAGAAATGAAATGGGTACTTAAAAATATCAATTTTCACCATTTTCTCTTCTTGAATACGGTCTACTTATACATCAGGGATCTTTTTTTCTTTGGAATCTCATAACCTGTTAATAATTGCCTAAATTAATTTCAAATACATGAAATGGTCTTCTTATTAAGAATAAAATATTTCTGTGGTAGCTTAAAAAAACCCAGGACTATTTCTATAATAGGAACTCTTCTATAATCTGTTTTTTTATCAGTGTTCATCCCCTCCACAAAGATAGTTTCATAAGATAAGCCTCATACTTAGTAGGTAGTCTTAAAAAGTTATTATGGCTGAAAACTTCATAACCCTATTGCCAATCCAGTAATGACAATCTCCAGCCTTAATTAGACTGGTTCCTGGGTTAATAGCCATATAGTCCCTCTTGAAGCCTTTAATTGTGTAGGACCAATAAGAACTTACCATCTTGTTGGTATAACTTTCAAAAGGCTTCCCATAAGAGGAATAACAGATAAACACATAAAAATGAATTCCTTGTTACTGGCCTGCTGTAGATCACTACTAACTGAAGAGAAGTGCAAGTTTAGAAAAATACTTAATTCTGTCTTATGTTCAGTCTATGTATGTACTACATTTAAGTATTCTAAATGTATATTTGTAGTTAGTACTCATGGTATGAGTAGAGGTCAGACTAAATAACCTTTAAGTTGAAGTCTGATTCTAGAACTCCATTTGGGTCTCATAATAACCTGTAAGACAGTTGCATGAACCAAGCCAAGGACATTAAATGAATAGTTACATGGTTATTTCAGTTTTAACTGTGATTTAAACACTACAGTGTTAACTAATGACTTAATAAATTTAAAGACAATTTTCAAGAAAGAATGATAAATTTATATTACATTTGATAGCAAATACTTCAAAAAAGGAATTGTAATTAAACATTATGACAAATTTTAACTTGTACTTAAAAATTCAAGATTTCATTGATATGGGAAGTCTTCCTACCCTCAAAGATTATAACCTGCTCTAACATTGTAGGAAATGGTTTTTGCTAGATGGTATAGCTAAAAAAAATTTCACCCTGTGGCTCTTAATGCACTGTGCAGTACCTTTGCCAATTTGGCTAGGATGGTCCTTGAATAACAGGCAAATAAATCTAATGTGAGGTCCAAACAGTAAACCCTTAAAACCTGGGGGAAATAGCTAGAACTTGTGGTCCATGGGCACAAACTTCAAAAACTCAGGTTTAATTCCCTATAGTGATGAGGCAGGTTACAATTTTCATGAAGTAAAATTTTTACAAAGCACAGAAAAAAGGGAATATTTGCTCTCAAGTAGGTTATAATTGTCAATATCTGGTTCAATACTTACAAAGGATCATTAAATTCAAACTTTATTGGAGAAGGTGGTCTCTTTGGGGACTGCCAGAACAAACCTAATAAAGACATAGAAAGTGAATTTTAATATAAGTAACCAATAATAAAACTCTCCCAAACCCTAAAAAACTAAAAGTATCCTCCAGATTTCTGGGTATACTTACTGCCATCTTTTAATCGTGTATCCAAGGGAAAACAATGAAGAAGCTGAAGAGCCTGGAGGGCCAAGGAATGGAAATGAAGAAAGAGTCAAATAAAAATAAAAACATGATTAACATTAAAAACAAAGTTGTTATAAAATTTTTATTAAGAATCAAAATCAAACACAAAATTTCTTTCAAATATATTGTTCTTAGTATTCATATAAGTTAGGAGAAGCAGACACTATTGCACCAGAAAGGAAAAACTGTAGACACAAAACACAAAAATCGAACGTAACTGATCCTTTTGTAAAAAAGGAATTATGAGAATGAGTAACTTGGATAATTTTAAAATGTATTTTAAGATAAGTAGAAGATTTCTTAGCAGCAATGTACAACTGGAATAATTTATTTAAAAATGTTTTAAAATAAGTATATATTTAATTAAAAATGGCAGCTTACTCCACTCTTACAATTTTCAATTTCTTCTCATCTAATGGCTTTTTTTTTTGTTACTACTTATAAACATGATCCAATCTCCAATATTCTTGAAAAGAAAAAAAAAACAAACCCAAACCTGCATTTAACCCTGTTCTTTTATTATTGTCCTCTATTTCTTCTTCCATATGGCCAAAGTGGAAAAAAAAAAAGCTATATATCTATATACATAAAACTGTCTCCATTTTCTCATTCATTTCTCAGCTCCTTACAATCAGACTTTTGCTCCTGCCATTTGAAATAAAATGGTCTATTCAAGATCACCAATGGACTTTTTATGTTTAAATCCAAATGACTTTTTCCTTCGACCTCCACCTTAATTTGACTCTTCTATAGCAAATTATTGTTAATCATTCCCTCTTCCAAAACTCTCTTTATTCTAGTGCCTTGTCTTCCCTCTGTTAAACTAATTCTATCCTATATATATTGCTTGCTTTGTGCATATTTGTTTGAATGTTATCTCTACCATTAGGTTGTTAGATCTTGAAGGCAGGGACTAACTTTTGCCTCTATTTTGTATTCCCAGTGCTCAGTAAAGTATCTGGCACTTAAATGCTGATTAGGTACTCTCTTTTCTATGGAATTTCTGGACACTTCTTTTTAGTTCTCCTATCTGGTCATCCTTTCTCAGTTTCCTTTGTTGAAATGTCATCAAAAACAGCTCCACTCTTTGTCTTGCACTTTTTCTCATCACTCCATTATTTGTGCCTCTATTTTAGGGCTCTATGTTTGGACCTATTCTTTAAGTAATCTCATGACCTCCAATTTAACATCTTGATGCAAATGACTTCCAAATCTACATATCTGGCCTTAATGTCTTTCTTAAGATCCTACAATTACAAATGCCTATTCTACCTGGATTTCCCATAGGTGTCTCCAACAACATGTCAAAAAGAAAAATAATTTTCTTTCCCTCTAAATCTAATCCTTTTCTCTTTGTCAGGTATTTTTTAATGTCTTACTGTTACATTAAAAAAATTAAATATAACATACATCTGTTACTTTCCAACAGTTCTACTTGATTTCTTCCCATTAAAAAAAACAACTGGTTAATCAAAAGCATCTTATAATGATCCATTATCCATTTCCTATATTTCATCAGTTTCTTAGAGTTCAATGAACTTTTATTGAAGTTTTAATTTATACTACTATACTTATTCATTGTAAATATTATGTAATCACAGATTTGGGGTTATAAGGAACCATAAAAGTCATCTAGACCAACTCCCATTCCTCATTGGAATCAAGGTCCTTTGACTGCCAAATCCATACTCTCACTCTCAGGATCACAGAGGCAGAACAATTGTGTGTGACAGTTAGACCATCAGTACATTCCTGGGGCAGGCTGACTGAAAGCATTAGTTTTGGGAGTTGAAAAGGCTGATGAACTGGGGACTGGAGTGTTCAATACATAGACATGTACTGTGAAGCTGGGTACAGAAAATTATGAAGTTTATGTACATTGTACTCCTTGAGCAAGGAGGGAGAATGTGGAAGCCAGTAGATTAGTACAATGAGGATGTTTTGGGATGGTGGAAGAAGGGTCTGAAGCTATCAACAAGCTCTTAGCTTAGTGTACAGACGGTTGGGATATGAAAAAAGGAATAACCAGTATTACAGAGGATGGCTAGAGTGGTCTCCTCTGGACAAAATGAGATTTACATGATGACCAAGAGAATTGATGAGGTTCAACGTGAAATCTATTTCTTCAATGATAAACAGACTAATACTATGAAAGGAAAAAAAGTCAACAAAATTATATAAATTTGAATCTTTAACTTAAAACAAACAGGAAATTAATGTTTTCTAGGAAAGTACACATTAAAAACTTTTTGCAATGAAATTCAGAAAAATTCTTCTGAGTAAAAATAGTATTTCATTAGGAGTCAGAGAGACCCTGAATGCAAATCCTGCCCTTTTGTTCCATTTCAATTCTACATCTATTATCTTTAATGTTTACTTTAATAAAGCCTGGATTTTGTTGAATATTTAACCTACTCTTACAGATTATAAAACAGACTTACCTTATGGTTAAAATATTTTTCAAATTTCATTCTTGCTAATTCCACACAATGGGACCAATTTCTAGGTCTTCTACTAAGTATCTTAATAACCTGAAAGCAGCCTTCTAAACTTTCTCCAGATTGTATCCTCTAAATGAGGGAAAAGAACATAAGAGAAAATAAAGACTAAATACAAAATAAGAAATAAATATAATTTCTAATTAAGCAAATAAAAAATATACGTAAATTTCATTGGTGAAAATCAGGATCATAGAATATTAGATCTAGAAAGAACTTTATATTCTATCTCATGACCATCTCATTTTTAAAAACAGAGGTGGAGGTAAGGGGAGGGGAAATTATACACAGCATCTGTTATGTGCCAAGTGCTTTTTGTAAATATCATCTCATTTGATTCTCACAACAATCTGTGAAGAAGGCTCTATTATAATTTTCACTTTATAACTGAGGAAGATGAAGCAAATAGAGGTTTAAGTGACTTGCCCAATGTCACATACCCAGTGTCAGAAGTTGTCTCTATTGTGCAACCACGAGTCAGAAAAAACCACCTTCTCTGGGCCTCAGTTTTTCCTCAGTAAAACTGCTTGGTTAACTATGTTTTTCAAGTTTTACCTGAGACTTTAAGTCTAGGTTAAATTTTCTTGAGATAGAATACATCAATTGCTTCAGAATGATTAAATAGTACACTAAGTAAGCACTAGAGTGAAAGTGTAGAGTCAGAATTCTAGGTGTAGATCTTCTACTACCTAGTTATATGACCTCAAAGAAACCACTTGGCTGTTTTAAACTTGTTTTCCCATGAAAAGACAAAGAGGTTGGACTAACTGATATCAAAGTCTTTCTGAGCTACCATTCTTTGCTCTGTTAGATTTTTTTTTTACATAGTCATTCCTACTTTATTTTTTTCTCACTAAGTACTGGTAAATAAGAACACAGATTTTAGGGTGACCTTATGACTACCGGAAAAGACAGTGATTCCAATACATTTTCAAATGTTCTTACTTAGCTTACTCAGGTTTTCTGCTCACATATTTGGAGTTCGATTTTCATTATACTTACTCTTAAATAATTATAAAATAATTCATTTTTACACCATAATTCATAATTTTGTAATCTCCACAGCAATTATAAGTTTAAGACTAAGAATTCTGAACTAACATTTCCATAACCCTCAAATGATAGTAGTAATGTCACTCTTTGAGGGAAAATCATTTAGATGCAGCTCCTGAAATTTAAATCAATCTAAAGTACTATCTTAATCCATTTAGAAACTATATTGATTCTTACCTGTAAGACCTCTTCTGCAGATGAATACGTTTGCCAAAATTTGTTGAATAATGAAGGCTTTTGGGAAAATAAGCTTTCAAACTGCATTGAAGGGAAGAAAAAGACAAATTTAAAGAGGATTTTGTAGGAAGTCCAAAACACTTTCTTTTTCACAGAGAACTAAATATTTCAAAGAAAGACATTTACCTTATCTCTTGCCCACTGAATAGTATGCTCAATAGCAGCTGGAAAAGATTTTAAAGTGCAAAATGGGATTTCTTCTTCTGGAGGATCCCGCTAAATTAATAAGCAAAAATAAGATGGCAGTTATTGACGACAAATATTTGTGATTACTTTTTTAAAAAACATGTTTAACTTTTCCATCAAGCATTTTAGATTGTAAAAGTAAACAAGACTTGAATTTATCTTTTTAAAGAGGAGAAAAGTGGGGGATTTTAACTTCCTATTTTTTTTCAGTCTGCACCATACACTTTCTATTTCTATGCTGTCTTATGTGTGTGTTAACTCTAGACTGTAAACTCCTAAAGAACAAGTACTATATTACACTTTACCCATTTCAGTGTCTAGCATTTAAATGTGTCATAAATACTTGCCTATCTTCCATACTGCCTTTTCAACTTAATTAAGTGGTTAATTTTTATGACTACCAAGAAAGCTTCTCTAAGGGCCAGAATACATAATAAAGATACTACATTCCCTTACTGGAAAATAAGAGTGAAGAATTTCTAAACCTTAAGATTTTTTCTCTCTCTTTTTTAAAAATGGGAAGTATATATTTTGTTTCCTTTTCAAAGAGAAAAAAACATTAAAAATGGAAACTGAATTAATGTATCATCCAACATTTTATGGAATCAAGTGAGTAAATGCTGGTCACAGTTTGAGATTTCTAAGATATATGAAAAGCTTCCGAGATCTGAGGAAGATTGGTAAACAGGGGCAACATGAAAGTGTGAAAGAAACTAACACAGGTAAAGAGCTACAAAAGTAATCCCAGAATACTGCACAGTCTACTATCAATCTCACTGCCATGATTTCTCTTCTGATAAAAAGTTTTCAAATCAGTATATATATTAGGATGATTTTTGTGTATGTGTGTATATAAACATACTTCTGAGTTTATAATAGAAATAAATGGTAAGAATAATTCATTTAAAATAAATTTAATGGAGAATTCTGCTAGGTGATATTTACTTGGTAAAGTAAAGAATTTTGCAAATGTAAAAACATGTATATTATGTCAACACAGTATTTTAGAATGCTTATTTTACATCTTTCAAAGAAAACAACTTCCATCTTCCTCTGAGGAAATAAGAGATTTAAGATGAAAGAATTAATCAAGTTCTGACTAACATCTTCATCAATGATTGGGCTGAAAAAGATACTATCACATGGATAGATATACAAAGCTGGAAGGGAAAGTGAAAACACTAGAAGACAGATTCAGGATTCAAAAAGACCTTCAAAAGCTGGGAAAAAAAGGACTAAATATACCAAGACAAAAGTTAATGAAGATTAAAAAAAGTTCTACACTTGAGCTCAACCAACTAATTCAGTATATGATAGGGACAATGTGGTCAGACAGCAATTCATGTGAAAATGAAGAGTTTTAGTTGATTACAAATTCTAGGCACATTGTATGGCTTCAGAGGGCAAAACACAGACTAAAGGACAAAGGAAGAATAATTTAGGTCTTATAAGGTACTACTGAGTTTTCTGCTAATGGAAATGCTTACAGAGAGAACTTTTGGGAGTCAGACTAGGTGCCTTTACTCTTACTTTGTGACTCAGTGTTTATGTGTGAAACAAAATGTTTTCCTTTATTCTTTTTATATGCCTGTAAACGTTTGCCTAGTCTAAGTACAAATCAGTATAAAGACCAACTATGGAATGGTTTATTTTAATTGCCTTTATTAGGTTAATTATCCTTCACAGTATGCCCAAACAACAAAATGGCTTTTAGAAAAACAAGAGGATTATATATGATATTGCAAAACTCTATTTTATACAACTTGTATTTATTAATGATAGGGCAGTGAGATGATGCAGTAGATAAGAGTTCAGGGTCTAGAGTCAAGAAAACTTGCTCCCTGAATTCAAATCTAGCCTCGTACTTGCTAGCCTGGGTAAGTAACTTCATTCTTTTTGCCTCAGTTACTCATTTGTAAAATGAGTTGGAGAAGGAAATGACAATCTATTCTAGCATCTCTGCCAAGGAAACACCAAGGGGCCACAAGAAGTCAAACACAACTGAAAATGTCTAAAAAACAATTTCTAAAAGTATATGATACACTCAACACATTAATTTCTAAGCTGTTCTGACTGTTTACATCTCCTTCTGAACTTCCTTCCATTCTCTTTTGTGTAAGAAGAGAAACACCTGTCCCCCCAACATAAACAATTGTAACACTTACATGACTATTATAGGACTCAGTCAAATGAGGTATAATAGCTTCAGTGTGTCCCTTAGTGCCCATTGTGCCAGAATCTAAGAGGGGACGTAGGTTCGCTAAGCACCGGCTATTTGAAAAGAGAAAGTCATAGAAGTGTTCAATATAATACAAGCAAAGAAACTAACTTTGTTACACAGAAAAGCTAAGAACAAGTATCATTGTTTTCAAGTTGGTAATTTCCAAATACTCTTCACAGGCATTGTTGCACCCCATCCATGTCTACCTCTCTAGCCTCTTCCCCCCCAACACTTCTTCTAATGTGAAGAAAGTTACTAGAAATATTGGAAAATACCAAATGCTAGAAGAAAAATGACTTACCACTTCCTAGGAACCCTTTTAAATTACAACAGTGGCAGGTTGGGCTGAACTATGACTACTCCACAATTAATGACACTACACAATTAATTTCATGGTATTTGGTTAATTGCTGCTATGACCCTTCCCATAAGGTATATAAAAATGTTTACTATATATGATTTCTTTTTTAATTTCAAAAGTCATTCCTTTTTTGTGACTATAAACAAACATTACTTTCTAGGAAATGTATACATACATAATTGTTTTCTGGATCATCTTATAACAAAATTGGACAAAAGTATTCACCCTGAATATTCACCTATAACATATGTTAGCATGGGGAGACATGGAACTAGAGAGCTGTCAGAATCTGAGCTCATGAGCAAACTGAATGACATCTTGATTTCATGTGTTACTATGGAGGTCTTTATGCTACCTGTGTAAAGGGGTGGCTCTGAGAAACTTATGGATGTTTTGTAGAATCCAACAAGGTCATAAAAGTAAGTATCTATTGTTCCGAGAACAGGCACAATAAATTGTACAAGGGGTCAGGTGAGACTCTTCTTTTACCTATTTAAAGGTTTCTTTTACCACATTAACTCATGACAGAGCTCAAAGATACCAAAGCAAATATCTGGGAGAAGAAATAGAAAACGCCTTCCTTTCCTCAACAATTACTATCTTAACTTCCTGGGAAATTAGGAAAACTAATGAAATTTTACTGACAGACATCAGAAATGAGATGTTCCCAGCATAAAAAAAAGGAAAGTGAAGCCATCTTTGTTGAAACTTCCCCAAAGATTCACAGCATCCTTGATCTCAAGATGCCTGAAAGTTTTGATTATCTATAAAGACTAATCCTTTAATAAATCTCATTTCAATATACAAGTTCTTCATTTCTAAGATCTGATAATGCTTTACCATGAAAATCACTGAGAAAGAAACAGAGACAGAGGCAGAGACAGGGTAAAAAGGCATTTTTCACTCAACGTGGGAATTGGTATGCCTAGGTAAAAATGATTATTTTTTCATTTCCAAATTATTTTCAAAAAGCAATAATTTGGCTATTAATATTCTGTCCCTTATCACTTCACATGCTGGCCACTTTTTCATAAAAGCTTATATACCAATAAAGAGTGGAAAGGAGAATGAGTTGTGATTCCCAACGGTATGGTATCACACTGCTGCTGCTCTAGTATTCTGGGACCTTCGTTGCAGTCAGTTCAGTGTCATCTTCTAAGTGAGATCCATGGCTACCCACGAGAATGCTCTAACAATCTACACAGGAAAAATTAGAATTTAGAAAACGTCTACTGTCCCTGATACTGAAATGGCCCGACAATCCACGGAACTGATGGACTCCTTGGCAGCATCACACTATGGACAGGTACAGAATGGCGAGGTAGAACCAGAACTGAACAGGGAGAAGAGAATGAGTTTAACTGAGAAAGCTAGACCTGAAGTCAGGTAGACCCGAGTTCAAAGTCCTACCTCCGACTGAACTTAGGCAAGTCACTTCACTCGTGCCTTAGTTTCCTTAGCTGTAAAACTGGAATAATAATGGCACAACCTCACAATATTGTTGCAAGGTTCAAATGAGAGATTTATAGAGTACTAGGCATACAATAGGTGCTTAACAAATGCTTATTCTCTTCCTTTCTTTCTCCTTAATTGAATGTAGGAAACTACCATTCTTTCAACTCTTTCAAGCTGCTTCTTGTCACAAAAACTATTTTTAAAAAATCCTTTCACTGATACCATAAGGTTGGGAATCACAAGATAATCTCTGAAGAATAAAAAGCTTCGAGTGATTTGAAGGCCAGTGGAAAGACGCAGGATAGGCAGTGACATAACAAATACCATCTAGCTGTCTGACAAAAGGAGGGCCAGCCAGGCAGGTGGTAAAACTAATGGATGGCTCACATGCTTCAGTGCTGTCCATGGAATGCCAGAGAATCTAGACAGATGTCTCTAGCCCAGTAGGTAGATCTTTATTGGAGAACTTATAGAGTGACATGAACAAGAATTGAATGTGATGATGGGGCAGCTAGGTGTCTCAGTGGAGAGAGCCAGGCCTAGAGATAGGAGGTCCTGGGTTCAAATCTGGCTTCAGACATTTTCAAGTTGTGTGGACAAGTCACTTAACTGCACTGCCTAGTCCTTACCCGTCTTCTGTCTTGGAATTAATACTGAGTATTGACTCTAAGTGTAAAGAATTATACATGAGAAGTTGTGGATGGTTTCTAATCTGCACCACTGGAATGGGTATACACATTGATGATCTTATAGACAGAGCATTTGACAATTTATAGACAGCTAATGGTGAAGTGGATACAGCACTGTGCTGGGAGTTTGAAAGATCTTAGTTTTGATCTGGCTTAGACATTTATTAGCTGTGTGACCCTGGAAAAGTTACTTAATATGTTTGCCTCAGTTTCCTCAACTGTAAAATAGTTATAATAGGGTTGTAAGAATCAAATTAAATATTTTTTTAAAAAAATTTTGAGAGTCAGGCCTAGAGATGGGAGGTCCTAGGTCCAAATCTGACCTCAGACACTTCCCAGCTGTGTGACCCTGGGCAAGTCACTTGACCCCCATTGCCTAGCCCTTGCCACTCTTCTGCCTTGGAGCCAATACACAGTATTGATTCTAAGACAGAAGGTAAGGGTTTAAAAAAAAAAAACTTAGCACCAGTTCTAACACATAAGTGGTACATAAATGCTTATTCTCTTTTCCATTCCTACAATAAACTTTATTCATTACATTAATTATATTTTGTTTTGCCTTCTCTCAATACTCAAAGTATCCAAAATAGTCCCTTTATCTTTTGTCTGTCATATTCAAAATGATCTTTACTAATTTTTTTAAATAATCTTGATTATTTTTCTAACATTTCTCTAATTTTCTTTTTTCCTCTTCTGCATATATAACTCAAGCCTCTTGTCACTACATTTCTATAATTTATTTATTCTGATAGGCACTTCTAATCTAATGTTGTCATCAGTCTTACAAAAGACTCATTTAGTAACAGTTTATTTTTATCATTGGCATATGAATGTATATATTCCAGTGTAAAAGAAAACTTTAAAAAAGAGTGCACATAGAAACAAACATACCTGTCCACATATCTGCGGGCTTCCACATTGTCTAAAGCTGTAACAATTACATCTTGTTTAGTATAGAATTCATCACTGTATACCATTTCAGTGGCTGGACAAACTTTGTTCAGGTGAGACTCAATCTTTAACTGAGCATTTATACTCAGAGTTGCAGCAGCAGCAGTATAACTTTTAGGTTTCTAAACAAATTTAAAAAATTACAAAATTCTTTCTAAATAAGAGAATAGATACCAAGTCAAAATTAGGCTTTTAAAGAGATACAATTGGACATTTGGCTACTATACATTCCCTCCATCATAGACTATATCATTAGGAAGTGACTATAATGTATAGTGACTGAAAATAAAACCAGTATCTTTAATTTAGTCATTCCAGATCAAAATATCATTGACCACAGTAAAAGATACTTAAAAAAATAATCTAAATATTAGATCACAATGAAGTCAATACATATTCATTAATACAAATATTATAACAAGATCCAATTAGTTCAAGGTACATTTTTTTGAGATCTCTCATATTTTAAATTAATTAAATTTCATTGTATTTAGAGTTTATAATCACTATAGGATATGTGTATAGAAATAGTAAAACAAATGTTAGCTATGTAGATGAGACATTGTGGATAGCATAAAAACTTTATTTTTACTATTTTAGATAGCTTTATTATACACAGTAGCTGGTTAACAAATGTTGGTTGGACAACAAAATGGATGGGAATCTTCATAATAAAATGTATTAACTCTTTTCTTGCTTTCTTAAAAAATCATTTCAAGCTGACAGCTTTTGTTATTTTAATGCCAGTTTTCAGATCATTCTTTGATATTGTGGCATTTTATTAAAACCTTCTAGGTTTTGAAAATAAAAATTGAAAAGTCAATAGGCTTTGTAAAAACAACATTAGTTCCTCCTGTAGCTGCTGATGGTTATATAGAAAAGGCATGTCTATTGCAAATCTAACTTTGGAATCAAATGAAGAGAATATGGCTATTTGCTCTGCTGATATAAATATAAATGCATGTTTGTGTATACACATATGTATTTGTATGTATAGTAGTGCTTTTGAATTCCACTATTTTTTATGGATTTTTTATGTTGCTTTTAATTTCCTGAAAGTATAAAAACTAAATAACCAAATTTGCTAAAAATGTGTACAAATAGGAATAAACATACTAGAACTGAGATAGTTTTAAATGGGTAGTTTTAGGTAAAATATAGTAAAAAAAAAGATAGTAAAATGAGTAGTTTTAGGTTATGTGCTAAGTATGCAATGAAATTTAATATTGTAAGTAAAAATTCTAAGGGCCAACCCCTGGTTTCATTTTTACACAGATAATAAAAGTATTATAGGCATATACTGAATTAAATTTCAGGAAGAATTCTATCTCTTTCATTCCTACCCTTATGAAATCACAATACTATGGCTCTAATAGTTTAAGACCATACTCTAAGTCTAAACCTCACACATAAGTTTTTTATTCAAAAAATTAGTTTCTTACTCTTTATGCCTTTAAATATTTGGGTCTTTGGAAATATAAATAAGAATCAATATGGAAAACAACATATTTCATTATTACATTATTTTTACAGAACAAAATAGGTATTATGAACTGAATGGATACCATACCTGTATGTGATGAGGTCGAAATAGAAACTGTCTATTTAGGTTAGATTTTTCTATTAAGTCAGGATCTGTAATTGTTACCTAGAAACAAGAAGCAAAAAAAAAATTGTAATCAAATAAATTAGACCTACTTTCACTGCATCTCAGTTCTCAAAATGACTGTGGATTCCTTGGTTTACTTTGAAAGGAAAAATAGAGAATCCAAACTACTGGATCATCTTCAGCATATTTTATTATACATATTCAGTCAAATATATATTTCTGATGATCTGGAAATTGTTCTAAAAATAATGAAGTATCAAAATTATTTCTACCTTTTACCAACTCTTTGCTAACCTATTAGACTCATATAAATCACCAGTCATAATGAAGGTGTGTACTTCTATCAACTGCTTTATTTATGTTTAATAGTAGAGGAAAGCTAATAGAATGTTTGGATTTAAAAGGACTCCAACTAGGCTGCAGCATTTTAAGATGTGCAAAAGGCAGAAGAAGAGATATACCCAAAAGAAAATGACTACTATCATAAAAGCACATGTTCTTTATAATTTGGTTTTAAAAACTTAAACACAATCTGCTGAAGATAATCAGTAATTCATCTTTAGTTAACAGAAATGGTAGTGAATGTCTTTAGAAGGGAACATTTGGAAAAGCTAAATCTATTTTTAGTTTTAAAAAGTCCCTCAAAAATAAAACTGTAATTTAAAAATATTCATCCAAACCATAAAAGTTAATATGTATTTGAAAATTAAAATTATTCTAATAACCATCTTTAGATACAGTTTTATAATTTTTTATTGCAACATTACTATAAGGTAAAAAAATAAAAATACAATTTTGATTTGATACCATTTGGTACCATAAAATCACAATTCAAAGGTACAGGCCAAAGCAGAATTATTAAAAGATAGATGTATGTCTTCAAGAGTGTATATCTTACCATTCCTTTCTCTTTGCCAGTGCCAACACCAAGAAGTGCAAAGTTTTTTAACATTTCACAACCTATTGCTCCACATCCAACCTATAGAGGAAAAAGGAAGGAAGAAGGAGACATTGATTTAGGTGATTTTAAAAAATGAAGACATTTTATCATATGGTCTAGTGGAAGACTGTACCAGTTTTTTTTAAATCTAAAACTTCAAATTAAAGTGCAAATTAAAAGCAAAAAAGTACAAAATGGAATATCTAATAAATAAATAGAAAGAATATTTCTTTTAAATGCTTCTGGAACATCATTTAAAAATTCCAGAAACATGGAAACAGAATGCTGACTTTATTTTTGTAGGAACTTGACACTATAAATTTAAATACAAGTAAGGAACCTATGAAGTGATATATATTGTATAAGTACAGTTTATGAAAAATTGAACAATCTACCTTTACCTTATTAATTGACCCCCAATACAGTTCCTTTTAGCTTTTAAAGAAAGGCAGGTTGAGAAAATAAAGAGTCCACTAAATTAGCTACATGATATAACAGACTCAATGTACTACATATTCCCATTATCTATACTTACTAAGAAGATATTCAAATTTTGAAGTTTTTGGCACAAAGTGTCACCAATACAGGCTCTTAATGCATCATATCGATCTCCACTGCAGGAAAAAAGACAGCAAAAGACAAATCAACACAATTGAACTGTTTTTAAGAACTGCCATCTAAGATATTTACATATTTAATGTTTCTATATGTTCACCACCAGAGCATCTAATGATCAGTTTGACATTGGTGCTCAAATAGCATCTGGAAGTAGACCAAATGTACTCAATAGTGTAGGAAATTTAATGAAGGAAATTTTCAGAGAAAAATTATTGATTGGCTAAAGGTATTCATCTATAAACATATATAGTAGAACCCTTTACCGTGGGAGGAATTCTTCACAGTTGGATTTATCCAGTGATTCATACAGATCAGCTCCTTCAATATAAAGCTAGGAGAAAATAAAGAGTAAGCTTACTAATTACAATTATCATACTTTTTTCTTTTAGAATATCACAAATAATAAAAATGTCTTAACAGCATACAAGGAAAATAAACCACTATATAAATCTAAAAAAGAACAAAGAATAACTATCCTTGCAAATATATGTATGTATGAAGCTAACACAAAACATAGGAGTAGTAGAAAATCATTTTAACATTTGAAGTCATTCTAAATAATGGAGTTCATCTTTAATAACTTTAATTTTAGTTCATTTTGAGACTCCAAAGGGAGTCTGATGGAACTACTTAATTTTAGTAACATAGATATTAATACTTGATTTCTAAGAGGAATTGATCTAATTCTAAACAATTTAATTGTCCAATGCCTTGCATTTTACATAAGAGATAAAATGACATAAAGTATCCTTTATCTTAATTATCATATTTAATTTACAACATACTAACTATAATAAATTACTTTCATATAGTAATCATTTTATATATTTTGAAGTGCTTTCATATATATTTTCTGATTTGATCCTAAGAACTTTGTGAAGTTTTGATTAGGGCAGTAGGGCAGGAAGTATTATTCCCATTAAAAAAAAAATTAATTGAGGATCCCAGTGGTTGTGACATGCCCAGTTCAAATTAAATCAGTTAGAAACAAAATCAGGACTACTTTTTCAAATAATAACCTGAGGAAAGTCCAAGTTTGTTCAGAGTTGACTCTTACTTGTAGTTTAAAGGACAAAATAATTATAGTATATGGTACCAGGTGTGTAGTAATCATAATAAAATAGTGGTTATGTTAGATAATTTAACATATGTTATTTTCCATGTTGATTTTGGGGTAGAAAAAACAAATTATCACACAATTTTAAAATCCTCTATAACATTAACAGTTGATTTAAATAAAGGGTGAGATTGTTGTTCAATGACTGTCTCAATATATTAATAGTAAGAAATTAAACAGCAAGACATAAATAAATTGAGCTAAGAGGATGGGGGATTTAGAGGGTTCTTCCTAGAAAGAGAGAAAGGTTGAGTTCTTCAAAAACTAAAAAGTTATAAGAAACACGATTTAATGAGATAATTGGTCATCTTGCCTTCTGATCCTGGTAAACAGCACAAGCAAGATCACCATTAGGATAACTGCAATTTAAGTGCCAATATTTGTTTTAAGGCAGAGTGATGGTGGACAATAATGGAATAAAGCATATATTTTTCAGATATGATCAATATGTTAATTTGTATTACCCGACACATGTAGGTGAGGATGTGTGTGTGTGTGTGGGAAACACTGAGAAGCGATGATGATGTAAGAAAACAGCATTATTAAAATGTTAAAAATAACAAAAAATGGCATTGCTACTTATTCCAAATTTTAGTAGAAGTTTAATCCATGCAAAGTAATTGCCACAGTGAAGAGATATACCACCAAGGACAATACTTGTTTGTACTGATTTAGAATTCATGAAATGATAAAATAAAAAAAGAAAATGGTAGGACATTAACATTACTGACTCTTAGAATAGAGTGTAACAAGAGGAATAGTCTACAAATGAGATTCCATTATGTCATCTCATTCTAATAGCATCTGAAAATGAAACTGGGTGGGAGAATTTAAAAAAAGGGACTATATATACTAGCATTTTTATAATACATCAATTTCATCATCCACTACAGTGGTACCATACTGCGGATTTAGAACCAACATGAACTGAGAAGAGAAAGTTAAAAAGATGATATCTGGAAGTGACAATTTCAAGAATAGTACTATTCCTAATTCTTGTAGTGTTATAAATTCTATAACTAGGAGAGAAACTATAGAATCATGTAATCAGAGACATCTCACATGTATTTAACATCTAAATGAGAGGTTTTAAACCATTTGGGGGGGGGCATATATCTCTTTGGCAGTCTGGTAAAACCTATGGACCCCTTTCCAGAATAATGTTTTTAAATGAACAAAAATACATAAGATTACAAAGGAAACCAATTATATTGAAATCAAATGATCAAAATATTAAAAGATCAAGCTCACGGATCCCCCATTCCTGATTTATGTTACATGTAATGATAATAGTAATCATATTAAATAGGATGATAATTTGAAGGCAAATGAAGTCAAAGAATCTAGATAGAAATTTTCATATACCCAGGGGGATGGGATGAGAACCCTGAAGATTTGCTGTAAAACTGAAAGCTGAGAAGACCATCTTCTTTACTATAGAAGTAAGGACCTTAGTGCCAGAAATATACTAAAGAATATGCTTTTGGGATACAGGGTGGATAATGTGGGAGTTATTTAACAAGTGGGCTAAATTTCAAACACTGCTGCAACTATTTCCACAATTAAAGATTTGTAGAAAATTATCCTCATCTTAAATTTATGTACAAAGAAATACATTAATATGCTTTATTACAATAATATTTCAAGTTTGTAAAGAGCAAACTATTCAGGATTTTAGATAGAGAAATCTACCCAAATATTAAAAATACAAAACAATACCAAAATACAAAACTAACCCACTGGCATAAGGGAGAAAATTTTCCTGTCACAGCTTTCAATACTTCTTGACTGGCAACCCCTCCTATTGCTGCAGCCAGCGGGGCTAAGAAGCCTTGGGCAGTCCAGGAGAGCCAATTCACAATGTCATTATCTACTTCAGGCTGAAAAGCAAATCAGGGGGAAAAAATGAACAACAGTATTTTTTATAGATAGATTATTTGAAACTTATTGACAATGGGAAAATTACCATGGGTCTACATCTAAAAAGATTACCTGAAACTTTTCTTATAAATGTACTTTAACATTGCTGATGTTGCATAAGCCTGTGGCTTAAAATGTAAACCTTTTATACACAGCAGACGCTTAATTAACCTATCAAAAAGGACCAAGAATCTATGTGCAAAATACTGTTAGCAAAGTGTTAGATACAAAGACAAAGCTGACACAGCCCTTCTTTACAAGTTTACATTCTGTTGGGATAAGTAAATACAAGATGCACACAAAATAAATACAGAGTACTTTGAGATGAAGTGAGATACTAACAACTGGAAAAAAGAGCAAAGAAATCTTGTAGGAGTATCATTTAAACTAAACTGTAGAGGAGGCCAGAGTCCTAGGAGGTGATGGTAAAAAGGAAGAACATTCCTGGTGAGGGGAGATAGTAAGTGAAGAATATCATATACAGTGAATCTCAGGGAGTCTAGCGTAGTTGGAACATAATGTATATGAGCAGTGTTATGAAATGAACTTGAAAGATAGGAGGAAGTAAGAATGTTAAAGGTTCCAGCTTCCAGAGTTCATATTATTCTAAAGGAGACAGATAGACTCTGAAGTTTCTTGAGAAGGGGAGAAATCGATAAATGCTGGTTAAACTGAAAGGCTACATCTAGCAACTTACAAAAAACTCCCACCTTTTCTTGCAATGTTGCACTTATAGATGTTGCTAGTTTCAATAATTCTTCAGAATCTTGACGACATCTAGCATTGAAAATAAAGAACAACCATCAATATGCTTCAAATTTGTACAATGTTTAAACTTGGATTTGTATTCAAACGAATTAACAGAGGCAGTATGATGGGAAAAGCACTGGACTTGAAGTCCAGAGAAGCCTCAGTTCAAATCCCACCTCTGACAATTAGCTGTGTAACTATCTATTTCAAACCTCAATTTCTTTATATATAACGCCCTCACATGGCTATTGGGCTGATAACAGTAGAGAATATATAAACTTAAATCTTAAAGAGAACATATAAACCTTTGTAAACATCAAAGTGCTACATAAATGACAGTATTATTTATAATAACTTAAGGCAATAATTTAATTTAAGATGTAATAATGATGAATTCAATTAAGTTTCCTAAGATTTCTGAAATTAACACCTGACCATGTTAAACTTCATCAGTAGCACCCAATCATTGGGGGGGGGAGGGGAAGAAACCTTTTCTCTTTGTTGTTTAAAACTGGTTTCAATCTATCCTTCCTGATTGATATTATACTCCTCCCATTTATGCACTCACAAAGTAGCCTATTTGCTGTTCTCTCCACATGACATTTCACTTCCTGCTTCTGAACTTTTGTCCATGTCCTATGCCTAGAAGACTCAGCTAAGATTCCACCTCCTAGTTGAGGCCTTTTCTGAAACATATTAGTTGGTTAATGTTCTTCTTCCTACTTCTATTGAAGTTACTTTGTCTCCACGTTGTATCTATTTATCTGTGTATATGCTGTATCCCTATAATAAGTAAGTTTTTTGTGAACAGGACAGATTTAATTTTTATCTTTATAACTCTTAGAACTCAGCACAGCAGTTGACACACCAACTTTTATAAGTAAGTGGTTAATAAATATCAGTGATTTGAAGTGACTCGCCTTATCAAAATTAGCTTTTGGAAAACTTAAGGAGAAAATACTTATGTAATGAGGAAGAGGAAAAAGGATTTTGTCTGAGTAACCTGTGAATTTTAGAAAAGGAAAAAGAAAGTACTGAATTGATAGCAAAGAGATTAATAATTACTGGAATGGCTCTAAGATTTGGCCCTTGTGATAATTTTCTCAAGCATTCTTATCAAATTCTGCCTTAAAAATGTCCTCTTTGTACCAAAAGGTATAGCCATCAACATCAGTTTCTTTCATACACATTTTTTCATTTGAACTTCACAATCTACAAAGTACAGGGCAGGTATGATAACCTTAGGAACCTAAGGTTGAGTGATTTAAAGTTTTAAAAAAGCTATTAAGTCACAGAAACATGATTAACCAGAACATTAAATCTCCAAGAATCCTAATGACCTCCAAAGGCCCAATACTGAAAAATATTTCCAATTTGGTCAGACCAAGCCAGGGTAATATACTGTAAGACAAACTCTGAGCCCAAATGCTCTTGCCACTATGCCATGTTGCTTCTTAATTTTATCTATTTTTACTTTAAGTTAGCTCTTTCTCACATAAGTATATACTTTAATACAGAGATGTCAGAAAAATGCCAAAATAATACATAATTTTGTTTTAAATTCATATGGGCCACCAAGCAAAAAATAGAGTTGAACTCTAGAACTTAAAGATGTGTTTATTAATATCCACAATAATGATTCACTGGACAAGGAGGATGCCCTTTAGTCTATAATCCCTGGCAGAATGCAGGTGATCTGATCAACAAATACCAAAAATAAATAAAAGAATTGATTACTTTGTTTTATTTAGTTCCATAGGAGTCAAGAAAAAGCAACTTCTTTGGTAAGTAGGTAAGCAGCTCAAATTTCAATTAAAAAAAAAAACAACCAAGACACCACTCAAAATATATTACCCAATATTTGGCTTTCGATTGTAATTTTCCTGGAATTGGTCTAGGGCAAGCATGGCAGCATGGATCTGTAGAGGTGCCTATTCAGAAGAAAAAGGGAATCACAACAAAATATCAAAACACATTTTTATTCTCAATATTTAGTATTTAAAATATCTTAGAAAAGAAATAGAACAAGAAAGCGTAAAAATGAGGAAAATGAGCACCCAAGAGATATGCTCACAGTTCTTTAAAGCTGGAAAGGACCTTAGAGGCCATTTAGTCAAATCCCCTTATTCTATCAAAAGGAAATCAGAAGGTCAGAGTAGAAAGTAACTTGCTGAGGAGATCACATAGCAAATTAATAAAGGCACATTAACCACTAGAATTTAGGTAAGAGTACTATGTTACGCCTCCATTCTTGGAAGTCTATACCACTACAATGGATCTCTGCATTAGAAGAAGGAACATAAGGCCTGTACATGGAAGCAGATCCTCTACCATTTTTTGCCCTTTTATTTCTTTATCTTCATCTCCCAGTTACAAAGAATGTGAATGAACTGAAACTACAACTTTTCCCTCAAAGAAATGTTAAGAACATTTTCTTAGAGTTCTAAAACTAAAAAAGATACTCTTTGTTCATTTAATTCAAGCTATATATTTGAAACAATATACAATTATACCAAGTGCTCACACAGTACCTAACAAAAGTTTAATATCATTAAAACAAAGAATATATCTATTTTATAGGACTTTAAGATAGTTTGAAAATCACCTAAACCTATTTTATAGAATTGTAATCAAAAAGGTTAGGTGACTACCAACACAACTATTTTACTGAAGACCCAATTTGCATCAAAAGCCATGATTTTGCTAGGAAAATAGAAACAGGACCAGCTAAGCATTTTTGGGGTAACATTACATCTCCATTAATTCTTAGATGACATCTCATTCACACTACCAGAATCACAAAGATCATAGTTATAATTTTTCCCATTTGCTCTAAGACTTGTTCTATGAAACAAATCTTATTTCTTGAAACTCAGATTTCAGTTCTATATTAAAATTAAGATCTCCGGTTAGTGCTTGAGAAAGCAAGCTACAAGGAACAGCAAAAATACAGTTATGTTTCACTTTTAAAAATATCCATTGTGCCAAAAGAATTAATTACCTCAGGTTTGCTAAAATCAGCAATAAGGCATGTTGGATGTTTTATTTGTTTTTCCAGGCATTCCTGATAGAGGGGAAAAGAAGCTATTAAAGCAAATGATAAAATACTTAAGAGTTTTATAAAAGTATATTGTTACATATCAGAGAAATTATATCAGTGAGAAATATTTCTGAAGCTATGTTAAAAATGTATAAAGAAGGGAAAATCACAAATATTTTTTCTATTTGTTCTGAGAAATAATTTCTATATAAATCAATGAGAGAATGAGTGGAATCTTGGATAAAGAGCTGGTTTTGGAATAATTAAGGGTTCAAATTCTGCCTTTAACATATCCTGGTTAAATGACTTTGGGCAAGTTATTGAACCTCGGAGTGCCCTAGGCAACTCTCTAACACTGATATTAACTGTCATATTTTGGAAGAGGAAGTTTCACATTTCAAAATTAAAAATTCAATGGGACCAATTAAATAATAAGTTCAAACAAACACAAAAAAATCTTTCATTATGTGCCCATTTTTCTAAGGGTTTGAAAGAAAGTAAAGTTAAATCTGAAATTAACTCAATTGTGGGCAAAAGGTATCATCAAAATAAAAAATGCCAGCCCTTTCCACTTCTGCCGTAAATGATCTTTCTCTTCATATTCCCTCCCTTGAGGATCTGAAATACTTCATGTTACTATCTCTATCCAAATGACTACCAGATCTATTGATCTGGCCCTAATCTCTCTCTCCAACTCCCATTCCTCACTGCCAACTGTCCTCTAAACCAATATGTGATATCAGCACTTCAAACCTAACATGGCCAAAACAAAATTATCTTTTGATCCCTCAACTACCTCCACTGACCTACATTATGTTGAATAAGACCATAACCATTCTTTCTCAAAAAATAATTTATGGTCAAACACATACAAATGAGAATAAAGAAGTAATGTATGTAAAATTATGAACTTGTTATGCAGTCTGACTTTCAAATATCTAGTTAACAGTGTTCAAACACAAAATTCCTTTTATTTGCAATACAGATCTTTAGTACCAAAAGTTTTATCTTAGTGTTGAAAATAATTTTTAAAAATACATTAGTACCTGCTACTGATTGAATAAATTAAGCATAAAGAATATTATCTCATAGGATACAGAACTAAAGGAGGACAAGAGAGATTCTCACCTTCATTTCTTAATAAAGAAGTCTAATTAATGCTCTTTCAACTGTACTATGCTGGCTTTTTAGTTCACAATTCAGAATATTCTAATGACTCAGGATGACAGTAAAAAAAACACACATACTATATATATATATATAAGTATTTTTCAGTACTAGAGGAATAGAAGGGAGGATATTGTCTTGAATTCAAACTATTTCTAGAAGATCACTAAGAAAGGGGTTTTTTTGTTTGTTTTTTTTAAAGAAAACAAAAAAAGAGAATTCTGGAAACAGTTTGTTTTCTTATGATTTACTTTTTTCTTCCTGATTTAGAATGATAGAAAAATCCTGATTCTAGCTGAAGCTCCAATTAGTTGGCTAATAATTGAAGATACATTGCTTTCCATTTTTTATTATATATTCTTTTAGCCAATAAGTATAAATATTTAGGCAATGAAAGAAAATACTTACAAAACAAAATGTCTGAGATGTCTTAACTTGAACAGCTATTCCACCATGTAAGTATGGTTCCATTTCTGTAGTATCACCAATACTGAAAGAAAATGGTGAGACCACTGGAAAAAAAAAGAAAGAAAATACAGAAATCATTATCCCATAAATAACATTTATAGCTGCATAACCACTGTTCCCCTGAACTTTATTTCTTCTTACATCAAGAATCAAACCAGATTTTAAATTTTAAACTATATTCTATTTCAAAGGTTCTATAATGAAAAAATAACTCAATGTCAAGGGACATATTCATTTACAAGTTATTTTTATCTAAATATTACACTCCTAAAATTAGATCTCTTTCAAAGAGGAAAAAACCTAATATATTTATATAATTAAAAATAACATAG